>NC_140530.1:20451022-21051022 GCF_057382185.1 Mchenga conophoros
ATAAAATATTATTGATAACAAAGAATGGTGAATATTAACACCGTTTCACAATGAAACAGTCAACTGACGTTGTTGCACTTTTTTTCTGAAGTGGTCGCCGAAAGCCGGATGTTACGTGAGTGTGTTGCGTCACTTCCTTCTCCCCGGACCTACACACGTGTTGAAGCAGTGACTGTTTACAGTGTTTGGTGAGGTCTGTCCCGTAGCTCGCACATGTCCACGGGAACATCCACCCTGTGGTCACAGCTGAAGTAAAACCGCAGCGATGCCGAAAGTCAAACGATCCAAAGGTGGAGGAGAGAAGAGCGGAGCCGCGCCAGTGGCGCTGGCCGACCAGATCCTGCAGGCGGACATTGTCCGAGCCAAAGGCCGGGTCAAGATCAGAGACACCCGGGAAGAAAGCGACGACAAGTACGTGGACGAGCGGTTGTCACGGAAAATCTTACAACAAGCCCGCATTCAACAAGAGGAACTTCAGACCGAATATGGGCTGGCACCAGAAAAGAAGAAAGCACCAGTCACTGTTCTCGGTAATGTTGGATTGGTGTCGTAGTTATCCTTAAATTGGCGGATATTTGAATAGAGTTTGGTGAGCCAAGTGCTAGCACCATGGGCACATCAAGTCAGTCGTCTTTAACACACATCGCATTTGTTCAATGTCTTCTGACTAGATTAGGTAGCTTTTGTTTATATACCTACATTTGTCCTTTAACTTTCATAATCCACAACATTCCACAGCGCACATCTTTTCATGAGAAAAAACTAATACTAGCTCTGGTTTGCAGTCTTGTTACTATACATATAAAATACACTCTCACAAGCACATTTTAAAATATAATTAAAAAGCATTTCTCTGGTCTAGATATTTATTTGTAGCATTTATGTCATAATCTATAAATACAAGTAATATATCCATTAAACCTTTATCATGTGCAACCCCGTTACACTACTAATGTTTTTTGTTTGTTTTAATAAAATTATCATAAATGTTTTTATTAGCTGAAGGGATTGATCTGTTAATCTGCTGCCTTTGTAACTGCTTTTACAAAAAAAAGTAAATATTGAAAATTTGGTAGGTTTTGAAAGTTGCTTAAATGAATAAAAATTGAGTGTTATCTGTTATCAAGTGTGAAAGATGCTCAAGAATTTATTAAACAATATTTTATAATCTACTTTTTTGGGTTCTGAAGTATTGGCTGCAGAGATGCGCATATAAACAAAAATATCATAAAAAGTTTATCTTTAATGCCTGATCTGGACATATTTAATATTTAGTTTTTTCTTAAATACATACCAGAAAATTATAAAATAATAAGACATTTTTAAAGCCTGAATTGTCCTCCTATTGCTAAATGACCTAGGAGTTTTCCACACAAATACATAGAAGTGCAGCACATGTTGAATCCATGTTAAAGTGTAAAATCTTTCCTTGTGATTGTCTTTATCAAGAGACATTACTTAACTAAAATATTTACACCCAAAACAGTTCAGTGTGATCTTCTAATGAGCCATCTCCATCTTGTAATCTTATTTTAGGGCCTGCGTCTCAGGATGCAGACTCGGATGAAGAATGGCCGGCGCTGGGAGCAGCAGGTCCTGCAGATGTTGAGTACGATGAAGAAATCGTCGTTGACGCTGAAGATGAGAAGGCCATCGAGATGTTCATGAACAAAAACCCTCCAGTGAGGTGAGCTACACCATCGCTTTAACTTGAGGCGCTGCGAGCTCAGCAAATCCTTAGCTTTGTGTTTGTACTAATGCTGTGCAATAGTGGAAAGTTTGGTATCGAGTAGGGGTGGACGGTATAAACGGTATACGGTAGAAACGAAATGAATTTGGCCAATGGTAGAGATTTTGACTATAGTGCATGTTGATGGTGTCATCAAGCTGCGCCTGTTTTGGTCGAAAGCATTGCAGTGGCTGCAAGCAATGTCATCTGCAATTTGGGCGACAGTAATAGCAAAGAGACGAAGCTCGTTTTAGAAAAAGAGGAAAGCCAAAAACTGCGCTTCCTCCACTTCCCTACCATTGATTCATTAATGTTGAATTCTCTCGCAGCTGCTCTATTCCCATGTTGTTGCAGTATATTAATAACTAACCTCGTATTGTGGATGGATTATCTCAGTTGTTCTCCTGACTGAAGTTTGGTCCATGCGATTGCATTTGTCCCTGACCATCGGACCCTCACGTAGAGCAGGGTGATATGACCAAAAATATTTATCACGATATACATTTGAAAATCTGCGATAACGATATAACTGACGATATAATTGACACTAGACAAAATGCTTTACAACTCCACAACTTTATTAGTGCAAAAAACATCAATGTATTTCACTTAAACAAGCAGCTGTTTTTTATCTGCATTAAAGTTATATAAAAATGTAACAGTGCAAATGCAAATTCCTTGCTAACAGTTTAACCAAAAAGCATTTCCAGTGGAAACTGGCCGACATATCCTCAGCATAACCATGTTTAACATCCACTAAACTTAAGACGTTATACACACACAACACAGTAATACTATGTTGTAGAGCTGGGCGATATATCGAGTTTTTAAAAAATATCGATATATTTTTATACGAGATATAAGATGTGACAATATCCTTTATATCGATATAGTCTATGTTACGTTATAATTATACTTGTGGAGCCACAAGTTTGCCTCTCTTTCGTCCACTTTCGTCTTTACGCAACGTTACTCGGCCTCGCCTCTCCTTCACTGAACACAACTCCCCCTCCTCCCCCATCGCTTCACCTGCAGGAAGCGACAAGATGGACACGGCAAATCTCCGTTAACGAGTTACTGCGCATCGCCCCGTGCGTGGGGCTGGACGGCGTCAACGTGTTAGCTAGCTAACCATGCTAACGAGCTAACCACGCTAACGCCATGCAGCCCAGTGGGGCTGCACGGACTAAAATCCTTTCATTTTCTCAAAAGTTGACAGCGCGCCTTATGTATGAATTCTGGTTGTGCTTGATGGCCGCGAACCGATTTTATGTGGAACACGGCGCTCAGCAATCTGTCAAAAAATGTTTTAGTACGACTTTGGTAAGCTACGGAGCTGCACCGCTTGATGGATTGTCGGAGCATTACGGCTGAGCCTCGCGGAGTGATACGTACTGTGCATCAACGTAATATTACCCTACTGTGTATAAGGACCATAAATGGCACCTGTTAAGAGACGTGGTTGCGAAGCGGATTTCAAACTCCAGGCTGTCAGTCACGCAGTACAAGTTGGGAACAGAGCAGCTGTGAAATCTGTCTTTGTTATTGTGCTCAGCATCTTTTAGTTTACATTTTGACTGCACAATTGTGAGCTTTTTGTTATGCACAAAAACAACATTGTTTTCTTTTATTTATGGAGCATTATTATTTAATAAATGCTCATAATTTATTTTTGAGTAAATTTTATGTACATCTGCTCTATGTTAATAAAAGTGCCTGTGTGACATCTGGGACACAGCTTTGACTAAGAACTCTCTTTTTGTTCTTTCTTTATGGCTTTAAAAAAATATATCGAGATATATATCTTATATCGCCATCCAGCTAAAAAATATCGAGATATGAATTTTGGGTCATATCGCCCAGCCCTACTATGTTGAAGCACAGTACGTATCACTCTGCGAGGCTCCTGCCTACAATAGCCGTAATGCTCCGACAATCCATCAAGGGGTGCGGCTTTGTTGTTTACCAAAGTCGTACTAAAACATTTTTGACAGATTTTTGAGCGCCGTGTTCCACATAAAATCGGTTTGAGGTCAGTAAGCTCAACTAGAATTCATACATAAGGCACACTGTCGATTTTTGAGAAAATTAAAGGATTTTAAGTGTGCCTTATAGTGCGAAAATACAGAAGAAAAGAGTATATCGTGATATATATCATTACCGCACATGCTTCAAAGTGTACCGCGATATGGATTTTAGGCCATATCGCCCAGCCCTAGTATGAGCCAATACCAGCACTTCTAACCTATAAAGGAGTCGCCTTCAATTTGCAAATTCTAAATATATTTTAATGACAGCTAAATCTCTGGTTTTTGCTTTCGACAATAATTAGTTAAAACAGCAAAGCACATCTTTTTAACCTTTCATTTAATTTGAAACTTGTTTATTGTTTTTTTGTTTTTTAGAGCTGTAATGTTATTATGGGTTTTTGGATCCGGTTCTCTTGTTGCGATCAACACAACAAGGTTCATAGTGCATGTTTGAAGTGTAGTTTTTCATTTCCAAAACATAACTTATCCAACATAATTCAGTCGGCTACATAATGAACATGGAGGATAGAAACAAATTACCGATCAAATTGTGCTGGTATTGATCCGATACCAATACCAGCACTGGTATCGATATTTGGATTGGTCGGCAAACCACTAACTCCTTTGTGGCTCTTGCAGACGTACGTTAGCTGACATCATTATGGAGAAGATCACAGAGAAGCAGACAGAGGTGGGCACAGTGATGTCAGAGGTTTCCGGGTGTCCGATGCCACAGCTGGACCCAAGAGTAACAGAAGTGTACAGAGGTGTCGGTAAGGTAAGTTTACTTCAAGCCCACCACACGTCAACTAACTGGGAGACAAACTAAAGGAAAATAGACACAGTCAGTGGAGAAGCCCACTGGCCCGGTTAGTCATGCATATCATATTGAGCAGAGGGGGAGTTTGTACACATCGCTTGTATAACAGGTGTGTTTTTGTTAATGGAGACATGTTTAAAGTTGCCCTTTCTCTTCTTGTGCTTCAGGTTCTGTCGAAATACCGCAGCGGCAAACTGCCAAAGGCCTTTAAAATAATACCCGCGCTTTCAAACTGGGAGCAGGTTTTGTATTTGACTGACCCCGACTCCTGGTCGGCAGCTGCTATGTACCAGGCGACGAGGTAAACTTTGAGCTGATGCGCTTTGTGATGATTCGTTTTCCGCAAGTTCTCTTAAGTGATATAATGAAGTATTTTTCCTTGTTCCTTTTAAAGGATATTCTCGTCCAATCTGAAAGAGCGAATGGCCCAGAGGTTTTACAACTTAGTGCTGCTGCCTCGAGTACGGGATGATATCGCAGAATACAAGCGACTGAACTTTCACCTTTACAGCGCCCTGAAGAAGGCCCTGTTCAAACCGGGAGCATGGTTTAAAGGTGAGACTGAGGATTCGAATAAATACTTAAGATTGAGAACAGACTGTGACAGAACTGAGTAGAAGTGTGTGTGGAAGTGATTACAGAAATCTAGTAATCATAGTAATATAGAGTCATGTGTTTTCAAACTAAAGCATTTAAATAAATGTTATGTTACTGTACATTCTAGGTGTTATATTTAAATGTAGCAAACAAGCAGAACTAATTGGACTATTTCTGAAAAACCATTGGTGAGCCACATGTGTCTCAGCTGAAACACTGAAATGCATATTTTCAAAATGCTGTGCGTTCATTTGACACACATTTGTTCATGAAGAGTATTCATATGAAAAGAGAAGGAGAGACCATAAAAGTACATCTTTCCTTGTGTTACAGTGCTGTGATTGCAGCCTTTCCTCAATTCCCTGTGAATGGGAGCCATGGCCTTTAATTAATGGTGATGACAATCTGCG
This sequence comes from Mchenga conophoros, assembly GCF_057382185.1. NCBI lineage: Eukaryota > Metazoa > Chordata > Actinopteri > Cichliformes > Cichlidae > Mchenga > Mchenga conophoros. Next base: position 20,456,609 of record NC_140530.1, read on the forward strand.
CATCAGTTATAATGAAACTGATATTGTGGCTCATTGTTATGCAGTGGTGCTGGAGATGCCTACAGTCTGCTGAGACTGACTAAGTCACTTGGATGAGTCATGAAATGTTTTGTAGATGAACTCTGTCAGCTTTCTAGGATTTCCTTACTCGGGTCGCTGAGCATTTTAACAAAAGTGTTGCATTAACTGTGTAGGAATGACAACTGTTGTGCACATTGAAGAATATGTAAAATGTCAAAGAACAGTTTCCACTTTCTGAAATATCTTTAAGAATTCAAAGTAAAGGGTATCTGTGAAGTCAGGACAAGTTCTGGAAGAGAACATCTCCATAAATTTGCACATATGCTGAGCAGAAAGCAAAATACCCACATGACTGCAGAGCAGCTGCTTGAAGCTTTAACTGATTGGGGTGGTTGTACTGTTTCGCTGTGTTGATGCACAGAAGAGATCTTGTCATTGGCAGCATCTTTGTAAGCTGGGAGGAATAGATTTCACTGACTTTTGGCAAATTTTGCATGCAAAAATGATGCATTCAGTCACGACAGGGAAACTGAAATAAGATTGGGGTATACAACTGGACAGTGATCCAACATAGACTTTGAAATCCACCATGAACTACTCCAAGAACCCCTACAGGCTACAGCTGTGTGTCTCTCGGGCCTGTAAACAGTAACCTTTGTTATTGTTTGATTAAATCTTCATCGAAGGCTTAGATCCAGTTGCATGTAACCCTTGGAAAAGAAGTGGGTACATTAAATGACTGAGAGGATTTGGCAGCTTGTTGCATTGCAGAAAACAAGCTTTCTGGGACATCTCAGATTTCCAATTTCAGCACTAAATTTAGAAATATTATTCTGAAGACCCTGATGGAGGATTACAGTGTCCATAGGGTAAATAGCACCATTGGTTCTGGTAGGAAAGTAATTAACACACTCAAATCTAATTGGGTCAAAGCGTCTTTCATACATCCACAACTGATTGTTGAGGATGATTTTTCTTTAATCTTGTCAGTCTTGTGTTCACAAATTGTCCCAGTTCGGTGGGACTATTTTCCCTAAACATCCTGTGACCTATATTCTGGCAAAACGGTAATGCGAGATGTCACCACTGTGTGGCAGTGTTGCTTACAAAGATGTATTTTATAACCCACGAAGCATGAGAGAGTGGGAGAGTGAGAAGTGATCAGAAGCATGCTAAATATTTAATTTAGTGGAGAATTTGAAGACGCTAGAATAATGTGTTTAAAAAGCTTCAAATATTATTTTTAACATAATTAAGCAGCGGGCAAACTTGTGCAGAATCACCTTAATTTGGATTTCATGAGCACATGCAGCCCAAAGAAAAATAACAGTAATAATAATCATAATCATAACCATGTTATAATGATTCTAGCATATGTATGTATGTTTGTAGGATCCTGTCTACTCCTAGACGAGTGGAGCTATTTTAATGAAACTTTGCATAGACATTGACACTGACCGTCAGTATGTATGGCATATTGAACATCATAGAATGAATGATATATATGATGGGGTGAGATAGAGTGGAATGCTTTGGTATAGAATGGAATAGTATAGAATGGAATATTATACAGTAGGGCTGTGCGATATGACCAAAATCTCATATCCCGATAACGATATAAATCACAAAAAATTTAATATTTTCTGTAAATTCTGTGAATCTCGTCTTGCGTGAAGTGTTTCCAGCTGGGCGTCATGTACCTGGAGTCGAGTGTTTTAACCGATGCATGAAACGACACATTGTTAGACAGGTTTTAACGGCCGCCGTTTTCTTTGTGAGTATTTATTACACGGCGTGCTGCGGGGAAAAGCCTCTTCTAACGTTTAAGTCTAAGGTTTATTTTTTAGCACCTGGCGGCTCTTTTTTGCTTCTCATCCGTAAACACTCTGCATACTTTTTCACATGATTCCGTTTATTTTGAAAATTCTCAACAGGATCTTGAGTTTTATTGTGAAAGGTTTATGTGGAAATTAACAAGCGGACATGCGATGGTTTTACCGTCGTTGTTGCTAACGACAACCCATAAAAACAGGCGCTTGTCCACCTGTAGTGTGGTTATATTAAATATAAGAGAAAGAGAGAACTTTAAGAAATTAATATAGCCACTACAGTGACCATCAAAACGATGAAAAAATATTGCCGTAAGCAGTTTATTTTGCGACACCACGAAACAAACGATAGCGTAAAATGAAACAATAGACGTTTTTCGTCATCTGATATATATCGTTATATCGAACAGCCCTATTATACAGTGGAACACCATAGTATAGAATGGTGTGTGTATAGAATGGAAAGTCATATTATACAGTGGGGTGTCATAGAATGGGAAGCTATAGAATGGAATGCTATAACCATACAATGGGATGCCATAGTGTAGAATGGAGCGCTATATAATAGAACATCATAGTATAGAATGTAACATAGTACAGAACGGTGTCACCAAATGAAATCCCATAGTATAGAATTAAACGCCATAGACTGCAATTTCGCAGTATAGAATGTTGTGGCACAGAATGGAATGTCATACAATAGACTAGTGCTGCAGCTATCGATTGTTTTAGTAATCAAATAATGAAAATGTGTATCCTATTGATTAATACTATTGACCACTATTGATTGATACTTTTGTCTTATTAATGAGCAATAATAAATATTCAAGAATGATCAAACACAAGTCAGTCAAAATGAACTGCTCATTGGGTTAAATTTTAGAAATTCTAGTGTTTTTAAGTTTAACTGCATACAACAAGATGTTATATTTAAAACATTTTTAAGATAACTTTTCTTAAATGCAAAAACATAAATAAACTCAAGTACAGTGAAAGACAAATAAAATAAGGTGTATATTCAATCTAAACTAAGGCCTCAAACATTTACCTTGACTCTGTGTTCTTGGAAGGCTTTCCCCAGTGTTTTATCAGTAAAGGTTTTAATGGTGATTACAGGAACAGCGCTGCTGTTTTGGACGTAGAAGTGTTTTCATTTACTTAACCTGAGCACACCATCTCAGTAACAGCTCCGCCTCTTTGCTCTTCACGGTGTATAAACACACTCCAGCTCCACTTTGCCACTGTTGCCTTTATCAGTGTTTTTGTTTACAACTGGGCGCTGCACGTGTTTAATGTTGTTTTTGTTCATACATTGCTCCTAAATGCATTTCTATTGCAAGTCTGTTTTAAGTCACAAATGACTTGCCATAGAATGGAACATCATAGAATTGAGTGTTCCATTAGAGTGTATAATGGCATAATACTATAATTAATTGAAAATGTTAAAAAAAAAACAACTTGCAGTTTGATCCTTAATTTTTTTACCTTTTTTTTTATTTCTGTCTATTATAATTTTTCTGGAACACTTATTTAACATTTTTTTTCCTGGACCTTCACACAGGTATCCTGATTCCTCTCTGTGAATCTGGGACATGCACTCTCAGGGAAGCCATCATCATCGGGAGTATCCTCACGAAGTGCTCAATTCCCGTGCTGCACTCCAGGTGAGGCTTCCTCACTGACATACGCTGGCAGACAGATGTCAGCATTTGCTCATGTGAAGTATTAACCAGCTGTCCTTGAAGGCCTCATTCTGTGCAGTGCAGGCAAGTTAACACAGAGTTCAAGGTTATCTAACAAGCAGTCTTTCTTGTCTTTCAGCGCTGCAATGCTTAAGTTGGCAGAGATGGAGTATAATGGTGCCAACAGCATTTTCCTGCGCCTCCTGCTCGACAAGAAGTACGCCCTGCCTTTCCGTGTTCTGGATGCCTTGGTGGCCCACTTCCTGTCCTTCCGCAGTGAAAAACGCGAGCTTCCTGTGCTGTGGCATCAGAGTTTACTCACCTTGGCTCAGCGCTACAAGGCTGACCTGGGGTCTGAACAGAAGGAAGCACTGCTGGAGCTGCTCAAGATACAAACACACCCACAGATCTCTGCAGAGATCCGCAGGGAGCTGCAGAACTCGGAGTCGAGGGACATTGAAATCGGGCTCCCTGTTACAGTGGAAATGGACTGATTTGGTTCGGTTTTCTTCCTTAGTAATGTTTCCTCAGCGTGAAAAAAAAAATCTTGGATTTTCAATATTCTTCTTGTCATGGGATAAAAGAGTTTGGAAAGATCAGTGTCTTGGAGTTCGCACATTTGGAAATGCACATCACTAGTGATACTGCTAATGTAATTTCGTATCGTCACGCTCAAGCTTTTTCTCTACAGATGCAGAGGAGTGGTCACGTGGCTTTTCTGTTCATCTAAATAAGAACAGCTCTGTTGTTATGAAGCAGAACATTGATTAAAAACGAACTGAATCTTTAAACATTTGCCATCAATGTCCATTTATTGCTTTTGCCTGTTAGAGTTCTGTAGGAGTTGTAACATGTTGAGTATGTCAGATTACCAAGTAGAGAGCTGCCTCTGGTTTTAGACATTTTTACAAATAACTTCACAGATTTATATCACCAAACTAAGTTAATGAGTCCTGCATTACTAGTGTATAATCGTGTCCGTCTTGTGAAGGAGTTTAACAGCCATTAGGTAATTCAGTTTATTGACCTCAAATGGAACATAGTTACACCAAAAAAGTTTGCCCTGGGCCTTTTTGTACACTGCTCAAAACCTTAAAGGAACACTTTGAAAGCATCAGATGTCACTGGGGAAAAAATCATGCTGATCTCTACTGATATGAACTAACTAAAGTGTTAGGAATGAAAGGTTGTCACATCATGTGATGGAAATGAAAATGATCGACCTACAGGGGGTTGAGTTCACCGGCGCAGTCTCAAAACGGGTCCAAGATTTTCATCCTGCCACCTAATGGCAGTGAGCAGATACCGGTTCTGCATATGGTTTAAGGACCACCTTCGGCCCTGTCAAGCTCTCTTAGAATAACTTCCTGTCTCCTGGAAGGAAGTTTCAAAAGACAAGAAAGGACCCCGCTTGTCTCATTGATTTGCTCTCCTGATATTTAGACTGTAGTATTGATATTTTAACCTTTGCCTTTGTTAATTCCCTGAAACACAAAGCAGCTGAAACTGATTAACAACGCCCTCTGCAACTTAACTAACCAGATCAATATCTCAGAGGTTTACCTGACTCGATGCTTTAGTCTGACTAAAAAAAAAAAATGCTTCTTTGACTTTTTTGAGCAGTCTAGATTTGCTGTTGTGCTTGGGTTTGTTGTCCTGTTGCAGAACTAATTTCAGTCAAGCTTTAGCAATCAGAGGAGTTTATTGTGGACACAATGCAAGGTGCCCTCCACCACTGTGTTTATACCGGTACGCTGTGCTTGGTTTTCACCAAACATAGTGCTGTGCAACATGACCAAAACATCTCAACTTTGCTCCTGTTTATCTAAAGGACACTGTTCCAGAAGTCTTGTTTTCTCAGGTGCAACTTTTTAGAGAGAAAAGACTTTCTTGTGAGAACCCTTTCAAATAAGCCATACGTGTTCAGTCTTTTTCTAACTGCTGTCATAAACTTTAATATTTAGCATGCTTGCTAAACCGGTAGAGTCTGAGATGTAGTTGTTGAGTGAGTTTGAGTGAGAATTGGCTTGAATATAGTTGAACTAAATGCCAACTACAGAAGTTGACCCAAACTGCTTTAGAGACAGCTAGGCACATTTATATTCAAGGTCTCCAAAAAACCTAGTTTCAAAATACATAAAAAATTGAAAGGTTGATTTTGTAAAGTAAATATTACAGTGGTTTAGTGATCATTAAAATGTGTTCAGTATTTGTAAGTTAATGATGACTCATCTCATAAATCCTGACACAGCGCTGTCCTCTATAAGCTGCCTTTATAGGCAGAAAGTGTTGGTATCGACAATACTAGACCTGTATTTACTTGGTATCAAATTTGCTGAATGGCACAGAACAAAAATAAACAAAAAAGAAAGTTCCTAAATAAGGCTATGAGATATGGGTGGATTTTTGTTTAGAGGTCTTCGAGATTTCCAGGGGAAAAAAATTCCAAAAATATTTTTAATTTTTAGTAAATGTATATGCATTTAAAATGGCAAGGAAGACAAGAAGAAGACAAAATGCAAATAAGCTGGAAAATATTCAGCTTTAATTTTTGTTTATTTTTTGTGGGCTAAAATAAAATTCAGTTCAGTTTGAAATTAATACTCTTAAAGAAAATTAAAGAAAAAATATTGGCTGAAAATGGCGTTATGTCAGCAGCTACTGGACAGCTAGCTAAAAGAGGAATGGCCGCCATAACGGACCGAAGCTAACGCTAGCTAAACGGTTTATTGATGCTCCTTCACTGAACTGGATGTGCCTGGAAATGGAGGGCTTCAGAGTTGATCCGGAGATGGGAAATGTTAGTGAAACAGAGCAGGCTGTGGTCCCCCGGGCGAGCAGGGACCACGCTATGACCGGTGATCTCAGAGTGCTACACAACCTGCGGGCCTTTGAGGAGACCAGCCGGGTGACCTCCCCCTTTGACGGGGTGCAGACAGAAGTCCAGCCGTACATGAGAAGGATACTAGCTGTGTGGATGTTTCAGGTATACACTCATCAGTCACAGTGTAATTTTCCACCTAGTTCAGGTGAAATAAACCAGATTTCTGTCTGACAGGTGTGTGAGGAGCAGAAATGCGAGGAGGAGGTGTTTCCACAGGCGATGCGTTACCTGGACTGTTACCTGAGCCGTTTTGCAGTTGAGAAGACCAACCTGCAGCTGTTAGGGGCAGTTTGTATGTTCCTGGCCTCCAAAATGAGAGAAACGATCCCCCTGACTGCCAGCAAGCTTTGTGTCTACACAGAAAACTCCATTTCAGTCTCAGACATTCTGGTAAAGGCATTAACTATTATAAAGGAGCTAATATCCTTGATGTTTATCTCCCCCCAAACAGCACAGAAAAACTACCACCACTGACCAAGTCTGGGTTATAAATAAATAAATAAAAGTAATAATCAAATGCACAATTAAGTTTGGTCGCATAAGTCTGAGGGATCCCACATAATAAGTGAATAAATGAATCTGCTTTTCCCACTAAAATAAAATGTATTTATTTGACATCCTTGATGCTTTTTATGCTTCTCTTAAAGCACTTTTTTAAAACCTCTTTAGGCTTCTAATAAAAGAAATTGTGAAGGGATTATACTTATTTTATTTAACAGATCATTACTGGTACATCCCAAGTATACACAGGGAGGCTGGATTTAAACCCAGGACCTTCTTGCAGTGAGGCGGTGTTGCAAACCACCCCACTGTGACCCCTCTTTCTGTTGCATTTATTGCAAATATTCAAAGCGACCTCATGATTTAACTGAGCCTCCAGTTTGTCTCTTTTAAAAGTGGAATCTGTAATACTTGTTTTCCATGGATCTCACGATAATCCCCAAAATCAACACTGTTGCTTCTTAATCTGTGGATAGTTTTCCTGTTTTGGCCGCATCCAGAAAGGCCAGCTACATTCCCATGAACCTCAAATATCCTGGTGGTCAAATGAAAATCAGACGGCGTAATGACAGTCTTGTAGCTTTGCTTTTGTCATGAATTTCATGAGAGGACATTTATAAACTTGACAGAAATGCATACTTTGACCAAAGCAGTGCTTCTCAAACTGTGGTTTAGGCCTCAATGATATGACATTGGGCAACTGCAGATGGATCGTGGACACACCTTTCAATACTTTTATTCCATCTGAAAAGGAACAACAGTTGTAATATTCATTGAAGACTAAGTAGAGACACTTATTGGTACGATTTCTAAGGGCACAATTTTATCAAGGCCATTTTAGAAGATCTTTGTAGGTAGGAAGCCGGAAATGTTCCCTTTTCACAATCATTTTTTTGACCAAAGGCTTGCAGGCATGCACACTGTTCAGGACACGGGGGTTTGACTGAGGGGTTAGGGTGACCAGCACTCGTTGGCTGATCTGAATGAGCGTTCCTGCTGTGGGATTTTGATGGTGGACTGGTTTCAAGGAATGTGTGTGTGTGTGTGTGTGTGTGTGTGTGTGTTGCAGCACTGGGAGCTGGCAGTGGTGTCAAGGTTAGAGTGGTGTCTGGCCTCCGTGGTCCCCTCTGACTTCCTGGAGCCAATTCTTCACGCTCTCCCCTTTGTCCGACCTCCCCACCTTCAGAACATGCGCAGGCATGTTCACACCTACATCGCTCTGGCTGCCATGGGTACGTTGCATAACTGAGTTACCTAAACATGAAATGGTATCCCCAAATGAAAGACAATATCAGTCAATTTAGTGTTCAATTTAAGGCAGACAACTAATGGAAAATACATTTTAACAAAAAAAATCTTGTAATGTAATGAAATCATCTCATTTACACCCCCCTGTAAAACAATCCGTGATAAGACTTTTTACTTCATGATCATCAAGGGACTATTTAAGCCGTGAACAGTGGGCATCAAACAGCCCCAACCATGATTACGATGTGTCAGCAGTTCATTTTGGATAGTGAGAGCAGAGTTTGTGTAATCCTGCATTGTCTGCTATGAAAGACCTGCATCCAGCTATTCAGCTGGCCGAGTTCCCACCTATCTCTATCTGCAATACTGCCCGAGGCTGCAGGTCACAGGGATACAGTTAGTTGCTGCTCTTTCAGGCAGCTGTTACACATTTTCAGCCCCATAAAAATAAGACATTTTAACCCACTCTAAGGGTGTAAAGCAAGAACTGAATGGCTGAGTTTTTGTCTCACCATTTCTCCTGCTTCAAGCAATTAGGATATCATATTATCCTGTTCTGGGAAGTGTCTGTTTTAAGCTTTTAGGTTCATCTGTCAGGGTGTGTCGAGCATGGTGGCGACCATCTGTCTACCATCTATTTTCTTTCTCAATATTGTGTGGACAAAGTGCTCATTATTAATAGAAGACACGAAAGTAATAAAACGTTTTTAATTATCAGAATGCAGGTTTTCAGTCTTCCCGCCCTCCACTGTAACGTGTGCCTGCGTGAGCATCGCCACGCAGAAGCTAAAGCTGCTGGACGCTGGCGTGTCTGCAGATTCAGTGATAACGTTTTTGGCCGACCTTTTGGCCGCTGATCAGGTAAGGCTAATGTTTAACTGACTGAGTTTCAGGCAGTATCTCTTTTGACTTTGCCCTTTCGTCAACAGCGATGGGTGTATTTGTCGTCTTTGATCAAACAGCCTGAGAACTGCTGCAAACAAACCACTGTTTAAAAAGCATCTTAAAACATATCCATGATTATATGTGCGGCCTTGTCACCGCTGACAAATTCATTGTTTCTATGTGAAACGTGGCCCCGAACAGAACGCCCTGCTCCTCTGCTATGACCAGCTCAGGATTGTGTTAGAGCTCAGCCTGCCCTCCAGTTTTCAGGATATGGTTTGCAAGCCAAAGGAACACGGATCAGGGAGCAGTTACACCCCTGCTGACATTCAGGATGTTGTACTGACACCGACATCCCCACCAGAGGAAATCAAACTAAAACACTCCTCCCTGCCTTGAAAAGTTTACTGCCAGGAAATGAAACGAGAAGGCCAGATAAGATGGAAGAAATTCATCTACGTGGCTCTTTGATTAAGATTATTTTTTTGTGCATGCTTTGTTTAAGAGTGTTGTTTTCTGGAATCGCGTAAGCAGTTTTATCCCTTGATCTACATAAAAACCTGCTGTGACAGTGAGAATTAAATTGCACCCAATCCTGCCAGCAGTGTTTGCACATTTTAATTGTTACTTTTTGCAAATCTAATACTAGTGATGGTGGTTCTGTTAAGTTTAAACTGAAGTCTGTCTGCGGTTCGGGCTGTGCTGAATGCAAATGAATCCTGTTATACGCCAATGCAATATCTGTATGAAGGCCATTAACAACACTGGCCAGCAAATGAGTTGTTTGTTGTCGTTTTTTTATTGACTTCCTCATCCCAGCAAGGACAACACAGCAGAACAGTCACACAAATGATAAGCCAGTAACTTTGGCAGACATGGTTTAAATTAAACCTGAAATATATGGGATAAGGGAAAGGGAGAAACAAAAACAATGAAATGCCCACATTACAACAAACACATTAAATTATTTTATAAAAGCAAAAAACAAAACAAACATCCTACAAACAATATTTTCCTTGTCACACATGAAAATCAAAGATCATTATGTGAGAATGAGTTTTACCTTCATCTTAATACAATCCATCAGATTCCAGAAATTAAGAAAAAAAACTTTCAATAAAAAAAATAAAAAGTATCTTTTGCAAATGAACAGGCTTTCAATTCCTGATGAGCCTCCTTCATCAGAACCATGTTTCTGAACAACATGGTTCTGCAGCTTGCATCAATGGCTTTGTGCAACTCTTGTTACATGACACTGATACATAAATGGTGTATTTATCAGGTTTCAGTGGCCTGAAAGTGCTATTCCAGGCACTGGCTTAGCATCCAAATTAAAATCAAACATACATGCTGATGTAGCTGAATACCAGGAGTATTTCATAAAGCAAGACAGAGCCAGGTAGCTACGAAAATATCTGGTCAAGCTTAATTAAGGATCAATACCTGCATTTATGATTTTAATTTGAACTCTAGTTTTGATTCAGTGACTACTTTTTGGCAGCGCTATTTTTAACTGGTGTTATCTGGCCTTATAAAATACTACGCTGTTCCATAACCGATGATTCAACTTCATAAAAAACCCCCAAAACAAATAGTAATTAGTTGGGGAACTTCATACTGTTGATTTTCAAAACAAAACAAAACAAAAAATAAAATAACTGGGCCCCACCTGTTTTTGTAAAACTCCCACACGTGTATGTAGACTCAAAGGCTATTTGTGCACTTGTATCAGCGCAAGCTAGCAAGCAAAGGCAGGTTCGACTGGTTAGGCCAGTAATTCATAGGGTCACTATTATTATTCAAGTCATTATCCAAACACAGAACAAGTCATTTCAGGAAAAACATTTATATATATAAAAAAAAAAAAAAAAAAAAAGTCAGTAGTCCCTGTTTCAAACATCAAAACTTGGCACATTTTGCTGGGGATTTTTAGCGCCAAGGTTTTCCAAATCTGCTCTTTGGCATCTGTGAAATGTTACCTTACCCATAAACAAAACTCATTCCAACATCGAAACTGTTTGCTATTGCCGTCATCATCCTAGACAAACATCATGTTGACAGAAGATTACGAAGCTAGAATCCAAATAACACTCATTGAACTTTCTCAAACTTTCTTGTTGACAATAAACCACAATGCAGAGTATTCTGCTGCTGTAACTCGGACACAAACCAGCTACATTCAATCAGATCTACTGTAACTGTATTAAAAATGTCTCCCGAATTTCTGTCTCTGAAGTGCTTTTGGTTTCATTGTGAATTAATTGACTAGCAACCTCTAACAATGAAAACCAGAGTTCAAGCTCTCTTCTCCTGAGACTGTTTGATGAAAGTCAAATTGCACTATGTAACATTTCCTTTGCGTAATTGCATTTCCTTATTTTAGTTTCGGTTAAATCAAATCGACCATCTCAAATACAATCAGTCTTCTCCCTTTTTTTGGTACTGTATTAATTCCTGAATTCTGCCAAAATGATCACCTTACAGTGTTCTGGTATTTTCACACAACGCACTTTGGCTTTCATGACCACAATATTGTTAAAGTCACTTCAAAATTCAGGATGACCACTAATTCTTTAGCCAGCATCTTGTCCCTTATTACTGGTCTTCAGCTTGCATTGGAGCTTCTTATGACCATGGCCTGTTTGTAAGCCTCTGTGACGTTATCACAGTCTGAAATCGAAAAGGCACTGTCAGCCACTCCAGACTTGTAACAGTCCCAGGACCTCAACAGCCCATCGGACAGAATTCTGTCTTCTTGGATGTCCAGAAGGTTATCAGCAGAAACGCAGCCTCTCATGCTCGCCTTGGCTGGTTTATCCATTTGCATTGCTGGCCTCACGTGGTCTGGTAGATCCAGCTGATCAAAGGACTCTGAAGATAAAATGCTATCTTCGCTGATGGCTCCGCTTGGTCTTGATCGGCCACCTCCATGAGGCAGAGATGTCGCCAGCTGGTCCAAAGACCCAAACTCATGTAACCCACCAGAGGAGAACTTTCCATTACGCTTGAGGATGCCCTTCCTGTAGGGTGCTGAAGGGCACTCTTTCGTTTGCGTTACCAAGCCAGAGTCACTGTTCTCTGGAGATGATGAGTAATACCCCGACTCTTGCTCAGCAGGCTTCTTTAGGATACCTTTGCGAGGCAGCTGTGCAGCTGAAGGTGCTTTACCTGGTGCAGACAAGTCCAAGATTTTTTGTGGCTCCACTAAACTGACAGTTGATGTTTCGCTTATCGACTTCTGTTTCACACTGTTACGCCTCTTCAGAATACCCTTGGAGGGCCGAGTGTCTGTGCTACCCTCGTGAACTGCCTGGGTGATGTTATTCTCCTTATGTGACCTTCGCAGGGACCGTTGTCGGACTACATCCCCTGCACTGCCCTGCGTGCGGAGCAGGCAGCGCATCTTGGAGCCATTCTCCAGTAAAGGCCTGGATGTACGACGCAGCCAACTAGCAACACCGGCCAGCCCAGCAGGCTGTGATGTTGACGGAGATACTGGGGCAGAGGTCTGCTCCACATGACTGCTCCTTCTCTCACACAGTAACGGCTGCGGATAGCCCCAGTTGAGCCACCAGTGACCGGCAATCTCCTCTATTGTAGCTCGGCGGTCAGGATTCACCATCAGCATCCAGCGGATGAGTCCACATGCATCTGATGGAAAGAAATGGGAAAAATCAAGACTCCTATAAAAGCTAAAATATAATTTAGCTTCACTGAGGAAAAATCCGTTTTAAAAACTTACCAGAGGGTTTGTTTGGTTTCCGGTAGTCTCCGGTGCTGATCTGCTGCACTAGCATCTTGTGGTTGTTCCCGTCAAATGGCATGGTTCCGTGAACCAGCGTGTACAAAAGCACCCCAAGAGACCAAGTGTCCACCTCTGGGCCATGGTACGGACGCCCGTTGACAATCTCCGGGGAGGCATATAAAGGACTGCCGCAAAAAGTCTGAAGTAACTCGTCACCGTGGTAGAGGTTCGACAGCCCAAAGTCTGCAATCTGTGAGAACAAAAGATGTGATGTGAAGCGTATTTTCCCATTGAAGTTCTTCAGTTACAGCGCATCACTGTTAGTTATAAAATGCGTAACGCAGGCTATTGATTTCAATCCACGTGCATACCTTAACATTGCCGTTGTCATCCAGTAAAATGTTCTCCAGTTTCAGGTCCCGGTGTACGATTCCGTTCTAAGAGGAAAAAGGATTTATTTTTGTTTGTTTGTTTTTTTCCTTCAGCTTTGTTTCATGCATGCTGTTAGGGATCGGTTTACTGGGAGTTGTCTGCATTACGTAGAAAGGATTTGCTTTACTGGGTTACACCACATTATTCTCTAACAGAAGACCTCTCTGGTACGTCAGCAGTGCCTCATTGTGCTGTGCTCTGTAGGGGGGCATGCCTTTGACTCAAGTTTGCATTTGCTTCACTTACAAAAAAAAAAAGCAGGTCAGCTACTGCTCCTTACATATGAGCACTTGCTGTAGCAACGAACACATTCTTTGTGTAGCGTGGCGTTCATTTATTGTTAAAATGCCATCATGAAGAAACTTTGGAATTTGTCGCTGTGCCAAATGTAGGTGATATAACAGATGGCCTTTCTCTGTTGAATAACGTGGATAAATAAATGTTTAACGAGACATCAGACCTCTGTAAAGAGGTAAAGGACAGGTGGTTAACACAGTAATATGAAAGGGCAGGTCACTCAGCAAATACTGTCTAGCAAACGTTTATTTATAAATGCTTTGCCAAGCAGAGCCATGATAAAATATAATGTTCACTGAATGGTGGTAATTGCACAGCTCTGGGCTTGCTAGAACAACCGATTGCTGTGTGTGTGTGTTCTGTTCCTTCACACCCTCATTAAACTGTGAGACCATGCGTGTGCATGTTGGGATTGCTGGCCTTTAGCCTTCACTTGGTCTCAGTACAGACCAACTGTTCATTTTCCCCCAGGCTGACAGTGAATAATACCCATTATGTAACTTTGGAGGTGCCAGCGCCTTGGAAAAACAGTGAATCTGAGCGCAGCCCTGTGTCATTAGGCTTAAGACAACAGCAGGTTGAAGATCCGATATGAGAAAAACTGCCTTACCTGATGACAGTAGTGGACAGCTGACACAATCTGCCTGAAGAAATGCCTGGCCTCCCGCTCGGGGATGCTTTTCTTGTCACAGATGTAGTCATACAGATCCCCCCGGCTGGCATACTCCATGACAATCACAATTTTGTCCTTGTTCTCAAATACTGAAATACAGAAGAGCAGAGCTCCTTTGAATTCAACGCTTCAAACCATTTGCAATACTTGAGCTGTGTGAGAGACGTCCATTATCTGTGCAACCGCTAATTTACACCAATTACAGCTATACAGCAAACAAACGTGCACTGAAGTGGAGAAACGCTGAGTGATGACCACCTCATCAGGCGTGAGGGGTGCTGGAAGACACGGGGCTCTGCGCATTATCAGCGGCGCCGGATTACGGCAGGAAGTTGCCACTTACGTAACTCTGCATCAGACTTGAGCACAAAGACGTGCGTGACAAAACTCGGAATCTCAAACAGAGAGACTCCTTCCCCCCACCCAAGATATCACGTTTGTATGTAGTGTGTGGGACAGAATGATTAAAGTCAAACCCAAACATAGTCATTAGCATTTTGTTTTTGAAATAATGTACCTTCATATATGGTGATGACGTGCGGATGACAGAGCGAGGACATGATCTCGATTTCTCTGCGAATGTGAATCAGATCTTGTTCATCCTTGATCTTCTCCTTTCTGATAGATTTTACGGCAACCTTTAAGAAAGAAAAATCAATAAAGTGAGAGGTAAGTAAGAATGAGCTCATGGAATAATTAATCATCCAACAGGGAATCAAACTTTTTCTTCCCCCATGTAAGGTCTAAACCACTTTAATGGGCTTCCTTGTGTAAAAAGGGTTAGAAGTCTGCTGGAGGGGGTTACATGAATAGAGACAAAACAGGGAACGAGTGAGCCTGTACTCCAGCTCCCTCCAGCTTCTAATGCTAATGACAACTCTAATGGTCTAGACCTCGAGGTGTTTCAGCAAATCTAATTTTAACACTCAAAAGGACACAAGAGACTGTAGGAGACTCAATAAATGCTAAACCACAAGGTGCACAAGTTGGGGAAAAAAAAAAAAATCAGTGACAGTAATATTCACGTCAACTTTATCCAACTTTACTGGTTATGTTGCTCAAATAAGGCATTTTTTAAAATCAAATTCAGGTCAAAAGTTGCATAATTATTGATTAAAAAGCAAACAAAACCTTAATGCAATGATCAGCAGAGGTATACTAGATAAGTCATGTCTATTAAGTGCAGTATGGTTTAAAAAAAAAAATAAAAAAAATCCACAAATCAGCCTCTAGTTAACATACATTGCCGTCCTCCCACTGCTTGTTTGATTGCGAGTGGAACAATGAGCATTGAACTGAAACCTGTGCCGTTTTGAACTCCGGGTCAAGTATTGTCTGTTTTAAAGAAAACTAGAGTTGGCCGTTAGGTCTGCGAGGCCCACAGAAGTAAAAATTTAAATGTGAATAGCATCTCAGTCTGAACTCGCAGGCAAGCTGTATTCATGTCATTCTGTTGCCCATTGGAAGCGCAGATGCTTGGGATTCCTCTGTGCGCCGAGTGCGTCATCAGTCCACCCCAAGGTTGAAGAGGTGCTGTGAGGCACCAGATGGTGCAGGCGGTGGGGTGTCCTCATTTCTAACCCTCGAGGTTCCAGAGACAGGAAAATGAGTAAAGCAGCGACTTGTCATATCCGTGTCAACGCGTGACCTGTCTCCCCGTCGTGAGTCACTGTCTGGCGTGGATGCTCTTGCAAATAAACCCCCGTATTCCCTCCACCCGGGCCCGTTTCCTGACTCTGAGAATGGAGGTTTCCTGCATTTGTTTGCGTAGCTGTCAGACAGGCCTGAACTCACACTCATGACGAGTTCACATCCTTGTGAGGTTATCTGTGTGTGTGCAATCTCTGTTACAGACAGTCTGCTCCACGTAATAAGCACAGAGGGGCTGAAATCTTTCACATTTCACAGCAAAGACTCAAACCACATTTCTGCACAACACACACAACTCATGAGCCACCATTATCCCCCTGGCCATTTGCACCAGACAGCCCTGTTAAAATGTAGGCTTAGTGAAGCTTTGTAGAGTTTTAATCAGGTTTTAATCAGGTATGCACAAAATCATGGGTCGATCCAGAAGTTTAAAAACTACATTTTGGGACAGATTTGATATCATTAATATCCTTTTTATTTATTTTTATTCCAGGGAAACAATAAATCATGATATAAAAAAAGCATGTTTAAGGATTTCTTAAGATCCTTAGATCAGCTCTTCAGACCATCTTGGAATATTTATCCCATGCTCAGCTGATGTGACAACACAGATGAGTCACGCAGGTGAGTATCGGCCTCTGAAATCAGTAAATGGCACTTTGTTTACAGGTATACGGAGTCACTTTATCTAAATAAAGCAAGTATAGACGCAGTCTTAGGAGCTCAAAAAGAAGGCAAATGGACTTTAACTTAAAGAAGTCTGGTTTTTTTTTTTAAGGCTGTCATGACCTGAATGACTGAGAACCTACACAGACATACAGACAAGTATTTAACCAGTTTAACTGTGGAGCATGAGTAAAAACGCCCCTGGGAACTCTCTTGCACAATGAATTAATTAACAGCTGATGCAAACCAAGTCTAGGGACTTAACTGGGGCGTCTGAATACACAAACAGCATTCATGTCAGGCACCGAGTGGCAGATCAACCCCTATCCTGATGTATGTTGACACCCCACCCCCCAACCTACCTTACCCCACCTCAGTGGATTATGCAATCAGACTTTTGCACTTAGACAATGGAAACAGCTGTAATGCCACAGCACGCAAGATGAAGCCACTGTTTGTTTTTGTGTCACTCCCCTGAGTCAATGACACATCTCTGTTCATTATGTTGTCAATAATCAGGCGTGCAAAGGCTTCTCTGCTAAATGCCATTTGTTGGGTGTGAGATTCAAAACACGTATGTGGGCTAATCAGTATTTTGATACTTAAAATAAAATAAAAAAATTGTAGGTTTGAAGCATCAGGAAGCTGCCAGACACCAACTCATTTCTAATAAAAACAGCAGAGCCAGTCGGTGAAAGAGCAGAAATGGGCGTGTGTGGACACGGCTCAACTTGTATCACTGCATGTTTACTGTAAGCAGCAAAGGGAAGGGGAAAAGGATTCTAACACTTACTTCCTTGACTTCTCCACTTTCACAAAAGCAGGACTTTTAACAAAGGGCATTTCCGATAAAGTATGAAACAACAGCCAAGTCAGGCTTCCCAAGAAAAGGCCGAAGTATCTACAGCAGGAACGTTTAGTTTTCATTTTAAAGTCTAGATGTGGGCTTTGATTTGTATCATTTTAACACACTTTCCGTTTCCCGGTATGTTCGATAAGCCACGGCAAGTAAACAAACCATTAGGCAGCAAATCACACGTTTATCGAGAGAACAAAGATTTTAATAGGTTCACCAAAATAAACTCAGGTGCCAGTTTATTATGTGGGTTTGTTTAAATTGGTTTTAAGTGTTGTTGTTGAGTCAGGGTTTGTTTTGTGGTACCACATGACCCTGACCCAGTCCCGTACAGTATTTTTTAACTGGTCTCACAATCAACCCACTTCCACATTCCTTTCTAAAATATTTAGAAGCTAAAAATAAAAGAGATCCAAGATCTTATAATCAAGGGGAAACCCCCCCCTCCTTTTTATGCCTCTTTTAAGGGCTTATCTTTCTAATGTTTTAAATTCCTCGCATTTCCCCTTAGGCCATGGAGAGCTGGAATTTACCTGGAAGCCCAATTGCAACCCCCGCATCCCCCCCCCTCCTGTTCCTTTTATCAGAAAAAAAACCCAACAAAAAGAAAGTTACCTAAACTGCTTCCTGGGGAAAATAACTTACCCAGCCCTCACATGGGCTAATTTAAAAAAAAAAAAAGAGAGAGAGAGAGAGAGATAGAGGTTATATAAAATGCCTTGTGATAAATTTCTGTTGAAACGCCATGATAATGACCTCAAACTGGAGCAGATCTCACTGTTTAACCTGAATACACCATGAAGAAGCATGGGCAGATGCTTGCATAATTGCATTTGCGCTTAAGACAAATTTAAGCGCTTATCAAGCAGATCAGAAAGAGTCTGCGGGCTGGCGAGGAGGAAATTATTAGATCATGGTCAGTATATTCCAGTGTGAACGTAAGAAAAGTCCATAAATAAACACACTGAACCCTTCGGCAAACTTTAGCCAATAGACAAACACCTCAGGAGAGATGGCAGGCGCACTTTCAACTTTATTACTTTACAATCCGCCTTATAAAAAATTAACAATATTATTTTTCTTACAATCCAGCAATACTTTGCTTTTTTCAAAGTGAACGCTCTGCGGTAGAGTTTCCACGCCTTTATTTGAAAATTCAAATCCAAGCGAGCTCTACCTGTTTGCAGACAGTCAGTCACCTAAAAATAGCGCTCGCTGTCTAAACAACAGGTGGCCGATGGGACAAGCAGTCCAAAGACTGACGTGAGACTGACTGCAGGTAAAATGTGATCAGATTAAAAATAATAATAATAATAATAAAAGAAAAATAACACCATGCTTACCAGTCTACCGGACCTTTCCTTGGCCTTCTTCACCTTGCCGTAGGTTCCTTTTCCGAGGGTCTCCAGAAACTCGTACCGGTGTTTCAGGTTGTGTTTGTGGTGGTGCCTCTTCACGGCTTGTTTTTTCACGGGCACCTGGAATTGAGCTTTCCCGAAGGGTGTGTTTTCGTCGTGAAAAGCTCCCCCGACGGACGGCCTGTTGCAGGCTGACGAAAGACGGGCAGCGCGTAAAGCATCCATGCCGACCCCCGGCAGAGGTGTTGTCTTGTGTCGCTTTACTTTCAGAGCCAGGTATTAAAAATGCATTCCCTCTGTGTGGAGCCGCAGGCACGCTTCAGGTTAAAGTCTCGATATAAAGTCTTCAGCTGAGAACTGCAGGTTAGTGTGATCAAGAAGCTGTAGGCAGGAACTGGAACATCTGCGTGTTAGCTCGGTAATGCTGCTGAAACTCAGCAGCAGGTAGGCAAGAGTGAGGGGGAAAGCGGCGGAGCACCGCCCGCAGACGGACACGTCAAATAGTGGAGGGGGAGTTTCAGGTAAGGGAGGAGCGCTGGATCTGCTGCACCGCGCATACCGTGGAGTGAACAAACAGAGCGAACTAGTTCATGTTGGATTTACTGGCTTCAGCTTTATTTAAAGTTAATGTTAAAAACAAGAAGAAATGATTCAGTGTTGCCTGGTAACCTCTTTTAATTCCCACACATGCTTTGTTTAGTTTTTTGTTTTTGGGTGATTGGTGTAAAAATCTGTGTTCCGCAGAAACAGACCAAGGACACCCCACGAAGACGAAAAATCAAAAAACAAGTGGGGCATAGAAGTTGAACAGGTAGTTGCAACATATCCAGTGGTTGCATTTAAGTAAATTTACTCAAACGACCGCCATCTGAGGTAACCGACATGTTGACCTACTTTGCTGGAATATTTCTATCTCATGTTACTTCTAATTCACTCACAGTTTTAGTTTGAATGCACATGGCTACCAAACTATGTTATAATATTGCAGATCAAACAGTAGGCCCATACACAGTTATTAAAATAAACTGTCTAAGCATTAATGCATCATAATATATCTATTTACATAATGTTATTATTTAAAATATATATATAAATACAATGAGGTTTGACCACGAGAGAAGACAGCAGTGCTTTTTTTATGTGATCATGTTCACATAACGCTTCTTCTGTGCATGATGGATCTGTATCATGCGTTTGTGGACGGCACAGGGATTTGTGGAAGTGTTCCTCAGCCCATGCAGCAATTTCCATGACAGAATCACACCTGTTTTTGATGCAGTGCTGCCTGAGGGCTTGACGACCACAGGCTTCCTTTCTTTAGATTCTCAAAATCTTTTGATGATATTATGTACGGTAGCCGATATCCCATTTCCCCCTATTCATAAGAAAGAAAACCTGCTGGAGTATGAATATAAACATAAACATCCACACACACGAGATCTCATATATGAGAATAGTAGTGCAAATGACCCAGTGTTGATTATAATATTAATGCTATCAGCAAATGAGGTAAATGATGACATATGATACTATAATCCTCTGTGATAAAATGCAGATGGATGGTATAAGAGTGTGTGGTATTATAAAGTGTTGTTGTGCATGTGTAGTTTAAAAATGTATTTAAAACCTGAACAGGAGTAAAGCATTACTTCTGACAGAGGTTTGTTGCTTATTTTGAAACCACTGTGTAATCACTGGAGCTTATGCCTCAAAGCTATCCTCTTAAAATGTGATGAATAAGCCAGCTTCTTTCCTATCATTGCTTCTTGCTTCTTCTTCGTTTCCAATGAAGTAGAGAAAAATACAGTTGCATAAATTGGCTTCCACAAGGGCAAAAAATGAGTTTTTTTCTTTTGCTTTCTTCTATTCCATCAGTGCACCGCATTTTCAGTCCTGACTGACTTCATGCAGCTATTTGTGTTTGGATATTCTGATCTAAATGGGAAGCCAGTGGTGAGCTGGGAGAAGTGAAATCTGGAACAGAAAACGTTTAGATGAATAATGTTGTTACAGCTATGGGCCACTGGAGGTCAGCAAGCAGTCACTGTTTGCAACACTGCAGGCTGGTTAACCTCATTTGAGGCCACACGTTCATCACTATATATTCAGTAAATACTTTAAGGCAAAACATCTGACAAGTGTTTGTCAGTCAAGACAAGATGAGCCGCCTTCCCTGATCTTCATGAATTAATACTTTAAGCCAAGCAAAGCTGCGTGTTCACACGTTCTGTTTTAACTGACAGGACCTCAAACTTTTATCCTGTTCTCCTTCAGAAGCTGAAAAGTCACATACAGCATTACATTTCACTGAAACAAACAAGCTGTTAGTCAAACTTGAACTGCAGTTTTTCCCACTCTGGTTGCCTGCGCACCCCGCAGCGATGCTATGCGTCAGCAGGGGGTCTGCTCCACATTTTGGGAACCAGTGTTCCAACTCGTTGGCCTTTTTCTGTTTACCGCTCAGTAATGTTTCACAGATTATTCACTCGTGCATGCAGAGGAACATTGTGAACAAATAAACAACAGTGATGTAGAAAAAAAAGAACACTAATATAAAAGTGCTTTCGCAGCACTTTTATATTGTTTTGGGAATCAAATCAAAATACCAGCTAGATAACCAAAAATGTTTTGTTGGCAATGAGGTCAGGTCAGATAAGGTCAGTGTGGACTGTGGTGTTCGCAGATGACATTGTGATCTGTAGTGAGAGCAGGGAGGAGGTATGGGAGGTCAGTAGAAGCAAGACAGAATACATGTATGTAAATGAGAAGGAGACAGGTGAAGGTAGATCACCTGGAGTCAACCATCTAAAGGAACAGACAGTGCACAAGAGGTGAAGAAGAAAAGTGGAGTCGGGGTGTAGTGTGTGGAGATGAGTGTCAGGGGTGATTTGTGGCAGAAGGATAGCAGCAAGCGTGAAAGAAAGCATTTACACGATGGTTGTGAGACCTGCCGTGATGTATGATTTGGAGATGGCAGAA
Source organism: Mchenga conophoros (assembly GCF_057382185.1). Classification (NCBI taxonomy): domain Eukaryota; kingdom Metazoa; phylum Chordata; class Actinopteri; order Cichliformes; family Cichlidae; genus Mchenga; species Mchenga conophoros. The sequence goes on from NC_140530.1 coordinate 20,478,315, forward strand.
CTGAGAAAAACACAGGAGGCTGACCTGGAGATGTTAAAGTTTTCACTGGGAGTGATGAGAATGGACAAAAATAGAAATGAGTAGATTAGATCGACAGCTCAAGCTGAGCAATTTGGAGACGTGCATGTGCAGAGGAGGGACTGTGGATGCATTGGACAAAGGGTACACACATTTAAATCTTTATTAAAAACACATTTATTCTCTTTGGCATTTGACTCGAGTGCAACATACTTCTGGACAATTTTATTTTATTTTATTTTATGTGTTGTGGATTTTATGTGTTGTGGATTTTACTGTAGTTTTTCTTGGGGCTATATACTTTTAATGTATAGCACTTTGGTCAACGCTGTTGTTTTAAATCTTCTATATAAATACATTTGACCTTTGACCTTTGACAGGTCGCTAAATATTAAGCTGCCAGGTATGAAGACAGGAGGAAGACCATAGAGGTGATTCATGGATGTAGTGAAGGAGGACATACAGAGGGTTGCTATGACAGAGGAGGATGATAGGGGATAAAGTGAGATGGAGGCAGATGCTCTGCAGTGGCAACCTTTTAACTGAAACAAGAAGTTTCAAAAGAGAACATAAATGAATCTGTAAAGGGATTGTACATGTGATGTCCAAATATTATTAGTGTTATCTGACGCTATATCTGAAATATTATACATTCATTAAATCAGATCATATAAATTTTGGCAGAGAAAATATTCCTGATTTGATCTGACCTTAACTAACCCTTTCAAAGATATTGTTTATGTAATTCAACCTTTCTGCCAGAAGAGGGAGCTCACTAGCAGCTTGTAGTCCTGACACATCTCTGCACTCAGTTTCTCACTCTAATGGGCTTGGAATGGGGCTAATAACAGCCCCATATTACTTGTAATTTCTTAGTGTCTTTGTCTAGCAGAAGTTTGTCATGTGGAGTGATATAAAAATGATTTGAATGTAAAGAAATCCATGTGTCATGAGAGGTAACCGCATGCTGGATAGACTGCGAGAAAAGCAAGGAAACTTGTGGTTGACCTAGAATTAACAAATTATTAAACTAAATAATTAAACCAAATGTACATGCCGGTGATAGTATAACCAAACACAAAAGCAAGTTACATTCATTTCCTAGGATATCCATACATGTGTGCTCATGAATTAGTTGGAGAACTAATCAGTAAATCTATATATCTGCCGGGATTATTATTTATCATATATTAGACTGTGTGCAAAAAGCCATAAACCAGATATTTTCCACTCTTCTTTTTTCGTTCATAATTACTTTTTTCCCAGGCTTCTATATCTTCGCCTCCCGGTGGAAACGGCGTTCTCTCTAATGCCTACACTTCCCAGAATGCCGCCTGGGCCCCGCCTTTTCCCTCCGCACACCGCTCTCGTCGAGTTTCTGTTTTGCTGTGATTTCACTCCTGCTTCTCTCAGCTATGTGATTTGGACACTCCTCGCCCTGCACCAGCACCACTCTTCCTCTTCATCGCCACCACCAGCGACAGCACCCGGCTCGGTTTGGCCGCTGTCAGTCGTCGGTGTTCGGGGGTAGAGGATGTCCGCTGGCTCCACCGGGCCACTGTTGGTTAGGAACGGTCTATAGCGCAGCCTCCTCTGGAAAAAACGGAGGTTTTTTTTGGTGTTGTTGTTTTAAAGTCGTGCTTGGGCTGTTTTTGTCGTTGACAGGCAAACGCTAAAGCCGGGCCCTCTCTTTTAAACACGGGGCTGCACTGCTGTGAAAGTGTGCCTCGTTAGGTTAAATGGATATGTGTGCCGTGCCAGGCTAAGGTGGGGACGGATCGGAGATGCCCTCTGGCTAGCAACGCTAACTTTCAGTGGACCGTAGCTAGGTCGCAGAAGCACTGATTTCTTAGCGTTTTGGCCGACACAACATAGCCTTACAGGCGTGCTTTGGTTTTAAGACACTCAAAAGTTTGTAGTTAGTAACGAAAAAAACTGCGACTATCAAAAGGAAGTAAAAATGATTAAATAGCGGTAACTCGAAGCGGTTTTCTTCCACTCAAAGCTTGACGTGAAACTAGCCTAGCCGTGCTTGTCAACGGGACAACAACAAATGCCTTCTCATTCACGGGCACAACAGACTGTGGGGACCGTTCAGCACTGACACACTCCTACTTCATGTATGTTTAAGGACTACCTGTTAACTTGACTCATTTTCTTTCTTTTTAATTAACAAATGCTAGCAGGTGGTTTTGGGCGAGCATGGGAACTAACTAGTTAGCGCGCAAGGAAAGGTGTGTGCATTAACACATTTCGGGTTCACTCAAGGTGTTTGGCACCTGCTTAACCACTTAAATCGCATCGAGGACAAGGCAGCAGCAGCCCAGTCTGTTTAACATGGAGGGAAATGCGCAACAGCAGAAACCGACTCCTCTAACTCGGGAACTGACGAGAGTATTTACCAGCTACAACAAGCACTCCGTACAGCTGAAGAAAAACCTAAAGGAGACTAATGCTTTCTTCCGGGAAATACGGCAAAACTACAGCAATGCTTGTACATTGACCATGAGCTCGGCTTCAGCTTCTCTGGAGGCAGGTAGGTTTGAACACCACCTGGAAATGCATCAGTACTGCACCCATATGTTTGCATGTTTAAAGCACCCACAGCCGGGGTTACACTTAAGCATGCCGGACGGAAGTAAAAAGAAAAGGCTAACTGCTGCTGCTACTGCCAAGTGATTATTGCACCAGCGGGCAGGTTGGGAGCAAAATCCATTCATTTGGGTCAAAGAAAACTAAAGAGATTAACCCCCCCCCTCTGGAAAACATGTGCAGAATAAGTGCACCAAATATGCTGAGAATTATGCACTGGCTGCTTGAGTCATTTCTGATTAGATTGAAGTTACGGGTCACAGATTTCTTGAGATATATATTACTCGCCATTACATTTGTGTGTCCGAAACTATGAGCACTGTCAGCAGCATCATTTCATCACATAATTATCATCAGATAATTCAGATATCTGTTTCTGTGAAAGAAACGGACTAGACTTGATAATCATCTTCAGGAATTGCATACAGAGAGGGTCAGAGTCTGTACTCTTCCTCCTCTCCGTGTTGAATGTTCAAAGATAACTGAAGGTTAGCCATAATCAGCAGGAAAAAAAAAACGAGATTCATCTTGGAAATGTCCTGGGTATATATACCTGCTCTCTCTCTCTCTGTGTGTGTGTTGGGGGGCGGGGGTCCTGTACTGGTATGTACATTTCTGTGTAGACTTGCTTGCGTTATTGCTTCATGTTAGGTCAATGAGGGCAGGTTAGAAGTGCAGTAAAGCCACTGTAGTGTTAGAAAGTAATGCAGTGGTATGTGACTATAAAGGGGTGGCTGTTGCTGCTATGCGCTGTCTTCGTTATGTAAGTGTTTTAGACTGTGACTCAGCATCATTGGGGATTATATCAGAGCCCTGCAATGATCAAAATGAATCGATTCTTCTGTTTGCGCTTCATACCTTAGGGGACAAAAAAATAATCCCAAAAAATAATATTTGATCAAGAGTGGTTCATTGTCTCTGCTGTGGAATATAATGTCCTGTATTCTTGGAGTTGTGTTAAAATACCAAGAATAATATAGATGTAATAATCTGAGTGTCCTATCTTTGATAACAGCGCTGACTAGGGGTGGGAGAAGACTTTAGTACAATAGTATATTGTATTGCTTCTTTATGTGATATGTTATTGATAAGGGTGCACATGAGCCAATATGAAGGTCATGAATGAAGTGTAAAGATAACCTGTTATTCTTATTAATGTTTCATAAAAATAATTTTAAAAAATCCCATATTTATCTTATATGTACTGTGGTGCATTACCTCACTTCATTCTTTGAACTGTATTAGTGCTTCCTCTTTTTTCAAGCCAGCTTTCTCTTGATTGGCTGAGTCTTGCAAACAGAAGGTTTGAAAAGCAATAATGGTGGGAAGACTGTTCACAACAACAGCTGGGTATCTCTGATGACTGTATTAGTGATATCCAAGTACTTGTAGGATATCGTATCCTACAAGTACTTGGATATCAAATACTTTAAAGGTATCCAGGACACCTTTAAAGTATTTGTGCCCAATTTTCTTTCTACTAATTTTACAGATACAAACCACCTTTTAATTCTGATTAGTTTGTCAGGACAGTGGAAAATCTTTAACCATAATGCCATATCTATACTGGAAATAGCCTAGGAAAGCATGCAGTAAAAATTAGCTGTACTGTGATTAAAACCGGTTAGGAACAGTTTCATTAATAGAATAGCCCTTCATTGTCATTTCGCTTGTACAGCGAAATTATGAGTGCTCCACACTAGGGCTGGGCGATATGACCCAAAATTCATATCTCGATATTTTTTAGCTGGATGGCGATATAAGATATATATCTCGATTTTTTTTTTTTTTTTTTTTTTTTTTAAGCCATAAAGTAAGAACAAAAAGAGAGTTCTTAGTCAAAGCTTTGTCCCAGATGTCACACAGGCACTTTTATTAACATACAGCACAGATGTACATGAAAAATTACTCAAAATTAAATTATGAGCATTCATTAAATAATCATGCTCCATAAATAAAAGAAAACAAGGTTGTTTTTGTGCTAAACAAAGAGCTCACAATTGTGCAGTCAAAATATAAACTAAAAGACGCTGAGCGTAATAACAAAGACAGATTTCACAGCTGCTCTGTTCCCAAGTTTTGCTGTGTGACTGACAGCCTGGAGTTTGAAATCCGCTTCATAACCACGTCTCTTACAGGTGCCATTTATGGTCCTTATACACACACAATACGGTAATATTACGTTGATGCACAGTACGTATCACTCCGCGAAGCTCCTCGGTAGCCGTAATGCGCCGACAACCTATCAAGCGGTGCAGCTCCGTAGCTGACCAAAGTCGTACTCAAACATTTTGACAGATTGCTGAGCGCCGTGTACCACATAAAATCGGTTCGCGGCCATCAAGCACAACCAGAATTCATACATAAGGCGCGCTATCAACTTTTGAGAGAATGAAAGGATTTTAGGGTTAGCGCTGTTAGCTCGTTAGCGCGGTTAGCTCGTTAGCACGTTGACGCCGTCCAGCCCCACGCATGGGGCGATGCGCAGTAACTCGTTAACGGAGATTTGCCGTGTCCGTCTTGTCGCTGCCTGCACGTGAAGCGATGGGGGAGGAGGGGGAGTTGTCTTCAGTGAAGGCGAGGCGGAGTAACGTTGCGTAGAGACAAAAGTGGACGAAAGAGAGGCAAACTTGCGGCTCCACAACTATAATTATAACGTAACATAGACTATATCGATATAAAGGATATTGTCACATCTTATATCTCGTATAAAAATATATCGATATGTTTTAAAAACTCGATATATCGCCCAGCTCTACTCCACACTACCCCGGCACACGCATGTGCAGTAATAAATAACAAACAGGATAAATGGATGCAAACTGGAGGAATATATACAAAACAGTAGAAAGGTACACATTAGAGGACAAAGTGCTTGGAAGTAGTGCAAAGGACTTGGTGTGAGGATCGAGTCCATGTGTGAGTGGCCTTAAATAGCATTCCCACCAATTTGAAGTTCAATTTCAGCATCGGTTAAATATTATTTTGGATGATAGTTAAAGCCCTCTTAGTCATTGTATTCAATCACAATGAACAGTTGAAGGGTTCCTCAGAACTTCTAGTAGACATGGGCATTGTGAGGAGAGTGGCAGATATCATAAATGGCAGCCTCCATGTTTCAAACTCCACATCATAATGCTAGCAGCACTAGCTCTTACAGACTCAGCTGAATCTTCACTTATTTTCATTGGATTATTTCAAAGTTATTTATGGGGTCAAAAAGAAACAAGACAGGAAAAATCCAACACTGCCAAAGTGACATTAATACTGTTTACAGGCTTTTAACCGCACAGCTATTGTAGAATGAGCTGAATGAGATTTCCTTTATCTAACCAGAGACTGTTTAACGTGTGGACGTAGCTTTTGTGTTGGGAAAAATTAAGCTAATGGGGCTGTTATGCTCGCAACATCGCCTGTGTCGCACACCCATTTTGATGTCACGTCATGTGTCGTGCAAATAGAATAGAATAGAATTCAACTTTATTGTCATTGCACATGCACAGGTACAGGGCAACGAAATGCAGTTTGCATCCATCCAGAAGTGAACAAAAAACAATCTTTGTGGTGCTTTGTTGGTCATGCGCCTCTTGATTTTTGTAACCTGGTGTGTGTTGTTTTTTAGCACCATTTTCATGATATTCCAGCACAGAAGCTCACAGATATACAGATATACAGAGGGAGATATTGGAACCGTTTGAAAACTTGAGTTTGTGGAAAAAACTTTGCAAAAAACCTTCAACAAAGTCTTTCTGTTTTCCCGTTTTCTCCTCCTATAGCAGTGTTTATGTGATGATATTGTCTGAGTGGCGACACCTATCCTTCAGGAGAATCCTGCAGTGGCTCCCTGCACTGTAATGGCGGGTAAAAATACAAGCGACTATGAGACAAGGTTGTGACCACTGCGGCAGGTATACTGGGGGCTTGATGAGAAAGTGCCTTAAACCTGCGTTCTGTCTAAGGGCCACCAGATTGCGATAGCTGCTGTTGGGGGAAAAAAGGACGTCTGGTTCTATAGAAGTCTAAGGGAAAATGGCTTACTGTGTTTCCCCCTGTAAACACATATTAATGACAAGTGGTTAGTCAATTAAAAATCATTTAAATTTTTATTTTATCCAAGTTGGAAATTAAAACGCAAATCTTAAAGCTTCAAAACGGGGTTTCTGAAGCCAGTGGATGACATCATGCTAGTTACATCCATGTTTTTCTACTTTCTATGCATCTAAGATGACTGTAACATCTAACAAATGGTAGGTAAAGTTGAGATGTCTAACTGATTGGATTTTTTAAAGGGATGCCGATAGCAATATTTAGTGTAAGATAAGATTTTCTTACAGTTACACGAAACAAACACAAAAAGTCAGGTATTACTTGTTTATTGTTATTTGCTTTTTTTTAATGCTAGGGAATTGAGGAACAGCTTCTCTTTTAACAACATTCAGCTCTTCATTCTGCCTTTGAAAGCAAAACCAGTGCAAAATCCGTGCACAACACAATCTCATGGTGTTTTTTAGATGTAAAAAAAAAACCCCACCATAAATGTTTGCTCAAACACACACAGCCAGTTTAACTTACAAGAGTCACCACTTTGACTCCTTGGTTTGATGCGTATCAAACAAGGGTAAAGTGAATGCAGGTTAATAGGACTACAGCAAAGTGATTTACCCATTACAATGACTGATATCTATCCGTCATGTCACATTAATTTTTCGCTGGCTAAACATTCAAAAACGCTGTGAGGAGGAGGTGAAAAACAGATAGCATGCTGATGCTGACACCTGTAGTGCCGACCAAGAGTTTCTAAACAGCTTACTGAGTCTAACTGTTTGTTCTACTATACTGATGTGGTTTTAGATAACATATCCTCTTCATGTTGTCCAGGTCAGCTCAGCTGCATCTCGTTCCCTGCTCACGAAGAAGAGTTCCTACGCAACAATGTGGGTGCTTCCCCCTACATCCTTGTGCTGGGCCAGAACTGCACTGCTCGCTACCAGCTGGTCAACAGCCTTCTAGGGGAGAAGCTGCTGCCACTGGGCGGTGAGGCTGGAGAGCCTTGTGAAGGAGTCCAGGGCACTGTCTGCAAGAGGAGGAAACTTTGTTTCACCCATGGGAGACAGACACGGCTCAGCTTGGCACTGCCTGGCCAGTATGAGCTGGTGCACCAGTTGGCGGCTAATTGTGGTCGCTGGGATACTGTTCCCAGGGAGGACTTGGAGATCCATGAGGAATATGAAGACCCAGCCCACAGGCTAGCAGAGCTGGAAATCACTCTCCACCACTCGCTGCTTCAGGTAGGCTTGAAACATGTGCAGATGTCGAGAATTAACTCTGTTTAACAGTAGAGAGGGTTTGCTTTGCTTTGCTAGCAATAAGTAAGACTCATTCCTAGGTGGTGTTGGACTCTGACAGGGTTCTCCTTTGTCAACATTTTTTTTAAAATAAATATTGTAAAGAGAATTTCAAGGCACAACCAATGTGCACATTTCCTCGAGCAGTGACCTCCAGCCCGTGGTGGGGAGTGTGCAACTAGGTGTGAAGTGTCTTTGAAGAGAATGAGCTGTTTAAATCCGATCCATGTCCCTCAGACAGAAAAGTGTGGCGTTCCCTCTCCGGGCCAGGAAAGAGTTTGAACGAAGGTGTGAGAGTTGAGCATAAAAAGCTGTTGATTTATAGGTTTATCCACGTTCTTGCCCTCAGTGATCACTACGATTGTAGATAAAGACTGAATTAATAAGATTGGAGATAGCAGCACGGATAATGAGTTTTGTTCTGAAGGGTGTTTGGGTGAGCCATTCATGAAAGGCTTAGAGTAGAGCTGATACTAGTGTTAATTGAATGGAGCCATTGTTGGTGGTTTACGGATCTGATTAGGATGCCTGCTAAGTGAGCTCAGGAGCATAAGTGATAGACGGCTAGATCAATTTTTTTTTACCCTCATAATTTAAATATGTAGTGTGACATGAACCCCTTTATGTGAGATTGGTGCCATATATGTTTCCCATTGATGTACGGTACACTATTGCACACAAAACTTTCTTTTCTTTTTTCTTTTTTTTTTTTAAGTAATTTGAAGTGAAAACTATTGATCAATACAGTCGTGTTTACTAGTCCTTTTACAGAAAAGTAAACTAGGATAGTAAGAATATCCTGAAACGTTTTGTCAATGAAGTTTTTCTTGAGGAGCATTTTAATTTTGTGGTCAACCCGCAAAGGCTGATGTTTCAGACATTTAACTGGCCAATTCTGTTCCGTCTGTTATCAGCAGAGTGGATTTAAGCTGTTCTGCCGTTATCAGTTAGACTTTAACACAATAAACTGGCATTAGGTAATGCAATGCACTTTTTATATAACAATAAACATAATCATCGTCATAATTTACAACCTTTCATAAACAAACATGCGTTTCTTTCAAGAACCATTTGACTCCAAAGCTTCGAGCGGTTGTGTAGTTATTGTTGTAAAGTTCATTAGGGTGAAGGCAGGTGATTTTGTCTGATTCTTGATTGAAAAGGTTTTGGTGAATCTGGTGTGAGCAGATTTATGGAAAATGATCATAGAGTCTATTGTTACACGTTATAGACTTCTAGTAGAACATGATATACAGGGTGGGCCACTTATATGGATACACCGTAATAAAATAGGAATGGTTGGTGATATTGAAGTCCTGTTTGTGGCACATTAGTATATGTGAGGGGGCAAACTCCTCAAGATGGGTGGTGACCATGGTGGCCATTTAGAAGTCGTCCATCTTGGATACAACTTTTGTTTTTTCAATAGGAAGAGGGCCATGTGACACATCAAACTTATTGGTAATGTCACAAGAAAAACAATTGTGTGCTTGGTTTCAATTAGAGCTGGGCGATAGAACGATAACGATATGTATCGCGATATAACTTTTACTCGATAGAGAAATTAAGCTATCGCGATAGACTTCGCCGCTCTTGTCCTCTTAAAATAAAATAAAAATAAAAAAAAAAGGTCAGCCAAGCCAAACTAAGTAGCGCAGAGCCGAACCAATCACAGCCGCAGCGTCACGTCGCGTGACTTGTTACGTACAGCACAAGTGCCAAGCCGCACGTGTGTTTGTTTGGGAAGCAGGCAGTGGGTAGTAATAATAATAATAATAATAATAATAATAATAATAATAATGGATTGGATTTATATAGCGCTTTTCAAGGCACCCAAAGCGCTTTACAATGCCACTATTCATTCACTCTCACATTCATACACTGGTGGAGGCAAGCTACGGTTGTAGCCACAGCTGCCCTGGGTAATGGAGCCAGCGCGTAATGGAGGAAATGAGTGTGCCGACTAGAAAAATCTACCGAGCGTGACCGAAGAGAAAACAGATGACGGTTCCAATGTCGGAGAGATTGTCGAAGGGAAGAGCCATAGAAGTTCCGTAGTGTGAAGGTATTTCGGCTATTTCAAGTCTGACAAAAAACAGAGTAGCGTGCACTGTAAATTGTGCCGAAAGCAAGTCTGGAAATACAATAAACTGGTGCATGCGTCACACTGTGCGCCACGTTATTGTTTCGGTGAAATGAATTTCTACAATACTGTTACTGTTAATTCTACTCTGCGGGATTATTTTTTAAAACGAAAACGGAAAATCTCCGTTTTCAAAAACACCCGTGTACGTGTGGACGTAGCCTCAGTCTCTGACTGGAAGCGCTAATTCGTCATTCGGCTGTTGTCAGACTAAAGTAACTGTTAAAACTGTTTGAAAAGCTAAGCTATACTACAAGGAGAGATTGAGAATTTCCTTTTAGTTCTCAGTTTATTTGATATTGACAAAAGTTAGTCTGTTTTGTCTGTTCTTCTGTAAAACAAACTAAGATTTATTTTTAGAATTAATATTTTGTTTCTAAGTGGAATTGACAATTTAGTCTGTTTTTGTTTGTTCTATTTTGAAACTTAAACGCTTTAGCGGCTGCCTTTTGTGTAGTTTGCAATATTTGCCTTTATTTATCTGAAAAAGTCTCATGTTCCTTGAGTACATCTACCCTGTTGAACTTATTATGGGAAATAAATATTTAAATAAAAACAAGCTGCTGATTATTTCACATTTTACTTGTGAGCAACGGCACATTTAAATCTTACAAATATAGTTATTTGGCTTATATCGTGATAGATATCGTTATCGCCTGAAATGAAAAAAACATATCGTGATATGAAAAAATCTCATATCGCCCAGCTCTAGTTTCAATGTAACTTTATTCTTTCATTAGTTATTTACAAGTTTCTGACCACTTATAAAATGTGTTCAATGTGCTGCCCATTGTGTTGGATTGTCAGTGCAACACTCTTCTCCCACTCTTCACACACTGATAGCAACACCGCAGGAGAAATGCCAGCACAGGCATCCAGTATCCGTAGTTTCTGGTGCTGCACATCTCGTATTTTCACACCATAGACAATTGCCTTCAGATGACCCCAAAGATAAAAGTCTAAGGGGGTCAGATCGGGAGACCTTGGGGGCCATTCAACTGGCCCACGACGACCAATCCACTTTCCAGGAAACTGTTCATCTAGGAATGCTCGGACCTGGCACCCATAATGTGGTGGTGCACCATCTTCTGGAAAATCTCAGGGAACGTGCCAGCTTCAGTGCACAAAGAGGGAAACACATCATCATGTAGCAATTTCAAATATCCAGTGGCCTTGAGGTTTCCATTGATGGAGAATGGACCCACTATTGTACCCCATATACCAAACCATCACTTTTGTTGTTCCAACAGTCTTGGAGGGATCCATCCAACATGGGTTAGTGTCAGACCAATAGCGGTGGTTTTGTTTGTTAACTTCACCGTTCACATAAAAGTTTGCCTAATCACTGAACAAAATCTTCTGCGTGAACTGAGGGTCCTGTTCCAATTTTTGTTTTGCCCATTCTGCAAATTCTGTGCGCCGATCTGGGTCATCCTCGGTGAGATGCTGCAGTAGCTGGAGTTTGTAAGGGTGCCATTTGTGAGTAGCTAATATCTGCCAAAGGGATGTTTGACTAATGCCGCTCTCCAGTGACATGCGGCGAGTGCTACGCTGTGGGCTCTTGCTGAATGAAGCTAGGGCAGCCACTGATGTTTCTTCATTAGTGACAGTTTTCTTGCGTCTACGTTTTGGCAAATCCAACACTGAACCAGTTTCACGAAACTTAGCAAGTAGTTTGCTAACTGTAGCATGGGAGATGGGTGGTCTCGTAAGGTGTCTTGCATTGAAATCTGCTGCAATGACCCGGTTACTGCGTTCACCAGATATCAACGCAATTTTGATCCGCTCCTCACGTGTTAACCTCTTCGACATGTCAATGGCTGTGAACAAAGAGAAACTTGTAAATAACTCATGAAAGAAGAAAGTTGCGTTGAAACCAAGCACACAATTGTTTTTCTTGTGACATTACCAATAAGTTTGATGTGTCACATGGCCCTCTTCCTATTGAAAAAACAAAAGTTGTATCCAAGATGGACGACTTCTAAATGGCCACCATAGTTACCACCCATCTTGAGGAGTTTGCCCCCTCACATATACTAATGTGCCACAAACAGGACTTTAATATCACCAACCGTTCCCATTTTATTACGGTGTATCCATATAAATGGCCCACCCTGTAGTGTGAAAATGAAATTACACTAGCTTGACTTCGATCGAGTTTGCAGGCAGAACTCTCTTGAGCTCCTGCCACAGCATTTCAGTCAGGTTGGGTTCATTGCAACACCTTGAGTCTTTTCTTTTTCAGCCATTCTGGGGTAGTTTAGCTGCTGTGTTTGGAGTCATTACCCTGTTGACCAACCCTGTTGATCCATATTTTTGATCAAGCTTTAGCTATTGGATAGATGGCCTCCAGTTTGGCTTTAGAGTACGTATACAGAGGAGTTCATGGTTGACTCAACACTTGCAGGGTGTCAGGGTCCTGTGATTGCAAAACAAGCCCAAATCATCACCCTTCCACCACCGTGCTGACACTTGTTATAAGGTGTTCATGCAAATATGCTGTGTTTGGGTTTTTTCCTAACATGGTTCTGTGTATCATGTCCAAATATCTCAGTCTTGTGATTTGTTTGGATGCAACTTTTGCAAACATAAGTCATTAAAGAAAAAAGCCTTTCTCATGGTTACCCTTCCAAACAAGCCACACTTGTTCAGTCTTTTTCTAATTGCACTATCATGAACTTTAACATTTAACATGGTCACTGAGGCCTGTAGCGTCTGAGATTGTAGCTCTTGGATTTCTTGCAATATCTCTGAGCATTGCGCAGTTTGACCTTGGGGTAAATTTACTGGAAAGACCGCTCCTGGGATTATTGGGAGCTGTCTTTAACATTTTACACTTGTGAATTATCTTTCTTAACATTTGGAAATGGCCTTAAACCCCTTAGATTGATGGGCAGGAAGAGTTGCTTCTCTAAGATCATCGCTAATGTCTTTCCTCCCTGGCATTAACACAAACCCAAATGCTCCAGACTTATTAACTGCCAGAACTTCAGCTTTTATAGAGGTGCTAACATTTGTTGTTGATCAGTTAGTCAAGTGTATTTCATTATCAGCACCTGGCTGATGCTGACCCGGGAAAATAGGAATTTAGCGTTTTGGTTTAGTTTTTGTTTAAAGTAATAAAAAAATAAATAAATAAATAAATATATATCTATATCTATATATATATATATATATATATATATATATATATATATATATATATATATATATATATATATATATATATATATATTATGTTCATATCAGGTTTTGATTTAAATGAACTTAGAGCCTGGTAAAGATAACGTTTTTGCTTTAATTTTTCATCATGTGGAAAAATGATGAAACAGTGCTTTGATTACGGTTTATTTCAGTCGTGAAATGCATTTAAAAAAATTCAGTGTGTACTTATATTTTGTGAGCTGATATTTATTGTTCTCCTTTTTTCTTTTTTTTTTCCCTTCATGGATCGATTTATTCTTTTCATCATTGTCTCCTGTTTGAATTAGCTTTTGCTCACGTGGCTTAGCTCATAAACAGATTACTGAGCAGAGCTGATTATTTCTTGTGCTGTTCGTTTTTTCACTTGATTTGTGCTGTTGTTTAGGCATGCAGTGTTTCACCAGTGTTCCACGCTCTGCGGTCGTGTGACCAGAAAATCACAGAATCTTGAGAAAATTAAATGATTTGGTTTGGTCTGTGAATTGTAGTCATTTCTTATAATGCTTGACACATGGAAAGGCCTCCCAAAGGATCCCAGATCTCCAGAAACTAAGCCTGGCTTTTCCAGCCCACCCGCCCAACCCCCTTACGTAATGCTACTGGTCTGGTGTGATTCACATGACTAGGTCATGTAAAAAAACAGATCTCAAACCCTTTGGTGTGGTACAATTGCCATGGTTACAGTTGAGATCTGGGACACTGGGTGTTCATATCACTAGGAAAAATATTTTGTTGTGTTTTGTTTTGTTTTCAATGGCATAGATCAGCATTTGATGTGGGCTGTGCTAATAAAAGAAGATCCATTAAAAACTTTTCTTTAAAAAATCCAATAGTGTTTGGGTTTATACACACACATCAGAATATGCGTGTGGGAGAAAAACACAACAGACAGAGATAAATCCCAATCGTGTTAATTTGTAAGTACCAAATTAAAATTAATTTAGCGGCAGTTTAGTATTTTACAGATTAATGTTTGAAGGAAAAACCTCGATACTGAAAACAAAGGCGGTTGTTACAAATCTCCGTTTACTTTCATGTGTGACTGGAGGGCATGAGATGTGCCTTATTGTGACCTTAGAAGCTGAAATAGCTGACATATTTTTCAGTAACGATTCAGATTCAGTAAAAAAATTAAAGACAAAAGGACCAGTGTGATCTCGTATTGTATGCATTTGATTAACTACACTTGAAGAAAATGAAATCCACTTTCTTCAAACCAGACAACTAAAGCAGCCCAGTGCTTTATGTCTCTGCTGAACGAAGAGCAGAGAATAAGAAATAAATGGAGGCACAGAATCTCTCTGCTGGCTGTGGTATTCACACACTCCTGCCATAGAGGAGGCCAGCAGATGAGAGCTCAGTTGCTAATTGGCCCTCACTTCATCCCGGGGTATTTACGCATGCCTCCTGCTTCAACTTAACTGCAGTCTAACCATGTTGACATATGAAGGTGCTAATCTACCACCATGTTTCTAAAAATTCTTTTGAGGTATATAATCCAATATGTTTACTGCCACACTTCTGCAGACTCTTATGAACAAGTGCGATTTTGCCAGTCACCCTTAAAATATGCATTTAGGAGAAGTTTATAATTACTTTATATGATTGTTTCTCTTTGCTGTGTTTCTTTGTAGAAGCCCAGTCTAACGTGGGCTTTGAAGTCTTATTAAACCTGAACAGTAACATCTAAATACCCTACAGGCTTCCTCTTGAAGGGTTGTTATTGAAAACAGGCTCCATTAAGGCAATTCAAACATTGTATTGATTTTGATTGGTTGCAACCAAATGTTTGCAGGCTATCTTTGTTCCAAAGAGACTGCTCAGATGGCCTCGCTGCTTGTTTCTTGGAGACAGGACTGACTGTCTCCTTTGTGTAGCTGTTGGTCATTTCTGCCTTTTTTCCCCCCTCTGGCTTTTTTTTTTTCTTCTTCCTCCACCCCGTCACAGTCTCTCCTTCTATTTTTGTAAATGTCGTAAATTATTAAGGGTTAAGAAAATCTTTTTGCATTAATTTTTTTTCTGCCCTGTCACAGCCATTCCCAAGACCACTACAAATGTTTGTGCCATGATGTGTTCAGAATTAGAAACGGTCTGTGTCGTTTCTTTCCCAGAGGGAAAGCTCTTTGAACATCTTGTGGCATGAATTGTAGATTGTATTTAACAGGAGTTTGTCGTGCTGGTATTTGAGGTCATAAGGTTAATGGCCGAGTTAGAGCCTGACTAATAGCAGTCCATTGGTTAATGATCGGGAATTAACCAATTACAGATTGGTATCGGTGTATTTGCCTTTTGATTTGCACCAATATGGAAGCTTGTACTTGCTGCCAAACCTAATGCAGAAAAACAGGCTTGGACAGTTTGCAGTGTGGCTTCAGCTTTTGTTCAGTTCTCTATTAGCAGGGCACATATCACAGCCGAGCAGTAGGCAAGGGTTCAAATATTTGGTGAGAGTAGCTCTTTAGTTTGTTTTGTACACTGGGTTTTAGCAACCAATCGTGTTTAAGCAGGCATTTTGTTACATGTTGAGAAAAAGATGAATTCCAGTTGCCAAAATGCAATCTCGAAGTCCTCATCATCTGATAGTGTTTTATTAGCTCTTTAATGTTCATCTGCATTTGTAAACTAGCCAGTGCACAGCACCGCATCTTGGTTTATACTTGCGGAAAGGAGCATGCGCAAAAAGTGATGCCACGTCAGCTGAAGTGCTGGTGTGCCGCTACACTTTGGTGTTATCTTGACGTGCACATGACACCGCAGGTTGAAGACATAAATGTAAGGCACGCCTGCCACGGCTGTAATAGCTTGGGAAAAAAACTTTTGAAAAAAGAAGACATTTAAAAGACTGTTTCAGCTTTTTTTAAATCTATGCCCTACACCAGCACCCATGAGACACCTATAGTGGGGTAAATAATCATTTGATTCCCTGCTTACAAAGGGTTGCATTGATGTCAGAGAACCCTGATTTTAGTTTCATCTGACCACATCACTTTCTCTCAAGCCTTCTCTGAATCATTTAGATGTTCACTGGAAAGCGGAAACTGCGCCTGTACATCTGCCTTCTTGAGCAGTAAGACCCTGTGGGTCCATTACAGCATGATGTGTTACCATTACTGTTCTTGGTGACTGTGGTCCCATCTGCCTTCAGATCATTTACAAGCTGCTCGTGTGTGGTTTTGGGCTGATCCACCACTTTTCCCATGACCATGCTCACCCTATGAGGCAAGGGTTTGACGTTGTTTGACCTATGATTTGGCCCATGATGGTGGAGATGTTTAAATAGAAGAAACTGATCCTATGGACAGGTGCGTCTTATATACATAATGAGTTGAGATCATGAGTATATATAATTGATTGACTGTAATCTGTGGGCCACATAGCGAGACAGCCAATCAGTGGGATCCAGAAGTCTGGCTGTAAGGGGATTTACTTTACTTATTTACTCATAGTCACTTTGTTTATCGGCCTTTTGTTTGGTGCCAAGCAGAGGTTGAACGAAGGTCTTATCTGAAGTTTTTTTTTTTTTTTTTTTTTTCCCCTGATACTGTTGAGTTTTTGTTTCACACATGGGAAATTGTACATATTTTATTACATGTACAATAAATAAGGTAACGCTGTTTTCTGTCCTTATTAGTTTTAATTAAATGACGCCAGTTTCGTCAGATATTTGTGAAATAAACCCGGCGTCATCCTTTTAGTAGTTTTTGTATTGCTAGATTTCACTAAAATGTAAATTTTTATTTAATTTGATTGAATTGTCTGTTTTCTAAAAAGATGAACACGTTGCCTGTAATGATGTCTACATAAACATTTGGTTTTAATAAGCGTCATATTGTTTTGTTTTTGTTTTGTTTTCCCTCGTCAGGAAGCAAAGGTCATGGTGGTGCCTTGCCCAAGTGTCCAGCCCATAGAAGAAGCTCTGGAAGACTGCACTCGCAATGTGATCCCAGTCATACTCTATGCCATCAACCAGGACTCCCTCAGCTCAGAACAGGTGGCACAGCTCTGGAAGGTCAAAGAGATGCTCTCCTTTCCCATCTGTTTTGTCCGTTTGCCTGACAGCGTTCCAGCAGCATCCCCAGAACGTGGCCGCCACACAGAGAAGGAGAAGAGCCCCCTTCACAAGCAGCTACTGTCACTTGGCTTTCTCAATAGCCCGACAGGAAACAGTTCCTGTGGCACCCCAACGCAGATGCCCACACCGGGCTCCAAGCCCCAGAGCATGTTGGGTGAATCTTTCGAAAGACCGCATCGGTTACTGGTGCCGTTTGCTCGCCAGGTGCTTCAAAATCAGCAGGTGGAAGCTGCCAGCCTGCTCAATGGACTTCACTGTCGGTGTCTAGATCTTTTTATCAACCAGGTCAGACAATGATGTTTCCTACTACTGTTCGTCTTTATTCATATGTTCGTATGTATTGCTCTACTGCTTCACAGTAGACACAGTCACTTGATGATTTTCTTGGTCACAGTGGGGGTCCAAACAGACCTTTGTCCTTTGTGCCTCACTTTCCTGCAGGCCTTTGACATGCAGAGGGACCTGCAGATAACACCACGCAGGCTGGAGTACACCCGCGAGAAAGAGGGTGAACTCTTCAACTCCCTTATGGCCATTGCTAACCGCAAACAGGAAGAGATGAAGGAGATGATAGTGGAGACACTCACCAGCATGAAAGAGCAGTTACTGGAGGATGCTGCCAACCTGGAGTTTACAGGTGAGCAGATAAGCACCGGTGCTAATAGACAGGCGTAGGATCTTTCATACTATAAGGGAAATGCCATCTCGACCTGTTTGTAAATGGTGAAATGCACAAAAGATTGCGACACAGATTACATCAAAGTATCTTAGTAATCTGATCGGCTTGTTTGTGTCTAAACTGTTTTTCAGATGTGATCACATAAACTTCTGGCAGATGTTGCTTAGCCTTGAAAAAGTATAAGGAAAACCACAACTAATGTTTTTATTGTTCATAGTGATGATGATGATGATGATAATAATGTTTTGCACCTCACCTCATCTGTAGTCTTTCTGTGTACGTCTGCACACACAATGTACAAGGTTGCTGTTTGAATGAGCATCGCAGAGGATGTGTTTTAACCTTAGCAGTACTGCGGTTTCCATGTCTGGTGTTTGTGGCTAGCATAGATGACTTGTTGATTTCTGTGGTTTTTGGTAATTTGACTCTGTGGCTGTTAGATGTCACCAAGCAAGATAAGGTTTTCTGTTTCTGAGGAAAAACTTAAAATATTTAATTGTGACTAATTAACATTAATATATCAGAATCAGAATCAGAATACTTTATTGATCCCTGGGGGAAATTATTTATCATTAATAGAGCCCCAGTATTTCTATTTGTGATTTGTATAAATGGAACATGTTTACGTTTCCATCTACAGGAGCCTGTTGTTGGGTTTTTGTTTGTGTGTTTTTTGTTTTTATTTATTTTCATATTTTTTTGAGGGGGGCGTATGGGTGTTGTTCGAGATGAATTTAATCACCCTGATAATATTTTTGGCTGAACACTGGCACACATGCATGCACGGTTTCATTAGTTAAATTAATTAAGTAGTTAAATTAAACTAATTATTCCTCTGATTACATGGTGCCATCCATCCATTTGTTTTTCCCCCAATTATCCAGTTTAGAGTTGCTGGCGGACTGTCCACTTTGTAAGGTATACCATGTTAGGAGCAGATTGGACCCCTTCGCCCCAACTTGGGCATTCAGAACATCCTTAATTCTTCAATGCAAAAATTCAACAAGGTGCTAAAATGTTCCTCAGAGATTTTGGTCTGTACTGAAGTGATGGCGTCACACGGTTGCTGCAGATTTGTTAGCTGTGCATCCATGATGTGAATCCCCATTCCAAAACACCCGAAAGGTGCTCTATTGAATGAGATCTGGTACCTGTGGAGGCCACTGGAGTACAGTGAAACCAGTTTGAGATGCTTTGGACTTTGCAACATGTTGTGCATTCTCTGTAAACAATAGAGATGGTTAAGTGGGAAAATCCCAGCAGGTCAGCAGTTTCTGAAATACTTAAACCAGCTTGACTGACACCCAAAATCAGTCAGGCGAGTTTCAGTTTCACCTTTCTTCACGTTCTGATGCACCTTTTAAACTTTAGCAGGTCGTCTTGACTGTGTCTGCGTACCTAAATGCATTGGGTTACTGCCATCTGATTGGCTGATTAGAAATTTGTGTTGAACAGGTATACATACATGGCCAGTGAGTGTATCAGTGTTTACAGCCTACAAAGCCAGACTGTGCATAGTCTTTAGATACTTGCATAGATCTAAACAGATGTAACCAAGCCATCTGTGCTTCACAATCTGCCCCCAAAGTTTGGCACTGTCTGACTCAACATATTCAGAAAGAAAAGGCAGTCATTGCCTGTTGCTTTTGCTCCGGGTATGTTTGAGAAACAACTTCTCTTGGTTATCTGTAAAACATTGAGTAATACTCCGTGCAGGTGTTTTAACACTGAACCATTTCTTTTTCTTTTTTTCCCCTTTTAATCAGGAAATTGGCAACGTGCACTTTTTCCACCCATAACCTTATCATCAGTGTTGCAACATAAATAGATTTTTCTCCTCTGGAGAAAGATAGTAGAGATCATTGTTGAAACTACAGTAAGTCTGACACAATGCTTTGTACACAAAGGAGAAGAAGAACTGTTGGAAGCAGAATCCAGTGTAAAATTATATTGACAAGTTTGCAAACGCTATTGTGCCAACGTCAACCCTTTACTTTAATTACTTCAATTTAAAAAGTCCAGCTTGGCTCTGGATTGTCAGTTCATCAAATTAAAAAAATTAATTCAAAAATGTATTGAGTTTATCAAGAAATTACAGAGAAGAAAGTTTGGACAGTATATTAACTGAAACTTTCTCTTTCTAAAAAGGAAAAAAAAATAATTAGAATTTGGTACGTGGTGTTGTACGTCGGGACTATTGCACTGACGTTGAATTGTTTTATTTTTTTCATTTTAAAGCTTTATTATCTGTGATTTGGGCTGTTTTTAAACAAGTATGAAGAATTAAGTTCCTTGTTTATGCAGTTTCTACAGGCCTTCAAATCTGCTGCCAGACAATGAACATCAAAATATTTTAAGGACTTCATTCATCGTTCTATTTTAACTTAAACTATACTCTTGAGAGTCCATACTCATAAAATCATAGTATCAGGTAGTTTCTATAAAAATGAAGTTTAACTAGTTTTTTAGCTAATAGAATTCAGAACCTTTTCCCCGCTCCTACAGCACAATTAATGAGTGATAAAATGAAATGTGTGTTGGAGCTTGCAACCTTTTTTTCTTTCACCTTTCATCCAAAAACATGGGTGTTTTAAAATGTGTTTACACTTATTAATATTAGTGATGATCAGTAAAAGGCAAAATTTATAATATTTATAAGAATTTTTTAAGAATTATTTTTAATGCTGGATGATGATTAAAGTGTATGATCGCTGCTCGTCATCTTTGTTGGCTCAAACCCTGGAGAGTCAATCTACCTCCAAACAGCATGAAGAGTACCTGTGAGGTAGTTTGCCACCCTCTGGGGATGATTATTTTTCTTGTAGGAAGCGTTGTTAAGTTTGTTCTTGTGGAGAAACGTGATTTTCAACAAGTAGTCTTCGCAAAATCCGATGCAGTCATATAAATACTTTGAGTTGATCCTCCAGTACACATGTTGAGCATCAAACGAAAATCCAGTGACATCAGTTATTCAATATTTATTTGTCCTTATTGTTTACATGTGCCACACGTTAACATGACAAACGGTGTTCTTTTACGTCAAATAGACGTCATCGTGACAACAAATGGAGAGCCTGTTACGTCAAAAGAGATAAAATCCTGCATCAACCAGATCCAGGAGCTGATAGTGGCCAGTTTGAATCAGGCTGTGGCGAATAAACTCATCAGCTCTGTGGATTATCTGAGGGAGAGCTTTGTAGGAACTCTGGAGCGATGCCTCAGCAGTCTGGAGAAGTCCAACTTTGATTCTTCTGTTCACAATATCACTTCTGATCATCTCAAACAGGTGGGTGAGAAAGGAGGCTAATGTAACATGTTTGTGTCAAGAAATGTAAGGTGTGAACACTAATCGCATATAAAAATGTCAAGTATTTCATTAAAGTTTAAAGGGGAAACTTTACTGAAGGGCCAACAGGAACAATGGTCTTTTCCACTGCAGAAAGAAAGTATCTCCTGTTGGGTTGTGGACTTCTGAGGGCCTCTAAAGAAACAGGAATTAAACCTAAAACCATCACAGTTTTGAAAGCTCATTTTCAGAAGCACAACAAAGATGTGTGACATCCGGTGTCTCTGGTTTGCTTCTCTCTTCTTTTATATCACTGTTTTTACCCCTCAGCCTTTGTTGTTGTTATGTGGGCGAGCGGGGTTAATGCGATGGTGACGTAGGATTTTGAATTTATACCACAGATGTGTGTACTAGGATGTGTCTTTTATGTTTTCTCAGTTCAAACGTTTGAAATGTTTTCTATGTTCTATTGCGAATAAAATATGAGTTTGAGATCTGCAAATCATTCTTTTTTTAATATTTCACACAGCACCTCAATTCTTTTGGAATTGGGTTTGTGGTTTTGGTTAAGATGCACTCTTTTGGTGACTTTATCTTTTGTAGAGCGCCCGTCTACAGTTTAATTCTAATATTCTTGTCTTTGAGTCTGACAGATACAGTTATTCATACTTTGTGCTGTGTTGTTGAACGGTGTCACTGTCAAAGCTGTTGCTGCTGTTACATCACCACATTAGGTGAGTGGATGTTACACAGTGGAACAGAGCAGCCTGTTCTGTGAACTTGTGCCTGATTGAGTTCCTGAAGTGGAAAAGTGGTTTCTCACATGTTATTTGAGATGTTTGTTTTTTTGTTTTATTTTGTTTTTTACACAAAAGTAGAATAATGAGCTCTTATTAGTCATGCTAGAAGCTTTTTAGACTCACAGATTGTCTTAAAATTTGGGTTTTGTGCTAACCCTTTTCTCACCTGTCACAGCTGTTAAATGCTGCCTATCACGTAGAGGTCACCTTTCATTCTGGATCTTCTGTCACGAGACTCGTTTGGGAGCAAATCAAACAGGTCGGTGTCTCAAACATTCACACAAATCATTTTTAAAGTACTCGGACTTCTGATGAGATGGCTATGTTTTTCCCTTTTGATATGAGTCTCTTCTTCTTCCTTGCAGATAATCCACCGGATAACGTTTGTTAACCCTCCTGCCATCACTCCAGACTGGAAGCGCAAAGTGGCCCAGGATGCCATCGAAAGTCTCAGCGCTGCCAAACTGGCCCGAAGTATCTGCTCGCAGTTCAGGACCCGGCTCAACAGCTCCCACGAGGCTTTCGGGACATCTCTGCGTCAGGTTAAAACCTTCTCTTTTGCTTTAGCTGCACTTTTTTCTTTCCTATTCCTACAAATACTTTCCCCTGTATGATCTTAAATATACGTAAAAAACTGTCAATGAAATGGTGATGATTCAATAAAGGTTGACTACTCACCAGTAACTCTCACTGCAGTCAAAAAAATGTTGGTTTTAAAGTAAGGCACCACCTCCAGGGCAGTGAGGCTGTGAAACTAGAGCTACCGCTGGTGTATAGGGAAAAATCGTGACCACAGCATCTACACATTGTTGTTTGTTTGTTGAGCAGCAGAGATGAAAGTGCCGTGTGATGCTGCGGTATGCCTTATGAGACGTTTCCTGGAACTCACATATGCAGAGAGGTATTTGGGACGGCTCTACTATTGTTTGTGTAACATTAGCAGCTGGTTTCACAGGGAGTCAAAAAATGCGAGAGCTGGGAGCAATTCACAGCAGCTTCTTTGAAAGCCCATTCTCTTTAGCAGCTGCAAGACTAAAGGCTGCTAACCGCACAGCTCGAAAATGGACAATTTATTAAATCAGTGAAACTTATTTAAATACCACTTTTCACAGATACAAATCACAATAAAACAAGAAGTAAAAATGTAAAATAACAATGTCAAACAATCGAATATAGCATAAAACAACAAATTAGTTATTTAATCAGATTCACTGTTATTATTTTTGTATTTATGCAATTGGCATGCATGGCGTGGACATCCCTCCATAAAGCCCCCAACAGATGAGTGATGGTATTTATCACATGACAGACAGTGTGGGCCACATCAGTGTCTCCATTATCATGCAGTTACACAAATACAATGACTTATTGTGACGGAAGAGGAGGTGATGTTGGGTGAACATAACTAATTGAAAATAAGGTTATTTATGCTTCTGATCCACTTGTCGAGTGCCGTGGAAACCAGCTGACTAAAATAACATCATACGTGTGTCACGTTCCTGTTGGAGCGACCAGAAAAACAAGCAGGACATCGGCGAATAACGGACATTAAAACGCAGGCTTGGTGTGATATTCAGGATTAGTAACACTTGAAAGTCTGATAAGGTATTGTTGTCACCTCACCAGACAGGTGGGCGAGCTGCGTGGACTCCCAGCTTTGTGAATTCAATAACTCAAGAACACAGCAACGTAGGATTTTCAAATTCATACCAAGGGTGTATCTACTAAAAATCTCCAATAAGTTTGAATCTTGGTGACCTCGACTTCATTGTCAAGATCACAGATGAAGTTTTCTGAAAATCTTGTGAATGCGATAACTCGTGAAGTTACCTAAGATGTTCAAATTGATGTCATGGTTTTTTACAACGGTGTGTAATGGCCTTTGTGCCGAAAAGAGCACACGACGATGATACTCGGCACTTTACACGAGCCCCTAAGGTGATTTCACTTGCAGACTACAGACCTGTAATTTTTCCCATTACTGAGCTGCATCTGGGAATCGGTAGAATCAGATATCAAACTATCGGCAATTTTTCAGCTTCTTGGTGCAAAATATGGATGACCTCCAGTCCCACCGATTCTCAGAGATTCTCACGTTAAGCAACACGTTACAGCTTGCAGCTCCAAACTTTTCTTTTTTCTTATTTGCTTAAATACAAAGCTCATACTTCACATACATGAGTAAATAAGAACCGAGAAAAATGTGTTCTTTATACAATCAAGCATTTTTTTAATCACTCTAATTGTTGTGAATTTTTTCCTGCAGATGTCTTTTAATAATCTCAGCTTGTCTCGTGATTTATTTACGAGACAAGCTGAGATTAGCATAGTTCTGTCTTTAGCTGCAAAGCTGCCTTGTGTTGAATATATGAACAAATCTAGCTTACTCTGTTGTTGTTGGTTTTTTTTTTTTTAATTGTTGTTTATTTTGTTTTCTGGCTCAGAATCGGCCTGTGGGGAACATTGGATAAACAGAAATGTCTTTTCTGGTTGAGCTGATGAAACCCCAATTAACAAAACTAGTTAAAAAATAATTTCATTACAAGCCGGGAGGGGAATTTCCTCTGGAGCTGCATGAATTGTCTTTGAGTTGGAACCAAAAAAATTCCACAATGCAGGAAAAACCCTGATGTAAACAAATAAGTAATTTAATTTACTTAACAACATTTGAACTTGCAGTATTTTATTAGTTTGGTAATAGTTAATAGTGAGCTGTTAGTGGTGACCAAACCGTGTAGATTAGAGCTGTTTACTGTTGCTCTCTGGTTTAAAAAAAAAAAAAAAAAAAAAAAAAGAGGAGTGAGTCGGTGAGCTCCTCTGCGCTGACCTCTGACAAATGACGTCACATAGCCATAGGGGTCAAAACAGCTGGCCAGGGGTCACTGAGAACTTCAGGGCCAGCTAGTTTTCCATGGTAGTATCTCACGCTTTAATATAAAAACAACATACAGATGGATTGAGATTATTGAATCCAAAAACATGTGGTCAGAGCTGTACTGATGTACAGGGTGTGCAAAAAGGACAAATTTTACATTTTCTTTAGTCACAAAACCACAAAAACCTTTAGTTGAATCTACAAAAATGGTAACGATAACCCAGTTTGACAGACATAAAATAACATTTTGTACTAATAAGATGATTCACCAAGGCTGTTAGTTGAACCTTGGTATATCTCAGCATGGTGTGATGTGGTGTTCTTAAAAGAAACGGAGGAAACTTAAAATGTGTAATGAGCTGCTTGTGCTCATGCTTCTGTAGAGAGCAAAGCAGTCTTTGACTCATGTTAGTGCGACTCTTTTGAGACCAAACTTGTTTTACTATGAAGGAGAAAGTTCTTGGGCCAAACAAACATGATGGGTGGCTCAATGAAGCATTCATCAGCTCTGTACATGGACTCTGTTAGTTAAAGGGCTGTGCTTACATTAAGTTTAAAACTTTAGAGAGAGCCTCTCTGCTGGCTTTTTTTCCCTACAAAAATAACTGGTTAGTAACAAATTTTGGAAAATGTTATTGCTAACGAATGAGATCAGCCATTTGATATGTCCTAATGCAGGGCATGAGTTGTTACGCCATGTGTTGTGTTTGCAGCTGGAGGAAGGGCACACGGGTCGTCTGGAGCGCACCGAGGACCTGTGGCTGCGTGTGAGGAAGGACCACGCCCCTCGACTGGCCCGCCTGTCTTTGGAGAGCCGCTCTCTGAGGGATGTGCTGCTGCACGGTGAGTCACCACCGAATTCCTCTGTCGTTCCCACAAATGGGCACAGCGCACTCACACGTTTCTGCTAACTGTGGCTCCGTCAAGTTCTAAATCTGAACTTAACTAATTTAACTCCAAGATGTGTCCCTGCTTGAATGAAAAGTATAAATTTTAGGTCATGGGGGAAAAACACAGGGAGACTTTCCACTCCCAGTAGATGAAACTGTACAGTGAAGGTCACTGTATATTTGAGTGTGAGTACACTACTTAAAAATAGGCAAATCTAATTTAGAAACACAATAAGTGACTGGTTAAAATACTCAGACACTGGCAAAGTTTCAGACTTAGCTTCAAAGCTGCATTTATAAACACAATCTTATTATCTGCAATTCTTTTTCTCTCTCTCTCTTCTCACAGGCAAGCCCAAGCTCGGGCGGGAGTTGGGCCGGGGTCAGTACGGCGTTGTGTATTTGTGTGACAGCTGGGGAGGACACTACCCATGTGCACTAAAGTCCGTGGTCCCGCCTGACGATAAACACTGGAATGACCTGGCTTTAGAGTTTCACTACACACGGTGAGTTATTAGGAACAAGTGTTTGAACACAGTCGCGTCTTCACACCAAACAGCTGGCTCCAAATGCATCGCAGCTTTACTCGCGCTCAGCAGCTGTGACTAAGAAAGTTTCTCAGGCAGCAGGTGCATTCATCAAGAGCAGAGCTCTGCTTATAGAACATGACAGGCTGCTTGTTTTCAAGGCCAAACTCCACCCAGCTTATAGAAAAGTAGTTTTGGCTGTTGAAGCCTTGAGGCTCTTTTGTGTCATGTCAGTGTTTATTTTTAAAGGTGACAGCATGAGTTCGTTAGCACAGTTAATGCTTGTGCGCTATAACCTCCTCAGCTCTGAGGAATTCTGGAATCTCCAAAACTTTGCAGAGGCGAATTTATCAAAGGCAAACAAGATTGACTTCAAGATAACAGAAGTATAAGCAGAAGAAGGTGGACGGGGGTGAGAAGTAAACCTTTTATGATTTTATAGCTAAAATATGTTTTCCCTCCCCTTTCTTTGGGTGTGTGCGTCTCCTCAGGTCACTGCCCAAACATGAGCGGCTGGTCGACCTGCACGGCTCTGTGATCGATTACACCTATGGAGACGGCTCCAGCATATCTGTGCTGCTTATCATGGAGCGGCTGCACCGAGACCTCTACACAGGCTTGAAGGTGACTCGATAAAGCAGCGAATAACAGAGATCTTAGGTCATTGTTTTATAGGAGCAGCTCCGTACTCTTCTACTCTGCTCTTTACATCCTGTTAAGTCTCCGGTTTCTCTCTCTCTCTGTTGTTTTTGTTCGTCCCTGCCAGGCTGGTTTATCACTGAAGGAGAGACTGCAGATTGCTCTGGATGTGGTGGAGGGGATCCGTTTCCTCCATGGTCAGGGTCTCCTGCACAGAGACATAAAGCTAAAAAATGTTCTGGTAAGTTCAGATCAGCTGTCAGTTAGACCGGCTATAGTCTGTGACTGTGTAGCTCTATCAGAACTCTATATTATCAAAGTAGCCCACGTTCATAAAATACATGGCACAGTTGATCTGAATGACACCTTTCCAAGCACAGAAGAAAATGCACTCCATAGGTTCAGCATCATACAATTACAATAATCTCTACATCGATTACTCACCTGTGATCTGAGTCACAAATATAAACAGTCTGATTACACTAATAAAATGCAAACAGCTGTATGTCTGTTTCCACTGTGAATAATAGTAAATGGGCAGAGTGCTGACAGAAAACCACCATAAAGGAAAATACAGCATGTCTCAGGTTTGCAAAAGACCACCTGGAGGTTCCCCACACAAAGTAAATGTAAATCTCAGGTTGCGTTGTTTGTGGGAATGCACAAACCGTCTGGACGGTAGTATGTTCAAGTGTTAGTGCAACAACAGGTCAGCAGCTTTTGGAAAATGCACTCTTGCATCTGCTTGGGAAGATTCCCTCCTGTCTGCAAAAGAGGATGTGATCCAGTCTCTTAATGCTATAATGTTGAAGTGGGTCAGAGATGATCCTTCCTCTATTTCTTTGTGGAAATCTGTAATCTCAGAGGTTGTGAATATGGAAGAACGTGATCAGTGGAACGTCTGTTGATTTATAATCTGGAATTGAATAGATGACACGGATGATCGCCACCTTTTTGGTCTAAAGTACGTAGACTGGATTTATGGACTAGTTGTTGTATTTCACTATATAAAACGGGCCCTGTGCAAGTGCGGAGTATTGTCTCATTGCATTACTGATGTCACAGCTTCAGTTTAACAGCATCACTGTAGCGTTGTTAGTTTTTTGTAGTTTGTTCTTTTATCTTTCCCAAATTTAATAAACAGAATTGTGAGGAAAAATGAACAAAGCTTCATCCCAGCTCTGAAGTCTGTATTCAATGAGGAAACAGTTAATTCAGTGCACAAAATTAAATTATCAGAGTGGTTGTAGAGATGTTGTGGCATGGTCTGCCCAGGGTTAAATCAGGAAATCTCATAAATATTGGACAGCTTTGCAGGGAGAAATTTTCCTAAATTTGTCCTTTGTGTTGTGTTCGTTCTACAAGGAGCATCTGGTGGAGGTTGTTGCTGCTGAATGAGGTTCCACAAGTTAGTAAAATCAAGAGTTTTCTTAGTTTTTCCAGCCTTCACATTAAATGCATGTGATAATAAAAGTGTTCAACAGATGCAAGTTCAGTTTAATTGTTATTAGTGTAGTTTGATTTAACTCTGTTAATAGCTGTAGCCAACATTAGAACTACAGTTTCCAATCTTTATTTTAAACATTCAAGTAACAAGTGTTAATGCACATAAAAAAATGAATAAACATGAAATCAAAGAAAGCTTCGTATTTACATGGAAAAATAAGTTGACCCCTTCTTGTTTGGAAAAGCGTAGGAGGAATCACATGCTTGTTAATGCCTGCTCCTGTCTAGCAGATCTTGTATACCTGTTTTGATTATACAATTGAAAATATACACGCATGCTATAAATAAATATAAAATTACAGACTGCAGCACAATAGCTATGCATGCGTCCTACAGCTGGACTCTTACAACGAGCCATCTGTGTGCACGAATGCTCTCAGGTGACTGTAAACTTGGCCTTTGCATAAAGATCAGACCACATTTTTATGAGTGAAAATTTAAATACTGCAGTATTTTCTACTTGATTAGATAACCATCTTTTTGCTTTTTCTAGTTGGACAAACAAAATCGGGCAAAGATCACCGACCTGGGCTTCTGTAAACCAGAAGCCATGATGTCTGGCAGCATAGTAGGAACTCCCATCCACATGGCTCCAGAGCTGTTTACAGGTATGATTATGGGGCAGTGCATTAAAAAAAGAGAGTTATAAGAGCAGGAAGTCATAACTGCAGCTTGTTTTGTGTGTCAGGTTTTAACTTGTCTCCACTGTGGCATTGTCTCCCGACAGGAAAATATGACAACTCTGTCGACGTCTACGCCTTTGGGATCCTGTTCTGGTACCTGTGCACCGGTTCAGTGAAACTTCCAGAGGCTTTTGAAAAATGTTCCAGCAAGGATCAGCTCTGGAACAACGTTAAAAAAGGTAAACGGCCCTTTACCAGACTCTTTGAATCTTGGAGAATGCAAATCATAGTTCAGTTTGCAAATTTGGGAGAGAGTTACGATGCATGCAATGAGATCATAATCCCAAAACAAAATGTACACTACAGTGCCAAAAGTATTCACTCATTGAATTCAGGTATTCTAGTCACTTCGACAACCACAGGTGTATAAAATCAGGCACGTAGGCATGCAGACTTCTTCTACAAAGTTAGTGAAGGAATGGGTCGCTCTCAGGAGCTCGGTGAATTCCAGCGTGGTGCCATGATAGGACGCCACCTATGCAACAAGTCCAGCTGTTTCCTCACTACTAAATATTCCACAATCAGCTGTTAGTGGTATTATAACAAAGTAGAAGCAATTGGGAATGACAGCAACTCGGCCATGAAGTGGTAGGTCATGTAAGGAAGTGTAACTGTCACTGCTGAACACACAGATAATCTGTTGATTGTCAAACAGGGTGAATATTTGAGGAAATATTTGGATCGCTCGTGTTTCGGCCAGAGACTCACTTGTATCCATGTTGTCCTCCATCAGGTTCCAGACCAGAGCGCGTGCCTACTTTTGACGAAGAGTGCTGGCAGCTGATGGAGGCCTGCTGGAACGGGGACCCCTCCCAGAGACCCCTGCTTGGTATCGTTGAGCCGAGCCTGCAAAGTATAATGAAGCGGCTCTGCAACTGCAACTCGGAGCAGAAAAGCAGCAGCCTGGAGGACTCAAACTGAATACACTCCAGACAAACTAACACGTGTGTGATAGAGATACTGTTTGGAAAAGTATTTTTGTTGTATTTATGAAGAACGGAGCTGAACGGAGAATTTTGGAAAACCAGGCACCATTTACAAAAACAAAAAAAGGTGTCCAAGTTGACCTCCTTGTTCACACTTGTTGCATTTACATTATTTATGAGATGTTGACCAGAAGTTTGCAAATACGTGTTTTATTGATTGTGTAATTGATTTGTATACAAACTCTATTTGCTTGTTGCTGCACTGCTAATTGCTACTTTGTCATAGAAATGTTACTAGGTTCAAAGTGTTTTAAAAGTAGTCCATTCCCAGTATTATGAAAAAAATATAAAATTAATTTTAGATTGTATTTAAACTGAACATGTCTGTCTATACAAGCACATCTTTTTTTAAATAAAATTATCTGTTACAACCAATCAATCCTGTCGCTGACTCATTTTTAACTCAATTTTAGGAAACAAGTTTTTAAGAAGTTTTTAGTAGAAATGGACTTTTGGGGACATTTTCTTGCGTCTCATGCTGATGCAAAGGCAAAGCTGGAGACCCTAAAGGCTCATCACCAACCTTTTATTAAAAAAAGAAAGGAAAAAAAAAAAGGGGGGAAGGGATAGCTCAGTAGGTAGAGTGGTGGCCCCATGATCGGAAGGTCGGGGGTTCAACTCCACTGAACGGCTACCCTGAGGGTACCCCTGAGCAAGGTACCGTCCCTACACACTGCTCCCCGGGCGCTGCATTGGTGGCTGCCCACTGCTTCACTAGGGAACTATTTCCCTATGGGGACTAACACATACTTATTATTATTATTACATTATCCAGTATTGAAAGTCTGTTTTACAACTGATTGTTAAATATTCTTATTGGTTTTTAATGTAACACTTTTTTTCTTTCTTGCATTTGAGGACTTTTCTCAGGGAAAATTATAATTCAAATGTTTAATAAGCAGTGTTTTTCGGATATATTGAGTTTGTGCATTCATTTCAGAAGCAGCTGGAGCTCCAGACAGAAAGCAGGTAAAGAGCATTAGCACCATCTAGTGGGCTACAGCCTTGAGTTGTAATATTGAGAGACAAGTTTGGACAGTTACGGGTGACTCGTGACACAAAGCTCATACAGTACATGATAAGAAAACAAACAAAATTCATCCAGCTCCATTTAAAAGTCTTAACCTAGTCTCTCAGAAAAGTTTCCTAATATATTATAAATAATAAACAGATTAAAATATCTGAGTGATGAATCACCAATAACTGCAATCATACTTTCCATCAATTTTGTTTTTAGAATGATTATTTTAGCCTTTATTGGACAGAGGTCAGTCAAACCCAGGCCAATTGTGGTCACCTGTGCAAACAAATGATCTATAAAAACACCTTTTATGTCTGTTTTGTGGTAGTTAAATCTTAAATTAACCTGCTTGTCATCAGACCATGGTTCACGACCAGATCAGGATATTTGGTGTTACCGTATATTTTTATTTCGGTATAAACTTGACTATGCGTCTGTTTTTAAATACATAAACACAAATCTGGCTTCTTTTTTTTTTTTGGTGTCTGTTGTTTTAAAACACAATCAAACATTTTTCTTGTGTGTGGTGATTTTATAGAAACAGACCTGAACTTTAAAGCATGAACTTAAAAACAAAAATGAAAGGAATGAATGACTGTGTTCCCAGCACTCAGTTTTTTCTGTCTGGCAGCTCATCTCTGAGAGCGGCCTAGCAATGACGCCACTGTTAACCCTACAATCCAAAGGTTAGAAAAAAACAAACACAGTTTTTAAAAAATGAAAAATGTACAGTTAAAAGGTTTACCAGTGAAATAGCAGCTCGCATGTCTAGCTTAGCTTAGCATAAAAAGCAAAAATAAAACAACATGACTCCCAACAGGCCACATGAGGACCTGGGACTGTTGTGGAAGCCCTTTCTAATAAGGGTGCGGCCCTCCATGACAGTCCGAGCTCCTCATGTGGCCCTTTAGGAAAAACTAATCGCCCACCACTGCCATGGCTTTTCTCAGCTGCCTCTGGACTGCTGTGGGTGGAGGTTAAAGTCCCCACTAAACACTTAATATATAAAGTAAAACTATTGTTTTTACAATTTGTCATTTTAATGTTAGAAAAAACACGGAGATAACATCTGTTTCAATAATCACAGCTGTCAGGCTGAGCTTCATTACCATTTTTATCTAAAATAACCGTTTCCTGGCTGTGGCTCTGGATGACTCATTTTTCTAGCTCTCAAGACATAAAATCACGCGTTTCCAAATTCCAAAAAGATTCCAGTGATGTTCATTTATAAGAACACAACAACACTCTAATTTTTAAAGTTACAGTGTGTAAGTGTGATCAACTCTTTTTTTCTTTTTAGAGAATATAACCCATGCGTGACAGCTGCAAACAGCTGTACTGAAGGACTATCAAACTAACACATCTGAAACGCAGCGTTACCTGAACTGGCTCCAATAAATAGGCCAAAACGACGGGAATGGTAGAAAACAGTTTAATCAGTACAAACAGGAGCGGCAGAGTGAAAGACAATCCTCTGTTTGGACACCAGTGTTATAACACCATGACTGACGTGGTAGTGTTGGCATGAAATTTATACATTAAACTCATATGGTTGGTAAAAAATGGCTTCACATCAATCTCAGTAGTTACTCATATGAGACTTTTTTTTCTCTCAGATATCAAGAGTATTTCCTAAAACCAAGGTCTGAACGTGTGTACATATTTACTAACATTTAACAATATGTTCTCAATTCATTTACAGGCCACTCTGTACAGTAAAAATGAATTACAGCTCAAATTTGCATGTATTTAATTACTTTACAAAAGACACAAGCTTCGCTGCTAGTCTATAAAATACAGCTGTTTAGTCACTGAACTCAGATGTGTGCGTCCCTCGGATAAAACAATGAAAAATTCCCACGTCCGTAAAAAAAAAAAAGATGTGCTCTCAGTGGCTTACAAAAAAAAGTGTATCAAAAGTCCTTTGAGTCTTTACTTTTTAAGCTCTGCACATACAGGTTTGTTCCCACCTGTGGCCTCTGGAAACACCCTTCAGTAATCAGTAGCTTACATGGAGAATCCAGGCAGATGCAGTCAGTCTTAGTGAGCAGCTCACGGTCCACGAACACGCAAAGAGCCTTTGAGGACGACCCGCACTCGAGCGTGTTGCGTCTCTTGGATATTTTCAGGCCTGTAAAACCTCAACAGCCTGAGTCTGAAGTCATCGAACGTCAGACGGGCAGAGACGGCAACAGCTCCAGTGACCAGAGAGACGGCACAAAACACAGCAGTAGATGAAAATGGAAAATTTCCCTGAATGTTTGCAAGTGTACAACTAAATGAGCCTGAAAGTATGACTTCTTTTTATTATCTGTCATCAAAACGATATAAAAATCCTGGAAAAATAAACAAAGTTGGAAAAAAAAATGGACCACCAGCCAATCAGGACAGTAAATAAAAAAAAAGTGCATTTCTTCAAGTATGTAAACAAAACCATTTCTGTAAAGGGAGAGTGAGGCTTGTTGTGTGAAGGTGCGGGCGGGGTGGTGGCGCAGGGACTCCTGAAATTTTGGCACACGTGTATGAACTCGCACGCACACATAAACTCCTTCAGATGACGAGAGGGGAAGGGGGAATTCCTTCTTTCCACAGTTTATCAAGGGGGAAATCCAGTGCTTCCTGTTTGCAGTCACTCTATGACCTGCAAAGACACACCCCTCCGTCAGCAAGGTCACATGGAGGTGTTGAGGTGGCTGCTGGGAAAACAGGGTGGGTACGATGAAGATGAATCAGAGGATGATGGGATGGAGAGACAAGTGTTGGAAACGAATGCAATAAATTAAAAAAAGGAAATAAAAATGACAATGAAACACACACACAGACAGATACACACACAGATGCACACACGGGCTGTGAGGGGTGACCGAAAAAATGATGCACCAATCTGAAGACAGTGATCCTGATTGTTTCTGAATGAGGATCAGAGCTTCATGGGATAAAACTAAAGAATAAAAATCTGAGATTTTTGGAAAGAGAAAAAGGGGGTAAAGAAGGCTGGTTAGTAAAGTGGAATTCACACTGCTGTGAATAATGACTGCATCTTTAAAGTACCTTTTAATGAATACAAAAGTGTTTACGTCTGAACCAGCCGCGGGCCACTGGTTTTATACAGTTTCATAGTAAAAGATTTCCTCTCTTCTTGCTGCATCTCCAGGTTTTTGTCTACATGATCACAAATAATTTCTGTGCCTTTTTTCAAATACTTTTAATGTGCAAATTTGACGATCTGTCTCAATCCTCTTTGCAATGAACCTTCTCCTAACTGGGAAGCTTTTCTAGCATCCGTCGGTATCAAATCTTTGGCCTGATTTGTTCTCCTACTAGAACAAGAGTAGGGTCACTTTTAATTTTTCTTAACAGCTGCTAAAAAAGACTTAATAAAATCCTATGGATACTGTCACTATGTTTACATTTATGGCACTAAAGCTTTCATTACCCTGTGAAAATCGTCACCTATCACTGCGTTTACAGTTAAACTGACTTCATGATCAGTGACACTGAGACGCCATTTAACAACCTTAAACTAGCAGTTTTATAAATGTGGTATTTTTGGCTTGTTGTTCCAGAAATCTCAAACTGTGTGTAAAAACCACACTTAAGAGTACTGTGTATGAGTCTTGAGCCCCACTGTTATTTCTGTATATGTTTTTAGACAATAGCTGCAGCGATTTATTGAAACACGCAAACATAAATGTAAATATAGCAAAAACAGAGTTTGTACAGCTTTTAACGTGTTTCGAAGTCAATATTTGCTACGATCTCCTTTATTCTTCAGTCTGAACTCTCTCTCTTCTGGCCATAATTAAGACCTCGAGAAAGTCTGCAGAACTCAAAGTAAAATATAAATGGGACTCAAGACATTTGCGCAGTATTATTCACATGTTGCACATGCACATGTTGTCTTTGCTTTATTCTGTACTAGTAAGATGTGTTTGCGTGAAACACTAAGCTGCCTTAAAACAATGACAGAAAGCTGCCGATGTCCAGAACAGAGAAAAGGAGTGATGGCAGTAAAACTCACATCTAAAATAGAAAAGTTCTAAACTGCTCCTTTAAACATGATGGCCACAGAAATTTATTACATATATGATATAGTGATTAATCCAAAAATATATTGATCTTTAAGGTTAGTGGCTATAGTGATAATATGTTAGACTTAAGTGAACTCTTTGAGCCCACACTGACTTTCACTGTGTACAGGATATCAGGAATGGTGCTGTCTTCCTTTGGTTTCACGTTAACATTTAAGCGGTTCGAGTGGAAACGACACAGACTACCAGGAATGAAAACGACCACTGATGGCAGCAAGACTCATAATTTGACAGACAGCTGAACGAAACACTGAACGACTCCAGCAACAAACAGCGGACACACACGTAGGCGACGACACTGATGCGTTTGCATGAGTGAGTTTCCCTTTTCTCAGAATCTGATGCTGGTTTTCATCTGTATCGACTTCCTGATACTCACTCTGATCCCGATGAGTCGCCGTCCACTGTCCCCGCCTTGATGCTCAGGGCGACCCCGTTCAGCTGGTCAGGCAAGCTGCGTTTAGCCGAGGCCGCTCGACTTTCACTAGAGGAAGATCCATGAGGGGACGCCGTACCCGGAGCGTTTTCGCACAGTTCATTGTTGATGCGGTTGAAGCTGTTCCTCTCCACGATGGGAGAGAGCTGCTTCTTCTTTAGGATCCCTGGACCGGGGTAAGATTTGGTTTAGCTTATTTATTTAATAATGGTCAAGCTAAAGCTCTGAGGTTTGGATGAGCTTACCTTTGTGAGGGTGGGCGCTGAAGTTCGGCAGACTAGGCAGCAGTACCGTCACGCTTTCCTTTGTTCTGTCGTCTGATAATAACCGGGGGTCGCGGACGATTGGCTCGTGATTGGCCAGCCCTTCCATCTTCGCTCTGTCTCCACCCGTGAGCTCGCTGTCACTCGCTGTGGCAGCGTACTCTCCGGGCCAGTACAGCTTATTCAGACCGTTGTCTGGAAAACAAAAACACACAGAGTGAGCTCAGCTCCTCTGATGGGTTGATGTTCCTGCTTTACAAACATGTATTCTTGGTCCTCGTAGGTGAACATACACAAATGTAAAGATCATGAAGTAAGAATCCAATTTTCTTATACTGGATTCTTATTATACATGTACACAAATACACACAAATTATACACTTTTCTTTCTGGAACAATGTCCTTTGGACAGATGAGACCGGAGTGGAGATGTTTGGTCATAATGCATATCACCATGTTTGAAATCCAAACACAGCAGATCAGCCCAAACACCTCAGACCAACTGTCAACCACGGTGGGGGGAGGGTGGTGATTTGGGCTTGTTTTTCACGCATGGGACCTGAGCAGTCACAGAGTTGCTCATGCATTCCTCTCCTCTGTCCGACGGCTAAAGCTCGACTGAACACGTGAACATGCAAAAGAACAACAACGCCAAGCAAAAAAGAAAATAAAGTAAGGTGCCGCACCGATTCAGACCTCAACGCCACTGAAATCCTGTGTGTGACCATAAGAGAGCTGTGTGTAAATGAATGCCAGCAAAGCTCAATGAATAGAAGCACCATGGTAAAGACGACTGAGGCAAAACTCCTCCACAATAATGTGAGACTGAACGTCACGCAGAAAACTATTACCTCAAGCTGCTGAATCGCGGCGTGCATTTCGCCTTAGGTAAATAAATACTGACCCATTGTGTCGTGTCATGGTTTTTTGATAATCGCAGCTTGTATCGACCTCATTTTAAGACCTGCTAAGGACTACGTAACTTTTTTATATTCCTTCTAAGACTTTAGAACAGGGGAGGTGGTACAGCCTGTCCTCCATCCTTACATAAGTGCACTTTCTTTTCACTCTGACTGTTTGACTGCTTTTCAGAAAGTAAACCATTTTGTGGTGTGACTTTAGTGTAAAGGCAATGCATGTGAACAGGTTCATGTGAGTACCTTGACTGAGTGGTTGGGGTCTGTTGGCGACATTGGATGCCAGATTTTCCCAGCATTCCTCTGGCGGGAGGGGGCCCTCCTCATCCTCGCTGTCAGAGGAGTGAGTGGAAGCGTAGGAGCCGCTCTGGTCGTCCTCCAGAGACAGGTCGCTGTCCGAGTCGCTGTCGTGATCTAAACATTGACGGGTTAGCGTCAGTGAAAAACAAATCCAGTGACTCCATCAGTGCAAAAGTGGGAAAGTGAAGAACAGATCTGAGGAAAATGAGCACGCTACCGTCCAAGTGCTCCTTAGTTTCATGGAAGAGCGACGTGTGGTCATTGAGAGCGATGTGTGCCTGACTGTTACTCAACCCGTCGTCACTGAGAAGATGGAAACAGTTCAGTTCACTTACTCAGTCCGTCACTCAGCACACTGATAGTAGTTTTTTATTAAGTGGTTTCCTCACCGGAGGACAAATGGCACGTAGCTCTGCTGGCTCTTCCCACTCTGCATGGTGCCGTTCAGCGACACGCTGGATTCGCCAAAGGGGAGGTGGTACAACCTCCCGTCCATGTAGTTCGTGTTGCATTTATAGCTCTGGAATTGGAGGCAAGAGGCAGGCAGAGAAACATGTTATAAAAATACGATGCAGAGTTATTTCAGATGTAAAGAACATAACAGGGAGTTTATTGTTCCTGCAATTTTTTTGTACAGATGCTAAGAAACAAACTTGGATCAGAGAGAAAAAACTTATTTTCTTGAAATTTATTCTCTA
Source organism: Mchenga conophoros (assembly GCF_057382185.1). NCBI lineage: Eukaryota > Metazoa > Chordata > Actinopteri > Cichliformes > Cichlidae > Mchenga > Mchenga conophoros. The sequence continues at coordinate 20,516,286 of NC_140530.1, forward strand.
AATAATATTTTAACTGGTCTGTCATATGAACTTGTCTCTGTTTAGTCATTTGAAGGATATATCACACTTTAAAAGACTCCAAGTGAAGACAACATTTTCACCCTTTCTCCAGTAAGCCACCGGATCTATCTCTAAATCTACAATTGAAGAAGGTCTGTCACGAATCGACTGTACAGCCACACTGGAGTATCTAAGAGAGGCCTGGCAAGAGGATCTCATGCAGAAATCACAGCTCCAGAGCATGTGCACACGTAATCAGTTCGTGCCAGATGTAACAGTTCAGGATACAGCACAGATCCCCCTTTCCAAACTCAGATCGTCTATTTCCTTCCTGATCAGTGCTCGCAAACACCGGCCTCTCTGTCTCTGTTTTTGGAATGATGAGCACAACATTATACTTACAAAAAACGTCATATTGAAACTGAGTTTCATCCTTCTGCCTGAAAATCAGTTTCAATATGACTGATTTTCAGGCACAAGCATAGGTCTTTTTGCTAAGAATATCCATTCAATATCTGAGTGAGTATTTGTCTGTGGATTACATGCCACGCTCCAGTTTACCTGTTTGTTTACAGCAACAGTTTTACGGTGAGGTAGCGCTCTTTGGCACAGATGAATGAGATTTATTTTTCTTGTTTAGTAGAGTCAGTCATTTAGGGCGGAGAATAAATCCTCCTTTTTTATAAAATGTCAAAAAAAGCTCAAAGCTCAGTCTGTTGGGAACAGATGGTGCAGTATCAACAGCATAACTGATATCTGAGATAATTACAGATTTATTTCTTTAACAACAGCTGACGCCATATTTTAGTTGTTTTTTTTAAAGAAACTCCAAATATGACATCAGCCTAACTACGTATCCCAGAGGTGTCAAACCGAATGAAATATTTTCTCGCCGCTTATTGCGAGGGACTCACGGAGGCCTTGGATTTGATCATGTGATCGGGTCGCTTGCGGCTGCAGCAGTATTTCATAGCGTTCCTTGCTTCTTTATTGAAGACAATACGGAAGAAGAAAACAAAGGGACCCTGGAGTTGGACGACAGGAAAAGGTTAAAGGTTAGCAAAAAGGCACAACTGAGCCTTTCAAGCAGTTTCAGGGTGAACCGATGGGCTCACCTGCACACAGTTGAAACCAGCGAACAGGTAGTGGAAGATGATCATGTCGCTGTTGACGGAGAGCAGTGCGAGAAAACACGTGACTGAAACCAGGAAGAGGACACAGCCTGCGGTCTTCAGGCCAGAGCTGCAGCGAGAGGAAGCACAAAGAGGAGTTGGCGAGGAAGGACTTCTGGAGTGACCAGTGACCTGACTCGGAAACCAACAACAAGAATTCAATGCAACACACGGAAAAACAGAGCAGCACATGGATCTGAGGATAAAACAGCAACAAAAACAGCAACGATAAGCATGCCGAAGCTGTGTGCCTGAGATGACCATATTCTCTCTATGACATCATACAGATCCAAGAGTAGAAAAAAACTGTCTGAAACTGAGTGCTTAGAGTGGCCTGGGTCAGGGGATTATTGCAGAAAATATAAAAAAAAAGAACATGCACAGACAGCAGCTCCCGAAGAGCAAGGGCTAGACTAAAGATTTGATGTTTTATGATGTTTATATTACAACATGCTGATGTCAGCCTCGTTTCTTTTCTTTTTGGAAATACCCAATAATGACATCTGCACTGGTTTCATAGTCCCTGGGTCCCCGACCCTGGTTCAGCTGGATGTTTCTTCCTGTCAAAAGGGAGTTTTTCCTCTCACTGTCGCCAAGTGCTTGCTGATTGTTGGGATTTTCCCTCTACTACTTGTTGGGTAATTTTCCTTAAATTTACAGAGGCTTGAGGTGACTGGCATTGTGAACTGGTGCTGTATAAATAAAACTGAATTGAATTGTGTTGCTAAACAGTGACTGCCCATGTACAAAAATTTTCCTGTCTAAACATCCTCTAATCAGGTAGGAAGTAAACGGCGCTGGTGTTGAATGACAGGCCGGGACACTCACACACGAGACTCTTTCTTCTCGATGCTGTGGTGTCTCAGCGAGCAGGAGGCTCTGGACGACAGGATGTACAGAAAGATGTTCATCTGTGGATACACAACACACCAGTATGTCACTACTGGCAACACAGCAGGAGTTTGTGACAAAACTAAAGTAAAGTGAAGGTCTGCAGTGCAGCATGTTAGAAGAATAAACAATAATTAATGTAGCGTGAAAATGCTATGCACGCTGCTGAGGTGACAGCTTTACCTCCGTGTCTTTATATCTTTTAGTAAAACTACAAGATATTCATGTGCGATTGGATGGATGGATGCAGGTACTCACCGACACCACTATGGCGATGGGTCCTGCAAAGCTCCAGATCAGGGTATCGTACATAGACAACCAACAGAAATCAGGGTTTCCATAGCCTTCGGGGTCCAAACCCACCGCCAAACCTGGAGTTGACCCCAGAAAAAATAGACAGTGTGAAAAGTTTGTTTAATTTTTGTCTTGATTCACTCTTTACTGAAACTATTTTTATCTCCAGAGGATGATGTCACAGTGAAAGTTACTAAAGCTGAATAAATAATGACTTCTCATAGTGTGGCTGGGTATATAGACACGTTCTGTGGGTTTATAATCTGTACAGGAACTAACTGAATTGGCTATTCAACGAAACTAATTTAACCGTAAGACTGTTGATAATGACCAACTTGTACATCTGATATTCAGACCCCCGGTTTGATCCTGGGAAGAAACACAAATCTCTTTAGTTGTTGTGGTCCTGGGTCAGGTTTGTCGCATTAAGTTAGTTAAACTTCTGCGATATTGATCTGGTCAGTTAAGTAGCAGAGGGTTGTTTCAGTTTCAGCTGCTTTGGTTTTAATGAAGTGAATAACAGGTGGACAGATTGATATCCCTGAAGTTTAACTGACTTTGTGTTATACTGTGATGATCGAGTGTTCCCTTCTTTCTTTAGCAGTGTACATTTATAGAAAATCCTTCTGCAAAATAAAAATGTTGGGAAAAGCTAAAAGATTTAAAAAATGACTTGATTCAAAGAAATGTTGGATGGATCAGTGTGGAAAGACTTTAAAAATAGCCAACAGCTGACGGCCAGTAATAATAATATAATTGTGATTATCTAAAAAAATCTGATCAAGAAAGGTGACCCTGTAAAAAAACACCTTCCTCAAACCTTTTGCGATGTCTTCAGCTCACAAAGCAGATATAATGAAAAAGATCATTCAAAGATAATTCAAATTGGTTTGTTATTTTTATTATCCACTCAGCTTTATTTTAAAAAATTAATTTGCTTTTAACGTCTTTGTGATTGTGTTTGAGACGTGTCTGATTCTTTTCCTCATTTCTGCTCCCGCTGTCACGAAAGACGTTATAAAGGTTTAAGATCCTCGTTATTCCACTCAACACACAAGCTGGGTGGAGTGGTTTTCCTTTGTCGAGTGGGTTTTTAATTCGAGGTTCACACCTGTGATGAAGGCAGGAACTCCCCAGCCAATCAGGTAGTAGAATCTCATGGGTCCATAATTGATGTCTCTGACTTCGCTGATCATGCGGTAAACATGCAGCCCCTCCAGGAAGAGCCAGGAGAAAGTGCAGAGGTAGAAGAAATGCAGCAGGATGGCGATGACTGTGCACACAAACTGCAGAGCGAATACAGAATGATTAAAACTTTGGGAGCTCTCAGAGCCGGAGGGAAGAGGCGAGAGACGAGAACCAAAGCGCTCACCGGGTTGTCGGCCTGGTTGATGCCAAGGATGAAGATGAGCTCTGAGAGGAAGAGAGCGGTGGCTCCATTGTTGATTATGCTCGTCTTGTTGCACTGCATGGCTCTCAGGCAGAGCAGGAAGATCGCGGTGAGGAAGAGGAAGCCCAGCGTCACGCCGGCTGTGCTCCACGTCAGGATTTTGATGGGCAGGATCTCTCCGTTCTGGTGCGTTTAGAATGAGAAAATGCGACGTTACAGTGAGGAGCAACTCTGATTCTGATCACATGAGAAGTGTGAGTGTCACTCGCCTCCCTCCTGGAGATATCCATGAGAACCGCGAAACTCGTCATGTGGTAACACTGGCAGCTGATGTGGGTGCTGTTTCTGAAAACCACCTCGCAGCCTTTCGCCGACCAGCCGCCGCGACCAGCTCTGACAGACAAACACAAACGTGAGCACAGCACAACCTCGCCCGGGCGCCCCCATTCACTTACAGCTGCACTCACAGTATGGTGTGGTTCCAAAAGACACAGATGGGTTTGGAGCGTTCCTCGGTGGCGACCAACCGGAACTGCACGGTGATGGGTTTGTCCAGCGCGTGCTGCAGCAGCGCGTCGTTGTCGTGCACAGTGATGCTGACCACCGGGGTGTTGATGACGGGACGCTTTGGGACACTGAGGCAAAAATACACGAAAGAAGAAATAGTTTCTTTTTTCTCTCCTCAGGAAAGGAAATGAAAACGACTAAAAGCAGCAGCAGATTAGCCTCTTTATACTTTCTACACTCTGAAAAAAGTCAGAATAAGTTTTATTACCGCAGACTTCTCTTATCTGGATCGTAGCTCTCGGGCAGCAGTGAGGCCAGGCTGTGAAAGATGATCACGCTGGCGACGGCGTCCTGCTGGCTGTCATCGGGGTGGCGTTTCTTCCTGCTGGCCGAGCGGTTCCTCAGCGAGGACTCTGGGAAGACGTCCAGGTGTCTGTGGCCCTTCGTTTCCACAGGTGGTTGGAAGACGGAGTCTGGGAGGGTGACAGCCGTCTCCAGATCCGCAGGACGAGGGCCCCTCAGGGACTGATAGCGCGGCAGTTTGGCGCCGGCGAAATTCATCTTTTTCAAACGGTCCACGGAGATGACTGCAAAAACCAGCACACGGGGAAGGTCAGAGAACGCTGCTTCAAAACGGGCTTCGCCGTTTTTAAGTTCCAACAGTTAATCTGAGAGAAACGAATCTGATAACTTTCTCATTTTAGATTAAAAAAAAAAGAGGACGTCTGAATTTAGGGCTTTTGTTCAGTTCATTTTAATTTCCTCACATTTTATAAACCATGCGATTTATCTGTGAAATAAGAAGTTTAATGGAAATAAAAGGACATAATCTGCTAAAACCTGCGACACAGAAGAAGGCGAAGGATGCTTTCCCTGTGACTGAACTGATATTGTTCAAAATCTTTATAGAAAAATCATCAACACAGCCTGTTTTTAATCTGTAAGTATGAGAACCATACTAAGTGTTTGTTTTTAAAAATAAAGTTTGACCTTATTTTATTAAAACAGAAAACGGAGCCTAACAGGAAATAAATATTCCCAGTTTTTACTGTCATTTTTACCTCCACGTACCTATTTTGTTGTCATGTGGCGGTTCTTTTTTCTGCACACAATAACTGCTAGCTTTTCCACGCTTGAGTCACATGCACAACTTTTTTCTTGCTCTTATTTGCTTTTTAGACTCTTGTATCGTTTTCGTCCACGCAGCAAACTGATCAGGTATTGAACTCAACCTTTATTTGATCTCGACTACACATGAACGCTGTGATTGGGGTTTGCACCACTGCCGGTTTCTTCATGGCAAATTCTGCTTTAACAGCTGTGACGTGCACGTTAAACGGTCTTTACTGTGCCTGATACGAACTCTTACACAGATAGCTCAGAAAACCTCACAGCATGCGAGTGGGGAGTCATGTGTGAAGCATTTCCAGCAGTTAAAGGTGTTTGAAGTGCTCCTGTTGCGTGCAGCATGTGTCCTGATCACGGCAATGGCATTATTATTTATATAGCAAATTTCATTACGTGTAAACTCAATGTGCTTAACATAACAGACAAAAACATGCACACAGTGATTAAATGTAAGCTGGGGAGAGTAAAAAGGGTTCGAGTTTGTTCTTGAATGTAGACGCAGCTGTGACTGACCTCAGGTCAGCGAGCAGCTTGTTGCAAAGAACAGAAGCACAGTAACTGAAACCCTGACCACGTTTAGATCAAATTCTGGGAACATTTAAAAGAGTTGCTCTCGTTGACCTGAGAGATATAGCAGGGAGGGGTGCTAAACATAAGGCCCCGGGGCCAAAATCAGCCTACAAAAGACTCCAATCTGGCCCACTTGACAGCTTTGGAACAAGTGAACGAGGGCATAGATTTTGGACTTTTAACTATATTTTCATTACTTTTTCCTGCTTTGACCTCCCTACAGCCATTCAACCATTCCTATTACATCAAACTAACAGACATCTACTATAAGAACTACTATAAAAATGTGTCCACAACAATTAAAAACATTTCACTGTGAAATAACAAAAACTTCCTGTTTTATACTTACAGGACATTCTGGGCAGTGAGCAACCAGGACCTTTTCTGTAATGTTTCCACATTTTTTCTTACAATTTATGATTTCTTTCATTTACTACTGCTGTTTTTATTTGTTATACAGGAAAACTAAGATGCACTGTTGATCTCAGTAAGTGTGCACGTCTTTATATCGATAGAAAGAGGCCCACGATGTACAGTGAGTCTGATATCCCTGTAGCAGGGTTATGGCGACTGAGCGAGTCACAGACGTACTGGGGGGGGTCAAACCATTGGTGGCTTTATAAACTAATAGAAGGATTTTAAAGGTAATTCTGTGTTTAACTGGGCATGAATGAAGTGACTTCAGTACTGGGGTAGTATTAGTCTGATGATCTGAACAGTCCTGCAAATACAGCACTACAGTAATCTAACCTGATTGATATGAAAGCATGGACTAATATCTCACAGATTAAGATTGAGATAAGAATTTTCTTTTAATATATTCTTTGATATATTTTTTAAGTGGAGTTCATTTGTGATGACAGCTGTGACAGATAAGCTGAAAACTTAGGGCACTAAATATTGCAAACCTATGTTTGGTGTGACAATGGTGAAGGGGCTGAGGTAAGTCTTCCTCATGTTCTGCGCCAGTGTGTTTGCGTATTCCTCGTAGTGGCGCAGGAGCGCCGCCGTGCCACCCTCCGTGTGCTGGATCAGCTCCCAGTGCTGCCGTGTGTCTGGAGACAGGATGGCGCTGCCCACTCGGACCAGATTCTGTCAGAGAACAGCGAGAGTTCAGTGTGACAGGATGTCAGAGCAGAGAGTGAAATGAAGTGTGATGTACTCCCTGCAGATACAACATGACAGGCTGTGATGTCCAGCCAGGCAGGACTGGCCTCCTGTTTCCAGTTTTGTGTACTGAAACAGCCACAACAGAGCTCTGTTCTTGCTCTCCGTCTGTATGAGTGTTAGAAGTGACGTGGTTGTTCACCTCTGTGAAGTGGACGTCCTGTGTGGCGGTGAGGTTGAAGCCCTGCTGGCTGCTTTCATGTCGCAGCAGACTCTGCGTGAGCCGGTAGGCCACTTTCACGTCGCTGCCGTAGAACTTCTCCGTGTGCAGCGTGGCGTTGGCCAACATCGCCGCCATCTGCTGAATGCGCCCAGACTCGAGGAGCGAGGCGTTACGGAAAAACTTTTCAGACTGAAGAAGAAAATAAATAAATCAATTTTCACAAGAAAAGAAATCCCAAAGACAAGTGTTAGTAACACAGAGATGAGATTTAAAGTGTAAATGTCTGCAGGTCAGACGAGATTAAAACTGAAGCAACGCCTTTGTTGCCATGCATGCTTCATTACTAGTGCCCGAGATGAGGTGGAGTGCCTGTCTCACTGGTGCAGATATAACAAGTCGACAAAAGAACTGATCACATGACTTCAAGAAGAGAAAAATATGAACATTAAGCCTTTAATTATCAGTGGGACGTGTGGAGAGGGTCACAGACTTCTCCTGGGGCGTAAACACCACAGAGGTGGTTAAAATAATAAAGAGATTCACTTGAATTCGACTGAATTCAATTTTATTCCAAGTCCAGAGAAGTGGAAGTGTTGCATCAGGAATCGAACATAAAATCTGCACCAAATCAAATAGTGGATCTGCCCACTGGGGTGAGCGATTAGGAAATAAGTGGCTGAATGTACATTCATTGATTTTTCCCAGAGGATGAATCCGAGGTTTTAATGATCCTTTGATCTTTTCCTGTATTTTGTGACGTGTCATTGCAGCACTTATCAGTTATCCCAGGAAGTAACTGACTTTTCCTGTAGCACCCCTGGGAAGTAGATTGTGAACACTCCTGCTCTCAGAAGCATCAACCATACTGACTTCAGCAATCGCCTGATTTATCCTTTAGTGAGATTTTGTGTGAAACATTTTGAGAAACATTAAACAGACCATCATGAAATCCGGTCCAGCCTCCGATGGGATTAATCACATTAGCTTTGATTTATAACCAAACACCTGCAGCCTCAGCTGGACTTTATTAAGTGCCGTTAATCTGCACAACACATACGCACATATTTAACAGTGTACCTAACGAAGAACAGTTTTTTGGGACTATCACTTTAAGCCAGTGATGCTCAGAGCAGCACCGCAGAGCAGCAGAATGAAAACATTGTATTTCTCCTCACAAATGAGGATGATGTTGTAGAAACTGGAAACTGACTTTAAAATTTAAAATAGTGACAGAGAGAAGCTACACACCAAAGCTTTCAGCTTGCTGAAGGTAACGGAGGTGCAGTTGAAGAGATTAGGAGGCAGCCAGCCCTTATGCTCGTCACAGTGTCGAATCGCTGTGCCTGGGAAGGAGGAGAGGGAGCGTTATCGCATGAGGAAAAGGCTGCAGCTGAGAGAGAGCTTGAGGCAAGTTTCATATAGTGCCATTATTATATGGTAATTTGATGAGCTGCCAAAAAAACATCATACCGAGAGTTCCTTTGGGACAGGGAACTGCTGCAGGGAGACCAAACTTAGTCCTGGGCCACCATATCCCAGCCTCGATGGCCTGAGGGCAGCTGTCATATATTACTAAGAGAGATGGAACAGGAAGGAGATGATGAGGATAAAATTAGAACAATATCTAATGTATTTGTACCTATAATGAAAAAAAGGGACTTGATGCAAAGCTGTAATTAATGTGTTCTGACCTTCACAGCCGTTAGGGGTAACCTCAGCAAACGGGTTGTCACAGCGGTCGCACTGACGTCCGATGACGCCGGGTTTGCACTGACACTGGCCGCTCTCTCGGTCACACGCTCTGGAGAAAGAGCCGACCGGGTAGCAGTCACACAGCAGGCAGGTGTCGCTGTCTTCAGGCCGGTAATGATTGTCCTGCAAATGAGAATTCTTCCTTAGCGCCACGGCAAGCTCAAACCACACGCTCAAAAGCATCTGACTGCCAGCAGACAAGTTGTTCTCCCACCTGGATTTTTTCTAGCCAGAGAAAAAGGTGGAAAACGACGCTACAAACCTTCAGCACACAAAATAAATCTTTAATTGTCCCTCAGCGCAGTGCAATGCAAAGCAAACATAGCTGTAAAAATGGATCAGCGCTGAATGTTGGAAGATGTATAACGACTGTTTATGAAAACAGCTTCTTCCTTAATATTAAGCCAGTCTGCAACACGTGTCGTAGAAGTGTGCAAGAAATCAAGTTTGGACACAGATTCAGAGGTTTCACATGTTCCTGTGAGGGCCACATTTGTGCAGCTCTTTCTTCATTTCTCAGGAAAGAGTTCCCATAAAGCAGCAGACGTCTGATGGATGTCTACAGATTTCTAATGTGTGTTTAGAAAGCATAATTATAGGTGTACAATAATGTGCTTTAACTATGTAAAGCTCAAAGCTTGCAAAATAAAGTTTAAACTGTGGGTTATTTTTCAATTTGCACACAGTATAAAAACTGCAGCAAGATTTTAGGAGTCACTTGAGAAAGGATCATGCTGAAAACAAAATTCATCAGTTTAGACTTGAGAAAAAGAATTGCTGATGCTCAAAAAGCAGCAGATGGCTATACAAAGTTATCACAGTGATTCCAAGTGTCAAGAACTGGAGTGAGAAGTATCATCAAGATCAAGAAAGAGAGCTAAAGAGCACAGAACGAGTCTGGCAGAGGAAGGAAGGGAAATACTTCAAAGACTCTGGAAAGAAAACTAGTGAGAGATGAGTCTAAAAAACTGGAACAACTGCCAAGACAGTGAGTCCAAGTTGGGAATTATAGTGTTAAAGCAGACTCACTAGAACCCTGCAGGAGTGAACTGAACGTATCAGACCAAGAAAAACTCCACTTCTGCAGAAAAGACATCTTCAAGTCAGACTGAAGTAATGAGAATATAACATGAAACTAGAGCTCCTTGACCACAGAGACGCTGCTTATGTTTGGCAAAAGAAGGGAGAGGCGTACAACCCAAAGATCAACGTCCCCACAGTGAAACACGGTGGAGGGCGTATCATGCTGTGGGGATACTTCAGTGCATTTGGAACCTGGAGGGTGAATCATGAAGGAAAGATGATTTGTGAAGGTTTGGGGTCTGGGTCGTCATGATGTCTTGCAACGTGACAAAGACTGCTGGTGAAGAACTACCATCAGAAGACCAAAGTGAGCATTACTCATTGGCCTGCACAAAGACCTGATTTTAATCTAACTGAAAATCTGTGGGTTAACTGAAGAAGACCATCAAATCTGGAAGAGATTGAGAAGAGGCTGAGAGATTTGCTAACGAAGAATGGGCTGGGATTGTGTGAAAGTTGTTAAAAAATGCACATCTTGTATTTATTTGAGTGGACATGATGTGCGCTTTATTACAGATGAATGCATCGGGGATGCTAGCTCACCTTGCAGCGACACTCTCCGCTCGTCTTGTTGCAATCAGAATCAAAACCCTTGTCTGTCTGACAGTTGCAGGGGCCGCAGGTCTTGTGACCCCACCAGCCTCTGGGACACGGCAGGTCGGTCCTGTGGACACAGACATTACAGGTCAGTTGTCCTGTCTGCAGTGCAGGAGGAAGAACACTGCAGTGTTTTACATAAATGTGGAAGGCTATACTTTTTCTCGCAGTAATTGCCAAAGTAGTTGTTGGGACAGTCACAGGTGTAACCCCGAGAGGAGCTCGGCTTCCTGGTGCACGCTGACTCGTGTTCACAGGGGTTCAGCGAGCACACGTCAGTGCAGTTGGAGCCATAATAACCTGCAAAAAAATAAAGCAGGTGGGGACTTTCAGTAAATTGCAGTCGCTCGTGGTAAAAACAATAAACAACAATTTAAAAAAATGATTATTCATTTGAACTAAAGATGAAAGACAGAAACAGAATGATAAAAAGGCAAAAACATGTTACGTTCGTGGGTTTGTGATCATGTGACGAGACTGACCATTGATGCACTTGCAAGAGTGGCTGTCCCAGTCGTCGCTGCAGTAGCTGTTCGACGGACAGGGATTGGAGCTGCAGGGATCGGGCACGCTGCAGCCCTGCTCCACGTTCACTTTCCTCGCCTGAGAGAGACTCACAGCTCCGCCAACACGCAGACCCTGCAGGGAAACAACCATACATTCAAGCAAAGGGGTGAAGCACAATGTCTTTAAACTACACAAACAGCTGTTCAGACAAATTCAAATAAAGCTTAATTTGAACCAAAACTTTAAAACATCAAACTGAACTGCTCGCCTTCACGATCACAAACGCAGACATGAATGTGGTCTGCAGAGAGGACAAACCTGTATGCAGCCGCGGAAGCCATGCTGAATTTTCCCATCAGGCTTTGCCAAACCACCTACGCTCACAGTCTTCAATTTGGAGTCCTGCAGCTTTCCATCCACATCCATGCTGGCCTGAAAAGGAACACGGCAGTGACTTCATGGCTAAAAGCTACAAGAGTTTCATTTATAATCGCAGCTAGAATTTAATAACTCACCAGGTAGAGTCCGTGATCTAAAGATAAAACAGCCTTATGGTAGCTTGCCGCTCCCCCTGTTATGCTGATATCCAGCTGCAGATGATGCCAGTCTCCGTCGTTCACCAGCACCTCCTCCACACGGGAGAGAGTGGAGTCTTCCCCCCTGTGCAGCCCCATCAACACACTCCCACCACGCAGCTACAAAGACGACAGCAGGAGGGAGACGGACACAGGATGAAAAACTGACCGCAAAGAAACTGCACTGCAGAAGATAACAACCTTTGAACAGCCTCCAGTTCAAAAGATCATCCCTTGTGTTGCAGCACATCATAGGTGTGCAGGGCTGGAAATAGACTGAGTTATGTAACATCAAAGAGGCGCCAGTTGAGACAAGCTCAAAAAAAAAGAACTAAAGTTAGAATAAAGTTGAAAATGTCCCGTGTTTTGGGACATGTTTTCTCTTAACATCAGAGACTGCAAGCTTCTTTGCAACCCATCATCACCCCAGCTCCTCCTCTCCTATTAAATCGCATATCTGCTTCGGTCCTGACAGGAAGTGCGTTTCGGATATGTGGCTCTCACCTGCAGTGTGAGGTTGTGCTGCAGGCCAGAGGAGATGTGAAGCAGCGTGCTGCTGGCTTGGCGTGTGCGGAACATGAGCTCCACATGCCAGGGGACGGAGGCCGCCACCGTGGCGAGGTTATTCCACTGCAACAGGCTGTTACCCAGGAAACGCAGTGGGTTGGCCATAACTACAGAAAAAGAGGGCAGAGACGAAAACGGATGACAAAAATCACATGACATACTTCATGGTAAAGAGAGCGAGTGGCTGAAAGGCAGAAGGGGTGATGCTGAAAATGAGGAGGGAGAATTTCACAGTAGCTGACAGAGGGAGCCATTACTGTCAGAAAGGAAGCTCTCTGCTGCTTTTCTTCAGATTTTAGCCAAAACTGACTGAACAACCGTCACTCTTTGAGGTAAGAAAAGAGACGTAAGAGACCTTACTCTACAGATCTGCTTTCTGAAGTGCAGCTTTTTAGAAATTCTAGAAATGCTTCCATGGAACAGATAAGATGACTCTGAAGTTATCTCTTTTCAACTCTGATTACATTTTTTGCTTTTTTGATCATTTTCTTTTTTTCATTTCAAATTCCAACACGCACTGAATGAGAAGTTTCCTCGGTCCCTTTAGACGCTGAGAAAAGTGACACAGAAGGACACTCTGCTTTATGTGGAGCAGTTTCCTCATCATTAAGCTGTCTCTGCGTGAAGTGAAGTAAAGCACCTGAGTCACCCAGGCCCTGAGGATTGATTATCGACGACAAATAAACCTGACACACTGTGGCTGCATGAGTGAGATACAGAGAGAGAATCTCCAGTTAGATTTCAATCATTTAGATTCAAAGTAATATAAAAAAAACCTCCATTGAACACCTGGTTACCTTTGGCAGTCGTCATTTATGAATCCATATTTTGTGCATCGAGCTGAAAGCTAAGAAATATATTTTTCTATTGATTTTTTCTGGTAAATGTCAGAGAATAATGTCAGAGAATAATGAAAAACGGATGAAAGTGACGGATAGCTTCACAAATCTCAAGGCACTAAAAACTCCTTTATTTAAAGTATGCTAAAATTTCACATTATTACACTAAAGTCGGCCCCACTTCCACACTCTCATCCTCACTTTTCCTTCACACGTGTCTGTTCTTCACAGCACACCTGTCAGCGCAACTCAGGAACTCCTCACTTGTTCTGCATGAAAGAACCAATAAATAACCCCACCCAACTTCTTGTTAAAACAAAGGTGTTTTTTGAACATTTTTTTTTCCTGCCGTCTCTTCTAAAGCTCGTTTCTCTTCGGCTGTCTCTTCTCAAATTCCTTTAAACCATAAATCAGCGCAGACGACAGCTGTAGGAGATCGAGTGAAACATAAAGAGACGCTGGACAGAAATATAAGCTACATACTGTATATATCTTCAAAGGTTAAAAAACATTAGTATTAAACTGGTTCAACATCATGTAAACCAGAGAAAATTCAACATCAAGCAGATTACATTTAAAGTTCGGTCCTAAATCGGGCGTTTAAGCTGCTGTAATGAGATCACTTCACCCAGAAAGCAGCTATCAGTGTGCAGTAAAACACTCCAGACTGCTCAGGCTTTTTTCTTTGTTTGTTGGCTTTTTCGGGCATTAGCTGCCGCCTCCACACTCACCTACAAGTTCACAGACCTCCATCACAGCTGCAGACAAATTCATATCTACTATTATCTTATGTCTGAGTGTCTCCCCCTCCCTGATGCCTCGCTCTTTTCCACTTGACTCACTCACCTCTTTCGCAGTTTCGTCCTCCAAACCCAAGTGGGCAATCACAGCTGAAGGAGCCCCACAGGTTCACACAGGTTCCTCCATTCAGGCACGGGTTATTGTTGCAGAAGTGTCTCTTGGCAGAGCATCCTTGAAGGGCAGGAAAATAAGAGGGTAATCCACCCGTTTGATCTATCCTAGCTCATTATTTCATCAGTAGAAAAGAGTCAGATGGTAATAAACTATTCATAGCAGGTACAACAATCATTTCCCACTGACTCTACCTTCCCCGCTGCTCTCATTATAGTCACTGCTGTTTCCTCTGCCAGCTTTTCCTCACTTGGCTGATCTAACAGTGTGCACTGTTTGACTGCAAAGCTTAGCCAGGTTTAAGAGCTGAACTAAAGGACAGCGAGCTTAAAAACAATGCATACCTGGCAGAGTTCCATTGTTAGCGATGAAGCTGGCCATGTCTATGTGCTGGTTGTCAATACGCAGGTTCTTCATGCAGCCCACAAACTGCTGATTACGAACAGGAAAATCTTCTGGAAGTTTAGGGACTCCTCCGAGGAGCAAGGGGCCCGTCAGATCCAGAGACCTGACGACACAGAACCGTGAACATACATGCACCCAGAGCATCACTCTGCCTAAACCAAAACACATCATCAACAGTAATGTGGGGGGTATGGGGAGAGAGGTGGTGAAATATTTATTACAGGCACGGTCTTGCTGTGTTATTTTCCCTTGGGAGATAAAAAAGGAAAAAAAAGGATAAATATTGCAGTAAATGGAGAAACCAAAGCTTAGCTAACACCCCGCAGATGTGGAACCTCATTTCAAAACTGTCACAGTCCGCTGTGACGGACCGAGTGGAGAATGCGGTCCGTACACAAGTGAGCAGACGGTGCGTACACAAGTGAGCAGACGGGAGTGAGTTTTAACAAAAGGCGAGCCTTTAATATGGCTGAAAACAAGGTGTGCAAATACAGCAGGGATGGCGTGGCTAAACAAAAACCTAAACTGAGAACAAACTATGGTGAGGCTATGGCTTGGAAGACAACAGACCAGGCATGGAAACACGGAGGGTGGGAACACAGACGACGCGACACAGACTGTACGAAACACAGAGACTAAATACACATGAGGGATGATCAGGGGAAGTGGATGCACACGGGGAACACAGGTGACACTGATAATCATAATAAGACACGGCAGGAGTGAACGTAACACTGATGGGAGATGGGCAAAGTAAAGCAGGAAGTACACAGAGGTTCAAACAGGAGGAGAGAGAGCACGGGGAGAACGCAGACATAACGGGCTGGGGAAAACATAGAATAAAGCACAAAGAGAGACGAGGGCTCATAAATACACAGAGGGGCACACAGGGGGTAAGAGTCACGAAGGGAAAACACATAAGGAACAACGTAACAGATCAACCCAGGAAGCATGGCCTAAATAAAGAACAAAATACAAAAATACATGAAAACTAAGAATACTGGGCCCACATGGCCCAGGACCATGACACCAACAAGTTTACTCGAACTACTGAGGTGAAGGCAAAGATAGTAATAAAGTAAATGGCTGAGATCAATACAGAAGTAAAGAGAGACTACACAAAGCAAAGGAAAAGAGGGTTAGTTACGGTTTATCTCTCGATCTCAACAGAACAGCTCTTTTCTCTGGTGTATCTGTTGCAAACTTACTTTTTGGACCCTGATTGGCTGCCCTGAGCAGAGCACGTGTAGTTTCCAATCATGTGCCCAAACCTCAGGGCCACAGAGGTGTCGCAGTTGTCCACCGTCACTACGACGACCTTCTGGTCTGAGGGGCCCTGCGGGAGGCCGGCCTGGTTTAAGATTGGCTGTAGAACGAAACAAACTTGTGATAAATTATGGGGCACTTTCTCCATAAGGTGGGGAGCACCGAAAATTGCTGCTTCTGGTTTTTCTCCTATCTTGCCAACTGAGGATTTAACTAAGAATTTCACATTTTCACCCATGTTCACAGGGATTTGGAATTTTGCCATTTTTGTATTGCATGTCAGATATAAATGAGAATTACCGACAAAATCATGAACCACAGAAAAGGAAAAAAACAGTATTACCATGTTGCTATTTTTGATAGGTTGAGGTATTTTTGATCACTCAGCATTCATAAATAGCCTCAGAAATGTGTTATTATGAAAATACTTCATAATTGAACTTTTTGTTCTGTTTTATTCATCTTTTAGCAAATGGAGCACAATAATGAAGTATTTTCATAATAATCAGAATCAGAATCTGATTCTGATTATTATGAAAATACTTCATTATTGTGCTCCATTTGCTAAAAGATGAATAAAACAGAACAAAAAGTTCTGCGTGTCTCATCCGGAGCTAAGCTGTTTGTAGCTTTATGAGCCAGATTAAAGATTCAAGCTTTGAAAGTGGAAAACAACAGGCAAATAAATGATCTTTGGCATTGCACTCAGTTCAGTTCCCGTTCAGCATCAGCTCGCTGCCGTCGAGCATTTTAATAATTCAGATCATAGCAGCTCGAGGTAAAGGCAACGGCTGGCAAGCAAACACACATGCACGCATGCATGCACACACACATGCGGGAGATGGGCTTGCTCTCCGCAGGACATCGCCCGGTCGACAAAGGATCTTTTCATTGTCTGAGAAATCAATAGGGGGGGGGGAGTAAGAAAAGGAGGAGGAGGGCTGGAGAGAGAGAATTATGATGCTGTCAATAAAGGTTGCGACCTCTTTTCAAACCGCCCGGTTTCTCCGGGGTCACGTCAAGCTCCTAATAACCCTAAGTGTAGGTTCAAGCTGGTGTCACGAGCTGAGAGCAGAGCAGTGACCACCCTCACGCACAGCTGACCAGTTCAGTTTGGCCGTCTGCAGGCGAGGACGGGCCGCTGAGCCGTCAGCTGGTCAGACAGGATTTAGCAGGAATTATCTAGTCTCATGTGCAGCGATAGTAAGAAAAAACTGGCTCATTGTTGATGGCTTCGAAACACACATTAGGTTTCTGTTTTCGCTGTCTGAAAAACGGATTCCTCCATGAGGTTAAATTAAAACACATCCCCTCTGGATGAGCCTCAGGAATGATAATTTCCTGACTGTTATGACTTCCTTTGTCGCTGACGTCTGATCTCTTAATTTAAAAGCTCTGATGAAAGACACCCAGCGAGAGATATGCTGCAGATTTTCAGCAGCTCAATCCTAGCAAGACTATTAAGAAAAAAAAAACAGTATAGAAAGTATGAAGTAATGACAGATAATTTTAGCTGAAGGCACTGCAGCAATTTAACTCATCTCACATGATTTTCATCGAGCGGATTGCATTAAATCTGTAACAGAGAGGCAACAGTTAGTTAAATTTTCCCTTTTGTGTCTTGTGATTGCAGTGTGCACAGTGCTGGTGATATGAACAGC
The DNA here is from genome assembly GCF_057382185.1 of Mchenga conophoros. Classification (NCBI taxonomy): domain Eukaryota; kingdom Metazoa; phylum Chordata; class Actinopteri; order Cichliformes; family Cichlidae; genus Mchenga; species Mchenga conophoros. The sequence continues at coordinate 20,533,732 of NC_140530.1, forward strand.
ACCAATAATAACCCAATAACATATCTGGCTGTATAATTGGTCTTTTCACAAGACCTCACCTGAAATGCTTCACAATGCAAAGAGGATCACGTAGGTGGATTTTCAGGTTTTGATCCAAGTTAATCGCTAACGACTCTTCAGAAGCTCAAAACATACAGAAAAGATGGTTTATAGAAAAGGTGGTAAAACAATAGTGGGCAGGAGAGGGCTTACTGCTATAATGCTATATCATGCAGAAAAGATTAAACATGAGGTTTTTCTATGAGTTAGCAGTAGACTCTGCACTGAACTCATGCAATCTACGTTGACTCATAAACATCAGGACTTTTGCAAAGAAGTCAAAGTATTCAAAAACACAAAGATCATAGAAATGCTTTTACAGTAGTGGTTTGTTTTTCAGAACCGTATTCCACTTTGAATAAAAAGGGTGAAAAAATACGTATGGGTACATGAAAACAGCAGTGCACCATCAGTGTCTGATTTGTTAAACAAACCAGTAACTGAAAAACACTTCAATGCTGTTTTTGCTACAAAAGAACTCATAGCAGTACACCAGAGCGCCCCCAGGGGTACCCGCACCTCAATCTGAGACACAAAAATTCCCAGATTATCCCTTTAAGCCTTTCTGCTTCCAGCTGCGGAAGATCCACCGGAGGGACTGAGCACACTCAAGTTTATTAAAGAAATCTAAAGTGCTGCTGTCTTTTTGAACATGAAGGCTTCTTCAGGAGGTTTTGAGAGTGAGTCAGAAACAACTTCTTTATAGTAGATTATCTTTCTTAAATTATTATTAGACCTATTTGTATTATTAGGGAACATTTGTAATATATTGTATTATTTAATCTTGGTGCTGTAGCTGTGGAGATGAAATAGTCCAAAGCTTTGTGCAATAGAAAAATATCTTTTCTGATTCTGAAAGAAAAGCATAAACCTGCACATACATCAAAAAAGAACACTTGAATATACGGTAATTTAAAATGCAGGGTACCTAACTGCATGAACAGATCTGCAGACCTCACAGGGGCTCAAACTGAGGCGATAAATGGTGAGAACTGTCAGAAAGGATGCTTAGGCCATTATGTCTGGCCCTGACAGCACACAGCTCATTCAGATTCATCATGGGTGCACTAATTATTTTGCTGGAACGACCGTCGCCACAAATGCCCATCTATCCTCCAGACTGACTCGCTTGAAACCTACAGAGTCAAATATGAAGATGAATCCATTTTGTGCATGTCCTGAAAGTGTTATTTCCAGCAAAGCCCAGAAAAGCACAACGGGCCCTGTTATTGAGCACCTTTCCCACAGGAAGTCACAATACGCTCAGCGGTGAATGGAAAAAGGAGAGTCTGATGGTGGCTTTTGCTTTGCAGTTTTTCCTCCTTGAGACCAATTTGTTACAAATTTGTTGATGATGAAACAAGCAAACATGTTGTCTGAATTGCCAAAGGTGAAATCACCCGACATGCTCTTTTCCACGGTTTTCCCTTCGCTGTGAAAGCTCTGAAACAGGCAGCGCTCCAGCTTGGACGCTCCTTTCACTGACCTCTGCTGTCATCAGTCACGGCTATTGACTCTCCAATAATGACTGTCTGTCAGCGCGTCTTTCTGCCGCACAAAACACGTCCTGTCAGAGCTGATCGGAGTGCACATATTTGCTCTGCGCCGCTTAAAACGCTGCTCTCACCAGCCGCTACAGGGGATTATGGGAATATGAGTTCCCTGTCATAGAGGGTGACAGGGGTGGCGCAGGAGGAGCCTGGCAGCGAGCAACACAAATATGGGATCTAAGATTGACTAGTAAAACCATAGCAACAAGAGGGGTTGGCCCTGAAGCGCGGCGTCCTCGTTCAAAGCCCGAGTCAATACTTCACTTTGCCTTTCTTTACACTCCTTTCGCTCCTCTCCTGCTCTGCCTTTCTGTCCTCGCCGGGCAAGAGAGAGAGGGGCACCTTCCCCGGGGCAGCATCATTCACTGCCCATGGTCCCAAAGGAAGCAGAGGCAAACACAAAGGCAGCGGTCATTGCCATTCTCCACAGTCCCCCGCCGTCCTGAAAGCCACATTTCAATCTAAAAATGCCCCCCCCCCCCCTTCCTCCCTCACTCACCCTGCCCCACCCCCCCGTGGACAGGGACGGGTCAGAGAGGGCCACCGTGGGATACCTCCTGAGGGAGGAGCCATGTTTCTACCTCAGCGACTCACAGGATGTGGAATATGAGAGGATTAGTTCAGCTAGAGCCTGAGCTGAATCCTGCACACTTCTGGGATATTCAGCCCCTGAAAATATGAGGCTTTCAGTGCAATGAATATTCCCAGCTGCCAAACAGAGAAGTCTGACTGCTCTGCGTTAGTTTGATATTATGTGGCTTACATTCATTGTTATAAACAAGGTGGGAAAATGAGAACAACACCTCAAAGAGGTGCACCACAAACTACAGCCTTGAAATCATCATAGAGTTGTTGAATGAACACACTGAATGAAGTTCTCCTTAACGAAGTGGCCACTGTGCCGAACACATACAGCTCAATGAGTTCAATGTTCATTATTTGTTTAAGTTGTTTTAACTACTTCCCTTTAAGACCACCCTCCCTGTAAGCCAGCTTTCTTCTGATTGGCTGCCCCTCATAAACATAAAGTTCAAACAGCAGCAGGTGGGTGGGGCTTCCACATCCACAGCCAGAGCCATGTGCTTAAAGCATGATTTAGACTTCTGTGGGAAAGCTACACTGTAGTAGTGACAATCTAACCAGAAACCCTTTTAACCCTATCCCATAACCTTCCACGCCACTCAGGTGTTGCGGACCGCGCCGACTCTACGCATAGCAAAATTTCTCTACATCCACGTCAGGTTACGCGAAAGGATCGGGTGTAGGGTTAAAAGAGATTCCAGTTAAGTCATAGCTTATGATATCTATTTCACTCAGAAGTATAAATAAGGCGTCAGTTGGCTGTATTGGGAATTTCTACCCTTACTGACATCATACAGAGCCAAGAGTAGAAAAAACAGTCTGAGGCAGCGCATTTAGAGCCCCCTGAGCTTTTGAATCTCATGGACTGCTGTGATACATTGACCTCATCATTGAAAAGCATTATTGTAGCAGTGTATGTAATTTAAACTCAAACTTAATTTCATACTCCAGTCTACATCCCAACAATTCATCTCTAGCTACCTGGAGGTGCATTTAAAATCAGGAGAGCATTTTTTTCTCATACATATCAAATATCTACAGTCTCCATTTGTAGCTGTTAGAAACATGCTGCTGTTCACGCAAAAATCCACACGATGCTACCCGAACCAGATAACAGATTTCAAAGGTAAGAGAATTTAAAAAAAGAATCAGAGCTGTTGGCAGTTTTTGTTATCGATTTGATTAATGAGAAAAAAAATGTTGGTAGGCGAAGAATCAACAAGTTTCCATCCAAAAGTTAACAAGATGTGCGCCCCCCCCCCCCCCCTTTTTATCAGTACAACTGGCTAAAATCTAACATGGCCGTGTTATTATACGCATTGAATAGAAGATATGCACTGCGGGGGTGTTGCCTGGCAACATCTTTATGATGCAAAGTGACTTCCTCAATAGACTAAAATGTGACATCCTGCGTTGTTGGTCCTGGGTGGGAAAGTACTGACACAACAGCTCCATAAGTTCCTCCACTGATTGAGTTGTTGTGAGATTCTTACAGAGAAATGTACCAGTCAGACATATTAGGCCCAATCTGAGCATGTGTGGAAAAAACACGGGCCTCCCCACTCATTCATTCACTGCCCCTCCTCTCTCGTCTGTCTCTCTCCCTCCATCAGTGTCTGCTTGGCATGCTGGCTCTCTTCCAGATCATCAGCCTGTCAGCAACGACTCTTTAGTCTGACAGCGTGGCAGAACAGCCAACTTACACAGCTCACAGCTTCCTGTCTGCAAACCGGTTTACATCCACTACAGTCAGCCCTCTATGAACGCCCTGAAGGGCGCTGAGGAAGAGCGTCAGCTGCCAGTTATCGCTGCTGCCAGCAATGCTGGAGCACTGCAGTCTGTCAACTGCAGAGTATCAGGATTTCTCTCCAGATGTCATCACTAACTCAGCCTGGCTGGATTTAACCACCTGGTATATACTTTCCTATCCCCGAGCTCCTTCCAGTTTTCCTTAATGGTTTTATGAATGTTTACTTCATCTTGTTCTTATCTTTACGAGATCATGAGCTTGTTTCTGCCTAAACATAAGTGTAAGAGAAAAGAAGATCAAACACAAGAAAGCACCGATTTCCACCTTTTCCTGTTTCAGTGACTGATTTAGGTTTTTGCACTCGAGTGCCAACTGAACAAAGCCAAGACACCTTTTACAAAGGGTGCATCAAATAGAAAGTCTAGTTACAATGCTTAATGATGTTTTTGTATTCTGAAAAGCAGTTTTTGAATATACACTGCAGCACTGTACTTTTCTAAACATGGGGGGTATATTTGTCTGACTCAGTCAGAACATATGCTAAATGTTCCTTAACCTTGAAGATGAATTATACACACATCACATGACCACATAAGATAACCAGGCAACAATCTCATGCTGTGGTCTACATATGATAAAGGACGTCAGATGATGTCCTGACCTGAACCTCTCAGCATTGTCTGGAGCTGAAGTGTGAAAACGGCTGAGCTGGGTTTCGATGCACAGCATAAATTTAGAGTGACCGACCCCAACGGGTCACTGCTTTTCATGTTTAACCGAAGCCATTTCAAATATTTAATGTCTAAAGTAAATAATTTTACACAAGAAAAATCAGAGTCAAAAAGAAAGGGCTTAACTATTTTGGCACATTTTAAACAAAACAAATGTGTTAATTCGTTTGTCCTGATCCTGGCAAGTAAGCACTTTTGGACATAGACAAGCACAGTTGGGCAGTGAGCCTCTGCAGGGTTGGTGTGGATGATTAGGGGGAAAAAATCATGAGTGAAACTAAGTTGAATGAGCGATTTGAGTGGAAAAAAAATGGAATAGTGCATTTTCTCTATGGTTTTGTGACGTTCCTCCTGCTATCTGCATGAAAGTACCGGCCTACTCTTAATGATTAACTGACATGTGAGCTAGTGCAGCTCACTCGGGCCTTCCAGGCTATAAAAGCTGGCTATCTCTTCCTTTCCACCTGCCATCAATCCTCTTTTATATTTGAATTTTGTTAGTTTACTTGCAATAAATTATATTTATTTAAGTGACAGCTTGCTAATGTGTTTACCTTTCTTTCAAGAAAATTCCCCTCAGATCCATTAGTTTGGTTACTGATTAAACAAAACTGTGAGAAGTGAGTGTAAACTTCTGAAACAAGGTTATGCCCGGGAAAGTGTGAGGACCACTGCTTTGAACCATAGACGCAAAATTAAGAGTTCACACAAACCTTGTTGTAGTAGTGAACTTCCACCGTGTGCCACTGGCCGTCGCTGATACCTCCGAGGATGTAGGGGGAAACTGTAGTCTTGGTTTCACCTGGAGAACAACGAGGTGAATGACTACACAGATTCAAGGATAATGAGAATTAAAAAGGTATTTTCTGAACACCACCCTGATGAAGAACTTCTCTACCTGCGGAAAAGGTGAGCTGTATCTGCTCGTTGATAATTTCCATTGCGATGAAGTCATGCTTTTCATTGAAGCGGCCGTTATAAAGTAACAAACCATTGGGCTCTTTGGTGGCAAACCTGAAAAAAGAGAAAACACGGTATAATCCGGTTTCAATCTCCTGTCTCTTTTACTCAACCCCAAAATTCAAGTTAGAAATCTGTTGCTTTGCATTTAGCAAAATTTGCCTACACAGCTTAAACTTAACTGTTTGTTACTTTACAACAATGATTGTGGTTATTGTATTAAATTATATTTTCATCTCATACACCTGCAGACATTTGGGTTCAAAAAGGAGTTCATGTTAAACTCAATGATGGCAAGGTGCTAAGGTCCTGCAAAGAAAGGGCTGCAAAACAAGCTCAAATCAATCATCACCCTTCCACCACCGTGCTTCAGAGTTGGTATGAGGTGTTTATGCTCATCCTTTTCAGGGCTCCTGTAGTTTATTCAGACACAGCTTTGGAAACTTAAACTGTGCTGTCAAGTTCTTTCAGAGAAAAGAGGTTTTTTCCTGGTAGCCCTTCTAAACAAATCATACCTGTTCATTTGTTTTTTTTGTACCTGTACTATCAGGAACTTTGATATTTAACATCAAACTGGGGTTTGCAGAGTCTGAAATGTATCTCTTGGTTTCTTATTTGCAGTTTCTTCACAGTCTGACTTTGAGGTGAATTTGTTGGGGCATACACTATCATTAAGAATGATGGACTTCTTATTATTTAAAAATGGTCTTGTAACATGTGGCGGAGGTGTGGTCTCTGGCTTAGCTGCAGGGGAGGGGTGGCACACTGAGCTCAAGGGGCGGTGCCAGGCAGGTGAGTGACACTGACAAGGTCTCTACTCCTTTTAGTAACGCTGGAGTGAAGAGGACGGGAGGTCTCTCCTTCAGAAGATTAATGGGAACCAACAATTGCTTCTCTAAGATTATTACCAATGTCCCTTCCTCCTCGGCATTGTGCTAACACATCCCAGACCTCTATAAAGATGCCTGTTTACAGAAGTCTTTACACTTGCTGATGATCAATTAATCATGTGCATTTGATTCACAGCACCTGGCTCCAACTTATGCTTGTAATTCATATGGAAATAGTAAAAGCGTGCTTAGTTTTGTACAGTCCTTTTCCCCATGACTGTAAGTGTATATGCACATTAATGTGTTATGGAAATAAAGTCCAAAAAATGTGTCTCCAACCAAAAATTACTGTATTTTTTAAAGTATTGTGGTCATCAGGAATTTTGTTTGCATGGAATTTGCTTTTATGTTACAGCCTTCAAACATAAGGATACCAAACAACACGACGTCTAACAGAAAAAGCCAACGCAGGGTGCCGTGATTGTATTTGCTGATAAAAGAGAAAAGAAGGAGGGCAGGGGTCTGGTTTGACCCATTTAAAAAGATTCATACTACCCCGTCTGAATCACCTTGCTTTCTTTCACTAAGGAGGGAAACAGCCAGTAACGCAGCGTGATGTGCAGCTTGCTGGCACGAAGATGAGCTCAAGAATTGTTTACATTTTTTTTACAACTATCATTAAACAGATAATATGGTTAATCGTGTGCATAAGGCCAAGACAAAACAAAAGGAGAGGAAAAAGTACTATTTGAAGCACAGACAGTCAAGGAATCAGCGTGCCACGAATAGAAGCAGAGCCACATTAAATGACACACTGCAACACTGAGACAGAAAACTAGGGCAATGTCAAAGCAGCAGAGTGGGGGGAAAACACTACTGCAACTAAGGAAGATGCACACCGTACGACAACTCAGAGTAATGACAACAGCAGCTTTCTCATAAAAGGAGTCAATGCTGTAGTATAGACAGCTGCCACTATATCCACAGCCTGGTTGTTCAGATTTAAATTTGCGTCTTGATGGTGCATCGAGAGAGGAGAGAGAGAGAGGGATAGTCCTCGCATATTAATGCACCTGTCAAAACATATGGACACACAGTTTACAGCCCAGGTGCAAAGAGCTGACGACGCTTTGTCTATGTGTGATCAAAGTGTGTGGTTTAAAAATAACATGCCTTTACCTGTCAGCTGCAGTCTGTGGTCGTAAATCTGATCCTGTGGAAATGGGTCACTGAGATATTTAAAAGTGTGCCATGACAAACTAGATCCGGTGCTAACTACCACATTCATTCATTATCCACCCCACAGGGGAACCAACAATGGGCAAATCTGCCAGCTGAGAAGAATGTGTGACTTTCTGGCATCTGAATTTTCAGGTTGTTTTACTCGATTGATATCCGGCTTAAATTTTCCTCGAAAGAGCTAATTAAATATTTCTTTGAGAAAGGTCACGCTCAGACTTTGAAAATTGCTGTCCTCCACTACCAAAATGAAACTGTAGCCTCCCACTAAGCAAGGATGTCATTCATACATCCAAATATCCATACATGAACAGCTGCCCCCCCGCCAGTCTTCAGGGATTCAGGGGCTACTGTATATGATGCTGTTTGTGCCGTGTTCTCCAGCTGAAGAGCAGCCAGAGGGCATGGCACCACTGACCTGCTTACTGAGAGATAAGATAATCACGACCGCAGAGAAAAGAGGATGCCGATGCTCCAGCTGATAATGACGGTGGAGCGAGTACAGACATTGCCGTCACACTCCTTCTAAACATGCAGTGAAAAATAGAGAATGTCAAGGAGAGTTATTATCTCCGCTCTGGAGGCTCTTCAGCGGTCCTTCGTCTTTGACGTATCGATTTAAAAGGCTGCTCTACAATGCCCCCCTGAGCCCTCTGAACTATGAGGGTAATCAGCCAGAACTAAATACTGACTCCACGGGCATCACTGCGTGTCACATTAGGCACCCATCAGTAAAAATAACAACCAGACTCCCCTTATGTGGGGAACCATGTCACGCTATGATAACATGCTGTGATACAGAGGACGTGTGAAGTCAGGAGGAAAAGAAATGATCCCCTTATTGATGTTACAGCCTCGGGTTGGGTAAAATACTTTAGTCTTTTTGAGCTTTAGTTTAATCTTCCCACACGTACATACTGATTTAACGATTTAATAGTTTTATAACCTCAATGTTTTTCTTTCTTTTTTGTTTTACACTTGTTCACTAAACACCTTATCAACCAATCACATGGCAGCAACTGACTGCATTTAGCAATGTAGACGACCTGCTGAAGGTCAAACTGAGCATCAGAAGGATGAAGAAAGGGGATTTAAGAGACTTTGATGACTATGCTACATGGTTGTTGGTGCCAGATGGGCTGGTCTGAGTATTTCAGAAACTGTTGATCTGCTGGGATTTTCAGAAACACAACCATCTCTAGAGTTTGCAGAGAATGGTCTGAAAAGTAGAAAATATCCAGTGAGAGTCAGTTCTCTGGGTGAAAATGTCTTGTTGATGCCAGAGGTCAGAGAGGATTAGCCAAGCTGCGTCGAGCTGATAGGAGTAGTAACAGTAACTCAAATAACTACTCATTACAGGTCTGCAGAAGAGCATCTCAGAATGCACAACACGCTGAAGCTTGAAGTAGATGGGCTACAGCAGCAGAAGACCACACTGGGTGACAGCGCACACCATACAGACACAACAAAAACCGTTGTGGTGGTCAGACATACTGTGTCCTGGGAGGACAGACTATTTCTTATGAAACAGAAGAAAGCTGAGAACCAATATCTGCTTAATGAGGTCCTTGCTGAAGTATTGCACATCTCATTTACCATCCAACTCAACAGCCGTGGTTTTCTGCTTTACTATGTCCTCAAGAAAGTTTGCATTTAAGCTTCAAAAACTAAAGAAAGCAGGTGGGCAGCTGAGACCAGTTGCTTGATGAGAACCCTTCTGCAGGGTCGGTGTTTCACCCCATAGCATCTACCACAACCTGTATGCCTCTCACAGGTGGGGTGTGGGGTGAGACACTTCTGAGACACCTGCTGAATCTGATCAAGGGTTCCCAGCAAAGTGAGCCCTGTAACCATCTAGCCACCAGACTACTACAAGGCCTTTACATCCCGTTGCTTCAGCAGTTTCTGCTTGGGCCAAAGGATGTCTGATGTTTCCTTAATCCTGTAAAAAACTTTTACATTATTTTTGCTCGCTTCTCCCTTCAGGGGTCACAACAGCAAATCATCTGCCTCCATCTCACTCTGTCAAATATCATTTACAATCCTTTTCAGCACTACTTTGACTTTAATGTGAATTAGTAAATGGGATAAACTGTGACCTCTATATTATTTTTCACTTACAGACAATATTAAAAAGATTAATATAAGATAGAAGTCCCCAAAAACCTTTAGCTTGAGTTTTTAAGCAATTTATTTAAATCTTATTCGCTCTGAGCCAATTACACTTTTCGTAATATTGTTGAAATCTCAGCCACCTAAAATTAGTCGTCACACTGAGTGAGTGAACAACAACACACCCTGAGCCATTTTTCATGACAGAAGCTCTGCAAGAAACCCAATCGGTGCAGGCTCAGGTAACACAGCCACTTGTTGACCTCACCTGCTTTAAGCTCTCAGTATTGGCACAGCAGCTGCTTCACAGCTTCTCTCACATGCACACGAAATACAGATGGCTTTGAAAACTGGTCTGAGCAGTTCTCCATCAAAAAAGATTGTCATCTGAACCTCACTTAAAGACATGGACCGGTCCAGAAAGCGCAAAGGGAGGATATTATTTCCACTAGCAGCCATTGTGAGCTGAGCACAATGTCAGGACATACTCCCCGTGAAACCATCCCACAGGTGATACTTGTTGTCACTTGTTGTGACATATATCAAACACAACGGACAGCTTTTATCATTGATTTAGTTTCATAACACGGAGGATTCATGCAAAGACATCAGGTCCTGCTGTCTTTGCATGTGTTCACTATCTGCTCTCCTCTAAAGCACCTTCCCCTTTCATGATCCTCCTTAAAATAATCAGAACACATTTAAAGATTCTGGTTTAATTTTGAATTCTGCTAAAGTTGCAAAAAAAATGCACCTATATGATAAAATACCTTTAAGGAGGATATGCCACAAGGAAGGAAAAATAATGCATTCACAGATACTACAGAGCATTTCTGAGGTAAAACTATAAGTGTTATTATCTACAGAAGGACTGTCATGATAGGAAATAAAAGCTGAAAAGATGCAGCAACTTAGAAGAAGAAAAACTTAACAGAGCTTCATGAAATATACATGAGAGGTTTGTAGCTTAGCTTTTTCTTTTTGTATAAAAAAAATAAAGTGAACCTTGGGCTCAAATCATTCCTATTTTTGCTAAATGCTAATTTTGGTTTGAGGTATCGCCTCTAGCTCTACGAGAAAGTGCCAGTGATAGCACTGACATTACTTACGCTGTTAAATTCAGGGAAAAGTTTAAAGGAACAAAAAGACGCTGCTTTTGAGTTCTAACTTTATGTTAGATGACAGAAAATGTGCATATTTGTTCCTGCGATTTGAATAGATATAGATGAAACAGATGAATAGATAATGCTACATTCATTAACAGATGGATATGGGTTGCTTTGTTCTTCTCACCAACAGCTCACCAGGCTCACTGATTTAGATTTATATCTTATTTGTGCAATAAAAATATTGTAGATACACACATCCCCTGTCTAATGCGTCATGGCTCAGTCACACTAGAGTAGATATTTTTCCTTGCAACAATAGAAAAATTGTGGGTTTCTTCGTGTTTGCAAGTAATTATTGCAACTAATAGTGTTGACCAATTGATTGCCCTGAGGTTGACGGTAGTTGCAAGTCAATTATACAGTTCGAGCAAGGGGAGGCAACCAGTCTACATACAATTACAATCAGTCTCTGACAAATATGAGAAGGTTTGCAAATAATTGCTGCCTTTTAAACCCAGACAGAGTTTGCATCTTTGTCTGGAAATAGTAACTGCTAGCTGAGGGGCAGTGCAGCATGATAAACTATGATGCGGACCATAAATTCAGAAGGTTTATCCTCAAAGTAAAAGCTGCGCTTCAGCACTGCAGCTAACATGTTTCAAAGAGTGCAAACCATTTCTGGTTTGTGCTGCACATTTTCACAGTTTCAGTACCGATTGAGGAGCCATCACTTTCATTCCAATTACAATAGCAACCAAAGCAATTAGAAGAAAGTTTTTGCCAAAAACAGACGGCAAAAACCATGACTACATGTAAATGACATTTTACATTTTCATTTAGAAATGTTGACTCTTCTAAGAATTCAAGGACTTCTTTCCAACAACAGGGAGAGATAACCAGGAACTGTGAATAAAAAAACACATTTAAAAGGGTGGTTAAATCTAAGTAATGCCGCCACACATTTTCTAGTCTCTCCCAGTCTTTGTCCTGGTGGGGGAGACTGTGCTAAAATAGGACAGCTGCTGACTCACAGCTCACAGTGACCGGTGACACTGACTGTAATAAGATCAGACTAACTCTTGGCAGTTGGATTAGCATCCCCATGTTATGCAGGGCTCCTCTCCAAAACCATAGCTTCTTCAGGTCACCTTCCTTCTAACATTTACTTGTCATGCTGCGCGCCTGTGCAGAGCACACGGGCCAAACAGAAAGTATGTTTGAGCAGTGATTGTGTATTCACAGCACAGATACTATACTCTAAAGTTAAAGTGGCTCTACAGGAGATGGCTGTTGTTCAGTGAGCCCATTACTGCTATTAAACACCATTATGGTTACATAAATGTGAGGTGGCAGAGCACACTTCTGCGGGGGTGAGGGTTGGTGAGTGAGCATGCAGACACAGGGTGTGGGAGTCGATGAAGAGTGAATCACAGAGCTATGGTGCAGAACAGGTGGCGCAGGTGAGTTGCAGCTGGTTGCAGGGAGAAGGAGGGGGAGGAGCTTACGTGAGCGAGAGGGTGAAGTGAAAACGCTGGCGGAGGCCCTTAAAGGTCAGGAAGGAGTGCGGGGGAAAGTTTCGTGTGGTCATCTCACAGTAGGGCTTCTCGTAGCCTCCTGGTAGACACTCGCACTTAAAGCCGCCGACCAGCAGGTTCACACAGGTGCCTCCGTTCTTGCAGACCCCCGGCGCACAGCGGCCTGAGCGGGACGACAGCTCGCAGCGTTCTCCTGGAGGTGGATAGAAGAAAGGAAGGGGAGCGAAATGAGAATTCATATCACTTGTGACAAGACAGGTATACCATCTGGGACGTCGCAGTGCTAGATGCTATTTTCTGTCACTGCAACTCTCCTATATGTGCCGTTACACAAGAGTAACACCTCATATCAGCTCATAAATACCTCTTAGACAGAAACAGAGACGATGAAAAATAAATTAGAAACACTGTTTACAGAGTGTATCAGAGGAAATCATGCACACTGGCTTCTCTTTGATAGTGCCTGCAGTTTCAGGCTGTCTCTTTCCTCTGTATCACACCCAGCATGACTCCCTCTGCTCCCTCTGGGAATAAGGCTGCAGTTTGTGCTGAATTATATTCAGCAGAATGACACGATGGCTGAAAAGCAGCGAGCTGGAAGTGCATTCAGACTCTGAAGCTTTCAAACGATATGATTGCACTTTCTGCTGCAGACTGAGGTGGCTCCCGATGATTACTCCCTGCTTTTTCCACACCTTTCAGACACTTGACGAGTTCATCACTTGAAATCAAAAAAGGGCTTGTCTCCTACCTTTCCTCTAAAAAAAATATCATTTTTAGAACTCCATCGAGAATTAGCTATTTTGATCCATTGGGGTTCGGTAAAGTTTCATAGTGGGTTGGGCAAACTACCGGGCTGGAAACAAGACGTTTACTAATCAATAAACAGATAAACAGAAAATAAGCGAACAGCAATGTTGGTAATCAAATAAATCAGTATTATTCCAAAGCAAAAATATAAGAAGGTAAATATTTTTGTTGATGTTTTGTCTGCATAGAGGACTTTTTTAGCACCTCCAAGTTAATCCGTTTTGTTAAATAGGGTTTCATTAGACATAAGAGGCATTTTGTGATCAACAAACTATCAGGAAAAACAGTTAAATGTGTAGAATAATGCTAAAAACTGCACATGGACTGAGATCCTGTTTACGCATGTAGTCACCCATTCAGAGCCAGGAAAAACCCTGCAGTTCTTGGATTAACTGAGAGTTCAATCAGTGATGATAGAATTGTTAGTTGCAGTCCCAGATCCACAGAGATGAACTGTGAGATGTTAGAGGTCACATGAGGCCAGTAAAGGAAGACTCTGATCAATGTGAAGCGAAGGACCAGGGTAGCCGTGGGACAGCGACACACGGTGTACTGTGACTCCATGAATGAGTCTTCATCCTTCTCTGCAGCGCTGTCCGTCTCACATGTGCCATTTGTCTCGGTCTTGGGGACGGGAGGCTGCAGCGGTTGCTGAGGCGAGACTGCTCGCTCTCCCATGGGCGAACAGGAATTTGTGTCAAAGCCACTAAGCCAGCAGTGTGGAAGACTTCCGCTGCGTGCAACACTACTGTAACACTGGCACACACACACAGCTCACATCTTCATCCAACAGCACTGATACACAGGCCTTTCATTTACTCCTTCACTATTAATCACTCCATTCACAGTCCACAGAAAGCACGCCTTTTTGTTTTATTGCCGTTGTTGGAAAACATCCATGCAGTCTCAATAAATTCAGGAACTGCCGGTCGAGACTTCCTGATATTGACTCTGAAGGTTTATTGATTAACAGAAAAGATTTTATAAACACAAAAGCAGAGACACGTTCAGAATGCAGAGATTAATGCTGAGAAACAACATTTTTGGGCCCATTTGTAGCCGATATATACGCTTTCACAGCACAGTTTCTCTCAGTCAGAAAACCATCGACATAGTATTCATTCCTTTATTCATAACTTCTTATTAATAATCGCTAATAAGACGTTTTCCTCAGATGAGAGGAATTTGGCCAGGAACAACCTGGGAACCACCCAGTCTGCCATGAACTGTAGACTGCTTTTTTAGCATCCCAGCTGGGGATCAGGGCCCACCGAAGGGTTGCAGAATAAAAATGCGATGGTTAATGGGGAGGTTAAAAGATAAACCGCTGCTTCAACTCTGAGTTGTGGGATAAAATGAATATTAAATGGAAAAATGAGTAAAATATCTCAAAACTGGACAACAGTGTATTTTGTCTCCATCGTGAACACTTTCTAAGTGCGCTCTTTCCTGAAGTGGCATAAAGTCAAAATCTGTCAGTGCTCTGTTCCAGATGGAGTGAAGCCTAACAGTGGCTCCAACCTGTCATCCTGCAGATATTAGCTGTCCTCTTCTTACTGATGCTTCCTGAGAGCAAACAGCCACTGATGGCCAGCCAGCTGTAAAATAAAACCTTCTTGTTACACTGCTGGCAACCGTGTTATTAATTCAGCAACTTGCTGTTTAGGCAATAGAGCACTTTTGTTTCTTTAAGCAGTTGCTGTGGACAAACACACTGAAGCTGAAGCTGAAGAAAAGTCCCAGTAACATCAAGGTTTTCTTTACTGTGGAAAAGCACATTAGTCAGAACATTTTGGTAGCAATTTGTAGAGATCATGCTCACTGATCTGAGGTAAAATGCTTCTCAGTGTTTGCCGGCTCCCTGCGGAGATGCCTGCACCACAGGTGCTGCAAATGGCAGCTTTGTGTTGCCAGGTGAGCGGCGCAGCAGGGCGGGGACGGGCTCACAATCCCAATTCCACACAATGTCCTGATCAATAATTCAGACACATCTCCTGTGCTCTGTTTACGCACCTCTATAAGTCCATCCAGTGCCCTCACTCTCTGTTTGCTGCCGGCATGAATCATTAAGCAGCAAATTGAACAGACACCTCAGAGATCGCGCTTTAATTTAGACAGGAGGAACCACTGGGCTCCTTCATTTTCTACTTCTTGTGAGTACATCTAAATATATACATTACACAGTCTTTATATATTATTAGCAAGCCCTGTAGATACGCTTTTCTGCTAATAACCATAATTAAACTTTATAGCTAAAAATAAGGCCGACGTCACTTTTGGCACCATCAAACTGTAAAAATGAACTAAAAGCTTCAAAGCAAATAACATCATGGAATATAAAATAGGATATTAACACCTCTGCCTACACAAATAGCAAAATGATTCATGTTTTTCTCTGATAATTTATCTGCAAAATGGGTTCATAGTATTTTTAGATAATCATAAATCCCACAGGATCGTCACACTGAGAGAGAAACAAAAAAAACTAAATGTACCCCTGAAAATCAAAACATGACAAAATAACCTAATAATTATTTGGCTATCTCAGTAAACAACACCTACTCCTTATGGCTCACACTCTCAGCACATAAAAACAACATTCAGCTGCACTTTATCTGAGGCCAATTAGCAATAAAAAATGCATGTTTTGCCTATCGCTTTGTTGTGTTTGATGTAGCAGGGTGAGTATGACGGCATGGATGCTGTAAATACATTAAAAAAAACATATCTGGTCGTAGTGCAGCTCTGCACCACCCGTCTGTGCAAACCGTTCCTAGAGGGGACGTTTCCTCAGAGATCTTAGAGCTGGGTGTTTCTGAGCTGCTAGGTAACAGAAGAGCATCAGCGCTCCTCCTCAGTGAAACAGAGCGGGTGGGTGGATCCCTCCGGACGCACCGAAAAACGCAGAGTAACCGGGAGTAAAATCCACTATCACAGAACAAACAAGAATCCTGTCTGTAACAGAAAGGAGGTCAGGGCGAGCATATGCAAAGTGTTCAGCTAAAGCGAGCAACCACTCGGGAATAATGAGATAAAGTGATCGATAGCCCAACTGATACATGACCTCTGGCTGTATCTGTCATCTGGGTACACGAGCACGCACGCACACACGTGCACAAACGCAAACATACGTATAACACAGAGATCAGATCACTCAGCATCTCTCTCTCCGTTCATTTTCTATCATCTCAAAAATAATTTTAATTAATAAAAAATGAAGGCAAATACGAGGGAAAAATCAGGGACAAAGAATGAGGCAAATGTGACTTGTTCACTTAAATTAGATTTCCTCATCACTAGTCAAATCATCTGTTGCATGCATTAAGACCACACATGCTCTGTGAGTTTTTGATGTCCTGGATCTTTTTACATAAAACAAGTAATCCCTGAAATTGAAGTTGAGGTGTTTACAGGTGTTTCGTGCACCTCTCTACACCACTGACTGCTAAATAAAGACAAAGGGCACACAGTGAGGTAGACGCGAGGTAGTCAGTTCAGGGAATCCATATCGACTGATGCCCCAAGCTAAAGTCTTTAGAAAAAGTGAGGCTGTTGCATCTTGCACATGCTGTGATTAAAAAAAACCAAAACACACACACACACACACACACACACACACACACACACACACACACACACACACACACACCGATGTGTCTGGTAACATTTTTATTCATGCTATCTCTCAGAGGGAAATTGTAGTGGCTTGCAGTGTGTCTGGCAGGAGTTCATGGTGATTTGTAAATGTGAGTGTGAATATTTTTGTTGCAAACCATGTCTGCACTAAAAGCCCACAAATGTATTCTCAATGACTGTATGAATTAGCAAAGAGGGGAAAAAAATCTCATCATCACAGGGAGGTGGAGGTCAGTAGTTATCTGCTGAATGATCAACACAAACACATCCAGGATTCCTGCGAGAAGTCACGTTCACGCAGCGAGCTCGAAAAGAGGAGCATCCTTCCTGCCGTGTGTTTTAAGACGACCATGTGTGAGAGCAAAAGCAGGACAACAGTCTTGTTGTTCGTCATCTACAGAATGAATCGGAGGAGCCAAATCATTTACTCCGTGTTTCTGAAAAACAGCTACGATGATGGCTGTTATACATTTTTGTTTCTTTTTCTTTTTTCATTTTCTGTCCTGCTACCATCTGGTGACGCCTACAGTCCAACAGTTGCCCAGCACGCACGCACACGCACCATTAACACATAAACCTTGCACAGATTGTCCGTCCACCTTTCTTTACACAAAATCACAGCTATACAGCACTTAGCCACCCACCTGAACGAGACAGAGCGAGCACACGCACACACACACACACACACACACACACACACACACACACACACACACACGCACGCACGCACACACACACACACACACACACACACGCACACACACACACACTGAGCCCCATCGAAGTGTAGAGAGCGATGAACTGAGGAACGGCAGCAGGAGTTGTACATCAGAGGAGAATACGTCATGTATAACCGTGTATAAATGACCTTGGGTGATCAAACCGATTAAGTGAGACATCTTAAACTGTAAACCGCTGCATCATATTCAGGTAATGCTCTGCATCGGGGTCTAAACCTCATCAAGTGATGCAAACGAATCTAGCTAACTGTGGACAAAAATACGCCCACTTCACCCACTCGCACATTCACTCCCTCTCTGCTGATTCACGTTAAAAGCACCTGCGGTACAGCTCCAACACCCACAACTGTGCAAGAATATGTAAGTGCCACTCAACCTGGACTCGGAGCCACCCAGCCCACACACTCAAATGCCGACACTATTTGAGTCTTTGTGAGCAGCTCTAGGTGAAAAAAAATCTTTCATTGCCTGATGAGGAACAAAGGAAGCAACGCTATTAATGAGAGCACAAAAACAACAGCGGGGTTTTCAGCAATTCTTCAGTTCAGCTCTTTCTTTTTTTAAACTAGAGGCCTTTTCAAGCAGATCTTAGTCAATGTAATCATCTTCGGATTATTCAGGAAGTGAAGTGCTCCTTCACCAGGTTTGCATTCTTGATTTCACAGCTGCTACACATCTGCGCATAAACTAATCAGCTCCAAAACAACTGTCTCTTATTTAAGTATCATCCCTTCAGTAAGTAAAGAATAAATATGTAATGTGCACTCTTTATTTTACACCCTTTTATGGAATATGTATGAGATATGTCAACACTTAATAAAAGATTTATAGTCGTTTTAAGCTGTTGTAAGGGCATTTTCTGCTTCAGCATGCAAAATAGAGAATAAAAAAAAAATGCCTTCATAATATTTTGTATTGCTGGGTTTTTAATAATGCTATTTATTAACTGCATGCCTTACATCACACAGATTTATTGAATGTATTTATGAATAAATCAAAACTTAAGGTGTTGTAGATGCATAAACACCATGAAAGGAACATATTTAGCCTTTTGGTAGGTGGTTGCTAGGCAACATAATAAAGCTATAATATCTGATATAGAGAAAAACTTTCAGAGGCCTAAGATGCAGTTGTGTGCTAAGTTTAATTAGCAGGCAAACTAACAAAAACATATAATCTAAAAAAGAAGCTAGTTAGCATAAGCAGGTGACATTCTCCATCTTTTATATACAGTCTATATCTTACACTTACACATAGCTTCTGACTGTGAATATTAATTATTGACATATAAAGTGCACATATATAGATATGTATATATTATTCTGTGTTATAAACAAGCTAAGATGAAAAGAGGGTGTTAAAATGCTCCTCTGTAATCATAAATATACGATCATGGGGGCTTCAAAGACAAGATGAAACTTTAAATCACATTAAAAAGTCAGTATTTGACCCACTTAACCTCTCAACAAAAAGACAGGGTAACTAGCCTAATATTCAAACTGTATTAATTAGCATATTTTAACTCTCACTCTCTTTAAACTCCTTTTCAACTTCCCCCTTTTCCCCTTAACTATAAACCGAATGAGCGGACCCTCTTTAACCCTTTGAAGACGTGAATAATTTTTAGAGCAATGAATGAATTACAATTCCTGCAACTGCTTCACCATTCTGCTGCCAACAGTGATAAATTAATCCTTCATTATCACTGGAAATGGAAGCTTCTGTCCTCTCCGTCTCGACATTGTGTGCGCTCTGTGATGCTTTTTTGTTCAGCCGTGGTGTATTTCACAGCTAGGGGACACGCTCCATCTGTAGCCATGTATATTTAATAATTTCCTCCCCTTGTTCCACTCAGGGCTCTGGTGGTCTTATTGGGTTTTTTTTTTTTTGAAAAACACAGTAAACAACTTTTTTTTAATGTCCCCAGTCTCAGAAAAAAACATGAGAGAGCAAACAGAGCTGTTTTATCATCACTTTTCCTGTTCCTCGGATCTTAGTTTTGAGACCCCGTCCACTGCTGAGCCCATAAGTGTAGGTGTGAATGTCTATAACTATACAGTTTATTCAGTGGCTGTGACACAAATACACAAACAGAGAAGGAGAAAAAGTATTCTGATATTTATGGATCTTGTTCCGGTAAGTGAGTCAGAGGTCACACAGATGTGTAGCAGTTAATCAGCTCATGTTTTTACGCTTACTTCTGCTGTGACTTACTGCATGAGGATAAATCAAATAAGTCGTCACTCAGCTTGTGTCTGCCGAGCGGGTTATTAGTGAAGTGGACGGTCTGTGGGTATAAAGAGCTGAAAAGGGGAGTGAAAGGGACAGATGTAGACATTAAAGCCCCCGTGGGAGTTTGTGAAGAGACAAGCAGACATGTGAACAGCTTGGCAGAAACTGGTCTGCTTCACTTTCTAGTGGGACCAAACACTTGAAGACAGGTGCTTTTCAGCAGGAATTCATGGAGCTTGAAAGTGACAGTTTGCTAAAACCTCATTTCTGCACACAGCAGAATGGTGCAAAACCTGGCAACTGAAGTTTAGAGGAGGGTTTTTAATACAATATTTTAGGTTTTAACTTTTTATTTCACTTCGAGGTTGCTGGGCGCTGACATAGAGCGAGAGGTGGGGTACACCCTGGACAGGCCGCCAGTCTATCCCAGGGCAAACACCGTCCACAATTATACTCGTATAAATCTTTATGTGATATAAAAATGCCATAACACAACTTTGTACAGCAGCACGATGCTTTTACCTTCCCTAGTGAGCCAACAAGAATGCCTGTTGACGATTTAGTACCTCAAAACAGACCTACTTCAACAACCTCCAACAAAGCACAGTACTTTGCAAACTATGCTAGAAAATCGTTGCAACTAAAGGTGAAACCAACAAACTGTCTTCCCCACTTTTGTTAAATTCAAACACTGTCAAATTGTATAGTGCCTTTCAAGAAACCCAAGGATGCATTACACAAGAGTAGCAAAGAAAAAAAAAAGAGTGGTGGTCTTTGTCTCTCTGTGTTAGCCTTGTGGTGGATCAGGCCCATGAGTTAGATACTAGTTAAGAAAACACCACATGTGGAAGAAGGCAAAGAGGCCGAAAGCTGACAGCTTTTCTTTTCATATGTCTATTAACATGAACGCAACATAACTGGGTCAATTATTGAATTAAGTTGTGTCTAAGAGTGTGCTTATTGTGTTCAGTGAAGTGTCTCACCTGTGTAGTCCTCAAAGCACTCGCAGGTATAGCCTCCCTCTCTGCTGCGGCACACGCCATGAGGTCCACACGGTTTAGAGTAGCACAGGTCGATCTCAGTCTCGCAGTAGTCCCCCGTGAAGCCGGTGGGACAGCGGCAGCGCAGCCCAGCGATGGGGTGGATGGGTCTGAACAGGATGGTATCGGATGCAACAAAGGGCGCCAGGCTGTCAAACTTCAGCACCGACACACACTTCATGTAGTTCTCACACGGCTCGCGCAGGCAGATGTTGTCATCAAAGGGAAGAACCTCCTGGGAGGAAATCTGAGCGAGAAGGCTGCGGTTCAAATACAATCTCTCTTGGAGCTCCTCCGAGCCAAAAAACTCCCCAGGCTCAGCCCCTCTCCCCGGCCCGTCGCCTCCGTGACCGAGCCCACCGGGACGCTGGTGTCCCTCCCCAAACACGGGCACAGCCACCGACAAGCTGACGTTGAGGATGCGAGCGCTGACGTCCGTGTCATCTTGGATGTTGAAGATCACAACGTCTTCAGGGGCAGCGGACAGGACCCGGGCCACGCCGTCCAAGAACTGAGACAGCAGCAGGGACAGGAAATGTTCCTGGGAGGTGTTGGCCAATCGCAACGTGATGCTGTTGGACAGCATTTCATCTGTGATGATGGTGACTTGGAGAATGCACTGAGCTGAGACTGAGTGGACACCATCTGAGAAACAGAGGAGAAAAAGAAAAACGTTTAAAAAATGGCAGTTTTGGAACTTCTCTTAGCAGAAACCAAGTACCGACCTCCAGGACTGAAAAAACGAATGAGTCTCCATAGACTTCAGTTTTAAAATGACAAACTTAAAGGTATCAAAAATCACATTTACAGCCTGGTATACAAACAGGTTTGGCCTCTTTAGAGTAGAGATGAACTTTCCATAACTAACATACTTCACCTGTATTTGGGCCTGAAGTTATGCATTATAAAGACTGCTGTGTGACGGGTGGCTGCCAACTTGATCACTACCTGCTATTCTGATCTTGATCTTCTGAATTTGACCCCTGGAGCATACTCGTGGTGATTTCCTGGAAAATATTATGTCTTACCATGCAGTTAACTGAGCTAACAACCCACCCAAGAAGTCTGGGCTCCATTTGTTTTCCCAGTGAGTGAAATACGTGCATTATTTTTGTTTAAATGTAAGCTGCACTAACAATCAGATATCTGTGTCTGCAGGATGCATACGTACAGCCTACGGATGCAGCTTACTAATGAACACAGCACTCCACCTTCTCGTCCAAATATGGTTGTTTGCTGCTCTAAAGAAAACATGTCGACGGCCAAAACGCCGTACTCAGTGCTTCAAAACGGTAGCCAATAGTAGAGCGATGGGGACGATTGCGAAGTGCTGGTGTGTGGGTTGGATGAAGAAGGCTGAATGTACTCCAGGTTTTATGTCACGTTGTCACGAAAAATCTTTAAAAGATGAAAAACAACGAGGCATTAGTCGATCTGCGGCTCTCAGCTTACCGGCCTTCCCAATCACACAAATGTCAAAGCACGCGTCACTAAAAAATCCACTTTGATTTAGGAAGTAATACACTTCGAAGAAGCTAGATGCAGTCGGTTACTCAGAGGAAAGTAAACGCTGTATTTGTTCGGGGACTATTTTCAGACATGAGTTAACAGTTGGTGCTGCAGCATTTGAAAAAAGCAGGCATGTATACATAGGAGTGACTCAGACGTGTCAGTGTTCACAGTCATATAGGAATGTAGAGCAATGTTGCAGCTCATTAATGTGTTTTAAATAATAAATAATATTAGTATTAAGCAATCCTTGACTTTGATCTGACACACACACACACACACACACACACACACACACACACATACATTTGATTTGGGGAAGTTGAGGAAAAATATGCCACGCCATCATAATGTAATTGAAATAACAGGATGTTTTTATCCTCCAAAGTATATTATAATAATCTAAACTTGAGTCTCGCCAACACACGGAGCAGCTGTAACAGCAGGACAGATGACGGTGCATGGAGGTGAATGGTGGTGGCTTTACACAGCTGTTCCACACAGTGTAGCAGCATCTTTCCTAATGCTCAGGACGGTGATATAAAGCAAAGACAGTAGCCACAATAATGTACAAATTGGTGTTTTGATAAATATTCTAATAATAACACCTTTTTACTTGTTCTTGGCTCAGACGGGTGTTTTTCTTGTTTTGTGCCAGAGTAGATAAGAAATGAATGCCAGCCTAAGAGAGAACAAGTGTATGTTTTCTTTCAATACATTCCAACTTTCTAATCAGCAATTTCACGCCTGTATTCACAGCTCACTCTTAGCTTTCTTTGTCCGGAAGCAGAGATGCTGCTTCATTATACATGCCACGCTGAAAGCCTCGAGTCTCAAATTCACCACTTTCAGCAATTCTCAGCTCAGCGGATCTCTTGTTTTTAAAACCAGATCCTGGTAGCATTTAATTATCAGTACACTTCAAATGTTCAGCTCTGAATCCAGTGTTGTTTTACTCCTGCTGTTGTACATGATGTCTTGACTGCATGAATTTGTGTGTTAGGTCTTTACTAAAGAGTCCACTTTCTAATGTAGACATTATGTTGCATCATATCAGGCCAACATTTGCACTGACTTATGACTTTGCTGAGCTGATATTTTTGGGTTATTTTCCCCCCACTGTGAGCCCATTTACAATAAAGTAAAAATGCTCATCAGCAAGTATGAGCTGGAAGTTGAACAGTACGAGTCGGAGCACTGCTCACTGAGGAGTAAAATTATAATGAAAACAGCCTTGATGTGAGTAAGGAGCACACAGGGAAGTCCAGTGCGTGGCTAACAAGCACAAAACCTTTTTTTTTTGGTCTGTTACAGCTTCAATGTTGCTCTAAATCCAGTTGATAGAAACAGTCTAACACAAATGTACTTCCTAACCTGGATCATTTGGCTTTCTGCCCAGTGACAAAGGGCCAAAGCCAGCATACAGTTACACAACAAACAGTTTGCACTGCATTGTTGAAAACCTAATTCCTTTCTGCTAAATGTTCTCCTAACATTTAGGACCAGTTTAAATGTACATGGCACATCTCTTGCTTTATCGTCATCATAAATATAAATTGCCAAAACACTTTGACAATGTTCAAACACTTTGAGCTGTACAAACATTCTCTTTTTCCCTTTTTATGCAGAATAACACCATAATCTGTATTTGATTATTTTGAACCAGTCTATTTAAAGACTGAAACATTCTTATTTTCCAAGAGGAAGCTTACATCAATCCGCCTTTAAAAAGCTACACAGGCTTACTTTGAGGTCACGGCGAGAGACCACTATCATTTTGTCTATCTAGCCGGCCCGCGGGTTTCTGTAGCCTCGAGAGCAAACACAAAGCGGGCTTAATCAAATCAAATGTGTCACTAAAACAAGCCTCGGCCTCTCCCTCCAAAACAATCAATGGGACGCTTTGTTTGGGGTTACTGGACGCCGGCCAGAGAGCAGAACCTGTGAGCAGGACTCACACAAACAGCACTGCTCAAAGTTACCAGATCCCTGTTTTGGCACCAGACAAGTTTAAACACAAAGTGCCAAGGGGAGGGGGGAAGGGGGAGGGGGAGGAGAAGAAGAGGAGGGTGGGATGGGGACGAGTGGAGAGGGGGGCTCATAGAGGAAGTGAGACAGAGAAGCATGTTTGACACGGCTTTAATCCTTCAGTTTTCACTCAAGCGCTTCCAGCACTGTAATAATACAGGGCCTTAGCAGAGGAAGTGCAGGGAATAAATCAAAGACCAAAAACAAGGAGGGTCGCTCCTAATTCACACTCTACTGTAAACACACACACACACACACACACACACACACACACACACACACACACACACACACACACACACACACACACACACACCTGTGTACACAAGGAAATGTTTGCAGATAAGAGTCTAGAAGGTGACAAAGAGAAGACAAAGGCAGATGATGCTCTATCTTCTTTTAGAAAAAAACTAATTTGAAGCAGAAGCTACAAAGTTACAGTTTTCATTATGTAATTATGTAAATATGAGGTTTCACAGGATAATCGACCTGTTATTTCAGTGTATTCAGGGCTTAAACCAGTGATTTTAGTGACAGTCTGCTACGATTTGTCTCTGAAATTACTTTCTGATAGCTTATCTGATAACATCTTGATTATTTTCCAAGTGAAACATACAGTACATTAGAAACATATTTCCACAGACTAAATTGAAATATTTAATTTTCCATTTTTTGCCCACCGTGGAAAATATAAAGACTTTATGATTATATGGACGAATTTAGGTATGTGATTCTTCATCTGCTTACTACTAAAGAAATACCCTGTTTGGGCTTTGTTTCTTGCATGCTGCCGCAGCAGAGCGTTTTACTACTACTAAATAAAGTAGTAGTAAAACTTTAACGTAACGCAGTGCTTTTTGCAAACTGTAGACACACTTTCTATTAGAAAACTAAATTAGAAAACAACAACCCATTTCATCTATTCAAGTCGTATATTAACTGATACTCTGCAGCAACAGTAGCCAGAACAACACAGCTCTCAGTGAACCGGGGCTCTTAAAGGTTAGACCATGTATGAGGAGAGACATCGCCTTAATTATGTCCTCTGCCAATTCACATTCTTGGATGGGGGACTCGGGCAGCGCTCCAGAGGTAGACGCAGCGCTGGGAAACTGAGCGCGAGGAGAATCTCCACTGAAAGGAACCAGACCATCCTTCAAAGAGGTCATTCTCCATGGAAGGATACTTCGCTGAAGGAACGGAGGGCAAGCGAAGCATTTTGGGCCAGAAAAGGAGGAAAAGAGAGATGCTTAGTTGGTAACAAGACAAGTTGCCAGCTCTGAAGTGTGACACTGCTTTCAGCCCACAACTCCAACCCCTCTGGGCCTCTGGGTGCCAGGAATGCTCTCAGCTAGGAAGTGGCGCCAGGGAAAAGATTAAACACACACTGTGGCTGCAGCACTGCCAAGGCTATGTACAGCATTGTGTGTGTGTGTGTGTGTGTGTGTGTGTGTGTGTGTGTGTGTGTGTGTGTGTGTGTGTGTGGGTGGTGGCGAGCTATACGTCAATACAAGCAGAGGCGAGATGGTTAGTTTAGTCATTAGTCAACAGCAAGACTTTTTGCATTTATAATTTAATACGTGCACAGATTTTGACGCATTTATTGCTTTTAAGTTAAGAGTGAGACGAGCACAGGCACTGTCTGATAAAAGCTGAATCGTCTGTATTGTAAACACAGCACTCTGAAGGTCATGACTCACCTTTTCTAACGTAAAATCCAGCATGTCATCAGAGCCAAATACATTTCCAGTAATAAAGAGACTAATGTAAACAGGTTGTCTCATTATGATTTACAGAGAGGTCTCTCAGAGATGCAGACGGGCCTCCTTTGACTGTAGGTTGAGGCCTCCAAGCCAAGAACATAAATTATCAGCCAGGATGTTGCACAGGAGAAATGCTCAGCTTTGCATTTCTGAAATATCAACAAAGCCTGGCTTTAATGGTAAGGAAAATCAAATAATTCATTGGCATGAATTATATGGACACAAAGAATCTTTACAATGAAGTGCTTGATATAAGGAAATATATACTCAAACCAGACTATATGGATTTCTTTTTAAAGCTTTCTCTGGGTCTTAGTGGCTAAGACTGAGAGAAAGGTCAGGACAAAGAGCAAGAGAGAGAACAAATCACTGAGACTGGTCTAATTAGACCACAAAGTTGCCATCAAATCTCCCAGCTGAATCCCAGAAAATGTCAACAAAGTCATGGTGGATAAAGATCAGAAAGACTGTGTGACCAAGTTACTGAGAGGACAGAGACATCACCCAGCACTGTGACACTAACCCAGGCCCTCTGAGTCCCCCTGAACTGTGAAGTGACAGTTTATCAGCTATTTACCCTCCTCTCTGTATGCTGGAAGATGTTATTTTGAATTTTAAGGTGAGATGGGATAACAAAAAGAAAACAAAAAAACAAGACTAGCTGCATCTCACTCAAATCAAATCAAATCAAATCAAATCACTTTTATTGTCACATCACATGTGCAGGCACACTGGCACAGCACATGCGAGTGAAATTCTTGTGTGCGAGCCCCACAAGCAACAGAGATGTGCAAACACAACAACACAAACGAGCAAAATACAAGAATGGCCAACCTGAAACTAATAAATATATGTACAATATATAATAGTGTATGCATTTCTGGATGTGTATACTAAATATTTTCCTACGTGTGTGTGTGTGTGTGTGTGTGTGTGTGTACACATTTTTAATAATAATAATAATAATAAAATATATAAAATATACAGAGTTGAATATGTGCAAAACAAGTGGCATTTATATACAGTGTGGAGTGCATAATGTTGAAGTTCCAGTAGTGAAGCTGAGGTGTCTATGACGTGTTCAGCAGCCTGATGGCCTGTAACACCAAGGAACACAAACCTCTCTAAAGAAAAAGACACAGCAGGTTTCACCTTCAGACGGCTAAAAGCTAGCAGAGAGACAGAGAGAGACAAAAGCTAATTAACGAAAACCAGGAAGTGGCTTTTTTATGTCAGCACTGTCCGTGTTACTCTTGCTCTTTAGCAGACGTCACAAACATATTCGTGTGTTAAACACTAATGTGCTGGTTAAACGCTGAGCCAATGAAAACGAAGGGCTTAGCAAGCAGTTTAGCTGAAGTGCTTTACCATAATGAGAACACTACGTTCAAATCATATGTTTTACTGTTCTCATGATAGTGTGAGATTAACCAATATACTGTGGTGTTACATTAAATATATAGCCAAGAGGAACAGACACTGAAGTTTAAGCCAGGCCTTAATCCTACATGCATATCATTTAATCCAACACCTAGCCATGTCGTCTGCCTTTACAAACATTTGTGAAAGAATCAGTCATTTGCAAGAGCTCACCAAATTTGAGTACGGTACAGTAAAGTAAACAAATCAGTTCATAAAATTTCTTCCCACCTAGATATTCCTCCACCAGCTATAAGCGGCATTACTGCAAAGTGGAAGTGTTTAGAAAACACAGCAACTTAGGCTACGTCCACCCTAATGCGTTTTCGTTTTGAAAACGGGTCGTCTTCTGAAAACGACTGAAAACTCTAGTGTGGATGGGGAGCGTTTTCAGACGAAAACGTCGTTTTTCAAATCTATTCGGGCTAGTGTGGACGCTACGTCCACACTAGCCCGGATAGTGTGGCTGTACTTTCCTCGTAGACAATGTAAAGTTACAGAGTGGGGTCGCCAAGTGTTGAGGCTCAAAGTGCGTGAAAGTCTCCAACACTCTGCTGACTGAATGACTGCAGAGCTCCAAACGTCCTCTGGCATTAACATCAGCACAGAAACTGTGCACCAGGAGCTTCGTGGCATGGGTTTCCATGGCTAAGCAGCTCCTGCAGGTTGTCACTAGCCCCAGGTGTAATACCAAGGGGCTACTGACAACATGAACACACACCTACTGAAATCTGTGGACTTCTTCCTAACCTTACATTTAACCAGTGTTGGGACTAACGCGTTATTAAGTAACGCGTTACAGTAACTACGTTATTATTGTGGTAACGAGCACGGTAACTAGTTATTATGCCAAAATCAGGAACGCGTTAGTCGTTACTGGGATTTAGATAGGGTCGTTACTCGTTACTTCGTGTGGTGGCTATCGCGGAGCTTCCACAGATTCAGTAACATTAGCAAGTGGTGGAGGCCAGCAGGTGGATGAAGGAAAAGGGACGCAGAAGGAAAAGAGACCCGAGGCGGCCGCCGGTCCAAGTGTGAACTGAACTTCAGGTAAGAAGTTATGACCTGCAGTCTCTCTGGGTCAGATATAAACCAAGTTTAGGTGGAGTTTATTTTCGTTATTCTGACTTTTTCCATACTGCGTGCTAGCTAGCATGACGGAGTTTCTATACAGCTGGGTGGGTGCTATGAAGTTAATGATGTTGAACTTTATTTTGTTCATAAGTTATTAGAGTTGCCAACCGTCCCGCCTGGTATTCAGAGAAAATATTACGCGTTTCTTATTGAGGTGAAAAGGAACAGCGGATGTCGCGCTAAACAACAGCAGCACGTTTAAGCTTGATCAGCTGTTGTTAGAATTTATTTAATATTAATTTCTAGTATCAGCTGATGTTTGCTGGAGCCACAGCTGTAAAGCTGCTGGTCATTATGTCAGTTTGGTTATCTGGTGAGAGGGAAACATGAAGATGAAACCAGGAGATGTCCTTACTGAATCATCAGAGCTGAACAGGTGATGGAGAAACAGGTTTACCTTTTAGGTGACATGAATGAGTTGAAGGGAAGTTATGAACCGTTTCTGAGAGACAAATAACACCAGGATCCTTTTTTAGGTAGCTGACAGCTGGTAACTGTGTAGGGGCGGGTCTAGCAAAGTGTTGCCAGGGGGCCAGGTAGGGCATTAACAGGGAGAGGGGGGCACAAAGAAATACTTTTCTTTCTTATTCTCATTTAAAATGTCTCGCTTTTAAAAAATAATTATCTGAATCTTACAACAAACGATTGATAGATTGATGCATATATACCATCAAAACTGTGTACATCACTGTCACAACAGTGTTTATTATCATTCAAAGGCTTTATGATCTTTCCTATAATGGTGGGCCAGTCTCTAGTCAAAATGCCCGGGCCAATTTTCTGTCCCAGTCCAGCCCTGTATGCAGCTCATCTGCAGTCTGGTGTTGCCTACATCTTCCTATTCAGAAGGCAGAATTTCAGAGTTCTGAGTACAATCGAAAGCACCACGACTGCAGTTTTTGTGTTGGATGTAAAAGGCGCACATGACGCTGTGACGTAGGCTAGAATCATGGCGGCGGTCAACAACGGTCCAGGCGTGGGATTTCTCTCGTGGAAATGTGCACATTATCTTTTCCTTTCTACTGGTAGGTGGCACAGTGCACTGTGGCAAGTAAGCAAGCTAGAAGACTGGCAAAGTTATGGAAGAAACACATTAACAAGAGAATTCTGAGTAAAACCAAAGTTACTTTCCCTAGTAACTCGTTACTTTGAAAGTAACGAGTAACTTGAAGTAACTCAGTTACTTTTGAGAGAAGTAACTAGTAATGTAACTAAGTTACTATTTTAAAGTAACTTACCCAACACTGCATTTAACTGTACACAAGATTGTAAGATTCTAAGGATACTTGAATGTCCTTAGAAGATTTTTGGTTATATTTTTTAGTGTAGCAATGTTAATCGGCTGGTTGCTCCAAAAATATGGCTGAAACACCTGAAACATGGATTTCTGTTTACTCGAGTATGCACATTCAAATTTCCCAGTAACTTTCCTCGAGCGCCATTTAGAGTCTTAACTGAAATGTCTCAATCACTGTATCTTTCTCATTTTTTGTGGATTTTATTTCCCTGCCCTCTTGTGCCTCTTTCCTGTGTGATTACCTGTTCCACCTGGATTTCTTTCACAGTTCTGTTTCCGGATTTTTTCCTTTCTCTGCTCTTCCTGTGTACCAAACCCCTTATTACCTCAGTTAAGTCTGTGAACCTTTACCTGATCTGCAAAGTTATGCCATCCAAGTTTAATAATTTTAGCGTTTTCACCAAGTTAAAAAAGGGCTGTAAGTTATTAATAAATGCATGCTAAACTCATGATATTTTCAGCAGCCTCAGCTGTACTTTGTATTTGGTGCTAATTAGCAAATGTTAGCATACTAAAATGCTAAAATTAGCATGCCAAGTTTAGCATGCTAGATCTTTTTATAGTTAGTACTGTCTGAAATATGGACATTATTTATATTATGTCAGCACTGACGGTGTTGCTCGCTCTTGCTCAGAGCAACTTTAGCAGATGTCACACACACACATTAAACACTAATGTGCTGGTTAAACACTGAGCCAATGACAACACCTCCTGTTACAGTGGGGATGGGAAACACATTAGACCTACTATAAAAATAGCATTTATCATAATGACAGTGGAGAGCTGATAAACAATGGCACTCAAACAGCCATTCATCACATGTCTAATGATAGCACCCAAAGAACATCTCACTCAAGCACAACAGCATTTAATCTGTGACCTGGAGAGGTTGATGCTGCTTCAGAGGGGGCTGTGTGTTTCGCTGCAGAACTGTGTCATGTTGGGGGGGGGGAACCTCTGGGTAAGAAGGTAATGAGGTTGAGCAGAGCCTGTCTTAGTTGTTCAGAAGAAACGCACTACAGTATGTGCAGCATGCACCGAGTACTCAGTACATCAAAGAGCACAAAGCCGGGGTCCCATTTCTAAGATCAGCAGGAAGAGCATAAATTAAAAATCACTTCGGAGGGATAAGGCCTGCAAATGTGTTTGCAGTTCGCAGCCTTTACAGCTCCGACCTGCGAGTCGCTCTGCAAACTTACAGGTTTGTTTTTCTTATTTGCATACTTGAGGAAAGATATAAATAAAAAAAAATGAAAAGAAATACCAAGAGAAAATCAAAAGCATATTAATCGGAAATAAATATTACAAAATACCGATCAGTTATATTCTGTACAAAACGTCTCAGAAGGTCCATGTTCATGTCTGTCTTATTGCTACTGACATATCTGCACTAACCTTGATGTCTTAATGCCTGATGGGCACATCAGGGGCGACGTGTTCAGTATCACGCTTAAGGATTCTTTGACATGCAGACTAAAGGAGCAGGGGATCAATCCACCAACCGTGGTAGATGACCCCCTCTTTCACTGCGCCACAACCGCTCAGAGAAAACCCCAGCAATCACGTGACCACCTATGAACAAGCACTATGTGACAGTGGGATGGAAAAACTCCCTTTTTGCAGGAAGAAACCGGGACGGAAGAAAGCAGAGAAAAATTAAAAAGCAGCTTAAATCTGTAGCAGCATAACTAAGGGAGAGTTCAAGGTCACGTGATCCTGATCCAGCCCTAACTACAAGCTTTATCACAACAGGAATAATCAAAATCCTGATAATACTGAATAGTCCAGCCTAGAAGTACTTAATGCATGAGTAATACATCATCAGCATCTATTACTCACTCTGAGATAGGATGCTTCTATTCTTAGAGATATTGTGCAGATTAAAGACAGCGGTCCTACATATGAGTGTAATATGCACATTGAAGGCCATAAAATGGCTCCAAGATTCCTCACAGTGTTACCAGACACCCAGGTAATGCCAGAGTAAGCATCTGGTTAGACACCATGTTTCTGAGGTTTTTAGGGTCAGTTACAATGACAAGTTTTATCTGAATATCAACTTTCAGTCTAGTGAAACTCAGTGAAAGCAGCTCCACTCCAAGAGTTCTTCACTAAGTATTAGTATAATATTAACAAGCTTACTGTAGTGTGAAACTACTGTCAGAAGTATTACATTTATGTATGATTAACCAACACTTTACAGTTGTGTCCACACAAGGTCACAGAAAGGCAAGACGTTCATACCGCACAGTCAATCAAACAAACCACAGAGACCGCAGGCTCTGTCGGGCCAACAATAACAGGGACACACACTCATTTAATTTAAATTAAATACTCTTCCCCTGGAGCTGCCTTTAATCACACAGACTAATTACTTGAACTCTGCATGTGTGTTTGGGACCCTGATTCATTCACAGTTAACTTGTTCTTCTTGTAGCGGCTCACTCGCGTCGCTACTTTGAGACACATTTATGGCCTGTTTGTCAGTCTGTGGCTAAACTTTACAGGTGCTGCGACCTGTCGGTATGAAAACAAGTTTGAGGTTACAGAAGACGACTTGTGTTGTGCTGAATTTTGACTTAACAACTTACATTCAAATTGAAGCAATTTTCATGGAAGGTAATTAATAAAAATTAAACCACACAAACTCCTTTTAACAATTTTATGGAGGTTTTTGTTTTTCTTCTTTTTGATCATTGTTTCCTTGGGAAACAACTTAATTTGAACACACAGGAAGAGACTAAAGCCCAGCACGACAACAGGCTTAATACCCACCTTCATACCAGTGAGCAAGCTGAGCTTCTATCAACTTCTTCCAATTAAAAAGAAACGCTCAAATCAGTCTTGGACAGACACTGGTAAGTACTCGTGTGGGCTGAGTTGAAATTGAGTGAACAAAAAGTCTGTCGTGGTGGTGACGGAGCACTGCGGCCCAGTTCCCTGGCAGACTTTAAAATTGCCTAATATCTATTAGATCAAGCTTATCCAGTTCCTCCTTAATTAAAGCTAAGAGGACTCAGTTTGGTGTTCATTTAATTCAGAAGCAGGAGTCTCGGGTTCTTTTGATCAAAATGGGGCGCAATAAAATGTGGCCTGTTTGAATTAAGCAGGGCTGAAAGGTGAAGCACACTCAGCTGCGGTCTGAATGGAGACTGTTGGCTGGTTAGTAGGTGGAAGTGAGGCATTGCACGGAGGGGTAGCTTTTTCATCCCATTACCCCTAACCCCTCCTCACTCCCCTCCTTTACTGATCCCCTTTAGACAAGCAAAGGCTGAGGCTGACATCCCACCACCCCCACCACTACCAGTACCACAACCCCTCTGCATAAAATGCTCTAACAAATCCTGCCAGGCTTCCACCCACCAGCAGCAGCTCACATCATCATCCACTCATCAGAAATTGAGAAAAGCTTCTCAGGAAAGACCAAAGGCTCAGTCACACCACAGGGAGGTTGCACAGAGCCACAGCTAAGATTTTTTAACACTGAGTCCAACACTCCACAGGTTCCCCCACAAAGACCCACCAGCTTAAAAACTTAAAACTGACAATCGACAAGACTTGGAGAATTTTCAGAAGACTTTTTTTCTAAATTGTACCCTATCAATCGCTTCAAAGGTGTCTTAACACTCAGCAATGATCCCTAAATCTCTGAATTGTATTTTTTATTCAAACATATATAAAATCTGATGTTAGAGCTTCAGAATAAAGAACTTTGCATTTTATGGAAATTATACAGATGATGCATAATGTGTCAATTCCTGCTCTTTAGACACATTGTTTGGCCTTTTATATTTACTTTAGACTAAACAATACTTTTTGCTTCTTCCTGTTTTCTGTCTATATTTCATCTGCTTTTGTCAAATGAAATCTAAACACATATTTTTGATTTTACTGCCAAACACACTTCTATGAGAAGGTTTAACATATTTGAGTGGATCCATTTATATGCACAATGTGGAAAAACATACTGGGCCACCTATATATTACGCTGCCAGGAGCTGCTTGGCCTCGGACACCCATGCCGTGAAGCTCCCAGCGCACAGTCTTTGTGCTGATGTTAGTGCCAGAGGAGGTCTGGAGCTCTGCAGTTACTGTGTCAACAGAGCATTGGTGACTCAGAGACCCTGCTCTTTAACTGCAATTTGGTTTTGTTTCTAAATGCTTCCACTTTGCAATGACACAACTTACAGCTGATCGTAGTGTAGTGAGCTCTTTAAAACAACTGATCAATATAATTCTGTCTGAAACATAAGGTGGATTGTTCCTTACAAGCCTAAACTGTGGAACAGCTTACCGTGCTCTTTTCACACCTTTGACTCTTTGACATCCTTTAAAAGCAGCTTAAACTCATCTGTTGAGAAATGCATTCTGGGTAGTGTTTGTGTGTCCACTTTACTTTGGCGTGGGCTGGTTTTTAGCTATTTACCTTTGTTAAGGACTCTTTGACTGCTCTTTGTTTCAAAATAAACTTTATTTACTTACTAATAATTTGTCTGCTTGTCTGAACAGGTGACATGATAAGCTGTGATCATTTCATTGCAGTGCAGCGTAATGTTCTGTTGGGAAACCTTAGGCCCTGACATTCATGTGGAGGTTACTTTGACACGTACCAACCAGCTAATTATTACTGCAGACAAAACACACCCCCTCAGGGCAGCAGCAGCAGCAACCTCCACACTGCCAGATCTCAATCTGATCAATCAATCAATCCTTAATTATTCCAGACTCATACTCCATAGAAGCAAAACAAGTCACATAACACAAAAAGAAGAGAAAAACAAATTTAAAAAATACACCTAAATCACTTTCCCATGAACAGACAACCACGCCAGTGTCTCCACAATGAACACTGACTGCATGTGGTGCCAAACCTTATATCCGTTAAGCCCACAGTGATCTTGTTCTCAAAATTGTTAAGCCTGCAAATATATACAGTAGATTTCTTAATAGAGCTTCAAATGTACTGACTCCTAACATTTCACTTGCACTGAGAAATCTTGGTGTCTTTAATATTAACCTCATGGCGTTGAGCATCATCGAGCGGCGGCACAAGCCCAATTCTCTAAACTCCCACCAAGCAACTGTAGCAATGCCCCAGCGACAAAAAGCAGGTGGTTTTAATGTTGTGGGATGATTTGTGTGCATTGAGCGACACTATCCGCTATCATCATACATTTATATTGCTGTCTTCGAAGTCAACACAGCTGCGGAAGTAACAGCCTGGAGAGAAAAGCAGGGAGAGCTTCTCTAATCAAGAGAAACATATTTGAACAACTGCAGCTCAAAGCCTTACAGACGGTGACAGGCGACAGAAGCAAATGTGCGCTTGGTTTTTGTATAGCCCTTCCAACCTCAAGTGCATTGTTGGGAAAAACAACACAACTGAACACAAACAGCTCGTGCTTTAACAGAAAGCCCACTTGCAGCTCTCGCACGCGGGAGGGAACGGCCGGCACGCTGAAAACTCCTACGCAGCAGATTTACTGCGATCTGTATCTGAGCAGTGTTAGAGCCATTACGTCAAGCAGCAAAAAATACACCGAGCATCATAACTACCCGTGAGCAAGTTTATTTATGT
Organism: Mchenga conophoros; assembly: GCF_057382185.1. Lineage (NCBI taxonomy): Eukaryota > Metazoa > Chordata > Actinopteri > Cichliformes > Cichlidae > Mchenga > Mchenga conophoros. Next base: position 20,569,376 of record NC_140530.1, read on the forward strand.
GATTTGACACAGTTTCATTAAGAAAATACAAGTTAAATAAATTTTGTTTTTATTGTTTTCTGCAGAGCAGTTAGGTTTAAATAGAAAGAGACCAGAGATCAGCTGTAATGATAACCACACCACAACAACACATTTCCTCCACCGCCCGTGAAGTCAATAATGAAAACTGCTTGTGTAGCTCAATGTCAACCCAAGGATTTCAATCCTGGGGAGTCGGAGTAAATCCCTCTCTTGATTTCTCCATTCCACAGGAAAGCTGACTTGGCTGGAGAGAGGCCATCAGTACTCATTTGTGGACCCTGCCAGAGCATCCCCTGATGACACTTTTCTGCTGTTTCTGAAAACCTGCAACAAGAGGGCAGCCCACTGATTTCCTTTCCTCTACAGCGAAGCGGCTTCAGAGTCACAGAAAAGAATTCGAGCTCCTCGAATCTGAACATTTACATATCAAAGAAAAACCAATGTCAGCGCAACAGTAAAGAGACATTAGCATGCAGAGACGTGACCAAGCAGGAGGCCGCTACTCAAACATACCAACAGCGAATGATGTTGGATCCTGAGCATCCAACAGCAAAGTAACAACTGTCATCCAACTGAGATGCTTTGAAGCAGGAGTCAGCAAAACAGAGCCGGTTTCTGTCTTTGATAGCTCTGCTTTAAAAGAAAAAAAGAAAAAAAAACTTTGCACACTGTGACAGGGGAGATATTTTTAGAAGACGATGTGGAAAACATTCAGTCCAGATCAGGAAAGGTGCTAAAAGTAAAAAAAGAACCTAAGTGAACTCTAAAAATAGTTATTCATTCATTCAAATGCCACCAGACTGTGAAAGTGTAAACACACCATTTCAGCTAACTCAGGATGACACCATCTGTGTAGTTAGCTCCCCACCCTTCAGTCTGTCTTAACATAATTCAGTCAGCAATGAAACCTCTTAAAATTCTGCACTCCAGGGTTCACCACCTCTACCAGTCGCACTTCGTACCCTCGTGTCTAACGGTCCTGTGTTGACAGGTTGAACTGCAGAGCTGAAGCATATGAAACCAGGTCACTGTGAAATCTCGGCCTGGTTCAGTACTAAATGAGTGCAATGTAGCGTAAAGGCAACAGGCTGTTGAATAAACATAATCTGTCACGTTCACAGTGTGAGAAACGTCTTTTCTCGTAGTGATTTCTGGACTCGGGTGGAGCTTTGGTGTTATCGTCACTGCACAGGAGACAAGAAAGTGCTCTGTGTGTTGTTGTTGTCAATGCTGTTGTTGTTGGAGAGCTGTGCCTCCCAGCCCTGATGCACCCCCACAGCATAGAGAGATAAACTTTCAAAGTTTTTCACACAGTTTAACTGTCGCTTATGTTGTTTTTGGACAAATTTGCATTTCATCCACCAGCTGTAGATTTAGACAGTTTACCATTTCAAATTCACCTTTTTCAACCCTTTAACTATTACTTGTATCCATTTGAACAGCTACATTTATCCATCCATTTTCTTCTACTTATCCAATTCATGCTCGCAGTGGGCTTTTACTCCAGCTGTCATATGACTGGAGGCATGGTATGCCCTGAACTGGTCACTACCATATGCATTCGCTATAGTCCGACCGATATAAGGTGTTTGAGACGGATAAGGATATTTGGTGAGCCAACATATCGGATCCTTTTTCACATTTTTTATGTGGAGTTAGTTGTGCGCTCCACTATCGTTCCTGTAGCAAGTACGTCTGATAAGGACTCACTGTACTTGAGATTTATGTGTTGTTGTTTTTGTTTGTTTGTTTGTTTGTTTTCTTGGTGATTCACCAAAAGCTTTCTGCAACAGACTGAACTGCAAACCGTGTAATACATGAAGGAACAGCAGGTCTGGTGAGACTCTCCCGTAGCGGACAGGACTGGTGCAAACAAGTGGACACAAAGGCACAAGGAGGTTAGAGGGGTGGGGGCGGGCGGTGGGGGCAGCAGCAGACAGAGCCCACTCCGATTGTCTGCTGGGATCTCGAGGACAATGCAGGACAATGCTACGATATATGCAAGCACCGCAAGGCCTCGCCCCAGCGATGCGCCGGCCTTAATCCCAAACATGATTTCCCCTCCAAACACATAGATGATGTCATTCACCCGCCCCTCCACCCCATCTCACCCGCACCTTCAGTCTGCACTACCTCACCACCTCTGGACCTTCAGCGCAACCAAGCGTGCAGCAGCGAGGCCCACGGGAGGATGTTTTGCTGCCAAGAAACATGCGGGCGGCAAGAAATTGGAGACCCTCTGAGTGCATCTGTGTCACAAATCAAAGAGCTTAAAGAGGACACTATCAAATGTCCATGTGCTTAAAACTCTCTGGTGCTTTCAAAGCAGAGTGCCTCTGAAGTCTCACATGCACTTTAGCGTTCAAAAACACAGCGGATGGAAACTTTATATCTGCAGTCAGGTGTCGGCCGACTCTCTTCGTGTCCTGTTAAAATGAAAGCAGCCGGCAGGACAGGTCAGTGTGTCCCGCAGCATTACAGGTCCACAGAGAACCTTACATGCTTCACTGGAAAAAACGGAGATGCGGACAGTTGCTCTTTAGAACTTTATGGGTCTCCCCTCCCCCCCTATCTTTGCTCCACAAAAGAGGCCTTACCCCCTCATCCCCACCCACAAGGAATTTCTCAGGCATTGCTGGGTTCTCCATGACAACTGTGTGCTTAACAAAGCATTTCTCTTAGGCATTCTTCCTTTCACAGGGGAGAGAGAGAAGGGGAGGAGGGGGGACAACAGTCAAAGGAGGGAGGGAGAGGAAGGGGAGGACGGGGATAAAGAGGGAGGGTGGAGGAGCTCGAAATGATGGGAGGGAACAGTGGAGGTTGCAGGGGTGAGAGCCATAGACCCGGGCAGATAGGAGAAAAATGGGAAATGGTGACAGGCAAACAAAAAGAGGGAAAGAGAAACAGGATCAAGGTGATAGGTGATGTTAAAGGGATAAAAAAAGAAAAGAAACAGTGCTACAAACATTCCACGCAAGCCTGCGAGTGTGACTAACGCCATCCAGGGAGGGAGGCAGGAAGAATGGAAGGAGTTAGCCGTTACAGATGACTCGAGCTTCGTAAGCAGTGACTTTGATTCCTGCGAATCGAGGGCAAGAGGAAAACTGAAATTTATCAAACATAAAGAGCACAGGCTCTACTAATTATATGAGAGTGTGGAGAAAAGTAATCAGGGCGGTCCAGCTGTTGAGGCCCACACACACACACACACACACACACACACACACACAGAAATATACCAGATATGTGCAGCTTGATGGGCTAGTGTAACAGAAGACAATCCCCTCGAGAAAGTCCAACCGCAGACAGCTTAAAGGTTTAATAGATCCTAATGAAATTACACACACTGTGAATGAGTTGGCTGTTATATACATGGCACTTGGTGCAGCAGAGTCCCCACCATTAAAATTCCTGCCATGTAGTTTTATCTGACAAAAATAAAAAAGCCAACATGGAATTCAAGCGTCTGGATATCTTATGTGCCAAATTATCTTTTGAGAAAAAAAAGGCAAAATCTTGACTCATTTGAGCATATTTGTCGCCTTCCCCAGTTGGTCGAGCTTAATGCCAGCGGCTTTGGCTCGAACACACATTTGACAGAGTAGCAGCTTAACCTTGCAGCATCCGCAGCCACTTCAGACTCACACTTGAAAGTTAAAAGGGTGTTCCCTCCATACAGTGACCAGACAGAGACAATACCCGCTGTCCACCATGTAACTTGAGCGCCTGCACAACCCGCAGTGCGATGTGAGCTGAATCGCTCTGCCGTCTTTAGTGGTGGAGGCGTGTTTGTCTGTTAAATTTTAGCACTCACGCTTTCAAAGTGGGGGCACGGTGTTGGCTCGGAGTCAGAATATGATTAAAAGGGACAAAGTGTCCTGGTGTCACACTGGGGATGAGGTGGGTACTATGTTCTAGCAGTTCGCGGAGTATAAAGCTAAACCGTGCCAGTCACTTTAGAGTGCAACAAATATGCAGGCAAATGAGCGGACCTCACATTTAGCAGTGTGAGATAATGATTAGGTACACTTTCTATATGAAAATTAACAGGGCTTTACGGATGAAAGAAAAGCAGAGAAACAATCTCTGCAATCAAATGCAAACACCTATTTATGCAGGCTCACGCTTGCCTGGGAACAGTAGATGAGGCCCCGGGTATGTCAACACTAGTCTGACAGATCTAAGGATACAGATGCAGAATGCCTAATCCCATGGATGAAAACCTGTGTCTCATGCTGCAGTGTGATGGGAATCTCTTCATAACACTTAAGCGACATGATATAAAACATGCAAGAAAAAAAAAGTCTCCATTTTGTCAAATGCTGAGTTGCAAAACAACAGTTTCCTCAAAGCTGAAATCAAAAGACATAATCCCGATTCTGTGTTTATGAGTCTATTTTCACCCACTCAGGCTCAAATACCTGCACACCACTGCTGTAAATCTGGTTCCTTCACTGGCTAACATAATTAAACTGTTATGATTACTAATTTATGCAAGTGCACACAGCCAGTAAGATCCCCAGGCTACGTGATTGTCAGATGTATTGTGAAGAACCTGCTTATTGGCTCTGAGTGATTGTAGTGCCAATTTGAATAGCAATGAGGGACTACTGTTGCTGCTGGATAACATGTATTTCCTCACTAATTATCATAAAGAAATCCACGGGTAGGGCTGCTCGATTATGGCAAAAATGATAATCACGATTATTTTCACTGAAATTGAGATCACGATTATTTGACGATATTTATTTAACCCTTTAAGACCTACTATAGAACCAAGTCCACCAGAGCTTATATTATAATTTTTTTTTACATGCTGTAGTGCCATTTGTGGGAGCATTTCAAGTTGCTATACATCAATACAACTGTTATAGCCCATATTTTAATAATATGTATGCATTAAGTCCATAGTAATTACATAAATTGCAAAAAAGTGCAATAAACTACAAAAAAAATTGAAAATCGCTTTTGTTTTGTTTACATATATTTCTACTTGGAGAAATTTAAGAGGTTTATCCCTCAAAACTTTAAATACAATAAAGTTGCAAAAAATAGTTTCCCACCACAGGAAATTTATTTTGAGTGTCTTCATAGTTTTATTTTGGAGATACAGCAATTTTTATATACTGCAGGAAAAACAAAAAACAATCCTATGATGCAAATTTGCAAAGAAAACAGCATGTGCATCATTTCACTGTGGGAAGTGTTACGAACAGCTGATAGGAACGGCAAAGCGTGTTTCTGGAATATTATGTTTTTGTTCCTGCAAGCGCTTTTTATGCAGTTTTTGCAAAGCTATATGTGGAACGAAACTGTGACCGAGGACAAGCTGATGGCATCAGATGTAAGTACAACTCCTCCGGTTTCATATGTGTGGCGCCCTGAGTATTTTGAGCATTAAGAACAAGTCTCAGATGTGTTCCTTATGTGTTCGTGCCCACCCCCCATCATCATTTTTTTGCTATTTGTTGTGACAATAGTTTGCATCATAACACAGAGCGAAAAGCTCATTTGCTCCCACCTGATGTGATGTGAGGGCGGTATTTAGTTTCGCCAGTAGGTGGCAGTGGCGGCTCAGCCAAACGGGTAACTGGCAAAATAATCCTTCACAAAAGTAACGCAGGCCAGTTATTACAATGGAAGCCGCCAGTAACACTGAATTGTTTTGCTGTGTTTCAGCGCAATAAATCTTCATGTGCACCTGAATGAACCCTGTCGTCCTTCAGTGTGTAACATAATTTGGCGAGCCACCAGCCAGGAGCAGATTTCCTGCTCCAGACAAGAACCTAGAACACGTTAAATCAACATCTGGTAAAGATGGAACAACTACAGGATGAGATCAGCACAGCCTTGTGGACACTTGGGAAACCCGAACTCACCAAGGTATGCCAGCATCTTAAGTGCAGCGAACCAGCAGGGGTGGGTTTTAAAGGACAGTCCCGACGTGCTCTGATTCGGCTGGCAGAAAGTACTCTGGACGAGATTGAAAAAACAGAGGAATCTGAAGTGTTTCAGCAGTTCATCCGTGATCTCCAGTCATTCATACAGTCATTACAAGAACATCCTGTAGCTGAAGTGAAGATACAACGAGCAGAGCTCAGTGAGATAGAAAAACTGAAACAAGAGTACAGTCAGCTCCAACAAGCTCAAGCAGAAGCACGACGTGTTCTGGAAGAAAAAATTGAAGCGTTGGGGACCGAGTTTAGAGGTGCAGCTGGGATAAGTGAAAAACAAGTAAGTCAGCTTGCACCCTTTACTACACCAGAAGTGACTCTGAGAAAAGACTTTCGGATCTGGGGTCAGATCGGGGAAGCAGGACAAAAAGACAAGTTATCTTTCACTAGCTTGACCAACCAAATTGATTCCGGGCTTAAGAAAGGCTACTCAGAGACTGAAATCATTGAAGCTGTGATTAAGGCAGTAAGCCCTGGCCTTCACCTTCGAGACTTGCTGGAAGTGAAGCGTGACCTCACACTTCCCACACTAAGAACTATATTACGGGGACATTACAAAGTAGACTCGTCAGCTGACCTGCTTCATCAACTCATGAGCATATCTCAAGACCCCAAAGAATCTGCTCAGTGCTTTCTGTTCAGGGCAATAGAACTCAGAGAGAAATTGCTCTGGAAGTCTGGTGATGACGATGAAGGGGAGCAGTTCAGCCCAGACTTAATTCAGCGCAAGTTCCTGCGCTCATTAGAGACTGGCCTCCTCAGTGAAGCCGTGAAGTTTCAGTTAAAGCCTTATCTTAGCAACTACCAAGTAACAGATGAGGTTCTAATTGAGAAGATAAATGAAGCAGCCAGCCTTGAATTAGAGCGACAAAATAAACTGAGGAGAAATACTACAGTAAAAACACCAAGGATAAATGAGGTACACACAGAGTCACAGCACAACCACACTCAGCCACCTTTGAACAGTGAACCAGACAGAAAGGATGAAACCCAGACAAAGGGGGGTGAAGGAGGTGCCACAAAGAAAAAGCAAGGACAGAATAAGGGCCTGGATTCAGAGACAGCTAAGCTGATTGAAGGCCTGAAAGCTGATGTGCTTGAAGTAAAGAAAATGTTTAATGAGACTTTGGAAGCAACAAAAGTAAGGTCAAGTATGGACAGTCGGTTCTCTCCTACAACAAGACGTGCTAGAGGTTGCCAAATGTGCAGAGAGGCTCAGCTTGGTGATCTGTGTAGACACTGCTATCGCTGTGGTCAGGAGGGTCACCTTTCCCGAGGGTGCAGGCAGGCTAGGATCACCCAGGGAAACGGGAGGGGGCTACTGAGCCGGGACCCACAGTAGCCCACTCATCACCCAGGTCCCAGGTAAATCCTGTCTATGGGCAAGACACCCCGCATCAACAAGCACCACAAAATGACTTCACACGCACTGAAACTGGCCCCAAAGAGCCAAACAGCAACAAATTGACAAGTGACACATCTAATGGTTATATACCCTCACAACGGCAAACCAAGCTCATCAGTCTCATTGGGAAAAGATGCACAGTTCAGTGCCACCTAGATAAGGTACCAGTAGAGGCCCTGTGGGACACTGGAGCTCAGGCAAGTCTGATTAACAATGAATGGCGAGAACAACACCTACCACACAGCACTGTCAGGCCACTTGCTGAGCTGTTGGGAACAGAACCTCTAGTGGCTTTAGCAGCTAATGGTAGTGAAATCCCATATGATGGGTGGGTAGAGACAGAATTCTATTTGGACTGTAACCCTGAAAATTGTCTTCTAGTCCCAATGCTTGTATCCAGTGACCCCAATGTTGCACAACTGCCCATTATTGGATTTAATGTAATAGAGGAAGTTGTGAGTAAATGGGGCAAGCGACAACCAAGCTCACGCAACGTTCGGAAAATCAGCCAAATCCTTTCAGTATCAGTACACACTGCTAAATCAGTACTAAAACTATTGCAGTCACCAGACCAAAACCAAAGTGTGGGCACAGTATTGGCAGGAAAGAGGGGACTATGTCTCGCTGCTGAACAGATTACCACCACATATGTCCGTGCACACATTGGAGCCCAGTTTTCAGGACAGAGTCTGTTATTTGTCCCGAATGAACCATCACAGTTGCCTGAGGGTCTTGTCATCCAAGAGGGACTGGTCACCATAATGGAGGGCAGGTCAGTGTACATCCCAGTCGCGATAGCTAATACCAACAAGCGGGATGTCAACTTAATCCCTCACACTGTTCTGGGACATCTGGAAGAAATAAAAGCAGTGTACCCCATCACCCCTGAAAAGACACAAGACTCAGTGGAGCAGATTTCATCACAGCCTCCTATACAGGTGAATGAGGTTATGAACACACCCTCCTCCAGCCATAAGCCACCTCAGTGGGACCCTCCAGTTAAGTTGGACCATCTCAGTGAAAATGAACAACAAACGGTGAGACAGCTGTTAAGAGAGGAATGTCATGCTTTTGCTTATGATGATAAAGATGTTGGGTGCATCCCCAGTTTAAACATGCACATCACATTGCATGACACAACACCTGTTCGAAAAACCTACATATCTGTGCCAAAGCCTCTGCACCAAGAGGTGAAAGACTATCTTCAAGACCTGCTGAACCGTGGGTGGATTTCAGAGTCTAGGTCACCCTACTCATCTCCAATCGTCTGCGTTCGGAAGAAGTCAGGTGAATTGAGATTGTGCTGTGATTACAGGGAACTCAACCGGAAGTCAGTACCAGACAGACACCCAATTCCCAGAATTCAGGATATGCTAGATTCCCTTCATGGCAGCTCCTGGTTCTCTGTTCTTGATCAGGGGAAAGCATACCATCAGGGGTTCCTGGACCCTGAAAGTCGCCCCCTGACAGCCTTCATCACACCTTGGGGCTTGTACCAGTGGAACCGCATACCCTTTGGCCTCAGCTCAGCCCCAGCAGAGTTTCAGCGGAGCATGGAGGACTGTTTAAGGGGACTGCGGGATGTAATCTGTCAGCCATATTTGGACGACAACCTAGTCCACTCTACTTCATTTGATACTCATCTTGAACACATCAGAGCCGTCCTTCAGAGATACCAAAAACATGGTGTCAAACTCACCCCACAGAAATGTGACATCTTCAAGAAAAAGGTACGTTTCCTTGGTCGGATGGTGTCCGAAGAGGGATATACCATGGACCCAGCGGAAATAGTCCCTGTACAAGCTCTGAGAGACAAACCACCATCCACAGTGGGGGAACTGAGTCGGGTCCTAGGATTCCTGTCCTACTATAGATCCTATATCCCAAACTTTTCAAAAGTGGCAAAACCCCTGTACCAGTTGCTGACACTGCCTCCAGATAAAGCACCGCCACCAGTGCCCAGGGCAAAGGGGAAAGTGGTTAAGACAAAACCGAAAGGTCGACCACCGCCTAACACACCCATTAAATGGACTGAGAGCCATCAAAATGCCCTAAATGAGTTGACTGACTGTCTAACACAGCCACCTATTCTGGGTTACCCTGATTTCTCAGAGCCCTTTGTACTCCATTGTGATGCCTCACAACAGGGCCTGGGAGCTGTGTTATATCAAAAGCAAGCAGGCAAGATGAAGGTCATTGCATATGGCTCAAGGACATTAACACCCCCTGAGAAAAACTATCATATGCATTCGGGAAAGCTGGAATTCTTGGCTTTAAAATGGGCAGTCTGTGAACGCTTTCGGGACTACCTATATTACGCCCCACATTTTGTTGTCTACACAGACAATAACCCTTTGACATATGTCCTTACGACAGCAAAGCTGAACGCCACAGGCCACCGCTGGGTGAGTGAACTGGCTGACTTCAACTTTACTATCAAATACCGGCCAGGGAAGAAAAATGCTGATGCAGATGGCCTATCCCGCTTACCACTAAACATTGAGCAGTATATGGCACAGTGCACATCAGAAGTCAAACAGGGTGTCGCTAGAGCTGCTGTTGAAAGTGCAGTATTGCAGAGGGAGAATCTGCTGCATGAAACTGTTGTTGTCAGCCTGAGTGCCGTCAGTTTAGTGCAAGACGCGGTCACACTGTCTGCTGGAAAGTCTCTGTCACCCGAGGAAATCCGAGTGAGTCAGGAGAAAGATCCCATCATCAGTCGCTTTTTACAACACAAAATCAACAACTACTTACCAAAAGGTCGTGCCCTAACAGCAGAACCCCCTGATGTCAGAATCTTGCTGAGGCAGTGGAGCAGAGTGCACATAAATGATGATGGGGTCCTCTATAGGAGAGTGAGAGGCAGAGACCAGCTTCTTCTCCCTAAAGAGCATCGTGACACTGTGTTCAGGGAACTGCACAAAGAGATGGGACATTTGGGGGCAGAAAGAACTCTGTGTTTAATAAGGGACAGGTTCTACTGGCCTCGAATGCAAAACGATGTGGAGCATTTTGTAATGCATGCCTGCGAATGCCTCAAGAGAAAGCGGCCAAGTAAGATTACCAGGGCCCCACTGACCACCATTACAACGACATTCCCATTTGAGCTTGTGTCCATAGACTTTTTGCACCTTGAGACTTGTAAACAGGGATATGAGTACATACTGGTAGTGATGGACCACTTCACACGTTTTGCACAAGCTTATGCAACAAAAAACAAATCTGCAAAAACAGTGGTGGATAAGGTCTTCAATCACTTTGCTCTGAACTTTGGTTTCCCAGCACGAATCCACCATGACATGGGCAGGGAATTTGAGAATCAGATGTTTTCCCAGTTGCAAAAAGTCTGTGGTTTACGTGGCTCTCACACTACCCCATACCATCCACAAGGAAATGGGCAAGTGGAGCGTTTCAACAGAACTTTGTTGTCCATGTTGAGAACACTAACTGACCTTGAAAAAGCAGACTGGAAGGAATCATTGACAAAAGTGGTGCACGCCTACAACTGCACTCGGAATGAGGCTACTGGGTTTTCCCCGTACTATTTGTTGTTTGGCCGTACTCCAAGACTCCCTATAGACATCTTGTTCAACTTGCCTTCACAGGAACAGCAATTAAGCTACGAGGAGTATGTGACAAAATGGCAATCCCGAATGAAGGAGGCCTATGAGATTGCATCTATGGCAGCCCAGAAAGAAGCTTCAAGAGGTAAACAGTATTACAACCGTAAGATCTACGGAGCTCAACTTCATCCGGGGAACAGAGTCCTGCTCCGCAACCTCAAGGAGAGAGGAGGCCCAGGCAAGCTTCGGTCATACTGGGAGGATACAGTGTATGTGGTGGTGAGTCAAAAAAGCCCTGACATCCCAGTTTACGAGATCAAGCCAGAGAGGGGAGGAAAAAGCCGCACAGTACACAGGAACCTGTTGCTTCCATGTGACAGTCTACCTGTGGAAAATCCACACAGACAGGAGCAAAACGAAAGAAGAAAAAGCCTGAGACAAAAAACGGTAGAAGCTCAACAACAGCTACTACAACAAGACACAGACGTAGAGAGTGAGGATGAGGGTGAGCTTGTGTGGAGGTTTCCACAGCAAAACAGTACCACCACCATTATCCCTCCAACCCTGGGATCTCTGGTGGGTGAACAACAACTGGGGGAGCCTCAAACAGCTGACTTCGACCCTTTCTTACAGGACCACAGAGAGATACACGAACCTGAGTTGCAGACAGCAGAGCAACATTACAACCACCAGGAGTCACAGGATGAACAACAAGATGAGCAAGGAGACAGTGACTCCAACAGTGAACAAGGGTTGTCACCTGTCCTCAGACACCCCAAGAGAGAGCGACGTCAGCCCAAAATGCTGACATATGATATATTAGGACAACCCACAGTCAGACAAGCTGATATGGACAGTGTTAAGATGGGAGCTATTTGCACCCAGAGACTGTGGAGGCCTTGGTGGCCTGAAGATATACCAGCAAGGTGTGAGAGACAGTAATAAGAAACTGATCCAAAATGAAGACATTTACATGAACATTGTGACAAGCAGAATAGAGCAAATGTAGCACCAACAGACAATGGACAGAATCTAACATTCATTCTTATGGTGTGTGCTAACTTGTCACATGCTGAACGTATGATGATGATGACCAACTGTAAAAGATGCCTTGATATGTAAACAAAGTTAAGTGTGGTAACAGACTAGTGTATTGTTGGCCGAATATTGAGTCTGGTTACAGTCAGAAATTCAGAGTAACAGGATGAACTTGTTTACTAACCTTGAGGGAGAAAAATGGTTACTTGGCACAACATGATTCATGATTAGCTTCTACCATGACTTTTAATTTGCTGAATGCAAATTGTTGAATTGCAATGTTTCATTGAACAGATGTCAGAAGCATGTGTAACCATAATTGTTACCCAGGGATAGGTATACTAATAGTACACAAGAAATGTACTGACAACAGCAAACATGTTCAAAGAGTTTAGGAAAAAATTTCTTTCTTTCTTTCTTTTTTTATTAAGCAGGGGAGGGTGTGGCGCCCTGAGTATTTTGAGCATTAAGAACAAGTCTCAGATGTGTTCCTTATGTGTTCGTGCCCACCCCCCATCATCATTTTTTTGCTATTTGTTGTGACAATAGTTTGCATCATAACACAGAGCGAAAAGCTCATTTGCTCCCACCTGATGTGATGTGAGGGCGGTATTTAGTTTCGCCAGTAGGTGGCAGTGGCGGCTCAGCCAAACGGGTAACTGGCAAAATAATCCTTCACAAAAGTAACGCAGGCCAGTTATTACAATGGAAGCCGCCAGTAACACTGAATTGTTTTGCTGTGTTTCAGCGCAATAAATCTTCATGTGCACCTGAATGAACCCTGTCGTCCTTCAGTGTGTAACATATGCAAAACAAATTATTGCGCTAGCTTACACGGTTCAGGTTCTACAGGGATTTAACAATAGTTACGCAACACGGAGCGTGCTGCTCTGACCGGCTTTAAAGGGTTAACAATGACTTTAAAAAAATAATATAAAATGGTGTGCAACACCACTGAAGTTTTTTTTTTTAAACTCTCTTTTCAACCAACGGCAGTCACTCTCCAAATAACTTCTGCTTAGCTTTCCGAGCTTCCCTCGGGTCCTCTTAATCAGCGGTCTCCAACCTTTTTTGCGCCACGGACCGGTTTATGCCCGACAATATTTTCACGGACCGGCCTTTAAGGTGTCGCGGATAAATGAGGGAGGGGCTAATAATCGGCTCAGTCATTTTTAATGATCGTTGAAAGCCCAGATCGTAATCGTGATTAAAATTCGATTAATTGAGCAGCCCTATCCACGGGCATATCAAACCCACCTGAAGAAATCTTAGCAAATCTTAGCAAGATAAAGTTTGATCACCTCTATGAAAGCAGATATTAGCCCGTCCCGGGTAATCATTTCTGAGGCAAGCTTTCCAAGTCAACACTTTCTCCTTCTGTTTACTGTGCATGACCTCTTTGTACAGATACTGTTTCATTTTGGCCACATCACTTTAAATGTGGTTTAGTTTCAACATTTAGCTTTATAAACACTACATCCTTCCATCCTCTTCCGCTTATCCAGCTCAGAGTCGCGGGCGGGCTGGAGCCTATCCCAGCCGCCATAAGGACAGGTCGCCAGTCTGATGCAGGGGTAACACAGAGAGACAGAAAACTATTCACAATCACACCTATGCACAATTTAGAGTCATCAATTAACCTAACCCCAGTAACTGCATGTCTTTGGACTGTGGGAGGAAGTGGGGTACCCGGTGAAAACCCACGCAAACCCCATGGAGAACATGCAAACTCCACACAGAAAGGCAGGTGGTGGATTTGCTGCCTGGGCCTGCTTGCTGTGGGGAAACAGTGCTAACCACTGCTTCAGAAGGCCAATGTCGTCTGATAGTGATTTATTACATATACATATATATACTGTACTGGCATGTATGTTGTCTGATATGAAAACATCTTTTTACAAAAACAGTAAGAAAATAAAGTTTAGGTCATTTCTAAACTGTGTATATCACATCACAGAATGGTGGTGAGGAGTCATTGCTAAATGGTAAATGTACTAGTACTTACACGGCACTTTTCTACTTCTACTACAATTCTCACATTCACACAGACTCTATCCCATAAAGCAGGCGCTAAACACACACTCACACTCTGATCGGGAGTAATTTGGAGTTCAGTGTCTTAATCAAGGACACTTGGCCGTGCTGACTGGACGAGCCTGGGATCAAAGCCCTGACCATCCCGCTGGCAGATGACCCGGTCTGAGCAACAGCCACTGCCCTTCTCATTGCGATACATTTCTAACCAGATTGTTAAACACTGCACATTTTTTCATTTAATAGTTGGGCTCTTCGAAACTCATTCAGTGAATAATTAACCTGCAAAGCACAACCGGGGATCGTTTAATGTTCTTTGAATCACACTGCTCAGTTTATATTTTTAAGAACTAGACCAAAAACTGTATGTGCAGTTTGCAGCACTTTGTATATTTCATGTGGTTTTCCTAAATGCTTAACTGTGCAACAAGGAGGTCTTTTCAAACTTTTTGTCGTGCTGAACTACAGTACAAGTTAGGAATTTTAGTCAGTATGGCAATATCAAAATCGACAAAATCCAACGATCACTTCAGCAGTTATTTATGACATTTAAGTCACAGACTGTTTTATATCTGAGATCACTCAACAACAATCCGAGTGGAAGTGATGTGAATAATATTTTGAAAAGATAAGCGACACTCAGTGCAAAGGGTTATTTTACCAAACCTAACTTCGGGGGGATGGTGTGGATTATTTAAAGGTTACCTTCTCAAAGATGGTGCATATGAAACACTTTAAACTTAAAGCAAAGTGTTGCCACATTTAAACTATTACATCTATTTCGGTGTGAAGAGCGGTGCCCAGAGGTGATGTTACTCACAGTCCAACAACGTACAAAGGAGCCCATCAAAAATCGTCCATCATAAGGGGCCTCTTAAACAGTAGCATAAAGAGAAAGATAATGGGAAGACCTGGGAGGTCCCTGGAGGGGAAAGCCTTTGAAAATTGGGGTCAGCAGGATCTATAGAAGGAGCTCATATTTCTGCCCCATCTCCTCCTCCAGCAGCTCCTGTCTAATGACTTTTCTGCTGGTTTACAGTACCACTGTATTTTCCAACTTGTATTCACTGTACATACACACAAAAAACTCCTTCACCTCCCCTCTGTCCTCCAGCCTTCCTCTATCTCCTTCTGTCTCCTGCAGGGGTGCTGACACATAAACCCCAGCAGGTGCTGGACGCACTGGGGGGACCACGGCCTCTAATTGGTCTTTGGTGGAGTCACAGCTGTTACCCCCAACCACAGCCTGGTATGAGCTCAAGCGCCTGCCCCTTAATCGACGGCTTACCATTGTTCTCCAGAGAGTCGAAGCTCAGCTCAAATCTATCAAAACGACTACCCGCGCTAACCAGTCCGTGCAACACCCGTCAGCCAGCGAACGCACACTTCTGCTGCCATCAAAGAAGACCAACACAAAGGTTTCTGCCAGCCTTAATCTGCTCTTTTCCTGTTAAATTGCTATTTTCATCTTTAACCTTCATGTCCAATCTCTTAATACTGTTCCCAGCTCCTTTCCCCCTCTCTTAGCTTGTGCCAAGGTCAAAGAGAAGGCAGATTTACAGCAGATCACACTGCGTCAAATAAGCTCCAACAGAGGGTAAAAACAACACCGTCACCACCCCTCCTTCCCATCGCCCCTCTCCACCCACACACAACCACACACTTTTTTTGGGTGCAATTTAGGTTCAGTTTCATTGAAGGAGCAAATAAAACTCTGTAATTTGTGCTGACACGCAAAATGAACAGTGCAGGGGAGACAGACAGTTCAAGACATGCAGAGTAAGAAAAAGAGAACAACTGAAGAATGTCTGGAGCTCATTTGAGACCTGCGTGACATTTCCTTTCCCAATTCATGAACAGAAAAATCAGCAAATTTCGTCGATGTGAACTTTATGTGATTCAAAAGCATCATCAAACCAGGATTATCAGTTTTCACCATCCTGGCTGCTATTGAATGTAAGCATTTTCTGTCAAATTAGAACAAAAGAACAGGGCTTGACACACACATCAACTCTTCATTCAAACAAAAAAAACCCCACACTAACAAACAAAATAAAGCTGCAGATATGAACCATTATTGAATTATGCCTTTCATTGTATGACGGAGTGGGCATGACGGACAATTATGGGACATGATCAGTCTGCCACTGGAGACTCTACTCACTCAGACAAACAGCTATTTATATCTTGACAATAGACTGAGCTAAACCAGGATTGTGCATATAACCAGGGGACTAAAATACATGTGTCAGAAGTCCCCCATTAAATCAGCCAAATTAAACAATTAATAAGAAAGGAAATGCTTTAGTGCACTTTTATGACCCTGAGTGATTTTTCCTGTAAAGTGGAGTGAATTACAAATATGCTTCAATGAATATTAATCCTCCTTCATGAATATTTCTATTATAGGAGAATCACGCTGGAATACTCAAGCCAAGAGAGACACACTTAAGCCGTCATCACTTCCATTACCCAGTGAAATGGAGAGAAAATGTAAATGAAGAGACACTACGCGTTAATAGAATCAGTAAGAATACACCCCTGTAAGCCTGCACTCCCATTACTGCGCTTTTTTTCATTCACTGGGTGGAGTGGAGGTGGATTACAGAGAGTTATCTAACAATCTCACCTGACACTGAGATCCTCATGGAGGCCTCCAGGGGCCGGTTGTTATCCAGGGCCTGGCTCAGCTGGATCTCTCCCGTGCTTTGGTTCAGGAGGACCAGCTTCAGCTCGTTTCCCACGTCAAAGCTGTAGTGCAGCTGATCGGAGACGTCTGGGTCGTACGCGGGGATGCGCCCGATCACTCCAGTGGGAAAACTGCTCGATTTGTCGGTCACATAGTTGTTAAAGATGATCTGGAAGTTTTTGAGGACTGGCGTGTTGTCGTTCTTGTCCACAAGTTTGATGTGGACTGTGGCTCGGCTCACGAGAGGCGCAGAGGTGGCCTGGACCACAATGACGTACTCAGACCTCAACTCATAGTCCAGGTCTATTAAAGCAGTCAGCTCTCCGGAGAAGATATCCAGCTGAAACACCTCTGGGATGTTTCCCTCCACTATCTGATACATAATCTGTGCATTGCTGCCTTCATCTGGATCTGTGGCTGAGATATGTGCAACCACGAGGCCTATGGGGCTGTTTTCCTCCACCATAATGTCAAACTCGTCTTTCTCGAACACAGGAGGGTTGTCATTCACATCTAGGATTGTTACTTGAATGTTTACTGGTGTTTTCAGGGCAGGGATACCTTTATCTACTGCAAATGCCTGCAGGGTGTAAATGGGCACATTTTCTCTGTCAAGCCTGCGCAGAGTGCGAACAATGCCAGAGGTGGATTCAATTATAAAGTCTCCATCGCCATCCTCCCCACCCTGGAAGGTGTAGAAAACTCTGCCATTGAGGCCAGAGTCTCTGTCTGTGGCAGAAACCTGGACCACGCTGGTGAACACGGGCACGTCTTCCATAATCGCACCAACGTAGTGATCTCTGAGGAAACGGGGAGAGTTGTCGTTCACATCGTTCACAAGTATCTCCAGGTAGGTGGTGTCAGATTTCTGTGGGATGCCGTTATCCCGCGCAGTGATGGCCAGCGTATAGGAAACCTGGTCCTCGTAGTCCAGTTCCATCTGCGTGGTGACAGCTCCCGTGTCGGGGTCGATGTCAAACTGAGGGATGCTGTCATCCATGAAGTAGGTGATGCGCGCGTTCTCGCCCGTGTCCTCATCTGTGGCACTGATGACGACCACGGTGGTGCCCACGGGCTTGTCCTCATTAATGCTGACGGTGTAATGTGAGCTCTGAAACACGGGCCGGTGTGTGTTGGCGTCAGTGACGTTAACAAACACCTTGGCGGTGTCAAAGCGGGTGCCGTCGCTCGCCGTGACAGTGAGGACGTACTGGCGTTCCAGTTTGTAGTCCAGAGGCAAAGCCAGCGTAATGAGCCCACCCCCGCTCTGGCTCGTGATGGAGAATCTGTTGCGGGTGTTTCCACTCGCGATCTGATACGTCACCACGCTGTTGATGTCCTGGTCCACAGCTGA
Organism: Mchenga conophoros; assembly: GCF_057382185.1. Taxonomy (NCBI): domain Eukaryota; kingdom Metazoa; phylum Chordata; class Actinopteri; order Cichliformes; family Cichlidae; genus Mchenga; species Mchenga conophoros. The sequence continues at coordinate 20,587,434 of NC_140530.1, forward strand.
CACGGTCACCACGCTGGTCCCCACGGCCGCGTCTTCATTTAGTCTCATGTAATACGCCTTCTGCGTGAACTCTGGGTTGTTGTCGTTGACGTCCAGGATCGTCATGCTGATGCTGGCTGAAGATGACATGACGGGGTAGCCGTGATCACGTGCCTCCACTCCGAAGTTGTAAAAGTCCACGCTCTCCCTGTCCAGCTCGGCTGCGACTACAATCCACCCCGTGCTGTTATTGATGGAGAAAGGGAAGTTTGGTGTGGTTTCAGTGAGCCGATACTCCAGCCTGGAGTTTTCTCCAGAGTCTGCATCGACAGCCTGGATGTGGATGATGGAGTAACCCAGCGGCACATTTTCCAGCACGGTGGCCTGGAATGGCGTGCTGACAAAAATGGGGGCGTTGTCGTTAACATCCAGCACCTGCACCGTAACCAGGCCGCTGATGTTGGACAGCGGTGGGCGTCCCCCATCCTGAGCTCTGATTCTCAGCGTGTATTCTTTGTTTGCCTCATAATCCAGGTGGCTCACCAGGTCCATTTTACCTGTCTGAGCATCGATATAAAACTGCCCGCGGGTGTTTCCGCTCATGATGCTGAAGTGAACGACAGCGTTGCTCCCTCTGTCCTGATCTGTTGCGGTGACCTGCAGGATCTCTGTGTTAGGGGTCATGTCCTCGGGCACCTGGACCACGTAGCGCTTTTCACTGAACTGAGGAGCGTTATCGTTATCATCTTCTACCACAATGTGAACAGTAGCTGTGGCGCTTCGGGGCCCGGGGTCACGACCTTGGTCATTCGCCTCAACTAACAGCATATAGGCTTCCACCTCTTCTCTGTCCACCAGCCCCTTGGTGCGAATTACGCCAGACCTGGAATCAATCTCAAAGACATCATTGGACCCATTATTGTTGAGGATGTTATATAGGATGTTCCCATTAATGGGGGCATCTCCGTCTGTCGCCCTCACTGTTAACACCTCATAGCCTATTTCTAGGTTCTCCCTGATACTTTCCTTATAGTCCTGTTGCTCAAACACAGGGCTGTGATCGTTAGTGTCCCTGACTGTGATAGTGAGTGTGGCCATGGCTGTGCGCCGGGGTGTGCCGTGGTCCACTGCGGTCACACGAAACACATGGGTGTCTTTTGTTTCCCGGTCCAGCACTTCTACTGTAGACACAGCACCGCTGGACGGGTCCACAGCAAAAAGATGGTTCGAGCGGCTGTCAAAGAGAGCTTCAATAAAATACTCCAGCCTGCCTGCCTCGCCTTCATCCACATCCACTGCTTTCAAAACAACAACAGGAGTCCCGGCAGGCTTATTCTCTGCCACAGACACTTGATACATTGGTGGTTGAAACTGGGGGCTGCTGTTGATGCTTCTTCTACTCCTGCTTAAAATCCCTGAATCAGACTGAGCTGCCCTTTGTAACAGCTTCTCTATGTGACCCTGCCTAAAGGGGCCCTCTCCCACACGCCAGTGGATGGAGATGGGACTGACTTGAACATTCAGCCCACTACCTGTGAGTACATCACAGAGGACGTCCAGCTCCAGGAGAGTGTCCTGCCTCCAGCACAGCTTCTCAGACACAAACAAGTTCCCGTCGTTGAAATAAAACTCACGGCTGTTGGTGACTTTGCAGCGGATCGGAGGGCCAGGCAGTAGACCTCCCACTGGGAATAGAGCAGAATCTGCTCGGTGGCACTCTAAGCTGTGATGGCTGTGGGTACTGAACAAAGTGAGGACCTCCATGTCCCACTGAGGTTTTCTTTTACGCGTGTTTGAACAGTTCCTACCGTGTACATGCACCTGGTACTGGCTGGTGAGGAGGTGCCTGTAGCCGGAGTCCGCGCAGTCCTCCACGGTGTACAAGGTGAAGGGGTTTGAGCGCAGCGAGGGGCACTTTATGGAGCCCGAAACAAACACGATGCCCGCTACCGCGTCAGTCTCCAGGAACCCCTCGGTGAATTTTGGAGCCAGCACCTGATCCAGAGTGCACCGCGCGCCCCGCTCCGCGCCGGCCACCACCGCGCTCGCTCCGGCATCCTCACCGATGTGAACAACGTAACAGCGGATCAGTGGGACCAGTTTACAACAGCAGAGTAACAGCAACAAATCCCATTTAACGAAGTGCATCGCTCCTCAGTTTGTGCGCCCGTGTGGCGAATTCTGCGGCTCCTAATTTCTTTAAACTTTCCACCGGTAAGTTTCCCTTTGTTGAAGAAGAGCCATGCTCTCAGCGGGCGCACTCCTCTCCGCTCACTCCGGCTGACGTTTTTAAGAGGTTAACCCGCAGTAACCTTGGCCGGAGCTGCACTCACATCCACACAAACGCACACACACACACTCACACACGCCGGCTACAGCAGCAGCAGCAGCAAAACCTCCGCTCCGTCCGCGCAACTCAGCTTCAATGAGAAAAATGGCTCCTTCACCCCCCCAAGTGTCTCCAGGCTCCTCATTATAATAAACCTGTGTGTGAGAGAGAGAAAGAGAGAGAGAGAGGGAGAGAGAAGCTCTATAGGGGTCTGAGGACTTGACAGAAAGCCTGCCACTGGAGATAAATGGAAACTTCCCATAAGCGTCATTAATTAACGCAGAACAACAGCAGCAATTCAGAGTCGGATTAAGGAGTTCATTAGACAACATTCAGTTCATTAGTATAGTATTAATGCTGCACTCACTAATAACAATTAAGAAGAACCGTTTTGATCACGCCCAATACCCACCACTCACCTCCGGAATGGTTTGGCTCATTAACCGGTCGGAATTCCTTAAATTGTGGGTTTTGGCTGACCTTGTTTCAACCCAAGATAAGTTGCATTCTCGGGCTCCTGTTAAAAAGAGGAGGATTACATTTCAGCTACATTCAAGTCATCTTTGTTTAGCGGCTGTTTTCTTCAGATCCACTAATTCCCGTGCTTTGTTTTCCCGAAGGCTTCATTCACCTGCTCTTACTTAAAGAGCAGTAAAAGCAACATCCGAGAAACACACGAATCACAAGAGGCATTCGTGCAGATAGGCTCCAGAAGTTAGGAACTTTTCAATTTACTCAAATATTCAGAGCAACACATATTAATCTAAAGCGATGATAACAATATTCAGTTTGGGTGCGGAGCAGCAAGGCGCAACTTTGGACTGAAACTCGGCGCTTCGCTGATGTTCTGAGTGCGCCTGACACCTGCTGGGCAAACTGCAGCCACACAGCCAAGAGAGGATCCTCCTGCAAGCTCGCTCAAAACTGCTCATGTTCATGTCTGCTTGTTGCTTCAGTGAATGAACACGTAAAAAATAAATAAATCCGTTTTGACACAGCAGCATAAATAATGAAATGACAGCATGATGGGAAGCGTCTCAGCACAAAGTCCATGCAATTGTCAGTGCTGAGTTTTCTAAGACCCTTTTGGACTTATTGTAGACAAACAGCAACGAAAATAGTGTTTTATAAAAGATGGCACACTAAATCTAGCCAATTCCATAATCTAAAGATTATGCCCGTTTCAGCTCCGAAGGGAACGGCACCATCACACCTTAATGTCTGTTGACCAGTTGCCCTAACATCTCAAGGGGTTGAAGTCTTGTTTTCGTATCTCTCTGCAATTTGCATACCAACCAAATCTGACAGCGGATGATGCAGAGCTCACTCCCAGAAGTGAATGTCCTGCGAGGACCAAGCTCTCCTACAGTCCTACAGTGCATTCACCATCTTCAGACTGCTGCTATTGAGGGAGACACTGCAACCGATGACTGAGCAGTCCTCTGTCTTATGTTGATGGGTAGTAGTGGGAAGCATAACCGATGGGCTAAAGGAGGCGTACAGAGCACTAGGGGATGATTTTGTTGGCTAGTCTGAGAGAAATCTAAATGTAAACAACACTAAAGAGATGGTTGTTGTTTTTCAGAAGGAAGAGGGTGGCGGAACACCCATGTCTATTCTGGGACAGGATGTTGATGTTGTGGAGGTGGACAAGTACCTGAGCGACCAGCACAGATGGTGACTAACAGGCTCTGTGTCGTAAGGACAATGACATCCTTCAGTGTGTGTAGCAAAATGTTGGAGAGCTTCATTCACAACTCAGCTGTGGTGGGCTTTCAAAGAGCTGACACAATTAGACTGGTCTGATTGGCTACAAACCTGTCACTTTTGAAGGTGTGGCGGAGACAAGGTCCCTGATCAAGGGGGTATCCATCGTTCCTTTGCATCAAAGGCAGATCCAGGCAGAGGGCTAAAACAATGATTGGGATCAGGAATATGAATCAAACTCATGCTATATTGCACTCAAACTTGACTGCTAATTTTACAAGCTAAACCATTTTAGGCCATCACAAGATCAGATTTTACAGGATGATACTGTATGTTTTTACAGGACAAGGCTGTAAAAACACAATGACACTGCTACAATAAATACTCAAACAGTTTGGTATTATTTTTAGCAGATGAAGTTATACAACTTCAACTATAAGCTACATACCAAAAATCATAAAATGCTTTTAGCCTATCAGTGCAAATAGCTCCTCGATATTCATTAATGATTGCATTAGCAACAATCAAGCTAACTTTACCCCTGTTAGCAGACCTACACTTTCACACACGCGCGCTTTATCTCACGTTGGTGAACACACACTCCGGTGGATACACTGGGGTCCCCAACGACACTTGATACATTTTTACACGTAGACTGGAATAGCTGTGAAATCGATCCTCCAACCGCTGTACCACCTGAGCCACAGCCACCCAACCATCACATTCATACAAAGGAATGAAATTAAAACAAGCAAGTAGCTTTTTACAATTTTTATTGTTGCTGGAGGCTCTAATACAATATGAGTCATAAGCTTTACAAAATAAAAACAAACAAAAAAAAAATTACAAAGATTCCCCTCCAAAATGGAAACAAAGGTTTCCACTGTGACACCAAGACAAACTGTGACCCCCAACAAAGACATAATAGGTGAGGATAGAGAAGACGTTAACAGGCTGAACAAAGGGGAAGCAAACTGTCATATTATACAGTGTGTGTGTGTGTGTGTGTGTGTGTGTGTGAGGGGAGTTGATTATGACGAGGGTGTACCCGGCGATAATAACAGTCCATCCCTATGTTTGAGAAGTTTTCATTTCCACCCTCTGCAGCTCCACAAAGGCTCTCATGCATGTGGACAGAGTGGAAATAAAGTGTAAAAACGTTCTTGCTCACACAGAAAGGTCGCCCTCGTCTTTGCACCGTTTATATCGCCCAGAAGAATAACCACTTGATATACATGGACAGTTTTAATTCTATACAAATATATTTGGGTTTGGGTTGGGTGGGGGGGGGGTGTCATAGGAAAAAAAAAAGATAGATGCAAGAATATAATTTGATGAACATAATGACACCACTGCCAAGCCTCCACCACCTACTGCACAGTCTGTGTCCTCGTCACAGAGGAAGAGCAGGGCCAGAGTCGCTCGTTACAAATCGACTGAGGACATATCAGCTGTGAGAACATCAGGGATTATTATTAGAGTGACCCTTGAGATTATCATTAACCGTGGTAATACTATCATATTCATAACATGGGAGGGAGGGGGGGGGGGGGGGGGGAGAGAGAGAGAGAGAGAGAGAGAGAGAGAGGGGCGAAGACAAACAGAGCGTGAGTGAATGGCTTCATGGCAGATGAGATGCATGAAAACAACCAGACAAAAAAAAAGAAAAAAAAAAAAAAGCTAAGCATTTCTCCTTTTTTATTTTTCCACAAATAAACAAGAGTGCAGCACTGAAACAGGCATGGAGGAAGAGACATAAAGAAACAGAGAAAAGATGGCAGGGATGAGGCAGAGAGAGAAACAGAGAGACAGAAGAAAACAACAGTAGCATCTCTAGCTGTTATGTTTGCGTTTGAGCGCCTCCATCAGGTCGACCTTCAGAGCATCCTGCTTTGACTTGTCAGCCAGAGTCTGCACACTCCTGTGTGGAGGAGACACCAAAAAACAAGGTGAGAAAAGTCAGTGGGAGCAAAAAAAAAAAAAAAAAAATCAAACAAGAAAACATCAAAGGGCTCGAAAAAGTTTCTCCAGTGAGACAGAAACACTCGGGCTGTAGGAAATTTATTAGTAACAATTCAAGTCTTCCTCTCTGTGGGGAGACCTTTTTATGTCTCACCACAGAGAGATTTCATATGGTTATGACAACATGTTAGCTGTTTACACACTGCACACATAACCACCCGTTAAAGTCAGTTGTCGTCATGCAGTTGCAGCTTTATTATGACCCTGACAAATTTATATTTTACACTCACCGAACACCAAACCTCTTCAACTGCTCTTTAAAGTAAATACCTAAATGAGCCAATCACATCACAGCAAAGTTGGAATATTTTATAAACCCCTGATCTACCTGCACAACCATCTCTAGGGTTTACAGAGAATAATGAAAAACTAAGAGATAAATAAGACAATTCACAGACTGTTTTGAGGTGACAGGAAGACAACAGTAATTCAAATAACTACTCATTATGACCAAAGTATGCAGAGGAGCATCTCGGAACACACCACAGTCTACCCGAGTACTATTACTGGCAAAGTCCATCCCTTTATAACCACAGTGTACCCATCTTCTGGTGGCTGCTTCCAGCAGAATAACACACCATGTTGCAAAGCTCAAATCATCGCACAATACGTACACAGTCACCAGATCTCAATACAATAGAGCTCCTATAGGTCGTGGTGGTCACATCATGTATGTGCAGCCAGCAAATCTGCAGCAACTGTGTGATGCAATCATGTCAACATGGACCATGCCACAAGACTTCAAGCAAAAAAGTGGTGTCCTACCCAGCAGTAGCAAGGTGCGCCTAATAAAGCCTCCGGGTGAGTGTATGTGAACATATCCACTTATTCTGCCTTCTTCTGAAGATGCCACCCCGTTAATCATCCATTTCCTGTTTTCTTTACAGTGCTGTGCTTTCACACACAGTGTTTTCAGTGCTACACGCTGAGTAAACACGGCATCTTAGAAAAACCTTATTAGGGCAGCAAAGTGCAAAACAACACCCGGGTGAGTCATTTGAATACTCTGACTTGGTTAGTATGCTACTCTGTCAGAAATCAGCTGTTGAACACAAAGATAAACAAAACTTGCAATACAGCCTTTTGATCTTCAACACTACACGATCATTCAAACTTCTAACAGTGCACATACGTAAACAATTTGAGGGGGGAAAAGGTGCTTTCATTTTTTTTCTGTACATATCTTCATTTCCCTTTGAATGTCAGCCTTCACTCTTAACAGCCTGTTCCTGTTTTTACATTTGCTGCTCTACTTCCCCATGAAACCTCTTTCACTGCTGTTCCATCCGATCAAAGACTAACTCTCCCAGCAAATAATGATTAACAGAAACTGTAAGGATCAATTGTCAGTGTTATTGAGGTTATGTCATAAACCTTAAGACAAAGATAGACACACCCACAAAGACAAACTTCTCCATGCTAGGTTGTACCTTTGACCCCTTCTCAATGGAGGTCTGTCGCTGGGTGAGCACCTGTGACAGCTCCTTTTGGAGCTGCCAGTACTTTTGATTGTCACGCAAAGACTCAATAGATCTGGAGCACAGAGGGGAGAGGCAGCAAGGGAGGAGAGGTGACAGAGGGATTAAAGAGGAGGAGAGACACTGATAGTGGAAATGTGGTACAAAGGGCAGCAACAAAAAAAAAGGACAGGAGCAGTTGAGGAAAGGACTGAAATGTTCGAAGCAGTTGTGACAGAACTGTATTGAGTGACTGTGTTTTTTAACAATGAAACACCCATCTCCACGGTGACGCCGTTTAAGTTTAGTACTAATTCAGGACAATGCACAACAAAAACAGTTTATGAAAAAACGCTATGTTGATTCCACATATTTTGTGGACTTGAATGTCGCCTACTTTGTAGACAGGCTACTGTAAGCACCATGTTGTTGTGGAAAATGATTAATCTACTGTGAAATGAACTGAAAGCATGTACCACGTAGCCAATGTTTGTGGATTATGAAGAATCGATTTGAAGAATGAAGAACAAGATTTGTTTTGCAGCCGTTTTTTGCGGCCAATAAACAAATGGATCTTGTGTCCTTGGAATAACTGCATCAGCGAGGAATCTTTTGTGGCACCAGCAGTTCCTCTGTGGGCACCGAGAGTTTCACTAACCTGGCTGTCAAAAGGTCTCTACAATCTGTTGAGTCCTGAGCTGCATCAGCTGCTAATGATGATGGCTTAAAAACGTTCAAGGAGTTTGTGACGTAATCGGGTTTGTTCTACACACGGTCAAACCCGCAAGCAGCAGGCAAACGGCTGATTTACACTTGTGCAGTGAATCTTTGCCTACAACATCACGATTGGCCTTCATTCTAGTGTGTTTTGCGAATTACCTTGTGGTCATGTCCAAGTGTTTTATGCGATAGTAATAAACGAAAAAATTGAACTTTTCTGTCTTCTGGGTCTCTGCTCTTTGTTGTGATCAGTGATTGTCCTCTATATTGAGACTATGATTATTATTCCTTATAAAGAGACAATTATTATTCTCTTACTGATAAATTCAAACACTGGGGCAAAAAAAAAAAAATGCATAGGAGGAATGCAGTAGGCCAATCTCAATAGTTTCAGGATGCTTCAATGCAGCATGTAGTTACATTACCAGAAAGATGCACATCAAATTATGGCGGATGTTACATTGTGGGTTTTCAGAGGGATCTTCGGTTATATCACACGTACGAAAGTATAAAGCCCCTGTAAGCCACTCATTGAAATTGGGGTGAAACACAGCTAAACCTCAGTTACCCACAGTGTTGGTGATTTGAACCACACTTTGGAGCAGTGCTTCCAAAGATCTGCAATTTATAAGCTTGACACAGCGTCAGTATCGAGCATCCATCTCTAGGCACAGGGAAGGAGCAGGTGTAGTGAAAAGAAGACGAAATGCAGCTGAGACGAGGGGCAGCAAAAGCAGACTCAAATAATCAGATACAGGGTTGAGACTGAAACACAGGAGGTGAGACAACATCTGTCGTCTGAGCTGCTGACTGGAAGTGCTGTGGAAGAAAACATGATCCCATGATGTAGAGAGCTAATGCAGCAGTACCTCAGGCCGTTGACGATGTCCTTGGTCTTCCCAAAGTAGATTTCATTCAGTGTGGAGCGGATCTTATTCTCCATATCCTAGAAAAACAATATGAATGCATTATAACTGCTAGTTCTATTCTTCTATTTGATTCTTAAAAGCTGGACTTCGTGAACATGGAGTTGTGTGACAGCGATGTAAAGTATGACAGGTTTTGTAATGTCCTGTGTAGCGAAGGGATTTTCCTCTGCTGAATGTGAAAAAACAGTAAATCAAGAGTGAAGAATGAAGCACTCACCACCACTGTGACTGTGGCTTACTGTCTATGATGCATGTTAAGGATTTTACTTGTGAACTGCTTATGCAAAAAAAAAAAAAAAAAGTCCCCAAAAATATTCCCGCAGAACCTGTTACATGCAAATATACAAAGATATCACAATCGAGATGTCACGAAACTGAAACTGAATCTTATCCATCAACACTACAAAATTTCACACAGCTGCAACAAAGCCATGGCCATTTCAAACCACTTTTTACACTTGTACTCCCTGTATATGCACCCAACACAGGACTCCTATGATTCACTTTCTATCAGCAATGTGAAGTAGCACTGTGGTATGCTAATGCAAAGGCTTCCTCTTAGTCGGTTTCATAACCACTTTTGCGCCGTTTTAAGTCTTTACTTGAACAGCAGTAAGACTGGCAATTGCAAAAAGAGGCATTGCAAGAGAGCAAAACACAAGTAAGCTGCTGGATTAGCTTGTTTATCACATGACTTTTGAAGTCATGCAGAGTCCTGCATAGGAGACTGATTAAGGAGAAACACACTGCAGTCATTTTACGGCTTTTAGCAGTATCGCTGCTTCAGACAAGGAGAGGGAAGGAAATTAAGTCGACGGTTTTACTGACTTCAACGAGGCGGCCGATGTTAGCGATGTGGGGTGAGGACTCTCCAACCGTCTCGTCTTTCTCCATCTGTTTAAAAAACGGAGAAAAAAAGAGATACCACGTTCAGTTAATTAATTCATCCCTATACCATGAGAGGACCAATCAGCCGTTTAGTTCAACACGCTACCTGTCTTGTAAGGCTGCCGCCGAGGTTCATGGTACCGGAGCCAGTTTTCGTTGTCTGGAGCCACAGCATGACAGTGGAGGTGAGTTTGTAGTGAGCGGTACGGCCACTGGACTTCTCCTGTTTGCAAAAACAGAGGCAACAAGCAATTATGCAAAACATGACAACATGTTACCATCCAGAAAAGATAATGGTGCATGTTTGTGAAGCTCTGCTGTGCGTGTGGCACATGGAGCTGAGCGAGGAAAGACAACTACTCGAGCTGCTGTCAACCCGGTCCATTACCGTAAGTGCACTAAAAGCTTAGTTTTAACCCTAAACTCCAGACAGTCATGCAAAAGCATCTTCAATCTGGCAACAGTGTCCTGGATGCTAGAAGCTCTCCTGGCTGACAATGGTACAGCTGCTAAATATCAAACAAGCCTGTAAAATATCAAACAGCTTCATTCATCTGCTTCTCACCTGCACCTCCACCACATGAATGGAGTCCCAGCACCCTTTGATCTTCTTGGATCCATCTCCAGCCTTCTTAATGAGAATAACTCCTGCAAAGCCGTGATCCAAATCCCAGAGGTACACGGAGGAAACCCCACCTTCAAAGTACCTGAATAACACAGACATCAGATGTCACAAGAGGCTGAAACTGACAGGTTATCAAACACTCCACATTAGATTTCTTCTCTGGCACTTACAGGTCTCTGTACTGATCGAAGGCATTGTTTGCCTCAACCTCGAGTTTCCTCAGGCGGGCTGAAGGCATTGCACCGTCTTCAATGGGAGGTTCATACTTATTACTCCACGGGGATCTGAGGAATGAAACATTCAGATTTTAGACAGAGGTATATATTAAATTTAGCTGTTAGAAACATACTTGTGATACTAGTGTTTAAAAGTGAAAACAGTGACCTGCTTGAAGTGAAACCTTAAGCTTGCATTACACAAGCAAAGGTCCAAACATCAAAGGAGGTTAAGTTCACGGTCCTCATATAGGTGAAGCATAAGTTAAAGTATGAAGACATTTTTTTAAAAATTCATTTTATACTTAATTTGATCTTTCTCTCAATGCCCATGATACCGTCATGAACCTCTATCAAATGGGTTGCTGTTACATTGACTTTACATGGTGCAAATTTGTCAAATATTTTGAAAAAATTATAATAAATCAGGTTTAATTCTTGAATTTTTATGTATTAAGCTTTAAATCTAAAACAGAGCTAAATAATGTGCTGGTTTTATTACGATTTTTTTATTAAGACAAACTGAAAAATGTGCGTTCTTGGAAACGTGGACATTTTGTTGCCTTTTAGCGTGACAGACAAAAACTGAAATTTCATTTGTTCTACCTCAGCACTATACTGATTATAACAGACACTGCCTGGCAAAAACAAAACATCAGAACCCGGAGATACCTGAGCAAATGGATAAGAGCCTTGGGAAGAGAGAGGCTCAGGGTGGATGGGAAATAATTTTCATGTGTGGATTGGCCACCACAGAGTCCAGACTTTAACCCCACTGAGAATATTTTGGTTGTGGTAGAGACGATTTTACGCAGTAGTCTGACTCTTCCACCATGATCAAAAGATCTTGGTGAAGAAATGAATGAAACTCTAGATAGAAATATCTTCTGACATTGCTTAAGCTCAACAATCACAGCGAACTTGTGCCACCATTAAAGCTAAAGGCAGCCCAACAAAATATCCCCATTTTTACCCCACAGTCTGCAGCGTATGTTCCTTTGAGTGGGCTAAAATCCAGCTATGACCGCTACCTGTAGGAGTCGCCGTCTCGGTTGTAATCACAGAGCAGATAGTCTTTCCCCACCACTTTGTCTCGTGCGATCTTTAGGGGCTGGTCCACAGAGGAGAGGAGGTCCTCACACAGACTGGGCACCTGGATGCAAACATGGGGAGAAAAAGCTCAGTACATGACCACAGATGATTAATTACAGCAGCTGCAGAGCATCTAAACCCCTCAAACATTTCATAAAGTCTGTTCCGTATGACGTGAGAGTACTCAAGAGACATGAAAGGGTGTTTTGGTAAAATTAGCCTTCCTAGAACAGATACCAGCTTGGAGAGAAGAAAAAAAAAAAAATCACTGATACGTGGAGGAACAGTCTAACAAAACACAGAGGATCACGTCATGTGATCTTCTCATTGTAGATGAAAACATACTTTTAAGTTCTCATCTTTCGCTCACATTCCAGTTTCACCCCATAAGCAGAGGTTACTGAGAGGAGACGGAATAAAATATCATTGGGAAACATAATATCTGCAGGATAAGGGGGTACAAATTAGTTCTCACAGACTGACATGGAGTCCCTTTGCTATGCGTTCCTGCATCAGCGCATAGACACAAAGGAGCGCCTGTTACCCAGGCCAAAAAAAAAGCCCCATACCCCTGAACAAACACACACACACAAACACACGCACGCACACACACCTGGCAGCCTAGACTGGCTGAGACAAGCCAAACAAGGGTGGACAAAATCCAGTGGGAAGAGCATGTAGTGGTGAGGGTGGGGGGTGGTCAGAGAGGAGAAGAGGAGGCGGAAAGAGAGAGGTGATTTCAGATGATTACGTGGAAGAGTTGGCGAAGGGACTGAGCCTAAAGGTGCCTGGCAGCAGAAGTGATGGACAGCTGTGATAATAATCACTAACAACCAGCCACAGTGGTCATAGGGTAAGGAAAGAACAGATGTCCGGGTGGGTGGGGGAGAAGGGTTAAAGGTGAGAGAAGAGGAAGTTGAGCAGGTGGGGAGTCTGGCTGAAAGGGTACGGATATACCCACAAAAATAAGGTGCAATGCAAACAGAGGCACAAGTGTGATTTGATTTGTGTCCAGTTATAACCCGTCAGCTTTAGCTGAGACTGTTGTTAAAATGCGCCGAGTAACTCGACCAACTTCAAATACAGAAAACTGCAGGGGGGGGAAGTAATAACTATCACACAAGCAGAAGTTTTTCCTCTTTGGTGTGGCTACTTCCACTCTGAACAAATATGATTAAACCCTTTTTAAAATGCTGAAAATAGTATCAGTTACCCAGATAATACAGTGGTGTGCAGCAAAACTCACTTGTATAATATGAAAATAAATACCACATATAGAGATATGCAAATACTTTAAGACATGCGATTATTTGAAAGACCTTTTCCCAAATCAGACCGACTGACATTTTATGGTAGCTTGATAAAACAAATCCATAATAAATTGTTATTAGCACATTACTAATACTACTATTTATATTCACCAGCCATTTTATTAGGCATAGCCTGGGTTGGACCCTCTTTTGCCTTCCGAAGTCCTTTAATACTTCGTGGCAGAGATTCAACAAGGTGCTGGAAACATATCCTCAGAGATTTTCATCCATACTGACACGACAGCAGTTGACGTGATAGGTGCTGCTTATTTCTCGTGTGTATGTCCATGATGCAAATCTCCTTTTCCACCACATCCCATAGCTGCTCTATTCTTGGACTGAGATCTGATGACTGCAGAGGCCATTTGAATACAGAGCACTCATTGTTATGTTGAAGAAACCAGTCTGAGATGATCTGAGCTCAGTTCCATGGTGTTCTATGTAGCTGGAAGCAGCCATGAGACGATGGGTAAAATGTGGTTATGAAAGGATGGACAAGGTTGGACAGGAAAAATTCTCAGTTAGGCTGTAATTTAAACAACGATCAGTTGGTACAAAGGGGCCTTAAATATGCCAAGATAAACCCCCACACTATTACACCACCACCGACAGCCTGAACTGTTGATACAATGCAGCAAGGGTCCAAGCTTTTATGTTGTTGCAGGAAGTCTGACCCTAACATCTGAATGTTGAAGCAGAAATCAACATTCTTCAGAGCAAGAAATGTTTATCTAGTCTTGTATTGTTAAACTTTGGTGAGCCTGTGTGAACTGTAGCCTCAGTTTCCTGTTCTTAGCTGACAATTAGCACCCAGTGTGGTCTTCTGCTGCTGTAGGTTAAAAAAAAAAAAAAAAAAAAAAAAAACATTACACACACCACACACACACAAAAAAAAAAAAAAAAAAAAAAAAATCAGAGCTCCTCTGCAAACCCTTGTTGTAATGAGTAGCTATTTAAGTTCCTAAAGCAGTCTCTTCTCTGACGACTGGAATCAACAAAGTGTCCGTGTAAATAGCTGCTTAGACAGCTGCGTTAACAGGCAGTTGTGGTGTACCTAACAAATTATTCAACCTTAGAAGTAAAAGTTATCTAAAGTTTAATAAGTGACTTGTCCATTCATGGGAAATTTTTAGACTAAATACAGAGACACTCTGGAGAAGAACAGATTTCACTCTCAGTTGTGAATCAGACAGTAACTCACCAGGTCAATGAGGTCACTGAGGTTCTTCTCGATCTGCTGAGGAGGCAGACGCCTCATCAGGTCCAGAGCACAATCCAGCTGCTGGTCATTCTGAAAAACAACCAGCAGAGACAACGGCTTACTGCACTGTAACATTAGATCACAGTTAAAAAATGAATTCAAAACAAAATGTTTGTGCTATAGAGAATAAAAAAGACACAGATTGTGTGGGGTTTTTTAACATTAAACTAACATTGGTGGTCTGCGGGCTTCTCTTGGTCACCACTGAAGAGAGCTAAGTTGTTCCACGAAACTGAAGTGAAACTGAGTGTTAAAACTATGAAAAGTGTCCACTGCAGCGACCGTCTGTACTGCTCATGACGTAGTTTTTCATCGCCTAGATTTCTGCACTCTCTTTTCGAGCGGAGCTCTGCTGTCACTCTTCCCCCTTCTGGCCGACTTTTCAACTAATCTGACCAACGCAAAGCATCATCAGTGCCAAACTAACTGCTGGTTTCTTCAAGGACTGCATCCAAGCATGTTACGTTTCTGCATGTTGCAGATTTGGTACTGTAAGTTCACCACAGCTAACCTTTTACATTTGTTTATTTATAAGGAACCCCATTAGCTTCCACAACAGTGGTTGCTAGTCTTCCTGGGGCCCAAACCAAGTGAAAGGACATTTACAGTATTTGTCTTTTTCTGTGCCAAAAGCACAGCTACTAACAGTTAAAGAGGAAAACTTAGATTTTACAGGCAGTGCTGACTGGAAGGATCACCTGAACTCTTCCTGTAACTTCATCTCTTCCCACAGACACCGAGGCAAGTTTGAATTCCTGACATGGTCTTTGTTTTCTGGATGATACACTTTAGCAGCCTGTGTTAACCAAAGTCCGCGGGTTTGTAACACAGAATTTCTTTGAAGGAAATAAACTTAAAAAAAAAAAAACCCCAAAAAAACCCAACATACTCAATCTGTCATCTTAAGATCAGCTAACACCTCTTCATGCACTGCAGATTCATCTCAATAATATATTCACGAGAATGGGTTTCTGAATGTCCAACAATGGCGTGCAGGGATGACACATTGCTCCAAAAGCAGATGCTCATGTTAAATAGGGCCAACAAATTATTCAGGGGCCAAAAGGTCAAAAGTTTCAGACAGTTTTTTTTTTCTATTTGTAGCTGTGCATCATTAAGAAGAGAATAGCATTGTCTTAAAGCACACAGCCTCCATTCATCTGCTGTTAAATCCTTCTGTTTGTGGGGGACAGCCAATCAGAAGAAAGTGAGATGAGCCAAAACAGGTAAATGGCGAATACAAGTCTAATATTGGGGGTTGGGGGAAAAAAGCAGGTTCCATTTAATAAAGAAATGCTCTGCTGTGGTAATTAAAATGTTACTTAAAAGCACAACTTTAAAAAAATGAATCAGCTCTGCAAACTTACAGAGACTCACATTAACTGAGTAGCTGTATTACGCAGAGAAGTATAAATACGCACCCTCATGCTTGAGTAAACAAAGCAACCACACTGTACCCTCATCAGTGTCTCCACCACAGCACGGTAATAAAAGTCCTGCTACATTCTGTACACGGGTACGACTGCAGTTGCCGTGCAGGAAACCCTCACACCCTTGCAGGAAAACCTTTTCCCACACTGCTAGAATACAGACACACAACTTTCCAGCTCAGTAGACTGAACATCTCTCATGATTTGTCATGTGAGCACCTTGCAGAGAGTTGTGAAAAGAAAAGCTTCATTTAGGGTTAGGGGTTATAGTTACAGCACCTCAGTGCACAAGCTTGAAAGTTATCTAGGCTGTGTGGTGGTTCAAGGGTTCGTGTTTGGTTGATTAGTTTCATGTAGGAACAAAGGAGGGGAAGCCTGGTTAAAGAATCATCATCATGGGGCAACAGGAAGTGTGGTAGGGTAGCATTTAAAGGTCAGGTCCACCCTTATCATTCGAGTCAAACTTTTACTTTAGGGTTTAGGTAAAGAGACAGTGCAGTACAGTTTTTATTTGGAATTAACTGCTTACGGGTAATTCAGTTTTTAAGACTCAGCTGTTTACTATACATCTTATGTAGGAACTTCTCCGCTTCTGCAGACTGGGATGTGTTGGGAGACCAAAGGTAAAGCTAGCTGCTTGGACTTTGAATTTGGCCACAGATGAAACTTTCACACATTCAAGTTCTGGCAGGACAGAAACTTTCTAATCCAGTTCCTGCCACACACATACAGATATTCAATGACAAAATCCCTCCCCACCCACCTCCAAACGACCATTATCAACTTTGTCTGAATCACACAAGCTGACAGATTTATGCGACAATAAAATAAGGTGAACAATCGAAGCCTTGAAAATCCTGCACTGATGAAGCCGTCGTGATCAAAGGATCTTCATCTTTTCGCCTGATAAGCGTACAACTACGCTTTGCATCTACACTTCTTCCAAACTCCTAAGGTTTTCTCTTTTCCCCAACCTTGTAATTGGAACCTTTGATTAAGTACTGCAGAGTGAGCCTGCAATGCAATCAATCCCCCACCAAGCTGAGTCAGACAGATGCCTCTCATCTCTCTGTCAATCTGGCTTGTAAGACGATGGCTACAACTTCACAGTAAGGTTAAATCAATACACAGCCTAAAGGTACATTTAGTAGAATGATCAAAAACAGTGCACAGTAGCCATTATCTGCAGAACCAAAGGCACCAAAATCAATTTAGTGTCTTTACTACAGTCCGAACTGAAGTGGACTCATTTCGACTACAGTGTGAAGCAGCAGATCCAGTTGTATTAGCAATAACACATGTTGTTACCTTTATATGTTCCTTTAAAAAAGAAAAGAAAACAATGAAACCTGAAACAGCATCTTGGTCGTGCATCAGGTTTAGGATTAGGGAAATGGAAACCACTACAGTTATCTTTCACCAAGCAAACCATTCAGAACTAAATTAAGAACATGGTGATAACCACAGAGCACTGACATAACATAGCTTTTACCCCCAGGGGGTTTTCTGCCTTAACTATGCAGCGAACAGCAGGATGTTGGAGAAGAGCAGTGGATGGACCGGCCACAACATGAAACTCTGGGGAATGTGCCGGAAATTTTTTTTAAGTGTGTGATAATAAAAAGGACCAAACATGTTTTTCGAGCTTCTCCATAGAAGGTACTGGCTTTGTCGCAAACACTTCCAGCCTGGCTTTATCAGACAATGATCAATGTTTTGACTGCCACTCAGCAATCTAGCTAAACATGTTTCATAATGCCTACTTAAAATCCATTAACATATATGGATTTACTTTACAATTCCTCGATCCTGACATCCATTACAAACAAAAACGTGCTTATGATATGTGTTTGGCGGCCAGAAAACACTGAACATGAAGCGAAAGAGGCTTCTAGAGGTGAGACAATCTAATATCACCACTCAAGTAAGGCCTTAAGAGAGTAAACCTAATAATCCATTACTCATTGCTCCTCAATCCATCCATAAATATTTTTCCTTAAGGGCGACCCCGAACGTAACAGAATTTTTTAACGCAGATTTTCCCAGGCCACTTTGTCTCCTCCGAGATGATTTCTGCCTCGTTTCACGTTTCTCTCAACTGAAGGTTCCATCAGACACCTGTGCTTCTTGACACTGTGTTTAACAGCGCTCCTGTCTCCATGTAAACACTAGCTCAGACCAACAAGCCTCAGGGTCAGGGGGGAACGGCGAGGCTGGGCCCGGCAGGATGGATGAGGTGAGGAAGAGGAGAGTAGGCGACTGTGGAAGAAAAACAGCTGCTGTTCCCATTTTTCGAATGCTTTTATAAACAGTGTAAGACAGAGCAAGCCCATTTTACAAGTGGTCAAGTCAAGCATATATATATATATATATATATATATATATATATGATAAGCACAAATACGGGTCCAGTTAAAGCAAGCCTACTGCTATATGGGCTGAAAACGTAGGAGAATGAGCCAAAATAAGGAATAAGTAAACAGTGAGTGCTGTGTTGGTATGGATTGTTTGGACTGGGTGTAATAGCCTCCTCCAGAGAAACCATTAGCTCAGTCAAGATCAAACTTATAAGGCTGGGAAAATCAGGCTGACAGCTTGTCATGGTTAGGAATAGGAGGAGCGAGCGGTCTTATTTTAGCTACAGGCATCCCGGCGCTTGGCTATTTTAGCCTGTGTGTAAGTGTATGTGCACAGGCGTGTGTGCACAGGCGTGTGTGCGTGTGTCAGTGTGTTATATTAGGACCCTTCGCCATTACTATTAACCAACTTGTGTTAAATCCAAAACATCCTGTGCTAACTTTATGCCTACGGGGCATGTAGCCCGGCTAGCTATGAGCTAACTAGCAGGAAGAAACAGCAGTTAGCTTAACCACGAAGCTAATTCATTCTCATCCAGTAGTTCAGCGCAAGTTTTGCCAGCAGTGCAAGTTAAATATGCGTCGATGATTTATATCATCTGCTGCTCCTCTCCGGTTACTACCGTGCGCCTCTAGCCAGCGCTAGCTTAGCTTAGCACCCCCCTCCCTCCAGTTAGCAGCCCCGTCCCCGTCTCTCCCAGCAGCCTGAACGCGGCCCTTACCATGTCTGCGGCGGTCTCAGCTGGGCAGGAGAGAGCACGACTTCACCGATGAGTGTACACCCTAACTTTACTATGGTTTAACAGGTCGCTCCTTTTGTCTCTTGTTGCTTTGATGTTTTTTGAGAGCCGTGATGAAGATGTTTTGTTCGCGTCTCCCTCTCTGAACCCAGCCCTGTCAGCGAAATTCACTTCCTCAACCGGGCTACAGGAAGGAGGCTGCAGTCACAAAAACAGGCCCCGGTTGCATGTCCGGGTCACTCTGGCCTTTCTCTGCAGCAGCCAATAGCGAAGGAGCAAGAAAGGCATTGCCAAGTATGGAAAGAGAGGAGTGGTGTAGTAAATGTGCTGTCAGAGATGGCAGCAGAGGGGGAGTTAAAAAATAAACCCCCAAAACACGGAGACTGCAGGCGGCGGCAAGTTTAACGTATACAGTGTCTCATGAACAAGAAAGCAGATCTTAATTTCTATTTTTCTGTGAGTTATTATGAACTACTTTCTCACTTTTATTTTTGTGCAATTAATCTTAAGTGGTAAGAGCAATTTTATATGTTTTTAAATTAAGTTATATCTTTAAATATTTAATAGTAGTTATTATAAAATAAAATCACTCCTAACTTGTTTTTGTTTTCATGTCATTTGTCTTATTTTATTGCCCTTTGTTCAGTTTAATATAATCTGAATGTTTCTTCAAGTGCATGATAGTGATGGAAGTTAATATATATCTATATGTATGGTAATCGGTTAGTTATTAATGCTAAGGGCACTGCTGTAAAGGCAAGCTGATCACCTTTGATAATTATTACTTGTAATACTGAGAGTTACCGTACTATGCAGAAGTCTCGAGCCACCCATAATTTCTCTATATTTTGCTGGGAAAATTAAAAATATATGCAGCTATTCATTGAAACTGAGTTTCAGCTTATATACTGATACAGTATATAAGGCAAAAACTGAGTTTGTGCTCTTCTGACGAGCTTGAAAGTCAATATTTGGTATGACCAACTTTATATTTCAGCACAGTCTGAACTCTCTTAGGCAAGCTTTCTTGTTATTTCTTTAAGCAGTCTTCAGGGATAGTTCTCGGGGCTTCTTGAAGGACATTCAACTCAGTGTGTTTGGAGTAATTGTCATACAGAAAAGTATATACTGTATATACTCACAACAGCCTGAACCCAAAATTTCAAATTTGGATTTATCACCCCTTCAGACCTACTGCCACTGATTTTCAGTCCAGTTCTTGTATAATTAGTCACACTGCAACCCTTTGTCCCTGTTTCCCTTCCTTAAGACTGACTTCTTGACAGCCACGCTTCCACTAAGACCATTTCTGATGAGGCTTCAGTGAACAGTAGATGGATCCAGTGAAGGGCCAGACGCATCGCTCTTATTTCTTTTTTGTTTTTGTTTCTTTATGTGTGACAAGCTGCTAGCAACAAAGTGCCTAAAGATGTAATTTAAAATCAGTACTTTGCTAAGTTGTCTGTTGTCTGTAGACACAATACTGGTTCGTCCCAGTGTTGTGTCTTCGGAATCATTCAAGCATAAGAGTCCTTCCCTTATGCTTGACTGATTCATAGGTCAGTGATAAGTGGCTTAACAAAGAAAATAAACATCACCCTGAAAAAACTAGACTGAAAATGAGCGAAAAAGCAGCCAGTGTCCAAAGAAAAACTTTGAAAGACCTTCAGAAAGCCTGGAGAGCTATTGGTC
Organism: Mchenga conophoros; assembly: GCF_057382185.1. Classification (NCBI taxonomy): domain Eukaryota; kingdom Metazoa; phylum Chordata; class Actinopteri; order Cichliformes; family Cichlidae; genus Mchenga; species Mchenga conophoros. Next base: position 20,608,187 of record NC_140530.1, read on the forward strand.
AAGAACACTTTAAAAAATGTATAAGAAAGTCTGTGTCTCCAAGAAAACAAAATATAAAGAAACCGGGGGCGGGTCAAGACTTTTGCGTATAATGACATTATGCCAACTAGGTTCTCCCCCTAGAAAGAAGCTGCGTACATCCTATTTTGTTTGCAAATTAGAAACCTGCCTGCAAACTTCACTAACATCTGTATATTACTGAGTGTTTGGAACAGCTCCACTTCCAGCATAAACAATCAGTGTTACACACAGGGTGTTTCTGAGAAAATAAAATAAGAAAAAAGGCTAAATTCTTACTTAACACATAGCATATTTAATCACACGGGCAACCAATTTCAGTGGCAACTTTGTTTATTTCTTTTAATTGTGGTTGCATTAAACTGAAAACCCTGGCCTGCACACATCTGATGTGCAACACTTTGTGAATGCATGCAGAATTTCCTGCACACATATGCGTTTGGGCGAGATGACTAATCAACTAATCAAAGTGGAAGTTTTAAGGTAAGGTCAAATATAACCCAGAAAAAATGTCTTCATCATTTACAGATGTCTCAGTGATTACTCAGAGGTTAATAATTTGGACTGTTTACATCATAGCAAATATGCTGCAACATGAAGCCGGATACAAACTCTTAGTAACTTTTTCTCAAATACAGTGTTTGTGTCTAACTGAATGATTAAGAAATCAAAAAGTCAAAGGTCAAATGTAGTTATATAGCACTTTTGAAACAACAGAGCTGATCAAAGTGCTGCACTTTAAAAGTATATAGTATTTATATAGATAAACTACAATAATATCCATAAAATTTGAGCACAATACCCAACATTAAAAGACAATAGAATAAAAAATAATAATAAATTGCATTTGTCTAAAAGAATGTCACACTGGAGCCCAACGCCAAGGAGAACAAATGCATTTCTAATAACAACTTAAATGTGTTTACTGTCTGAGCTGTGTGGATTTTGAGAGGTATTGTATAGACCTGGTGCTGTTGCTGCAAAAGCTCGATCACCTCTCTGTTTTAAGTTTGCATAGGAGGAACTGGTTAGACGACGTCTGAGCTCTTATAATTGTGTGAATGTGAAGCAGCTCTGACAGATACAAAGATGCCAGTCCATTTAAAGCTTTAAATGTGAGTAATAAAATATAAAAATCAATTCCAATGAAGGGAGCCAATGAAGAAATGGCAGGCCCAGTGTGCTGGGTTCAAGTTTTTTAATACCAGTATAAGGTGAGCTGGTGAATTCTGGACTAACTGAAGGATATATGATTGTTGTATACCAAAATCCAGGGAATTACAGTAGTCCAGGCGGGAAGTGATTAAAAAGCACGAATAACTTTTTCCAGGTCCTTCTGTGGGAGATAAGGCTTTACCTCAGGCATGAAGCTAACTTTAGTGACAGCCCTTATTGTAGATCAATTAATAAAACAAAACAAAAACCACGCCAAGTAATTACAATTTAAAGTTGTAATTTTAATTTCATAAAAGCTAAAAAGAAGAAAACGCATGAAAAGATAAAGGAAAGTGAATGGCAAAAGCCGGAATACTGACGTGTTATTACCGGACAACACATACACTGAAGGAGCCGTGAAGGAATGAGTCATGTGACTTCATGCTTTTCTCGCGAGATCTTCCTGACTGCAGAAAACATGGCAGACGAACACGCGCGGAAGTGGGACCGCTGCCTTGCTGACACAGCGGTGAAAACAGGTTAATTTCTTTTTATACACGCAGTGTAATTGTTTGCTGCTCTTATTAAACACTTGGCTGTGTGTGAAACCTGGAGAATAAGGCGCACTACAGGTCAGAGCCGAGCGAGAAGTCATTTTAGCTGGACCTTAGTGTGACACTAAGGTCAAAGTTGTCTGCTGTACAGATGAAACTTAATATTTGTTAACTCTGTAGTATTATATCATAAAAAAGCAGACATAGCCACGAGGTGGAAGTTATTACCTGTGTTTGAGTGGGAAAGTGTGCGAAGTCACGCCCTAAAGCAGATTAATTTATCTGTTTTTGGACTCTCTTGATCTACCTGCCCTTTCTCCACTACTTGCAGCCTTAATCAGTATCTTACAGCGATTATAAGGACCGAATAATTTATTTTAGTTATAAAACCAAGCAATGTCTGCAGTTGCAGAAGGGATATACAAACTAATAAAAACTAATAAAAATGTTTTAAATGAAATTAAATTAAAACAACCTAAAACAATTCTGCGAACCTGGGAAATAACTAACTAAAATAAAACAAAACAAAAACGAAGCGGTAGTATCCTTATTTATATTACTTGTTAGTTTACTTAAACAAAACTTCTCACAGCTTTCCTGACGAGGCTTTGATGGATCAGTTTATTGAGACTCTGGGTGTCTACAACACTGTCAGTCAACAACTTACAGAAAGTGTATTTTTTTTATGTAATTCCTGCACTGATTTTCTGCTATACACTAATAATAATTTTTTAAAATTAAATTAAAAAAATAACAGGAAAAATAATAAAAACAAAACTGACACAAGAAAGCCTGCTCTGGAAACTGAGAGTAAACTTAAAGAAAAAACAAAAGGACATTTTTAAAAAGAACCTGTTAAAATACCAAGTTTTTTTTATGGTCATTCTGTCAGATAACAACCAAATAACAATTTTGTTTGGTTTATTTGGTTTTGTAAATGCTAGTTAACAATCTATCAGTGTCTTTTTTTCACACCTTAAATATCTATTTATATGACAATAACATAGTTGTTTATCACAGTTAATCTAAGTACAGGTTTGTGACATCAGTGTCTGTATACAAACATTTAAAGTTGTAATCTGTAGGGAGCAGATAACATTTATTTTTTGTATATACGTTTGATATAAATCTTAATATGAACACCTCATTTCTTTGCCTCTGTGTTTTTTGCATGTACACCTGGTTTATTGCACTGCTGTTTTTTGTTGTTTTTTATTTTTCCGTTGTGGAGGTCAGGCTATATGGGCTCTGTTCTATTTATTTATTTTTTAATTTATTTTCTCCGCTGCTTTGCTAAGACTACTGTAATCTGCGCTTTACGTCAGGCTCGCTGAAAAGAAGAGGTGTAGTCAGGTGACCTTTGAACTAGTTTTACTGGTTTTTATTCATTTTTTGAACTTGAATCTTTATTCACACCAGGCATTCATTTGGCAGTTAAAGTTTACGCAAAAATCAAAAACAGATGTTTTAAGAATTTCATATTTGTAGTGTAAAGATGTTTGTAAAGATTTTTTTTTTCATTTTTCTTTTTTTGAACGAAGAAAAATGTTGGCATGCAGTTCAGAGTAAAAAGGGGGAAAAGTCTCATTTTTAGTTCACTGTTTTGCGAGCTAATTGTTAAAACAATTTTATGTAATTTTGTTTAATATTATTTATTTTAATTAGATAAATTTAGCCCATTATTAGCAGGAAGTGAAGCACTGAGAGAAGAGCGTGAATGAGCAAGTCTTTCTTCTACTTGTTGACTTAACAAAAGCTTCATTTTTCACCATTATCTCTTTGATATTTAATATCCATAAATGTCATGGCAAAATAACAATACACAGTATTGAACAGTTTGCAGCAGACAGGCTTAAATTGCCAGAACCATCAGTTATGCAACAACACAAGCAGGGATTTCTTTCACAGTGAGAGCATTATTGAAATTTATAGATGTTTTACTTTCTTCGCTGGGCTCTGGCCCTCAGTGAAAGTCACTGCTGGTGAACCACCAGTGAGTTACAGTGAGCACACCGCCATGGGGTCTTCTGTGGTATCCTGTTCAGTGTTGGTCCAGCACTAAAACACTTAGACTGGCAAAACATCTGTTCAAAGATACACCTAATGACGTCAGTCTTAGCACAATAAAATGTGTAATCTTGCTGGGAGGAAAACATCTGCATCGTGGCACTGCTTCGTGCTCAGTGGAGCAAATTGCCAGCTGTGCCAAGGTGTGTCTGGTAGCCAGAGAAACACTGCAGTACATGCTCTGCTCAGGGGGTTGTTAAAAAAATAGCTTAGCTGATCCTACATTTATATTCATTCAAGCTTATGTGTTTATCCTATCCTTGATGTGTTAAGAACTCCCAGGATTTTAATAAAGCGAGACATAATGCTATTTTTTTTCTCACAGCTTCAGAATATTTAGATAATCTGTTGCATGATTTAAAATAATGTTTGCTTCAAAATAAAAGTAGAGAGTGGGAACTGTGACTCAAAATGTAGCTAAAGATCACATTTTTCTTACAGCTGTGATGAAAACAAGTTGAATAAATCAAGCTCTTTTTATAAAGGGACTGAGTTTCATGTAGAGTGGTGTTAAGAAAAGAGCCGTCATCCTCTTCATAGTCAGGAAAAACGGTGTTTACCGGACATGAAGTATTTAATTTGAGGAACTTGTAAACAATGCTAATGAGAACAGCCATTAATAGTGAATATTCATGTCATTTCTAGAAACACTATCACATTGTTGGAACAAGAAGACTTATGTGTGCATGCAGCTATTTAAAAGTGATTCAGCATAAATACATTTTATAAATGCTTCATTTCAAACTAAACCCCTAAATATCCAACCGATGCTTATTTTGCCAGGGGTGCTTTTGTGTTCCCTACCACTACATTTTGCATACTTTAAAAAAAAAAATGTTTGTCTGTCTTCTGATCCATAAAGGTTGGTTAAAACTTTATATAATAGACTGCTCATGGTTGGTGCCTCAACACATGTCCGTGCACCCTCAGCTTTAGCTGTTAAAGACGCGAGTCCGCACCGTTGCAGTTTAAGAGGCGCTACTTTAGCCCCGTTCTCACTGATTGAGACGGGCTGTAACTGTGGTTGTTAAGATTTCAACTGTGCATTTCCAAGCTGCTGTTTTTCTGAACTCGTCTCCCAAAGAAGGTTTTATGTAATTATGGTACATCTAGATATGGCCACAATGACACAGATTCAACCATAAATGAGCCACAGCTTCACCTTTTTTAACCAGAAAGAGCAGATACAGCTGTGCTGACAACCAGCAGCTGTGCACTCTCCAAGATTGGTCTTTTTAGAAAGAGTGTTGAGTAAGAAAAGCGTCAAACTGTTCCTGCTTTCTGTTGTATTTACAGAGCACTTTACTATTATAACCGGACTGCTTGGGTCAGCGGGAATGCAAAAACTATTATATGCGTATAAAGTATTGTGCAGGACGGCAAAACTATTACAGAAAAAAATTCACTCAGCAATCCTTCAGGAGCTCTTGGGTATTTTTTCCCTCTAGGTGTCGACTTGTTTGTAGAGCCTTATTTTCATTGTTGCATCATCTGTAGTTTAAGGTCTTCGGTCGTCTGTCACACACTTCTAAGATTATTTGCATTTTTTCCATGAATCCATGAATCTGAATATGAGCAAGACTTGCGAGTCCACAGTCTTGCTTGCTAACGCTGAGACAGTCTTTTGTCTGTCCTGGCTGTCTATCCAATAGTTGTTTTAAATATTCCAGTTGTAATCCGAGTGGTAGACTTTGCTAACACTGTCATGTGAACCAGATGAATGTGGGAATCTGTGTCTCACTTCTTGCTGCAGAATGCATCTCCTGTGCAAACAGATTTCCTCCCGACTTTGTTTACGCCGGGCTATTTGGAACTGCGCGTCTCATTTTGGGCGAGTTTGATTCAAAGACGTCTGCTTTCTGCGTTATGTTTAAATCGACTAATTCATGTTTGCACGTTTGTCTAGTGATGCCAGGCTGTGCTATCCCTAAACGCACCCCACCAGCCAGGCTGAAAGCTGGAAACACAAGTGGTCTGTCCAGAGTAGAGCTGCAGAATAAAAAGAAAATATTGTTACAATTTCACATTGTTATGACCTTGTCATGTTTGGCAGAGTAATTTCTTTAGTTAAAGCAGAGCAGATCCTCAACAGTGGCCTCTGTCCAAACACACTGAATCATCATTAGTTCTAAAAGGAAACTATGCACTCAAAATCATCTTAAAATTGCAGTGTTGCAATGCAACAATATTTGCCAGGGGTATATGACTCGAGTTGTAATTGAACTAAATTCAGTAAATCGGGGTAATTAAAAGTGACTTATTGATACCATTTGCAGAAAATACTTCAGCTAATGATTAAATGAATAGCAACCCAATTAACAGGCTCTGGACTTGATTTGCTGGCAAAGCACGTGGAGTATTTTCAGCCCTGTGGGTTGTGTATTTCATTCTTCTCCAGCACAAATGTTTTTGTTATAATCCACCCCTCCTTTGGAGATGTCAAGACAAAAGGAAAGATGCCAAAATGAGATGTTGATCTGCCCTCAGTTTCTGCCAGTGCTTTTACTGTATTACAGTCAGTGGAAAATCAAGAGGCTTCAAAATATGCTCTGGCTGGAGAGCAAAGGAAGACTGTGGCTGTAATAGACGGCAAATCTTAACTTCATCTAAATCTTTGCTTGAAATGGAAGCAGAAGGAATGATTTATTGTTGATGTGTGCTGATAAAGAGGATGAGCAAAGTCTTTTGTGGTCTTGTTTGACATTTGTAAGCTGTGTAATGGGGAACAGTCTTAGGGTTCTGGTTCAGCCGCACCGGTCATGCTGCATAGCTCTCTGAATCCAATTAGGAGTCGGAGGGGCCCAAATGGCTGTTTTTATGTGCTTTCTGTGCTGGCTGGCCTGCTGTTGGGTGTGGTGTGGCCTGCAGCGAGGTGAAGTTAAACGCACAAACACATTCCTCCTCAAGATCCCACTCTGGACTCAGGAGTTCGAGCAACTTTTGGCAATCTCTCTGCGCACCCACTGACCTCTCACCTCTCCTGCTCTCTGCGTTTCTCCTCTTTGGATTGGTTCCCCCTCTCCTAAACCCCTTTTACGCTTTGCTTTCTTTCTAAGTTGTTTTCTGTGTTTTCTTTTTTCTTTCCTCCCCTTTATTCCTGTCTTTTGCTCATTAGTTTAGTCTTGCTAAGTGGCGCTACCTTCCAACTTCTGCACCAAATATTCGCTCATTACAGCCGACCAGATTTTTAGCTGGCCAGTTTTCACGCTGGATGGGAGATGATCACATTACCTCAGTAATAAAGTCAAATCAATAGGAGGTAGTTTAATAAAACCACTAATAATTCTCTCTCTTTGCAGTAACGGGCCTCGGTGTTGGCATTGTGTTCTCGCTCATTGTCTTTAAACGTAAGTATTATTTCAGAAAACCCTCCTTTTCCTTTCTTTTCTTTTCTTTTCTTTTCTTAGTAAGCCATCCAACAGGGATTATTTTTCTCCGCTAGGTCGCGCGTGGCCTTTGTCATTTGGTTCAGGCTTGGGACTGGGCATGGGCTACAGCAACTGCCAGCATGACTTTAGGTCACCATATCTGATTCATGGTCGCATGGTTAAGGTAAGCGCACAGTGTAATTTTCATTGTTTATCAGAGGTCTGTGACACACGATCACATCATGCTGCATGACTCCTCTGTGTTCATTTTTCAGGACCAGTAATGAAGGACTGAAGATGACGAGGGCTTTCTCATCTGTTTATTGTAATGCTTGTTTTTGGGGGGGATTGAGTTTTTTGGGTTTTTTTTTTTGCTGCACTGGTATTAATCTGCAATGATGCCCACACTGTGTTTATAAAACATTAAATATATATTTAATAAAGTCATTGTGGGAAAAAGCTTTGTCTCCTCGGTTTTTCTGTGCGAATGTTCGAGAAGAATGAAGTGTGGTTTGGGGGTGGGAGGTAATTTTGTGTGTTAATGAGCTGGGAGACTTGAGCTCCTGCTGTTTTGGAATGAGGGCCAGGTTCAGCATCTGCAGCCCTCTCGGAGAGTGGGAGGATGAAAAGTTGTGCAGAATGGTGAAATAAAGGGGATCAACTGTTAGATGAACAAACCCGAGCACTGACAGGAGAAAAATCGGAAAGAAGCTATGTTTGCATTCACATATCAGCCGCTAGTTTATGTCATGGATGCCTATATCTCTTTCTGATATCGAGAAGAAAGAAACCCAGTCTGGTTTTTATTCATAGTAGACCAAACAGGCTGCGGCCTGCTGTGGAGCCCTGTTTTGGGTTGCTTGCTATGACTGTGACAGTTTTCATCAGAGATTAGGAGAAAACATACTGGGAGGAATCTCTTCTATCCTGTGTATTCATTGGCTGCATGTCTGCTTGGCGAGATTGTTGTGAGTGTGATTGATCACTAATGTGTGGTTTTGCGGGCTGCTGGGAGAGAAGAGAAATTGTTTGTGTGAGCGTGTGCACATGCACACGTTTATCCAGCCCCCTGGTGAAGCAGAATCTGAGGAATGCAGAGAAATGCCATTTCTAGACTGGAGCTTATTACTAACAGGTGAGTTCTGCACTTTGCACGTCTGAACACAACACATGCCGTACACTTTCACATCAAAGAAAATACTGCTGCATGCACTCTCTATTACACACGCTCATATTTTCCCTCTTCATCACAGTAACGGTTTTCCCGGCACATACATTCCTGCACACAATGGAATCATATTCATTCCCCAAGCGTTCAAAGGCCTGTTTCTTCAGAGCTGGTGTGCTGCAATGCATCAGGCACAGAGTAAGCCTGTCAGAAATTAAGCCGTGTCACTCATCCCCTGTCCATTAAAATATTTGTTTGTAAGTGAAGCATGAAACCGATAGGGGGGCTGATGAACGCATGCCAAGCTGAACACCTGTGAGCAAAGGTGCAGTGGTCGGTAGAAGTGCAGGAACAGGATGCCAGTGCGTGTGTGGGAACTGGAGGGGGAGGTGAGTGGTGACCCAGCTGAGGTGTAATAAAGCAGCCAAAACCCAAAGGCTATACGTGTCTCAACGTTCTCCATGATGAACCATAATTACAAGACCAGTAACACTACCTAAGACCAACTACTCATCTAATGGCTAAAATTGTCAATGCTTGCAAATTTCTGCCACAAAGTACAAGACCAGATCCAGATGTGCCATGCATGTGCTCGGGCAAGACTCCAGCTTGGAGTTGCCGTGGAAAATGTTAGCATGATGTTACCAGAGGTGATAAGGTAAAGAGGAGTGAAGTACACATTTAGTTTACGTTTTCCTTTTAGCAGATTTTATACATAAAACAAGACTAATGGACCTATTTCCATGTAGTTACCACAGCTTGGCTCAGTTACTTAAGTAAAAGTAGTAACACTAAACCCCAGGACACTCTATTATTAGTAAATTAGAGAGGAAAAAGATCGTCCCATAAGTGCTATGCTGTGTTAATTTATTCATTTCACTAAAACATTTGTACATTAATTTGTCTTGTTATGACAGATTGTAAATTGAATTTAATTGAAGTATGCGTTCAAAATATTACTTTTAAAGGTATAACTCATAAATTTTTAACCTTATAATGTTATGACGGCAGCAATCAATAATAAAGTAAAAGCGTACACGCATCTTAAATTGCACTTCTTACTCATTAGTTAAACCTGTATAATTCTTAATAACGATCATCTGGCACAGTTTTATTCACATGCATGGCTGCTTAATTAGTTACACGTGTTAAACTGCCTATTAACCCAAATATTAAGTTCAGTTTTATTCACAAAGTGCCAAATCACAACAGCAGTTACCTCAAAGCATTTATATTGTAAGGTGAGAAACCCCCCAAAATCGAGGGCAAGCACCTGGGGACTTTAAAATAGAAACCTCTGGCAGAACCAGGCTCAGGGAGGGGCAGTCATCTGCTGCAGCTGGTTAGGGGTCTAATCAGCCAATCACATGGCAGTAAAGCTAACACATTTAGGCACATAGACATGGTAAAAAATAGCGTGAAGTTCAAACATCGTCGAGCATCAGAACAGAGAAGAAGGATGGAATTGTTGCCAGACATTCTGGTCTGAATATTTCAGAAACTGCTGATCTGCTGGGATTTTCTCACACAGCCATCTGATGATGGTTTGAACAGAGGAAATATCCGTTCAGCATCAGCTGTCTGAGTAAAAATGCCTCGATTATATCAAAGGAGAATGACCAGACTGCTTCAAACTGATATGAAAGCATACTGTTGCTTACTCAAACAATCAACTCAGCTAAGGTATACAGAAGAGCTGCTACAGCAGCAGAAGACCACACCAGAGGACACATCTGTTAGCTAAGAACAGAAAATTTAGGCTACAGTTCTCACAGGTGTCACCACAACTGGGAAACAGAAAATTTGCAGATCAACATCTCTGGATTTCTCCTGCGACAACCAGATGGTAGGATCAGATGTGGTAATAATAAACAACATGAATGCATGGATTCAAACTTGCTTGTATCAGTGGTTCGGGTTGGTGGTATAGTGGTGTAAGCATGTGGAGGAGATTTTCCCGGCACACTTTGGGCTGCCTCAGCACCAAACTGAACATCCTTTAAACACCACAGCCTACCTGAGTATAGTTTCTGACCACATCCAACCCTTTATGACCACAAAGTATCCATCTTCTAGTGGCTGCTTAATTTCAGCAGGATAACATACTGTCACCATCACACCTCAAACACCTTGCACCTTTGGGAGTGTTTGTATTGAGAGATTCATATGATGGATGTGCAGCAACTGTGTGATGCTGTTAATATGGACCAAAATCTCTGAGGATTTTTTCTGGCACTTTGTTCCGTTTATGCCAGAAAGAATTAAGGCATTTCTGTGGCAAAAGGGTAAATCTAATAAAGTGTCCAGTGATTGTATTTCAACACTGTGTGTGTGCATGTTGTATATTTTCACAACGGATTCCCCACTGAATGTATATATTTTGGTTCCTGTCAGTGGTTTAGACCAAGAGAAGACACTGACATCTATCAGTATCTCACTTTGGGTATGGACTACACCAAAGGCCGAACTCCAAGCTTGTCCCCTTATGTTTCCGTTTTAAATTAGTTTTGAACGGAGTCCAATCACAAGTCAGGAGAACCGGAGAGCATAATGCATTTCAGCAACTGCTCATGAGTCTGTCAGTGGTTTCACTCCAAAGTGGAGCCTGAAATAAATCAAACCCTCTGAGCTTCTGGTTAGTAACCAGCTATTGTCATTTCATCATCCCGAAGTTTTTTTTTAGTGGTTTAGGGGGAATAAAGGCGAACACAGCAGGGGCTTCACATCTGTTTACCAGTTATATTTCATCAGACATTGTGTTGTTAATGTTTCAATTTTCCAAACATATGTTATCAAAGCAATGCCAGATGTGTGTGCGTGACTTGAAATATGCCCTGTATGTGTAATATTCACATAATTGCATGTGTGTCTAATTAACACGATCACTCCTGCTTAGGGAAACATTTGAAAGCGTTCCAGCACTTCCCCTCCCTCCCTGCTTTCTCTCGTCCAGAAACTGCACAGCAGGACCCCTGTCTGAGGGCTCAGCCGCGCCTAAACCCAGCCTGAGAGTTTTACAACAAAAGACAACAAGTTGGAGAGTGTTTTTCGGCGCAGTTACACGGGAATTCAACCCGGGACGGGAGGAGAACAAAGGGGAGGGACGGTCTGAGCTGATGGACTCGGAGATGAGATAGCGCTCATACCCTGCCCCAGCTCCCCATCCATCTTCTTCTTCTTCCTCTCGGTTGATCGGACGGTTGCTTGTCTTACCGGATGATGTGACAGTTTTATGACAATCTGTGCAGGGATTTTCACCACGTGATCATACTGTTTAGTTACCAGCCCACGGTGATATCCGACAACCCGGGTTTAGGTGAGGGGGGCTCGGCTCAGCGGGACCGTGGCGAAGCGCTCAATTCCCCGGCTTTCGTGAGCAGTGGTAAGTGCCTCAACTGACCTCCCGGCGCTGTTGAAGAGAAGGTACTTGATTACTTTAGAAAGTAACCCCATGATATAACCGCTATACATCCAAGTGACGCTTTGAGGTCGTCTCACCTTCTTAAATGAGCTGAATTAACTCTGTGAGTAAAAAATAACCACGAAAAAACCCATTTACATAACTGTACAGATACAGAGGCTGATGTGTGATCATTTTGTATGTTTTGGTTTATTTTAAAGGATGTTTAAAAATTTGGGAGGCTAAATGTAAATGTAACGCATGAATGCTAAGTTAATTCAAATTCAGATTTAATGGTCTCAACTATTTGGGAAAACAGATTTTAGCTGTATCACATGTCTTCCCTTATAATTGTATATGAAACACTGATATATTATTGTAACGCTTTCCAGACTTTCGGCTGAAACCTCGCTCTCTTCTTTTTTAAGCTAAAACCCAGAGTCTGGAGTCCGTCAAAGCAGGACATTATAAACATATATATTTATTTTATTAAAAACATTTCGTCGGTCTCACAGCCCACCACAGCAGCCTCTTGTAGGCTCTCTGTCTCCAGAATTGATCCTTTAGAGTCGCAGACATATTGAAGTGCTAAAAAGCGTGTAAAACAGTGGATGTGGGTGACCACATCCAGACACTTTTAATATGCACCAGGAGAAAACGATTTTGTAGCTTGTAAATGACGTTAATGGCTGAGGCATTTTTAAAGAAGAGAGCGAAACAGAGGAGAGCTTTGCCTCCCACTCCCATTGTATCCCCTCTATTCTCTGACACTATAAACCCATTTTAACGTCCTCACTGCACACGTTCAACAAGTTTTTATCCAATCAAATGCACCAAACCCGGTAAGAAGAAGCAATCTGACTGATGCACAAGGACGTGTGGGTTGTAAGATGCTATAGGCACCAGGAAGTTGTCAATCCACATGAGCAGGGACATGCAAAGTTCAGATTTCACACCGACTGAAAACTGGCGCTATGTGACCTGCAGGCAACAGATGGCGTGACGAGACTTTGCCTTTCACAGAGTTAACAGAGCGGCGGCGTGTTGTGGTTTTCTGCTCCTTTAGGTGCAGTCATGTGGGAGAGGATTCAGATTTGCTGCGCACTGTTTGCACTGTATTCAGCGGCACCGCCTGCACACATCAACCGCCTGGCGCTGTTCCCTGACAAGAGCGCCTGGTGCGAAGCCAAGAACATCACACAGATAGTCGGGCACACGGGATGTCAGCCTCGCTCTATTCAAAACAGGTCAGGATGAAGGCCCTCTCTGTCCGATTATCTCTCAGTGCAGCTGAAAACAAATAAAGGAGAAATTCCTTGATATCATTAGGTTACGCTATCAAGAGTCATGCCTCATTCAGTTTGTAGGGCACATTATTTAATCGGCAATCACTAAATATGTCTTTGTTCTTAGCCAAAAAGTTTCTTTAAAAAGACTGTGGTGCTCAAACGAGCTCCAGCAGAGTGCGCGTCTGCTAAAAGCCAAATAAAAAGTTTGTCTCAGCCCATATTTATTAAATCTGTGTGCATGACTAGACGGCTGCATTCAGAGAGGAAGCTAATGACAAGATGTTCTTTGGAAGAGGTAGTCATGCATAAGCCTGGAGTTGTTCATATTTTTTTAACGGAACTAAAACCAAAATTATGTGTGCAAAACCTTTAGGTAACTGACTTTTTTTTAAAAGCAAACTACAAAGAGCAAAACAGCTAGCGTGATAGTAGAAAACACGTTTATCTATGCAAAAGATCCCTGATCTGAGGTCGGGAGGACAGACCCAGAGTCATGGGGTTAAAAGCTTGCGCCCACATAAATGACGTCACATCTGTGTCAAATCCAGCGTGGATCAATCCGCTGCGGCGACCCCTGGGAAATAAGGGAGCAGCCAAAACATCCTCTTACTACAGTTATTTTGTGTAGTTACAAAACTAAATAAAATGGAACCAGAGATAACTCAGGACGTGTGTACACTCTGAGTCATCTTCACAAAGAGTTGTGTTTGTGTGCTGAACGTGTAAATGTTGCCCCTGACAAACAGCGTCCATAGTTTCACATTTAAAAATACGAAACCCACCTCTGAAAGTAGCTCAAGTTTAGTAAAACTAAACTAAACTAAACTAAACACACAGTCTGGAAACTAACTGAAACTAAACAAGCAAAAACTTTAAACATATAGAAATAAATAGAGCCTGACCGATACCGATATCCAGAATATCAGCCGATATTTTTCTCCTTCCAGACACACGGATATGCCTAACATTTGTCACATGTTGTTATTTGCTCTTCCCGATTCTGCTCTGATCAGCTGATTGTTGTTTGTGGCATTTCAAACACGTTGCCAACAGGGAAGTTGCAGAGTGCCCTCTGGTAGACAAGCAATGCCGACATTCTGTATTTTTATAAACGCAAATATCGATAGATGCGCAAATGGCTAATCTCAGTCTATAATGCTGTCTCATTGATAAATAGTACCAGCCCTGGAAATAAAAACTAACTAAATAAAGAAACAACAAAATTGCAATAACTGTGACGCAGGACCTTTGGTTCTTGCCTAAAACATAAATCTAACAAATGTAACTGACCACCACACAGTGTTTATGCCACAGCCCAAAATTAACAGTATTGTTAATCACTCAAAAGCGATTTTTTTTATGTTTCTGTAATGTTTATTCACCAGCATGCAGAGGCATGTTAATAAAAATGACATTTTTAATGCTGAAATATAATTATAGTTGTTATACATAAACTTTTTAAAATTAAGATTAAGATGTCAAACTACAGTTATTTACTTGTAATCTGTAAACTCTGTTGCTAACCTCGCCCTCACCCCCTGTCAGCACCGGCAGGGGTTTATATAACCATAGAGAAAACAACAGCGTGAATAATAAAACAAGCATAAAAACAACAACAACAACAAAACAGCATCCCTCGTGGCAAAGTAAATGTGTTTGGCACAACAAAGGATCCAGACCATAAATGTGTTATCTAAAACAGCTGGATAGGGCAGGTTTTAAAAAAGAAAGATGTTTTTGACAGATTTCAGGTGAAGTCATTAAATAATATTATATATATATAAATCCCAAAAAATCCCAAAAGTTCCTGAAGCAATTGTCAGACAAACAGGAGTACACAGTGTTTTTATTGTGAACTATTTACTGTACTTTTCTGTACAGAAGATTTTCTGAGGCCAGGCGACAGCTAACTGTTCTTTATACCTTCAGGCTGCATGACTGAGAAAGCTGGTCAAAGATACATTGTTATTCCTATAAAGCTCTCTCAGTAAAACTTGATATGCATTCCTTCCTGTATTTGTTTGAACAGTATTGTAGAAAAACACGTTTTCCCATCACCTTTATCCTGGCTTTCACTTGAAATCACAACTTGGCTGGTAATTCCCATTTACGCATTACACGTCTCTGTGATTTGCCTCAAGGCTACCAGGCATCCTCAGACTTGGTAAATCAGTTCACATTTCAGGCTCTTTTTTTGGTGAAATTATTACTTCTTACTCTTGCTCGGCATGAACGCTGCATCTGTGTAGTTGAATGAGAAATAATTAACCCTCTCCTCTTTCTTGCAGAGCTTGTCTGGGTCAGTGTTTCAGTTACAGCGTCCCCAACACATTTCCACAGTCAACCGAGTCTCTGGTCCACTGTGACTCCTGCATGCCTGCCCAGACACAGTGGGAAGTGGTAAGAGTTATTGGACATTAGTCAGTTAGCAACCCCACACCAACAGTGAAAGCACGCTGTCCTCACCAGCAAAGCAAAAAAGCAGAAGATCTCGAAAAGGAGATCAGAATAGATCATAGTTACTTTTGTCTGACGTGAACCTTTAGCCTGTGTTTTAGATTATTTTAAGGTTCTTTGTCCCTTGTAACCAGAAGGAATCCACTCTTAGAAAAACAAAGGCTTTGTGGTGAGATGTATGTAGTTTGGAAGGCTGCCAGGTAGGCTCGGTGGATGGGACCGCAGGTGAGGTCACCTCATGTTTCAGTGGAAAGATATTGTACCTTGGAGCAGACAGTCGTTACCAGATAGTTTAATTAATTTCTGCACGTTTTTTTGTTTCACAAGACAAGACGGGGGGAAAAGTGCCTTCACGCTCACACCTTACAGTTAATTATCTGAAAATGGACGTCTGCGCCTGCGGTTGTGATTGTTGTTTCAGGACTTTAAACAGAATTCAGTTTGAGGCAAAACAAAGTCAGCTCTCATGAAAGTGGATACTGCTCCCCGCTGCTTTGGCTCTTGATAAAATTGCTGAATGATCATTTTCATTGGATAATAGAAACAGTGAGGGGGAAGTTGCGTGAGGTCTGGAGAACTGGCTGAGCTTGTGTAACTCTTGGGTTTACGGAGGGGGGTTGTGTATTTTTCTGTTTATTTGATTTTCCGGCTTTTCCCAGTATTTCTTTATTCCATCGAGTGTCATAAACTTTGTATGAAAACACAGATCCAGCAAAACAAAAACAAAACTATGAACCAAGAGTCTGGTTAGTGGGACCAAAGACACATTAACGCATTCACAGGAGTCCATCTTATAATAAGCATGTTAAATAGGAGGTGATGGAGGGAAAACTATAAGAAAATACTCTTGTTTAAACATAAAATATATTATCACACCTTGAGATTATTCAAAATAACAGCTTAACTTAAATACTATACAAATCAATGCAAGGAAACAATAAATATTTCATCTTTCTGCTGAGTTACTTTCAATTCTCAACTCACTCTTTACGCATGCATGTGTGCAACTTTGTGTTGGCACAGGTGACGCTGGATTGTCCGGGCAGCGAAGACTCTCCCCGGGTGGATAAGCTGGTGGAGAGGATCTTCCGCTGCAGCTGTCAGTCGTGCAGTAAGGAAGGTGTCCAGGAGGGGGCGGTGATGCAGCTGTATCCAGCAGACAACAGCCTGGATCCTGTCCCGTCTTTATCAGACAGCGGGGTTCAGTCTGACCCCCTGCCCCACACAGACACGCACTCCTACAAGCATGCTCAACTACACACAGACCATCACTCACTACCACACACATCAGACGGGGGGTAGGTCTGTAATCTTGTCGCTCACTCCAGGGGACTTTACCGCCCTCCCCACTCTCCCCCGACACTGCATCCTCTGTACCAAGCTGTAGTATTTTAAAGGCACTTTGAAGATATGACTTCACTTTGTGTTAAAGCGTTTCTCTAAAGGCACACACACACACACACACACACACACACACACACACACACACACTCACAGAGTCATGTTATCAGACGGTGTGTATGAACTCGTCCAAACACAAAAGCCTGTGCACTCTTTTGTTTGTTGATTAGCACATTCATGTGTGTGTTTGTGCATCCAAACATGACTATAGTCTGTTAATAAGCTGCAGTCTTTTAATCTGCTTCAAATGCATTAAAGTCAGTTGAGATAACTCTCTTTAGTTGTCGTGTTTATCTGAAAGCTTTCCTGCTGCTCTGTCACTTTTGTTTTTTATTTTTTCAATGTCACAAGAAATAAAACTGAAAGCGCTTTGTTTGTGTTGGCTCAAAGACCCACTTTCAGCTTCCTGTCAGGGACTACAAAGATGAAGCTGTGACTCTATTATGTGGTTGTTGTGTGACTCTTGGCCATGGCCACATGGTCTTGTTTTATTGTGACCAACAAAAATGTAGCCATGTCAGACTTTTAATCGATGCTGGTGCCACTTACTGGAGCGAAGAAGAGCTGCAGGATGAGACCCTCCTGTTTGTTGGCCTAAATCTGATCTCAGTGCCACAGAGGAACTTTTCCCTGCACATTTACTCAATTATCTACTTTATTTATGGTGCTGCATTTAAGGGATGTGGTCATGTTTTTCCAGTCATCTTTAAAAAAAATTCTGATATGTCAGTTTTACGTTTATGGAGTTTTCATTGAAGTTATTTGGCAATGAAAGATCATTTTTTGAGGGTTCTTTATTCAATACCACTTTATAATTCTGATCCACTACATTTATTTCAGAATTTTAGTTTCTTAAAAAAAATACGATTTTGTATTCAGAACAGATCAAAAACTTCAGATTAGTTGTTAAATATAGTTGTGCTCCGACGTTTATATACACTCATCATGGGCGTTAATGTCATGGTAATTCTGGGCATTCTTTGAACTGCTGTTTCTCCAGGGTGGAACGATTGTGCAGCACACATCCTTCGTGACTTAAAAAAAAGAACTGGGGGCACAAGTTTTAATTTTCTATAATCCGCACAGGGTCAAAAGTATACATGCATCCCCACTAATATTTGGTTTTTAGTTGGGACACATTTGATAGCCATTAACAAGAATCGGCAGACTTCATTTAAACTCACTGGTTTCTGAAGATCTAAGAATTAGATTTGTAGCTTTACAAAAGTTGGGAAGGTCTCTTTATGGTCAGACTAGAGAAAGTTGAGCTATTTATACAGATAGATATGATGGGAGGAATAAAGATGAGGCATTCAAACGTAATAACACTGTACCAGCTATCAAGCATGGTGGTGGTAGCATCATGCCCTGGGGCTGTTTTGGTGCCAGTGATATTGGTACATTGCACAAACTTGTGCTCAACTTGTATTTTTTAAGCCATTAAAGATACATGTTGTACAAATATATACACATTTATCTATATATTACTAGTCCTATGTGTATATATGTGTAGATTAGTAGGCAGCATTAATTAAATATCCCAATTTTATTATGACAGAAGAAAATACAAACTCCACACAGATTCAAGCCCAGGACCCATTTCCTGTCAGAGCACTGCACTAACCACTGAGCACCATTCTGCACTTGTATAGTTTTTCTTCAGTAACATTTTATACAGGATTTTACATGTAATAGAGTACACAGTGTGCTTGCACGGCTTCTTAAATAAAGGCTTTGACTATCTATTTCATCACTGCTATCAGCGAAATGATCCTTTTCTCTGTGACTGCAAAGTAAGGAATGGGGTAGAAAAACCACAATCCCCATTCTGGCCAGGTAATGCAGAGTACGTATCTGACACAAAGACTTTCAGTACAAATTCTGTCTGTGAGTAACTTGCTAAAATGCAGTGATGTGGTGCAGTTAGTTTGAAGAAAATGCTGATGTTGTTTAATATATACACAAGAAACATGCAGGTCTGTTCTGCGCTTTGTTCAGAAAGTTCACAGGTGCTCCAGCAGATGTCAGCAGATGTCACAGGTAGAATCCAGAGAGACGACATTTATCGTGCACTTTACTTACAAAATCTTCCTCCACACCATCTGCAGCGTCTCTCCACTGCTTCATCAATCAATCTTTCATCTCCATTTCTATGTCCAGGCAATGTCTTTTCTCAGCTCAGTTTCATATCCTCCTATCTTTTTCGCTTGTTCGGTGTAATTAAATTTGAGCAGCGAAAGGTTGACTGTCTGTCTGTGCTGGAAAACAAATCGATCATCTTCTTATCTGCAGCCACACAGCTGACAATGTTCTGAGGACTGCAGAGGGAGAAACTCGCAGGGATATTTGTGGACGTATCACAGCCTTCTTTCCCCCCATTCAGCTTTAAATGTGTTCTGTTTTCAAGCTCATATACAAAGCAAAGGCAAACACTTCTCTTATGTAATAAGCTCTTAACTGTTCTTTTATTGTATGCATTTTCTGACCTTGTTTAGCTGCACTGGATGACTGGAGCTTCTTTTTTTTGCCTGTAGAGGATGTGTAGGCGTGTCCTCTGGTTGTTTTCAGTTCTATGAATTTAAGCTCACCCTAATCTGATTTTCCTGAGATTTTATCTGATTATCTGACAAGACTGGCTTACATTCACTTCTATAAACTACAGCAAAGGTCACTTGATTGGACAGACACCAAGATAAACAGGTCTGGGCTGTGAGTAGCCAATGATGTAGTACAACTGTTTAAAAACTGATAAAAAATACATGGTGCTACCACTGTCCACTCTCTTTATTAGATATTAGCTATCATTTACAAATGTAATAATGAAGAACATAAACAACACAAAGACTTTATTTAAAGATGTAGATGATTTGTTTGAAAGAAACAACTCTGACTTCTGACACTGACCACACCCTGGAGCACATTTCTGCATCACAGAGAGAAAAAAAGTGGTCTGTGAGCATGAAAACTGACGTATCTGTGGTCTAAATATATCTTTTAATTATGCTGTTTTAAGCTTACAAATATAGTAAACACATATATTTGTGTAAACACTCAGACAATTTATTAGGTATAGCTTGCTAGTGCCGTGGTGACCTCTCTTTTGTCTTCAGAGCTGATTTAGTTCCTCATGGCACAGATTCATGAGTACAGGGAACTCAGTAACATGTTGACCAAACCAGGTCAACATGTTACTGAGTTTTGCGATATGGTGCATTATCCTGCTGGAAGCAGTGACCGGAAGATGAGTACACTGTGGTTATAAAAGTGTGAACATGGTCAGGAACAAAACTTAGGTAGGCTGTGTTAGTACTAAGGGACCCAAAGTGTGCCAAAAAATACCCACGAACATCATTATACCCCCACCAGACTGAACAATGATAAAAGCCAGGAGGGATCCATGCTTTCATGCCATTAACTCTAAATCCTGACCCTACAATCCGAGTGTTGCAGCAGAAATTGAGGCTCATCATATGATCACAGAATTTGGTGAGCCTGTGTGAATTGTAACCTCAGTCTTCTGCTGTTGTAGCCCATCAGCTTGAAGGTTTGACATGTTGTGCATTCAGACTTGCTCTTTTGCTCACCTTGGTTGTAATAAGCTGTTATTTGAATTACAGTCTCATCATTCTCTTCCGACCTCTGGCATCAACATGAGATTTTATGTGGGTGAAAATCTCATCTTTGTTATTTGTCATTTTGACGGTCAGCTTGGACCTCAGCAGGTCGTCTTAACCATGTCTACATGCCCAAATGCCCTGAGTTGTTGCATTGTGATTGACTGATTGGATATTTGTGTAAATAGGCTGTTAAATACATTGTACCTCATGAAGTGTCCCGTCAGTGTATGTGTTCGCCATTTATGGAGGTTTTCTCATTTGTAACTAATGGCTTAAGTAACGGCTTTGTATGTGAGATATGCAATCTTTTCATAGTTTCTATCCTGAAAAATAAAAACTCAAGTAAAGTACATATATCTAAAAATTCTACTTGAGTACAGTAACAAAGTAGTACTCTGTTACTTCCCACCTCTGATCTTAAGGTAAACTCAAACTGTTCAGTATCTGCGCTTTGCCTGTTAGGAGTATTTCGAGATGTAAAGAAATGATCGCTCAGCCTTTGGTAAGTAAAGCTTATAAACATCAAACATCACTAAATGTTTTGGATCAAATTTTCTGCATTAACAGTGCATCGCTGAGACGAATGTAAATCACAAAGCAGATGAAAAGAGAACGATTTTCCACAAACTGGCAACTAAGTATGAGCAACTAATGTTTAAATAGTAGATCACGTTTTTAAGTGAAACTTTATAGAGAAAATGTAGCAACAGCGGTGACGTGTAACCATGACACCATCCTCCTCCTCCTCTGTGGCCCTCCCTGTTCACTTTACTTTGTCGTTGATAAAGGGGTCTTGTGACACACTGCCCCCCCCCCCCCCCTACTATACAAACACTTAGGAAAAATAGTCCAAGCTGTCAAGCAACCGCGTGAGCGCGCACTTTAACATTGGAGAGCGCGCTCCGGAGTCGCTCGCTTCCGCGGGCGCACAGAGGATCCCGAGAGCGCAGCAGCATCACTTGAGTCCGACTCACAGGTGCTCCTCTGCCGCTGCTCTGCTCTTGAACTGGCACCTGCCGTTATATTTGCTCGGAAACTAAAAGTTCAGAGTCGATTGCTGGGAGAGAATTTTCTCAAACACACAGGGATTACCGCGGTTTACAGCTACATCAAGGTAAGAAAAAATAATTCTGCTTGTTTAGTGCGTGTGATTAGAAGAAAAACCAGTGTGAAGCTAAAATAAAAAATAAAAATGATTTTAGTGGAGTCAATAAAACTGAGAGGGAGCAGAACATACCAGTGGCTGACAAATTAAAGGAAAACTGAAAGTCTTGGTAAGGTGTTGGGTCATGAGAACTGCTGCGGTGCACATTAGCATTGATTGGTAGAGGAAGCATGGACACCATATTAACCAAAACACCAAAAGATGTGTTTTGGATAATATGGTGTCCATGCTTCCTCTACCAACACTGGCTTACAAATCTGTCCAGAGTCACCCATATCGGTTCATTTGTATTGAGATGCGGTGACTGTAAGGTCACATGGGTCAAATCATTTTCTTACTCATCAAACCAGTCAGTGAGCCCTGGTGCCCTGTGGATGAGGGGCATTTTCCTCCTGGAGGAGTGTGTAATCATTTAAACGTTGGTACAGAGGGATACAAGTAGACAAAAACAATTTGCATCCACAGCAAAACAGACTCTGTTTAAGGGTCTTTTATTTTCCTCTAATTTGCCACCTACATGGATGTCCATATGTGGTTTGTGCCTCTAGCTCAGCAGCAGGTCGTTTAAGCTTTAAGGATTTAGTCATTCAAGTAAAAAAAGAAATGTATTTCTTTTTGGCTTTAGTGACAAAGACGTGATCGAAGAGATCGACCAGACAAGTGACGGGAAGATACTGAAAAAGTGTGGATACAGTATGTGTGTGTAGGTGAAGTCAATATAGGCTTTAAGTTCCCATTTCCATGGTCTGATGGGCTATTGGCTGGTTGAATGGAAAAGGAAAAGGAGGCAATTCAGGGACAGAGCTCTGTTTGCACCTCAATTATTTAATTTAAGTTTCAAAATTCAGCAGGCATGCATATATAATTACAGCATCCAGCCTGGAGAGGATACTTTAGCTACGTATGGTTGTTTGAGTCAACATAATAGTGGTGATAAATAAAAAGAAATGGACTGGTTAAAACATGCAGATATTGTCCATGAATGTAAAATAGGCTCAGTTTAAATAGCCACAGTAATGATGTGCAAGATTTTTTTTTTTTAAAAAGGACTCCTGCAGCACAGCGTCATTCCGTAGCTCGTAAAGTAAAACATTAACTCGATCAGACGCTGTCTCACAGGATGTGCGGTATGGACGTGGACCTGGACGACGGCGGTTCTGCCGAGGAGGAGAAAGAGGAAGATTTCTGGATCGGAGAGGGCGTGAAGATGCTTCCCCCGCCTGTGGCTCACAGCGGGGGCAGTGCTTGGGGCAGCCGTAGGGGAAGGTGTGGCTGCGTGGCCTGCGGGGCGGCTCTCATCCTCTGGAACCTGTGCGTGGTCTTAGCCAGCGCTCTGCTCCTGGCTGTGGTCTTCTCTGTGGTGCTCCTGCCTGCAGGGCTGCTGCTGTATGCTGGTTTCCTCTGCCACTCCAGGGTAAGCTGTAAAAATCTGTAGCAGAGAGTGCCATTTATCACCACATGTTAGATTGCAAAGTCTTATCTGAGTTAGTCATGCCTGCGGATGAAATTTCAGAGAATACTTAGCAAAAGTTGATAGAGACACAGGGCCAAAGGGTTAAAACTATAACGTTGGACACAGGATGCTGTTTAGTGGTGTTGGGAATCACAATGGGCCCCATCGGGCAGCACTTTAACAATGCAAGATAATGGAAATTTAGATAGCCAAGTTATGCACTGAATTTTTTATTTTTACACCCCTTCAACACAGATTATGTCCCCCAACAGTCCTTTTATATTGTAAGAGTTTCCTCTCTCTCTCTATCTTGCCAAGTAGACTGAGGGAACCATCTGTCACACTGCAAACACACACATGCACACACACACTAAACGAACTGGAACAACTGCTTCTGTATAACTTGTACACTGTCCTGATTTACTGGACACAGACGCAGGCACAGTAAACAGTCTGCTTTCTGTAACTGTATGTTTGGAAGAGTTCATTCATTTTCAAGGGGACTTGTTATGCTCATTTCCAGCTCCATGTTTCTATTCTCGGGCTCTATCAGACCTTGCATAATCCTTGTTTATCTGGTACAGGACATTAGGGCAGTCCCTCAGTCTATCCTCTGTCTAAAACAAGCTGTTTTAGCTCAATTTCTCCATCCTCTAAGCTGACTTTCTTCTGACCGGTCTACCTCATGAACAAAAGGTTTGCACAGAACTGGTAGCCTTAGATGACATCACACAGAGCCAAGAGTAGAAAAAAAACCCAAGCTTCTGTTTCACAGGGATCAGTTGTTCATACGCTGACGTCTCTATTGGCCATGTTTAATCTGAGTGTCCACAGCACTAACGGTACATATATGACAGACAATAAGGAGAGCCGTTATTTTAACATGTTTATAATTTTGAAGAAACATGCTTACGTGCAGAGATGCAATTACAATATTTTCTGTAGCAAGTAGAATTTAGCAACTAAAGAGGTATTTCCCTTGAGAGACCTTTGAGTCAAAACAGACACCTGATAATTAATCTACAGTGGATTTATTAAGTCATGGCTCCAGATAAATGGTGACGTTGCTCCATTTCTATTAGCTGAATTGATAAGCTGCTGTTTATTAAGTGACAACATTAGTGTTGCGTTTGTTACTTACATCATATCGCCAAACGTATTCCCTCATCTGCCTTCACACGCGTATGAACTTGAATGACATCCAATTCTTAATCCATAAGGTTTAATTTGATGTTGTGCCTTTGCAACTCTAATAGCATCAAACTTTTCCCGGTATGCCTTCCACAGGTTTAGGAGTGTTCATGGGAATTTTTGATTTTTCTTCCAGAAGTACATTTGTGATGTCGGACACAGTTGTTGGAAGAGAAGGCCTGGCTCACAGAGGTGTTCTGTCAGGCTGAGGTCAGGACTCTGTGCAGGCTAGTCAAGTTCTTCCACACTAAACTCGCTCATCCATGTCTTTCTGCACTGGTGCTCAGTCATGTTGGAACAGGAACTGGATATGAAATTGTACAAAATGTCTTGGATTGCTGAAGCTTTAACAGTTCCTGTTGCTGGAACTAAGGGGCCGACCCCAACTCCTAAAAAACAACCCCACACCATAATCCTTCCTCCACCAAACTTTACATTTGGCACAATACTCTCAGACAAGTACTGTTCCCCTTGGAACCAACAAACTCAGACTGACAGATGAAGAAATGTGATTTGTCACTCCAGAGGACACGTCTCCACTGCTCTAGAGTCCAGTGGAGGTGTGCTTTAAACCACTGCGTCTGATGCAGCTGCTCAGCCATGGAAACCCATTTAATGAAGTTCTCTACACACTTTTCTTGAGCTGATCTGAAGGCCACATGAAGTTTGTAGGTCTCGGCACACTATGCACCTCAGCATCCGCTGTGATTTTACATGACCTACCACTTCATGGCTGAGTTGCTGTCATTCCCAATCGCTTCCACTTTGTTATAGCAACACTAACAGCTGACTATGGAGTATTTAGTAGTGTGGAAACTTTACAGCTGGACTTGTTGCACAGGCGGCGTCTTATCACAGCACCACGCTGGAATTCACTGAGCTCCTGAGACCGACCCATTCTTTCACAAATGTTTGTAGAAGCAGACTGCATGCCTAGGCGCTTGATTTTACACACATGTGACCATGAAAGTGATTGTAACACCTAAATTTAATGATTTGGATGGATGAGTGAATACTTTTGGCAATATAGTGTATGTCTGGTGCCTCCACGTTTATAACGCAGGCACAAGAGGCTAGTACTTATCTAAGTGTACAAATGTATTTGGTTAAAAATACATATTTTGTTTGTATTTATGAAGTGAAAAGAAGACAAAAACAGACCCTGCAAAACAAATGTTTCAGGCACACATTTACTTGTAAAGGCTTAGCGCTCTATTAGTGCTCAGGGCTTTAATTTACTTCCTGGCATTTGCAAGGCAGGTGAAGAATTACTAGGAGTTATCAGAGACTCCGACTCTTCAAACCCTGCAGTAACATCTGACAAGCACTTCTGAAGTAAAACTGACAGAGGAGCTGGAAATGACTACTACAAAGCAGCATAGAAACTTCTTTGAAGGCAGGCACAGAAGTCATGCCAACACTTTGAAAAGCAAGAAATGGACGTCTGATGGACGAAAAGATAAACATGAGGGACTGACACAGGCCTCGTGGTGCACCTTTCCATTGGGGAGGGTTGATGCGCACGCAGGGTTAGCATAGGAGAGTCAGCAGAAGAAAAATTGTAACCTGTAAAGCACCTAAAGAAACACAAACAAGTCTGAGTCATTTCAGAGTTAAAACTGAGGTTTTTAGGTTATGAAGAAAAAAACAGGAGATGCAGCTTTTGGAGCATCTTGTTCAAACAGGCGAATAAATATTCTGCTTCGAGGTTATGCTGCACCAACACAAACAAGCCTTTTTGAGAGAAATATCACAAAATTCATCCTGCAGCCAATCAAGGAAGAAAAACCTAAGTGTAAAGAGGGTTACTTCTCCGAAAGGATGATGATCCAAAATGGAACAATGCACGACTTCATGAAACATCAGCTAAAGTGTTGAGAGTGGCCTTGGACTTCCATGGACCTGACCATCATTGAAAATCTCCGGTGAGATAAAAAGTGATCTGCAAGAGGAGTGGGTGAAAATCCCTGCACAGAGAGCCTCTGTTACCTGGCTGTAATATTTGGCACAGTCTATTATTTTGTCCTATTTCTTTTTAATTAAATAAAACAATTAAGCTAAAATAAGTGTTTGAATCTGTTGCTGCAGGGTTGTATGTACTTCTTTTCATTAAACAACCAACAAGATATCTGCTCAGGGCTGCCCAAATATTTGCATACAAGTCTAAGAGTCAGTTCACAAATCATTTGAGAGAAGGAATCTGCTCTGCCACTGAGTCTTCTTTAACTTCTCTGGAAGTTTAGGCAAGTAAGCCCATGCCATTTGTAAACAATAGGAGGATTATCTGTCATTAAGGTTGGCTCTGGAACCTGGAGAAGGCAAACAGTCAGCCTTCAGGCCAAGTCTTCTTGGCAGCATTTTCTACATGTGTACCTCACACCTTCCCCTCAGAGGTGTTCAGACATATTCTCTGGGTTTGCACAGCAAAACAAACACGGTAACTTGAGTTTGAATGTTGGAGTTTGTCAGCATTTCTGACAGGTGCGGCTCTTCTTGTGTGAGATACACGAAATGCAGTTAAATCAGTAAAGAGCAGTGGACCTGGGCATCGTACCAAGTCAGGCAGGAGAGAGCTACAGTTCGGTCCTTAGCTTACCCGATAGGTCATAAAATCAAAGCCCGGCTGAAGACCCTGGTTGTCTCAGTTAGGAGTGATTTGTGCACAGCCATGTAGGGCACTGCACATGAATTAAAAACATGCAACAAGGGGACACAGAACGAGAATATAATCACGATTAGGCCAGAGTGAATGTCAGAACAGGCCAAGCAATTACAGACAATGTCAGTCAGACTTCTTCCTTTTGTGGCAGCAGAGCACGAAGCGAGGGAAGACAAGACAGTCTGATTTGGTGCCAGCACCAGCTGTGCGCAGACACACTGTCAAGGAAGGAAATGTACTCAGTGAAAGCATCACTTTACACTTCGCGGAGGGGTGTGTGCGCTTGCAGGTGTGTATTAAACACCGCTGTTGCTACGGTGCATTTAGAAAAAACAACTTTTAGCTTAGAATCAGAATCACTTGTGCAAAAGAAATAGAAACAATAGTAAAATGAGAGTGACTCTTTACATTTAATATGCCTTAACATGCGATTTAGTCATGAAAGTGTCTCCGCTTGCATTTTTCTAACAGATTTGTGTGAGACAAGTATGTGATGTACACTCACTGGACACTTTATTTCAGCTTGCTAATACTGGGTTGGACCCCCTTTTGCCTGAATAATAATAATAATCGTTGATGATTGCTTCTTGGGGGTATCAATTCAACAAGGTGCTGGAAATGTTCCTCAGATATTTTGCTCCATGTCAACATGATAGCATCACACAGTTGCTGCAGAGTTGTTGGCTGTATAACCATGATGTTAATCTCCCCACCACATCACAGAGGTGCCCTGTGCTTCTTTGCAAAACCTCTCAAGCTCCAATCAGGCTGGATGGGTGTGAATTTCAGATCTCTTGACTAAAGTTCAGTTGAGTTCAAACCTAGGCTGTGGCTGAGCCACTCCTTTGTTATCTTGGCCGTGTGCTTAGGATCGTTGTCCTGTTGGAAGATACATTTTTGCCCCATCCAAGGTCCAGAGCTCTCTGAAGCAGGTTATCATTAAGGATGTTCATCTTTCCATCCACCCTGACTAGTTTCCCACTTCGTGTACTCACACTGTACTCTTCCCCACACGCATGCCTTGATACAATCTTGTTTATAGGCCTACAGACCATTCCTTGAACTTCATGCCTTGGTTGGTGCTCTGACGCGCACTGTCAGCTATGGGACCTTATATAGGCAGGTGTGTGTCTTTCCAAATCATGTCCAATCACCTGACTTTACCTGTGAAAAGGCTGTGAATATTTATAAAAATGTACGTGTTATATTTTTATTTTTTCTTTGTAGTACATTTCCAAGAATTTTTCATTTTGTGTTTGTGTGTCAAAATGTGAGGTGAAAAATGAATTAAATCCGTTTTGAAAAAGGCTGTAACACAACAAAAATGTGGAACACATGAAGTGCTGTATGTTTTAAGAAGAAAAACAGTGACATTTACTTTCTTTTCAAATTGAAAAACCATTTAGTAAAAAGTGGTCATCAGATGTGTCTGAATTGTAAGCTCTTGTAACAATGTCACTGCGTCCTCACACAGGTGTGAGTTTCAGCTGCTAACTTTGCTGCTAGCTTTGTCTCTCTGCTTTTTGCAAGCTTCTGACTTTTACTATCTGACCACCTGCTGTCCTCCTCCTCCTCTCGCTTGCAGGTGACTGACAGCTCTGAGGTTTACTGACAGCACTGAGCACACTCTTATCTTGCAGAGAGAAAGAGCGAGGCAGGGAGAAACTCTGTCACGCCCCACTGCCCACACAGTCCCACTACTGCACCCTCAGCACACATCCAAACACGCCTCATATTTAATGAATACAAATCCTGCCTATTTGCTTTTTCACAGATGAGATGGAGCTTCTGCTGAAGCCAAAGTGCTCATCACATGTTTTGGAGCACCTCTGTCTCATCTACTCTCCCTCCTGTGTTTGTCCTTGCAGGTCCTTGATGCACCCTCTGCCATCTGCCATTATCTCGATGACAACAGCTGCTCTGCCCTCATCATCCTGGGCTTTGTGATGATGTCTCCGCTCGTGATTGTGGCGGCGGCAGTCTTCTGCGGGCTGCTCCGAAAGTTTCGACTCCTGCTTTTCATTCAGCCAATCAAGCGCGCCTGGTACAGAGGGAGGCTGCTGGACTGGGCGGGCAGCATCCACGCCTGGGTTTGATCACAACAGAGAAGGTGGTGCTGAGGGTCACAGTGATCGGAAAGATTGATTTGTGCAAGACGAACCTGAGGGTTACAGATGTTTTGCAAAAATAGAAACATCATTATAGTCGATAAGACAGTCATACAGCTAATACTTACTTTGTCAATGGTTGTAA
The DNA here is from genome assembly GCF_057382185.1 of Mchenga conophoros. Classification (NCBI taxonomy): domain Eukaryota; kingdom Metazoa; phylum Chordata; class Actinopteri; order Cichliformes; family Cichlidae; genus Mchenga; species Mchenga conophoros. Next base: position 20,637,402 of record NC_140530.1, read on the forward strand.
AAATGTTTGACATTTTAGAAATATTCGAGTCCTCTTTTCTCCTGTTAGTTTTGGTGAGAAAATCAATATCACCCTCATGTCTGTGTGGTGATATTGAAGCTGCAAAGACCAGATAATTAACTTAGAACGGGATAAAGACTGAAAACTTCGATTCAGGGTGAAACCCAAAACACATACATTAATATAAACCACCTAAAAAGATATTCCAGAGCTTTAGAGGTGACAGTAGGAAGATTAAATTAGCCTTTCCAGCTAGATGTTGCTGGGATTTGTGCTTATCAAACAGCCATCTGCCTTCAGCCTCCTCTTTGAGAGTGCAGTCACCTCTCACTGATCTCTCAGACAGAATACAAAAGTGTAACTTCTAAAATGTCAAACTGTTCTTTCAAGACCAAGACCTGTGTTATTGTGTCACATATTTCTTTTTATTCATTTGGTTACTCGCGGCCCATTCTGGGTAATTTTGTGAATTGTTTTTTTTTGTTTTGTTTTTTTGAAAATGACCCTAGATGAGGGTTTGTTGGGTTTGTGTGGCTTTTACACAGAAACAGACCAGTTTTCTTAGATATGTAGTGCCATCTTACAAGAATCTTAAAGCAAAACACATTACGGGCTCATTATTGAAGTAAACCAGATGCATATTAGAACAGACGAGAAAAAAAAACATGCAAACTTCTTGGAGAGTGAAGGATACCTGCAGGGTATTCACGCAAGCTTTAACAGCTCCTTGTTGGTTTATTTTGAGGACACATCAAACACCAGTTTAACTATGATTTTGTACAAAAGCTCATATTGTTGTGATTTTGTATTGCCTGTTTGCGAACTACATGGATGTGTTTAAATGTGAGACCTTCTCAGAAGGTTGTATTTGTGGTTGCACTTGAGAACTCTCTAAATAAGAAAAACAGTTTTTCCAAGCATGCGATTAAAGCCCCGTCCACACAGGGAACAATTTGTTCGTTTCACTCCCGGCTTTGTCTCTGACAGTTGGTCACTAGCGGACATTCCAGGTTGCCTAGGTTACCCTCTAATGTACAGTGTTGTGCAAAAGTCTTGGCCCACCCTTCATTTCTTTATGTTTTGCTTCCAAAAAGCCAAACTTGATAGTAATTTTTAAAACATTTTCTTGAACATCAGTTTTGTTGTTGTTTTTTTGTTTTTTTCCCCACTCATTTTCAGTTGAAGCTATAAAAATGCCAAAGATATCAAAGTTTGAAGGCATTTTTGCACCAACAAGGTAATACCCAAAGTGCTATTAGCTAAAGATTTGGCATATCTAGAAAAAAGGAAAACTGCAGCAAAGACCTGACACAGGACCTGAGTGATGCATCTATCCCTTCAGTTGATCCATGTTCATTCAAGATAATTCATTCAAATCATCAGTATATAGAGAGGAGGTCAGGAGAGATGAACAACAGTGAGTGTCTGCAGCCATCTGCAAAACAGTGGAGGCGCTGTCATGGTTTGGGGATGCATTTCAGCAAGTGGTGTTGGAACCATCAGAAAAGCATCAGATTTTTCAGTGATCCCAAACACACCTCTAATTCAGTAAAAGCAAACCTGGCTAGAAAAGCACGCAATGAAACACACTGAAGCAGTGTGGGATCATCTTCACAGAGAACAGAAGGTAGCCAACATCCAAAGAAGAGCATTGAATGGCCTTTAAGAAGCCTGCAGAACTTTTCCTGAAGACTACTTAAAGAAATTACAAGAAAACAAGAAAGTTCAGTTCAAATAGAATTGTACAAGCTCCATACACTGCATTTCTATGTTTGCTTGCACATGTTTCGATAAATTATTGCACCCATTTGCAATTTTCTCAGCAAAATAAAAAGAAACAATGGGTGGCTTGAGACTTTTCCAAAGTTCTGTAGCTCATATCGTTGTCATGTGTCAATCAACGGCATTCCTGCCTTCTCATTTATAGGTGCTTCAATCGCTCACCTGCGATGGGGCTTTTAGGAGACCCTTAAAAACAAGGCGAATCTTGTGAAATGCATTATAACTAGAATTACTCTCTTGCGGTTTTTGCAGAATATGATGTTGTCATTATTTTGACGACATCTAATAGGATTTTTTCCTATTAGACATTTTTGTAAGTTATGGCCTAAAGTGTCACGAGGAACATCAAAGCTTTGATTATGAGGATCATCCTTGAGTCGAAGCGAGTTTTTGTGCCAAAAATATGAAGCAGTTCCTTCATGATGTTCACATGGAATCATAAACGCCCACCCAGTGGCATAAAAAACTTTCACAAAGACTTAAATTGACAGTAAAGTTTATTCCCAAGGAGTTTTACCCAATGTAGCATCATCAGCAGTCATACCTTGTGAATGTGGGGGCGATATGAAACATATTTCATTTTAATGCTTCTTTTAGATCACATTGTGCCATAAAAAAACACCCCTCTTCGTGAACACAACTAAAGTCGACAGCATGACAAAGTAATTGCCTTTCAGTGGGATCAGACTGTTAAAGAGGGATTTGAATCATCACATCAGTTCATTGTGTTGCCTCTTTGCTTTCCGGTCCTTTAAATTCACCAGTGACACGCTGCAAACCCTTTTATCTGTGTCCTTGCTCCATAGCTAAGTGTTCAGACTTGTGGCTTTGCCTTTCAGAAGGAAGAAATAAATCATATTTAATGATGGGCATTGATTATTCATCCTCTGCCACTTGTATCATGCTAAATTATATGTATTTTTTAGCTTATTTATTTGTGTGTTTTGTTTGTGTTTATTAATCTGAATGTGCTCTGTTAATCCAGCCAGATAAAGAATGGATCGAAGTTAAGACCAGTGTTTTGGAGAACCGTGTAGGAAAAAGGCTGAAATAGTTTTTTTTAATGTCACAGGGTTGTATACCACATCTGAAGCAAATTACTGGGAAAATTGCAGCAGCTAATTGAGGTTTATTTATTTTTTTGTTCAAAGTGAACTTTGGTGTTATCAACAAAACAGCATGTTCTGACCTTCCATCAATAAAAAAAAGAGGACATCTCTTTGTCGGCATGTCTCTTTTGTGTTGTGACCCGTTTTTGAAGGTTGGAAAGCTTTGAAGATAGGGTAGTAACATTTACTTCTCACTTTCTCTCAAGCTCACAAGCAGAGCACACACTTGGATACTAAGAGGACACTATCACACTCATTTCTGAGGAAAACAATATGATAAAGTCTGCGATAAAACTCTGTGCAGATCAACAGAGCAAATGAGCTAATTAAAGGAAAATGTTGCCTCTGATTATGTTTTCGTCCAGTCTGTTCTCATGATTTATGCTGCCCATTAATGCAGTTCAGCACTCTTCATATTGACAAATTAAAACTATCCTGCGGCCTGAAGTGCTGACATGCGTCTGCTTTCAGTAGGATGAATGTTTATCTTGCAATTTGCAAAAGCAATCTTCAGTATCTAAAGGATGTAATTTTGCTTGAATGAGTCAAAATAAAATAGTCTGGGCTAAGTCTGGAATCTTAAAACGTGTTTAGCCATGCCGCATGGTTTTAGCGCAGTGTCGTCTCACTGCTGGTTTACTCAGTAATACATTTTCACCAAAAACAATAAAGGCAGACATTTGTAAAAGCACGGGTCCTTTTGAAAAGCTCACTGAATTCAAGTATGGCACTGTAACGGGATGCCACCATTGCAACAAGTCAGTTCACAAACTCTCTTCCCTCCTAGATATTCTTTACTCAATCAGTAAGTGTCATTATTGCAAAGTGGAGGCATTCAGGAAGCACAGCAACTTAGCCATATAATAGCAGACCACATAAAGTGACAGGCCATGTTCTCCGAGTACTTAGATGAATAGTGAATAGAAGTTGACAACCCTGTGGTGCGTTTTAAGCCTCCTCTGGCATTAACATCAACATGAAAATTGTGCACTGGGAGCTTTATGGGTTGCCTCAAATGGGTTTCCGTGGCTGAGCAGCTTCTAAATTTATTGAAGATCTGCTGTTTAATGACAATAAAAAGGATAATACTAAGAAGTAAACTTTGCAAGACAATGTGCACTAATATTACTGCAGAGCTCCTGAAGGTGTAATGTGTTGGTGACCCAGTAGTTTTCTCCAAATGCTGCAGGGGCTCATTTTCAGCCCACATTCACCTTTTTTTTTTCCAGTGGCACATTGTATTACCTAATGCTAGCTCAAAGGATGATCAATCACACACAAAAAATGCAATTATATAGACTAAAGAAGTAAAGAAAAGAAGTATTACATCTGTAGAAACAGCCATGATTCAATAATAGTCATAAAAAAAGAGTGAAGTGTTCCTAAATTAACATACTATACTAAAATTGGACATGAAAATTATTATTCAAACAAGTAAAAGCTGGACCATATCACCACTGAGGGTAAATGTGTGCTATAGTAAAATTTCAGAGATTTGTGACGCTTTCATGACAAACAGAAACAAAAAAAGTTAGTCATTAGAATTGGGAAAGAACTCTGCTTCAGTAAAATCGGCTCAAGGTCTAAAACATGTGAAAGGTTCTGAGTAGTCGCCCAGTGTGGGCAGTAAATCAAGCCGCAATCATCCAGTCCATAAATATAACTCTGAAGTGCAGGCCTTCAGCTTTAATTCAGTGGGATGAACAAAAAGATTGCATACAAATGTGAGGAACTAAAGCATTTTAACAATCCCGTCATTTCAGTATTTGGACAAATTAAATAGCTCAAAATAAAATGTTCACTTGGTTGAAAACCCATGGCTGGTAATGACAGCCTGAAGTCTTGAACTCATGGACTTCACCAAATGCAGGGTTTTCTACTTTTTAATGCTCTGTCAGGCCTTTACTGCAATTGCTGTTTGTGGCCATTTCTTTGTGAAGTTTATCCTTTAACAAGAGATCAGGTGACTGACTCAGCCATTCAAGAATATTCCACTTCTTTGCTTAAACTCCTGGGTTGTTTTGGCTGTATGTTTTTGGGTCATTGTCCATCTGTATTATGAAACACCGCCATATCAATTTGACTGCTTGTAGCTGGATTTGAGCAGACAGTATGTCTCTGAACACCTCAGAATTCATTCGCTGCTCCTGACCTGTGTCACATCTTCAATAAACACTAATGTCTCAGTTCCACTGGCAGCCATGCACGTCCAAGCCATCACACTCCCTCCGCCATGTTTTACAGATGGTGTGATATGCTTTGGATCACGAGATGTTCTACGTCTTCTCCTGTACTTTTTTCTGAACGTTTTTCCAGTACTGTGCTGGCTGTTTTAGATTTTTTTTTTTCAGTCTTCTCTTTGTCGTACACTTGGATATTGATGCGCCTACCTCCTGGAGAGTGTTGTTCACATGGCTGGCTGTTGTGAAGGGATTTCATTTCACCATGGAAATGACTGTCTTTTAAAAATCTGAAACTTTAAGCAACATTCAGACTTGGTCTGTGCTGACTCCACACATGCCCAGTTCTATGGATCCATCTTGTTGTCTTTAAAGTTTATCACCTTCACATATTTGCCAGATGGTCATGGTTAACTTTTTTCCCATTTAGATTAACTAGGTGGATCATGTGAGCTTTAGTGTTCCCCTTTCGCATGCTCCACTTCCTCAGCGGAGCATGCTACAGGGAAAATTGACATCTACCATAAGTCAATCTGTTGCACAATTTTCTGCCATTTTCTGCTGTTAAGTGCTTGGCAATTAGAAAAGATGTCCAATATAGGGAGGAAATTGTGGGAGGGTGGAGCGGAGATTGAGCTCTGAAAGCCAGAAGCCATGACAGAAAGGGCTCTGGTTTACTGCTAATAATAAAACAAAACAAAACATAATAATCAAGCTATTATTATATATTTGAAATCCTGATATCTCCTCTAGACAATGCTTCATATCTGATTTTCATCATTGATTATTTTCCAAATGGAAATTTTGAAGGATTTGTTTTAATAATTTTGAAGGACATTTATTTTAATATGCAATGCTGAACTGAGGCTGTGAATATTTCCATGTGTTAAGAGGAGATAATGGCAATTTTGTTTGTGTGAAAATGTGTATTTTTCATTTCTTCTCTTATTTATTTATTTAGTTTCATTAGTACTGGTAGAGACAAAAATGCAGGGAAAGTGCCATTAAACAGAAAAACAGGGGATGCGCAGTGCATGCTTCTATTGGTGTGTAAGACTTCACAGCTCCAAGTGTTACTGTACTAAATTTTACTCACCAAAGTGCTAATGTGAATGTCGTGGCAGGTCCAATAATCTTTTGACATGGCAAAGTTCCCGAATGAAACAAGGAGTTAGAAATGGTAGATTTTTATTGTTTAATCCTCTGTTTTTATGAAAAGGGACTTATGATGTGTGGAAGCAAAGTTTGACACCAGAGTTATGATAAGTTATCCACAATATGAACAAGAAATGTATTTATTTATTTAATGAAAACGGTAAATTCATGAAAATCCTAACTCCAAGAATCTGTATTCTTTACAGTAGAGCATTTTTATTGTTTTATTTCAAAGTATAATACTTCATCGTGACTTAGAAATCAAAAAAATATGATGCAACATTATTTAGCTTTTTAGTAATTGAGTTGGACCTTTAATGAATTCACAGATTCAGTTCACTTAGTTACATAAAAACACAACTGAACCTTGGTGAGGTGATAGAAGAAGTTAATTGTCTTGGTCCTGGGTTGTCGGTGCTCTGTTTTTGGACTTTCAAGTGTTTATATTTTTCCTCATAGTTCTGAGTATAGAGTTTAGTTCTTCTCTCAGTATTTCTTTTTCCACCTCTCGTGTCAGTTCCTCCCAGTGCCTACTTCATTCATGTGTCGACATTTCCCTGTTCAGTTCACTTCTCATTTACTGCTTTATTTTGATAGTTATTTGTTCTTTGTGCCTTGCTTCAACTTTTATGTCCCTTGTCTTGTTATCTTATTTTGTTCAGCTGTGTCTCGTTTTCCCCAGCTGTCTCACTCTCCTGATTGTTCTTCTGAGGGTATATATAGTGCTGTTATCCCCTTAGTCTTTGTCAGAGTCTGTTCTTGTGGTCAGTGTGGTACTTTGTGTATTCCAGCTGGCCCCCCTTCATGTCCCAGTAGTTTATAGTTTTTGGTTTTCCCGTTTGGATTATCTGCAATCAGCTTTTTCTTGTAATCAGTTTGCTTTCCACATCTGTTTTTTTTTGGCTTCATTCGCACTCCATTCAGTCTGCCTACAGATTGTGACATTAACAGCAAAGACTGTAAAGCTTTATCTTCTGGGTGTGATAAATGCATGTACAAAACCACAGGCCTGTGGTTACAGTAGTCCCTAGCATAGATAATATCTTTATTTCAGCAGTGCAAAGCATAGACCTTTTTAATGGTTGAGATCACTTGTTCAACACAATGTCACCTGTGATTTTAAAAGAAAGTAGACTTTTGTGATGAATATATCTGTTTAGATGACTTCTATTTTTAATCAGTCTGTTGGGAAGTTATTCAAAGAAGTCATAATGCCAAAATTGGTGTATGTAAAGGGGCGTCCACACAGGAAGCCTGTGGATGTTAGTTGTGCATCTCTTTGTCACTGATCACTAGGTAACCCTTTATGCATTTAATACCCCATTATATGTAAATTAACAATATGACACCGGTCATTCGCCTCAGATTTGAGAAAAGTTTAACTCAGCCTGACCGCTTAAGATCGTAGTGAATGTTTCACCCACTGTTGTAGTGTGATTGCGTGTGTGGACGCCACTTAAATGGTATGATGTTTAGTTATCTGGATTTGAAGAAACAAATTGTTTCTAAAGTGAGCATATTTGTTATAACAGCATGGCACATGAAGTTAATGTGTCTATTTTTGGTCTCAAACAGCTCAGACCTCGGAGTAATAAACATGCCACGTGGACTTTTTTCCACAGAGAAGTATTGTTTTACTTAATAGCCAATCGGAGGGCAGATGTCCCTTTTAAAGGTACTGATTGTCTGAGACAGTTGTTTACCTGGCTGGTTGTTTGCTGAATAGCAGACGCAATGCAAGAAGATAAAAAAAGGTAAGACCAGCATGTCCTCAGCTCCCTGTATCAGGCAGTCAGCTGCTCCCCGTCGTTCTTCTCAGACATAAATGGACAAACAACTAATCTGCTAAGCATTCTGGTTAATATTTGTACATTTACAAATCTTTGGGACTCAAGTGTTTGATCTGAAGTGGCCCCATTTAACCTCAGTTATTCTTCTGGATGTACATGGGTAGGTTCTAAACATTAATTTTTTACTTCCCTGCTTCTCAGCAATAATCCTGCTGTTTTTATGAACATGCTGTTTGTACTGTAATTTAAATCCCATTCAGAGCAATGTCCTTGTGTTCTAAAGTGAATTACTGGAAAAAATCTGCTTGCTTTTCCACTTAGAGAGGAAATGGAAGAAGTCAGAAATGTTTGCTGACCTGATAAATGGAAATGTTCTAACAACAAAACCCATTAAAAAACAGAAGAAATAAGGCGAGCCGTTTTGACTAAACGAAGGGTTGACTAAGGGTTTTAGAATTCAAATCTATTTATTTGCTAAAGTTAGGAATACTTACATTTTAACACTGTCAACCCTTAAATGAGTAATTTTGGTAGTCTGACTTTCCAGACTGATAAATGTCACTGAATTAAACATGAAAACATTAAAAAGGGGTGTGCATCAAAGCTTGGATCCAAATGCAGACCCAATGGACAACTGTTTCTTTAGAAAAATAAAATCTTAATGGATAGAGTTTTACGAGGAGCGAGCGCCATAGGGGGTGAGTTCACTAAAAGAGAGGAAAAGGTGGATTAATCCAGTGAATGTGAGCAGGGACGTTGAGGTGAGAATTTTCAGAATGATAAGAACTGAATTGCTTACTTGGAGAGACGGAGAACAGTGGCGGAGTCAGCCAGGTAGATGAGAGAGTGGATGGTGGAGTGGAGTAGCTAAGATGTCCAACCCTTTTCACAGGATTGTTGCGAGCAGGAGGAGAGGCGGGTAAGTGTCCAACAGGAAACATGGAGACTGAGCCGGCCAGCACTGGAAGATCAACCGAGAGGCAGGTGAGTACCCAGTATTGACACGACGAACAAGAACACTGAGCAGTATCATGGGAGATGATTTACCACCGAGGCAGCAGATGATCTGGCAAAGACTGGAAGCTAGAGCTGGTCTTTAAATGCTGCCTGGGAACACAGACATCTGCCCAGGAGGAAGGAACATGGACTCAGGGACAGGAACGGAAAAACATGGCATTTTGTTTCTCTGCTGTTTCTTCAGATCTTTTAGCCAACTTCACACTGTGAGACAAGTTCTTTCAAATGGTTGGGAAAGATCAGTTCTTAGGTTTAGGGTATTAGGTTTTTTATATTTGTTTAATATTTGTAATATTTATATTTCTATAATATTAAAAATTGTTTGATCTCGAACATGCAAATATGATGAATATCCAAAAATTCAAAGAAATCAGGAAAGGATCAAACACTTTTTCATGCCAAAGTACAATTAGATACACATCCTGCGCTGATGTGGATGTAAATCCTTCCACTAAAAGCAAAGAACAGAGATACAGTGTGTTTCATTAGAGAAGTGTGGGCAGATCTTTAAACTCTGAACAGAGCCATGTTCGATGTTCCCACTGCTCTAAGCTCATTGACTCCTAGCTGAATCTCCACTGTTAAAAGGCATGAGTGGTTTGTTCCCCCATTGAAGTGAAAATCGTTCCTTTAAAGATGCAAATTACTGACTTCAGTCATCATGATGCAGACGTAACTGTCTTCCTGCACCCTGAATACACTCGCTATTATTGCCACATGAAAAGCCTCCGTAGCCCTTCTGTGCTGAAACCGAGGCTTCCTGAATTCAGTGTAGAGCAAACGAGCGCTGACAATTACACACTGTCAACACATTAATCTGCAAATATTTCAAAAGCCTAAACACTGATCCTGGCTTCATCAAACACAACAGGATTAGATGAGGCTGATGCTTTTGGCAGCAGCAGTTTGTTTGTGAAGGTAGAGGCAGCAGTGAGTTTGTTTGTGACCCTCCTCCCTCTGCATCCTCTGGTCCCGCAATTTTCTTCTTCTACCTGAACAGTGCTCCCAAATAAGCCATCATTATCTCTATTTAAAAACGTAAAAATAAAAAACAGGCTGGTTTCCTGGGTGAAGCCACTGAAGGTTAAAATGCACTGCAAGTGGCTGCAGAACGAACACTGCGCTCTTTGCCTAATCTGTCTCTATGGCAGCAGTTTGTGTGTTTTAATGTCAGTGATATATATGGGTGTGTGTGCTTTTCTACTTACAATGTGCATGCAGTCCAATATGTTTGTTTTGGACCTGCACCCAGCTCTGTGCCTCTGTTGTGGGCACGAATGGCCAAGCAAATAACTACTTTGCGAGTACACAGATGTTCACGGCCACAAATGAGCAAACACTTTCAGATTCCTCATTTTCTCTGCACATCCTGTGGTGGCCAACTGCTGCTGATAAAGCACAGGAACACAGAGGAATAATTGCCAACAGGCAGTGAGGCGTGGCGCTCACAGCATGCTGTCAGAGGAGACTACACATCCAGGACAGGACGAGGGTGTGAAGAGGTGATGGCTTTTATTTGGCACAATGAGCCTTTTCTCACATGAGGTTTATGTATACACACTAATCCAACTATCTGCTACGTTATAGGTGGGATGAACAGTCTGAAGACCTCTGGAGGAAAAGTGGGAGGTGGTGTCAAGAGCTGGGGGTGGCAACATTGAAGCCAAACTTGTGAGCCAGCTGCTACCACCAACCAGGACCTGAGTCAGTGCTCAGCCATCCAGAAAGAAGCAGGGCTTCAAGCAGCACATCTAGTTAACAGCAGAAAGATAGCGGCGCGTATGGACGTGTGCAGCGGCACAGCACTCCTAACTACTGTGCACCTTTTTGTGTTTTTCTGGTAATAAAATGGTTTTAGTTAAAAGATTGAATAGAATCTGATGCGCGAATGTCAAGGGGAAGATTATTCCATAATTTGGGTGCGGCAATGGCAAAGGCACGGTCTTCTCTGGTCTTCAGCCGGGGTAACAGTATTACTAGCAGCCTGTCGCAAAAGCACATTCATTCCTTTTCTTTAACAAAATCTAAGATAACCAAAGATTGGTTTGAGAGGGATAAAATAGTATTTTGCATTCCCAAAGAGCCATATCTCAGCATGGTGTGCAGTGTGTCCAAATATTTGTAAAACTACAGAGATACAGATAGATGGAGTAAAGTGGAAAGCAATTAGTCTGATTTTGGTTTTTCAAGGGCCTTAAAGGTGCAGTTGTGCCTAAATTATGGGTTTTGTATTAAAACAATATTCTGATACATCTAACCCTATCTTTCTGTTGTTATGAATCCATGGAGCATATCCTTAATTAAGATGACAATGAATCAGCTTATGCCATAATAATCTCAGGAACACAAGTCACTCAGGAGCAACCCAGAGATTCTGGTTTTGCCCCGAAGTTGTTTTAATCAACCCTGAGCAGCATTCTTTTATTGTCACAACACAAAATGTTTTGTGATATTAAATATACTACAGGCTTTGGCCAGACAATGAAACCCTTTGGCTTTGTTGATCCCCAGCCCCTTCATCTCCTTCCACCTTGAGGCTGACATTTGTGGTTCAGAGGCAAATGTCATGACAACTTGGGGTTTATGGGTTGGGCTACTTTCAAGTGTTATCAGGGGTTCTAGTGCCAAATTATCCTAATGGAGCACTTTGCTCCCAGACTGCTGGTTTATTTGTGGTTCCTACATTTTTCAAAAGTAGAATGGGAGGCAGAATCAGCTCCCAGTTGGAATTTCGAGATAGACACACTCTCTACTTTTAAGATTAGGCTTAAAACTTGCCTGTTTGATGAAGCTTGTAGTTTGGGCTGAACCCTCCTTTGGCTACAATCCAATAGGCATAAGCTTCTGGGGGCTTCCCATGATGCAGTTCATGCCTTTTTCACTCACATCTTTTCATTCTTGTGTCACATACTCTGCATTTAATCATTAATAATATACTCTGGCTTTCTCTCGCCTGTAGTTTATCTCCAGTTATGTCTGAACCTGCTCTCTTCTCTTTCCCATCACCCATGGCCGGACACGGCTGCCTCTCACTGAACCTGCTGTTCAAAGGAATGTTTTTGTGTTCCCAGTGTCCTACGACCACCTATGAGCAAGCTAAGTCCTTGAACGTAACCAGTTGTTTGCACTTTGTTGCAAACCAAGGCGTCTCTTGATTGCAGACTTTGACAGAGATACATCAACCTCTTTCCCAAAAGTTGATTCTATTCATCTGGACGTAGCATTTTCCAAATGAACAGAATTAACTTTTTGGGGGTATCCTTACCTGGATGACTGGGCATGCATCAAGACACCTACCTCCTTGCTTTTTCTAGATGTTATTGAGAATTTTTCTTAACTATGGGAATAGTTCTGTCATCATCCACTTCAGATGTCATCTGTGGTCTTTAAGGCCTTTTGATGGTGCTGAGCTGGCCAGTTCATTCCTTTGGTATCCAATTGTTGACTTGGCCACTTGTAAAGTTTCTGCTGTCTCTCTAACAGGATCATATGTTCTTTTCTGCTTTCATTTTTACCATTTATCTGGACCTCATATCGAGAGTTCCAATGAAACACTTTAATTGTGATTTGTTCATTACTTGTCATCAACTCCAGATTTTTCATCTGTTGTCATGAAATAATGAAGTAACAGGCCTCACCTGCCATGAAGCTGCTTGTTCGTTACTTCTCAAACCACTTTTTATGGTTGGATTTTAAAACACACCATGTTGGAGTGCATAGGCAAAATGAAAAGAACAGTCTACATTTTATTCTAGCCCTCTGTGTATATAACCTGATCCTTACAGATGCAGGAGTCTAACACCTGAAAGATTATGCTGTCAAAGTCAGTTATATCTCCTCCAGGGTTCCCAATCATGGCTGGTGGTCTGATTTCTCTTCCTGTGTGATCTTTAGCAGAGCGCTTGTAAAATGCAAAAGATTTTCTTCCAGCGCTTTATGATGATGGAGTCGTGTCTTCCATTTTTAGGTTTACTCTGTTAATCAGGGCTAATCAAGCTCACTGCTTATTCACAAATCACAGGCAATCACCAGAACATTCACAGGGATGCCTGGTGTGACATTCCTCATCTTTTCCATAGAAGCTTTGTCTAGCTTTGTGAGGTTCAAAATGTCAGCAACAGAACCGTGATTTAAAAAAAGAAGAAATAATGTTTTAAATATGTTGTCGTCAGAAACATTACATCTGGCGGTAAAAAAAAAAAAAAAAAGCTCACAGAAACAGATGTGGTTTTCTGCCATCCTCATGATTTTTGCCTCATTGGTTTTCACTCTCGTTCTCTTTCTCTGCTGCTGTTTGAAGCACTCTTGTGAAAATGAACCTGTCCTGTGAGCCATTTACATCAGGCTCTCAATCCATTTTTCATTTTTCTACTATCTCGCGCACTCAGCCTCACACTCATGCAACAGAAATTACACTTCTCTCAGTATTTACCATCCCATCTACCATCTGTAAAATCACTCTTTGTATTCCTCTCTGTCCTGAGCAGGCACTTTTGTTTATTTCTGATAACTACTTGGAAAAAAATATTATTTTTCTTCTCTTTACCATCGTCTCGTGCAAAAAATTGCCATTTTTACTCACCATCTCAGTTTTAGGTTAGCGAGTAAATCTTTAGGAAATTGCACACACATAATTATACAAAAACATTTAAAAGTATGTTTTAACCTCATCTTTTTAATACTTACCATCAGGTATAGCTATATCGTTTTTATTTGTGAAGTACTTTAGAGAATGGCCAAATAGCTATAAAACTCTGGCTTCTTTGCTGATGTTTTATTATAGTGAAATTCAGAAAATAATATCCTCTTTGTTCTCGATTTTGGAAATCTAGTGGAAAAAAAGTCAAAATCATTAACCTGCAACCAATAGCCATTTTAGCCATTCTTTCAAGTTAACACAAGTGAGTGAGTACACTTGTGTAACTGCTAAATGGAGAGAAAATGTGTGATTACATATTTAAACACACTTAAACACACACTTTACTTTTTCCACTTATATAAAGCCGTCAGATTGATTGGTTAGAATGTATGTTTTTAAAAACACTGCTGTCAGTCTGCATTTTATGTTGCGGCTTATGAGCCAGACTGCAATGAATAATATGTTTTCTATTTAATTTAAAATGTCGTTCAGAAAGAGAAATATGAAGCGTGAAATGTGAAGCCTACCAAAGTGTATGTAATCTTTCACTTTTTTATCAAAAGTATAAAACAGAAGCTGATTTACCAAACAGTAAAAGAACTGCAACTTACTATAATACATGAAATCTCAGACTGTCTGCAAATTACTCCTGGATGATAAGTAAATTGAGCAACCAAGCTTGGCACACAGGTGCATCTTGGGTCCTCGTAGATTCTTATCTATATCAGATATTCTGGCATTATTATGTTGCCTAGCAACCACTGAGCAATAGGCTACAACAGCAGCAGCATTTATGCACTTGGAGCAATTTGGAAAGCACCCTGTTTGTTCCCTGATAATAACGTCTCATGTCCACAAAAGCTGAATTATACTTCATATATGTTGCTCATTATGCCACTATGTTGCCAAGCAACCACCTAGCAATGGGCTACAATGAAACATTTTTTATCAATTATGCAGGTATAATGGCTCATAAAAGCTTTCATGACAGTACCATCTAATTTATATCAACAAAAGTTGAATTGTGCACAATACACTATGAGACCATCACATTGCCTGGCAACCTGTGTTGACCTATTTTTAGGCTTCATGGAGTACACCCTATGAAAGGATACCAAGGTTGTTGTTTTTTTCCAGTAACAACAGTAACATTTCATTTATTTGCACAAAAGTTAAATTAGGCCTTTACATCTTAAACCTAGCACATAAAGTGAGGAAATTTGCTGAGTATTTCTTTGTTGTAACAATGCTTCTTTACAATAAGTCTTATAGTGGAAAGCCTGTTCTTTTTTTTCTTTTTTTCTTAAATGGTGCCATATTTATAAGCAAAAGGCATTTGTGGGTCAACCAGCAGAGCTGAGAATGTGGATTGCACATGAAAAACTTGTCAAATCTTCACTGCCAATACCAAAAAGCTTATTCTGCTTTTGATGCTTCTTTTCAACTTCTGGTAACACAGGTGCTAACAGCTGATTGGCGCTTGATTTGCAGCACCTGAGAGCTTGCACTCTTCTTTCCCAATTTTGTTACTTTTTGTCCTGTGTTTATATTATAACATCATTTTGACTAGCACCCATCTAGCAACAGGCTAAAATCAGGCATTATAAGCGATTATCAATCTGTAAGAGCTTACTAATGGACAGCATTGGGACACTTTGATTTCACAGCCAACAACACAAAAAGGCAGAACAGTACTGTAGTATGAGCATATCCATGTCCTATAAATTAATTACATATGTTAGTTGCAAGTTAAATATAGAGACATACCTGCTATTCTTTGCAACGTCTGTATGAAATCAAACAAATGAAAAGTCAGAAAATGTATTTTTTCACATGTAAGTAGAAGGAAGACATGGTGGCCTCTGAGGTATGTAAATATCTATGATTATATCCATGAGTGAGATCTAAGAGGGTTGGCATGTGTTTGGATATAGCTCAAAGGGATGCTTTGTTCTGTTCATGTACAGCATCAGAGTTTAAATAGGTTTATGCTCTTAAGGCACTGGTATGTCTACCCAAAGCTCCCCTTCTGAGGTGGGAATTGTACAGGTTGGGTCCAAAAATGTCTGCATCTTTCTGAAATTGACAGTTCAACAAAGAGGTAGATTTGGAATGACAATTACTGCAGTCAGCTTTTGTGTATGTTGCCAAGTACGGCTTTATGACTGCCTTCCAGCGGAGGATTTCTTAAAACATGTTATCCTCATGTTATCCCAGTTCAGAACAGCTGTAAACATTTTCCCCTCTTGGATGATCAAACAGGGTGTCCTACAACCCATATAAATGTCTGCAGGCTTTTAATTTACTGCCTTTTCCTGGATTATGAAGTATGCTCATCTTTCCAGACAGCTGCCATTCTGCTTTGTTTTTCCTCCCCAAATGAACACAACAGTGTCTGCCCTGGCGTCACCTATGCTTCTTCTCTCATTACCCCCCACAGGAGAGAGCAGCACATATTATCTTTCCCCTCTCCTCCACCTTCTCATAACTCTCCTCAGTTCATAGCTTGGTACTTTGGGTCTTTACTGAGTGCTACTGTTCTCCCTCGGCCTCTTCCTATTTTCAGAAAATTAAAATCCATTTTCCTTTGTTCCGCTCTTGCCTTATTATAGCTTATTCCTCATCCCCTGTGGCTGGAATCAACACAGGCTTTTCATGAACACTAATTTCATCCTCTGCAGGAGACATGGAGCAGGCAAGAGGGGATTACACTGCACCTCATGGGGCCACTCAGGCCATATCACAGAAATCACAGAGGTGGGTAATCATCTCTGTGCAGTGTAATAAAAAACAGGGAGATTTGTGTGTATTCACTGAATGATAGCGGTGGACTGCACCTGTAGATGATTATTTCACTCAGTTATGCATTAATTAGATATGTGAAGTAATTTTGAACCCTTTAATTATTCAGAATAAAACATTTTTTAATTCCTTCAACAAGCCAAAATGATAAATGGGATTTCCTGCATTAGGATCCATGATGCTCATTTAGATAAGTGATGTCTTCAAATCTGCCTAATGATTCTTAATATTGATGACCACAAAAAACAGGTGTTGTCCGATCAGCCAGTAATATAACACAACCTGAGTGTCCATCTCAATTAGGCCACAACAGATCAGATTAATCTCCATTTTAATTAGGTAACATAGATTAAGTGCTGAAACTAAAGGTGAATGTGGGCACTGTGTGTGAAATTACTCACATTTATATAGTGCATTTATCTGTTGTCCACATGTGTGACAGTTATGTAATGCACCCAAAGTATTGCATAATGAGTTGGCAATAACTGAGCATTATGCAGAGGTGCATATAGAGTAATGACCTGCTTAAATGACCATCAAAAATGTAGATGCTACATAAGAGGATTTATATATAGAAATACTAATATACTGCAGTGTCTGCTGATACAGGAATATTGTCATTAACCACGCTGCTCAGAATGATAGTGCTGTTGTTCAATTCAATTTTATTTTTATAGGACCAAATCATAGCATTTGCCTCAAGCCGCTTTATATAATAAGGTAAAGACTCTACAATAATAGAGAGAAAAGCTCAATGATCTCACAGCCCCTATCAGCAAGCACTTGGCAACAGTGGGAAGGAAAAACTCCCTTTTGACGGGAAGACCTCCAGCAAACCAGGCTCAGGAAGCCACGGGGAAGAAGTAGGACAAAACATTAATAATAATTTAAGATTAAATGCAGAGTGGTATATAAACACAGATGGAAAGAAGGTGAGTGAAGAAGAAACGTTCAGTGCATCATGGGATGCCCTCAACAGCATAGGTCTAATATAGCAGAACTAAGGGTGGCCCAGGTCACGTGATCCAGCCCTAACTATATGCTTTATCAAAAAGGAAAGTTCTAAGCCCTAATCTTAAAAGTAGAGAGGGGGTGTGACTCCCGAATCCAAACTGGGATCTGGTTCCACAGAAGAAAGCCTGAAAGCCTGAAAGCTGAAGGCTCTGCCTCCCATTCTACTTTTAAATTTTCTAGAAACAACAATTAAGCTCACAGTCTGAGAGTGAAGTGCTCTGATGAGGTGATAAGGTACTATAAGGTCACTAAGGTTAGATGGCTCCTGATTATTCAAGACGTTATATGTGAAGAGAAGGATTTTAAATTCAATTCTGGATTTACCAGGTGGAGAGAAGCCAATATGGGAGAAATATGCTCTCTCTGAGTAAACTGAAGGTTTTTCAGAGAGCTTTTAGAACAACCTGATAATAATAAATTATAATAGAAGTAAAAACAAAATGCACAAATTAGTTTTTCAGCATCACTCTGATACAAGATGTTTCTAATTTTAGAGACATTAAACTGATGCCAAACTTCAGGAGTACAGTGGAATCCATGCTGACAAATGGGGAAACAGCTTTACAGGGGAAACATCTACATCAAGAGGTGAGGGCAGCACAGCCAATTGTTGGGATGGCGCTCCCACATCTGGACTCCATCTATATGCTGTCAGGATGAGGAAGGCAGACAGTATCAGTGAGGACAGGACACACCCCGGACATTCTCTGTTTGAAGTCATCTGGCAAATGGTTCTGAACACTAAGAACAAAAACTCAGGAAGAGTTTTTTATCCCAGAGCAGTGGCCGCCAACACACGACACAACTGACTGTGTGCACGCCATGGAAATACTTAAACTTCATACAAATGCATACAATATGGCACTGAGGATACTTTACGTGGTTAATGACACAATCGTGTACAGTGACACAATGTTTATTCATTTCAAAGAAACAACATGGTCATATTTAATAAATGTGTTTATAATATTTATATAATACAGTTCAGGTGTTTAAAGTGTTTGCTAAATATTTCCATATGCTTCCAGTCTTTGAGCTGAGCTAAGCTAACCATCATAAGACAGTGAGAATCTGTGCTGCTGCAACATCACTGCTTTAACAGTGACATCCTTGATAAGCGAGGAAAGCTAGTCCATTATCCTCAGATGTGACTGATAGAGGATGATGATCTCAGGTCTCAGGGGCCCTGGCTTTCTTTGTGTACTTTCACATCGAGGTATGCCTGCACATTCCTGCACTGACAGATGAACTGAGCGGCTGCTGTATGGCTGGAGATCTCTGGGATCACTGTCGTGTCTGTCAGTAGCAAGAATACCTTTGACACAAGAAAAACATTTGAAATTTTTTTTTTCAGTATAAATTATATTGACATCTATTCATTACTTCATGCTTCCAGTGAAATTTAGAAATCTTTGTAACACTTGATAATGTGGCCGACTACTGACTGTGTAATAAAAAGTGTTTACAAATTAAATTCAAGACTCTTGTTACATATAAATCCCTACATAGCTGAACTCCTGTGTATGTAGCAGCCCTGCTGAGACCTTATTTCAGCAGCCGGTGTCTCAGATCATCTGATGACGCCTGCTCTGTACAACCACACTTCTAAGGTCGTTCCTCATTTCATCGGTTCAGCTGAATCAGTGTTTTGATTAAAAGCAACTGAGAACTAATTTTTATTGGTTAGCTTTTTCACACCAAATGTGGGAATGAGGAATGTAAGACCACATGCTTGACTCTGTTTTCCATTACTTGTATAAACAGCAGGAATTAAAACATAGATCTGTATGGTAAACTTGGTTTGTTCAAAAGAAAATAAATGTATATAAATAAGTTTTACCTGAGGTGATGTGATGGAAACCAAATTTACACCTTAATAAGAAAAACATTTTTTGTCTTTTCTCCCCAAAAGGTGTTAGGCCAAAAGAGTCCCCGGGTATCCTGAGGACAATTTAAAGGTTCCAGGTAGCAACAAAGAGGAGAGGATGGAAAGGGAGATGTTTTAAAATTGGAGGAAAAAATTGGAGGAAAACAAAAAGGCTGCAGATGTGTGGTCAGCTGTGGAGGGAAGTCTGGAACAAACACACTGTGACGGCAAGTGTTTACTGCATAAATATTAATATGGTTAACAGCAGAAGCACCGGGTAATGCTTCCAGCTCAAGAACCATGAATGAAGTTGAACAAAACAAGCAAAAAGAGCGCTTTGTGAATAAATTTCCTTTTGCATTTACTCCATTTCAAAAAAATCAAATGGTGGAGCTGTCAGTGTTTTCTCCATACTCATGTAAAAGGGCTCTGTTAATATAAAAACACTTTACATCAGAGACTGTTGGATAGTCATACATAAGAGCATAGTCTTTTAGCTTCATATCTGTGTTTCTGCAGTCTCTCTCAGTCAGTTCATGAAGTGCCTCAGCTGAAATTGAAAGGATTAAGATGACATTTTGTACAGGCCTTCAGACTCCTGAGAAGATTATTCTTTCAGACTTTGGTCAGGTCTTAACCTCAGGTTGATGTCCAGCTATGGGATTCAAGTCAATGTTTAAACAAAGTCCTTACAAACCACAAACTTTAATGAATGGGGTGATCTGCTTGGTTTAGATGATACAAAATAATAGATTACTGTAGAAAAAAGAAGTTTTACTGAATTTTCCAAACAGAGCAGTGAGAAGGCTTTCATCGCTGAACATGAAAGCGGTGTTTTCCTGGTAAGTTAAAAGGGTCAGCAGCTAGTTTACAGTCAGAAAAGATAAAGCGGCGGCATATTTTAGGCCGGGCCCTTGTTAAAGACAAGTAACTCCCAAATGACATGCAGTTTCTCACTCAGATCCATCTCTGGCTTATCACATCCAATTTTAAAAAAACAAACACTCAACAGGCAAAAGGCTTTGAAAGCTGACTTCACAGACCAATGTGTGATGTCACTGTTAAATGTGCAGACTATGGCTTTTAGCTGGAGATCGTCACTGGTGGCTGAGTGTCATTATCATCTCAGCCTGATTCACCGAATGTCATTAAAAGCTTATTAAAACAACATTAACAAAAAACACTAATATTATCCAATAACTCAGTCATGAATTATTCGTAAATGTGCATGTGTGGGTGGTCAATTTCTGTGTTCTGTTTAATGGGATGCAGTAATGTTGTAATCGATAAAACGAGCAATTGGTGACTTTGCAGGAGAAACTAATAGATGGACTGCAGTCTGAGGGGTTAGCAGGTGTGCTACTTCATTATTGCTGTTTCAAAGTAGTTTAAAGAACCATCATAGTGGGTCTGATATCAGACAATGATGAGACTCTACAGACAGGTGGTGCAGACCCAGTGGTGCTTAGACAACCAGGAACACCAGGAAGACAATATGGCTATATATGTATGTGTGTATATATGTATATATATGTATATATATATATATATATATATATATATATATATATATATATATATATATATATATATATATATACCGGTACTTTTGAAACGGTGCCGGTGCTTAAACGGTGCTCGAACCGGTGCTTAAAGAATGGAGAACACAAAATTGGTCCAAAAACCTCTCATGTTTAACTGTTTTCCACTTTTTCTTTGGTCATTTTAGCCTTTTTGGCCAGGGTGAAGGGAGTATCTGCCATCAAACAAGAAGACAGCCATGTAACTACGACGGTGTTTGCTAGTTCACCTTACCTGCATTAATGTAATAACGTGGTTAGCGTACTCAACGTAAATTACACACGGGGAACATGCAGAGAAGAACGGCTGCTGCTGCCATCATCATCCGTCATCATTTCTGCTACACTGGCAGGGCTAGGGGCCAGGACTCTCCTCTTCAGGTTTTTGGGGGATGTTGCTAACTCCGGGTCCGATAACAGGCAACCCACCCGCAGTAGATGTGCTCGGTGTGAGATCTCGCAGCAAGCTATCAAATACGGCGCATTTCTCGGCTTTTAACAAAATGCTATATGTCGCCAGGTGTTTCATCAGATTCGAGGAGTTACCTCCTTTGCACAGTATCACAGTATCACCTTAAAGCACTTGTTGCAGGCTGCTGAGTTTGCATCTTTTGCTGTGAAATACAGCCAGACTTTGACCGCTTCGCCTTGGGCATTTTTAATCTGTAGCTCTGCTCTAAAAGAACGTACGTACCTGGGCCCGCCTACTACGCTAAGGTAAAATGATTGGCTAGAATCCAAAGTGTATGACATTTCAGGAAAAAAAAGCACCGAAATAAAGCACTGAAATGTGTGCTGCTTTTCGGTCTGGTTACTACCGTTTATGTAGGTGCCATAATGGCACCGGATACTGGTACCCATCCCTACTAATAGGACTCGAAGATGAAAGCGTATTGAAGGCATTGGAGGGTTAGAAAAGTTAGACTAGCTGGCAAAAGAATCTGCCACCGCCTGCACATAGCTACATTCACGTTAGGCTAACATAAACACAGCAGCCTTGGTAATGTGTGAGAAGGGGCGTGGGTTAAACTGATGTTAAGTACACATTAAGGCTCAGTCTATGAGGTTCTGATCATACAGAAGGCAAAAACTGGAGCGGAAAAAGCAAATAGTTGCCTCAAGATGCTTTACTTTGTAAGTTAAACATCCTACAATAATAGAGAGAAAACAATAACAATCACATGACCCAAGTACTATGGCGACAGTGGGATGGAAAAACTCCCTTTTAACAGGAAGAAACCTCTGGCAGACCAGGCTTAGGGAAGTGTGGCCATCGAAAGTAATATCTAACAGCAATATATGAACAAATTTTTTAGCATCTAACTTGTCTAATATACACACTGAATAACATAGCCTGGCAAAAAATGTACTGACTTCTTAGACGGCCTGTCCAGAACTGTTTTTATCATCTAAGAAACATTTCTAAACTCAGACTACTGAGGTAAAGGCAGAACTTGAGATGATTATTCATGCTTTTATCTCTTCTCGTTTGGATTATTGTAATGGTCTTTTTACTTGTCTCAACAAATCAGCTCTGGATCGCCTTCAGACTGCACAGAATGCCGCGGCAAGAGTTTTAACTGGCACAAACAAAGGGTCACACATTACTCCAGTTTTGGCTTCACTTCATTGGTTGCCAGTAAATTTTAGAGTTCATTTTAAAATTTTAGTTGTAACTTTTAGAGCTCTGCACGGTGAAGCTCCCCAGTATATCTCTGACCTGTTGAAACCTCATGCTTCATCCCAATCATCTAAGACCCAGCCAAAGCAAAGCAGACCTGTGGAGATGCACATATTGTATATCTGGTAACAGGTAAAGAGACCTGAGAAAATAAACTGAATCTGAAACCATGACACTGTGTGATAAATCTGTGTGGCAGTGCAGGCTATATCACTGACTCTGCACATTAACTCGCAGGAACGTGCGCTGATCCAAAAATATATCTGATGTTTAGGCCCACGGGCGAGCAGTTCCTAAAAGGTTCTGCAAAAACCAAAACGTGAAGACTCATCCTTACTCTCTCCCCAAAGCTCCATCCTCTCAATCCAAATATCTTTAAAATAATATGTATAAAATATTATCGTGTTCTTTTTGTGTTTTGTTATCAGCAGACATACACGCATCCATAAATAGACAGTGTGTGAGAGAAAAAGGTGGAAAATTTAAAAAAATAGATGCACTCAGGATTGAGTTGTAAAAGTCAACCAGGATGTACAATCAAGACACTTTCATTAGGTACATGTCACTAGTACTTGTAAGTACTTTTATATTACTATTATAGTACTTTTATATAAATATCCAACAGTCTCTGATGTAAAGTGTTTTTATATTAAAAGTACTTTGTAACCACTTTCTCTAGCTGCCTCAATACTTTATAAACACCGACCAAATCACCGAATGCGCCCTCTGCATTTCTATTTCTAAATGAATCTCTTGATAATAAACTTTGATGATTATACAGTTGATTAGCTATGAAGTTGTTTTTGTCAGTCAAGGAAATAATTCTGCGATCGTCCTCTTTAGTTGTCCTCTGTGGTCTTTTGATGTGATTGAGCTGGTCAAAACACTTATTATTTTTAAAAATGCACCAGACTGTTATTATGGTCGCTTCTGATTTCTAAAAAGGTTTTTGTGTGTGTGTGTGTGTGTGTGTGTGTGTGTGTGTGTGTGTGTGTGTGTGTTTTGTTCATTTGTTTTGGTTTTTTCCAGCCTACTGTTGGCTGAGTTCACTTTCATCGACATCTCATTGGACCTCGTAATTCATGTTTCTGTGAGCAACTGCCAGAGTTAATCAACTCCAGAGCTTTGATCACTTTAATTTGTGAAACAATAAGACAGGAACAGACCCCACCAGCCCATGAAACTGCTTTTCACTCACTTGGACAGTTACTTTTGTCCTTCTGAAAGTGAAGGACCATTTATAGAAATTTATGTAATTCTCAAACAGCTCATGTGTGACTTTTATTAAACCGTATTCCATTAAACTCACTTTGAAAGTACTACTTTGTCAGTCAGGGGCGGATCCACACAGGGACGAGAGGGGCCATTTACACCTTTTATTTAAAAAAAGTTTTCTGATACAATGATACAATAAATAGTTTTAAAGTGTTTTTGTGGATATATTGTTGACTCAATTTATATAAAGGGGATTTTCACATACTTCGCTGAAGAGGTATGTGCCGCCCTCCCTAGTCCTTTTGCCCCTTCTTGCCCCCCCCCCCCCATGTAAAACTTTCTAGCTCCACCTGAAATCCCCTTGCACAGTGTTGTCCTTAAAAGGCATCTCTAGTGTCAAATGTAGAATGAATGTGTGCATACACAGCACAGCACACAGATGATTCAAGCCACGCTGCAGTTGAAGCTGTACGGGATTTTGTGTTTAGCTCTGATCTTCAGATCTGGGTGAAACCTTTTCATAGATGATTCATAGACGATGCATCTAACATCTGCTCACTCCCGAGTCACACCTTGAATCTATTCCTGTTCTGTCTCACTTGTCTATTTTCACCTGAGTCAAGTATACAGCTGAGGGTCCTTCTGCTGCTGTGCATACCCTCTCGGCAGTAATGGTGTTTTGACACATTTTCCTGCTACAGTAGAAAACAGCCATCATCACCACACACAATAAATGCCTGAGAGAACTCTCCTGTTCTCCAGACAGCACCCAAAAATAAACTTGCTGCTTCCCTCCTGATGTGCAACCCTGAATGTGGAGCTACACTTTTGAGTTTGCCCCCAGGGGCAGATGAAAGAGAAATCCTGATGAGCTGGATGCAGGTGAAAGACATCAGAGACAGTGAGGTGAGAGTGGAAATTAAGAATGAGGTTGAGAGGAGTGGAAAGGTCAGATGAGAGGAAAGGCCACGTGAGGGGGAAGAAGTGAAATCCAGATGACCAAATGCAGCAGGAGGCTGTTATCTTCCTGTGATCTGTTCAGCATACAGAGCATGGAAACATCTGGCGAAACTGCATATCTACTTCATGGATCTAAGCGCACATTAGCTGATGGTGGTGATGCAGAACTTTTTGGATTAAGATGAAAGACAAAGCAAATGGTGTTAAATACAACAATCCTGGGCCTGCCATGTTTCAGATTCTTCCTTTTTGTTTTGGTTATGAGGCTCTGCAGTCCTCACACATGATGAGGTTTCTGGATGTTTCTGGAAGTTATTGTGTATTGGCCCTAAATGTATAAAATTTGCAGAAAAGAGGGAAAAGCGGCCCCAGATTTACACGTTTACAATCCTGACAGAGGTAAATGAATGCATGATAATCGAGCATGCACAGTAAGCTGTGACAGAAGCATTGTTTTTGTCATCATCATTGCAGAGTTTCTGTTGTGCGCTATAGGAACGACAGACAACTCGATCTGCAGGATTGTGGTCGACTTACCAGCTCTTTTCATTAGCAATGTGTTAATGTATCACTAGCTTATAAAAGCACAGAATGCAGATTCCCCAAACTCACTGTGATGTTTGTGCATTTGTTTTTGTTGTTGTTGCTGTTCAACTAACAACTCAAAACCAAGTATATTTAATGTAAACTATATAGGGAGGAAAGCATTTAATCAGAACATGAATGTCAAACAACTAATCGATTAGCCTTGTAATGCCAAGTTTGTCATATTTGATTGAAAAAAAAAATTTTTTTCAGGCCTCACTGTGTTTTTTTGTTTGTTTGTTTGTTTTTACTCCCTAACTCCTTTATTGGTATTTGTTTTAAGATAAACAAGTTGTGAGCAGTAAGTGGTACAATAATTGTTTAATTTTAATTCAATTTTATTTATATAACAGCAGTTGCCTCAAGGCACCTTACATTGTAAGGTAAAGACCCTACAACAAAACAGGAAAAAAACAAACCCTAACAGTCAGATGACCCCTGTGAGCAAGCACTTTGGTGACAGTGGGAAGAAAAAACTCCCTTTTAACAGGAAGAAACCTCCAGCAGAACCAGGCTCAGGGTGGCGAGGCCATCTGACACAAATCGACATTTAATTCTTTTATTTTAATTTTGTAGAAGGTTCAATAAACACTAATTTCACAGAGTTTGAATTTCCTGGTAATTATTTTATCGTTTATGCTTTACAAGGTTAACAAAACGGTCGCTGATCAATTGAATAACTTTTATGGTTGATCTAATGGGTGGATTGATTTTATTTATTTATTTTTTCAATTTTTCATGGAAACCACTGATCTGAATTATGTGTAAAGTAGCTGTTATGTTTTCATCCACAGCAGTTTTAGGGCTTCTTAAAGCTGATCTTTGGAACATTTTGTCAATAAATCAGTCACATTTAGCTCACTATTACACATTTGCAGAAGTGTGTTAGAATAAGCCGAGAGGCTTCTTTTTCCCTGACTTGTCCTTGGGCATATGTGACCACCTGGAAAAACAGTAGAAGCTATAAGATATTACGGTATAAGAAGGACGATGATTAGAAACCTTAAAATCACTCACTGTGTGACTATGCACAGCAGCAACAATCATAAAGAGAGCTAAAAAATATTGTGCACATATTTTAATGGATTATTAGGGAGACTACAAGTGAGGAAAGATACGGAAAAAAACATATTAGGTTTTTCTGGTGCTTTCAGCCAAATAATGTGGCCTTCATCTGCCTAGGCAGCAATATCAATAATGCATTTTTTTATTCTTGTACATTAATTTGCACTTTTAACCTGCTAAACTCCTCATTTAGAAATACCTTAACACCTATTTAGATTTTACAGTTAATTATTTCTAGAAATTAGATTCTCTCTACTGCTCAACTTCAAAATGTTAAATGTTGCTAATCAAAACTTGTAAAATGTAAGTAGCTACAAACACATAATGTCACTTACAGATGTGGAATATATATGAGGAGAGAAAAGTCATTAAATGACTTGTTTGCAACACTGACATCTTATTGCAGCACCATGATGGAACCCAGTGTGCTCCTTAGTACTACTGTGTCATAGGCAGAAGGGGGACCCAAACACAGGACTGCAATACAAAAAAGCCAGCTTTATTACTCTTACAAAGATACAAGAAGCACAAGCCTGTAGTAAATAAGCCACAGAGAGAGATTCTTAAGGCCAAACACAGCCATGAGGGATGACCTGACAAAGGACAGGGGAGACTCAGACAATAAATACACAGCAGATAATGAGGGGAGCGAAAACAGGTGGGAAACACAGTGGGAGCAAATCTGGAGTAACGACACAGAGGTTATACAATACAAAGCACACAGGACAAGAGGCTATCACAATAAAACTGGAAACATAACTAAGGCTTAGATATTAAGACAAAGGAACTTGACAAAGACAAGGCAGCACACAAACATGGAAACATGTCTGACTTCACAATGAAACACAGAGAAAAGACTAACGAACAGAAAGTCAACAAAAACACAAACACTAAAACCCTCAATAAGAACCACAACATGGATAAGAAAACTCACAAGTGTGAGGAAAAAACAATATTATTGTCAAAAACAATGAAAAAACCTTCTCAAAACCCATAAAGAATATATAGAAATCAAAACTGACCCTGACATCTATCCAAGCAGGACAAGCAAAAGTCTAGTGTGAGTTATAATTGTTATTCTCTAAAAATGACCCTGTACTAGATTTGATACCTGGACTGAGAGATTACAGCTTGGATTGCATTTATTCCTCTATTCCAATAAACTCTGAATTGTGAGGCCTCGGATGCTCTGTTTCCCTTTTGCTTCTGCCAGCATCAGAGCCCCGTTTTTCTCCTTTGTTTAAAGTGATAATTTAGTTCAGCTTTATTTATATAGTGCCATTTCACAACAACAATCACCTGAAACAAATGTTTAGTTATACCTTTCATTACAGCGCCATAGTTAGATAAACTTAATACTATCTGTGAGAAAACTGGAGCTACGTGGATTAGATGAATGGTATTGCCGCATTTGTGTTCAAGGATTATGTTATTAAAGCAATGGCTGCTTCAGGTGGATATTATGAATTTATTGAAAAAACAACAGATGCTGAAATACTCAAACTGCTGCATTTTAAAGTAATGAATAAAACACGATCAAACAAAACAATAAGAGTATGTATTATAGATGGTCCAGTAGAGACAACCTAGCTACAGGATCTTTTATGCTAAGATGCACAAACCAATCCTTGTCTTCCCATTAATATTGACGCCCTCTTCTCATCTGGCTTTTGATAAAAGAGCAAAACAATTTCCCTCAAATCATTCCTCCATTCCTCCAACAATCACGCATGTAGCAGCAAACAGTTTTGACTCCCTTGTCATCCATCTTTGACTATAATTTGTTATATTATGTAGCTGGTGGGGAACAAAGGATATTTTTTTGCTGTTGATGATGTTCAATCAAAATAAAAAGTCAATCAAAACAAACTGGGGAAAAAATCAATGTAATTACACCACCGGAAGTATCAAAGTAATTTTCTTCTCACCTTACTGAAATCATCTTAAACAGGATGAAAGTAATTGCTTCCTGTGCTAAGCACTTCAGCATACTGGCTGCACTACAAGGACAGGGACGGTGAATAAGAGAAATGCAATAAGGACCCTGAAGGCTTCATTTAATCTGAGCAGATGCTTGAGACTAAAATACAGCAGCAGCTCTTCAAACATGAATGAGCTCTGTGATACAGAGAAACTGGATCTTAATGTCTTAGAGACAGACACAATCTTGATGACCTTCATCACTCGTCCTCACTGAACTGTGGTCATTAACTATTAGATAATTTGACAGTGTCACCAAGTGCTGGCTGAAAACACTGAAGGCAATTTTCAGCTCTTGAGTTCATAGATGTGAAAAAGGAAAACCTCAGTTAATAAATGTGTGGAAACATGAAGCAATAACTAGATCCCTTCCATCCATCCCTTTTCTGCCTCATATTCAGGTAGTCCCAACTTCCTTTTCCCCACCCAGGGCTTCACGGGGGATAACAAAACATTAGCAAGTCAGCCAAGAGATGTAATCTTTACAAGATTTCCTCAGTGAAGTCCTGAAATACACTCAGGCATGAAGAAGAGCTCGATTTCTTCTGTAGGCAAAACTCCAGGTCGATGTCCTGTAAAGCTCAAGTTATTCCAATACACAATAATTTGCTGAAGAACAAAAGAACAAAAAAAACCCCCAAATACTCAGACCCACCACCTAGCTGCACACAGCACAGCGACAAAGAACAAAGAGGACCCCCTTCATCTGAATTTTAGCCTTTATTCCTCACAAAACACCTAAAAACATGCTTTAAATTTTCAGTGGTTCATTTCCATTAAGAGAAATGCACGAGAAAAAATAATTTACCTGCAAAATGCTCCAGGAGCACACACGCAGTGAAGAGGTCCAGTTTAGTAACTTGAAACAGCGAAGTTGAGGCTTAGCAGACATTCATTCATGTCACCTACAGATGCCAGTCAAAGTGGCCACACCCCTAACTCTAGCAAATAGCTGGATTAGTTGTTTAAAAAACAAAACAAAAAACACCGAAAGAGTTTTTCTACCAGGGTGTAAACGAGCTTTTAATGCTGTAAAGTTTTATCATTTGGGACTCTGTGGGGATTGGCTCCCTTTTGGAGTCTGCCTGGAGTTACTGCAATTTCTGACGCATGGCCCTTGATAAAGACACCAAACTGATCCTTCAATCTTGTTTCTGGAGGCTTGATCAGCTGGTCACAGCAGGTCTCACATGTTCCTGCTCATTTTTCTTTCCTGTCAATTCCATCTCAATGTTTTAAACAAAGGTGAATCAGTGCATTCATTGGTGCGCCTGCAGCTTCAGCACAGATGATGGAATATTGCGTGATATCGACCTGGCTACTGTTTTTTATGGATGTAATAGTGGTTATTACCTGCAAGCTGCCAGAAATCAGGGAGGAAATGTGATTTATCTGTGGAGGGCACAAATGTAGTCTAACGGTGTGAAGTGAGCTGCAGCTTTTTAAAACACTTACTGCAATGAAAATCTGCTACATCACAGAGAAGCTTGTCATTTTCTGCCCTGTGGTAAGTCTGCTGGGGATAATGACGAAGTGGTGTTGATTGTAAAATGCTGTGAAGAATCAATCCATCAGTTAAGCGCTTCATAAAATGAAAACATTCCTGTTTTTTTTGTTTCTCTGAGCTTTATCTGCTTTCATTAGCTTTTAAGGGACTTAAATAAAACATTACAAAGTGTTTCCCTGACAACCAGTGGTCACCAGGTTACTGAACAGTCCCTAGGTCTCTGTGACTGAGGTATAGAATATTGCAGTGTTTACTTGACAGCATTAGGTATATCATATTTGCCTTCTTCTTCTTCTTTGCCTAATTCTTTTCCTTCTCCTTCTTCTTCTTTAGGGGTCACCATAGATCATCTGCCTCCATCAGACCCTCTCCCTAGCATCATTCTCTGTCACATCAACCGCCTGCATGTCCTTCATTAGATCCATGAGTGTAACCTCATTGAAAAATCTTAACACTTCCAGCTTAACTACAAGTCTTTACATCCCATCTCCAAACAATACATCACAGCAGGTCTCACTGTTTTACTGGCTTATGTTTTCACCTCTAATAAACCAAAAGTAAAATGTTGGAACTCGTGTATATATAACCCCTCCTATCTAAGAGACATATTATTTGTTTTAATATTATAAATTTGGCATCTTGTCCAGGTTTGAAGTCTAAAATAAAAAAAATGATGAAATAAAATGTAAATGTAAGTCCTGCCCATTGATCCACAAAAGGCAAAATAAACACTCTAACCTTAGTTTTGCTGGAAAATGGGCTCCGATTGCTGTGCTGTTCCATTACTGAAGAATGTGTGTTTCAGTGTTTCGTAATAGTTACATGACTCCTTTGGACTAAAAGACACTGCAGGCTTTATGTAGCTCCCATACTCAAAGCTGAGGTTCAGTACTCCTCCTAAAGTCTTGCCTTACATGACCTTAAACTCAACATGAAAATGTATGAATACATTAATGCATTTATGACTACATGCATATAATCATCACAGCTAACAAAGTGTTCATGCTGTTTTAGTGGTTCTCAGACACATTTCTCTCTCCGGTTTGTTTCCAGGCTTGTTTTCCAGGTTCGGTGTAAAATGAAAGCTGCTGGCTTCACGTCAGTTTCAGTCTCGGATTTCTCTCCCAGTATTCTTTTTACAGCAGGATTTCCCTCCCTCACTCTTTCTTGTAGCCTTTATTAAAGCTTCTGCAGCATTCTTCATAATGACTGTTGTAATATTTTTATTTGATTAGAAAGTTGAATTCCAAACATTAAAACTCAACTGCTCGACTTCAGCTGCTCTATTAGCTAAATGCTGTTAGAATCAGTAACTTGCCATCATATCTTTTATAGCGGTCAGCAGGGGCAGCCTCCAGATGAATGGCTGAATGGGAGTGTGCTTTCAGAATACGCTGACCGAATACTCTAAATGGCTAAATGGCCTTGGCCTTCACTTGTAGCCTGAAACGGATTCATGAGCACTTCTCTGTGCTTTATGAGGCAGGTGAACGTTAGTGCTCTAAGCTCTGATTCTGAAGGGTTTTATTTATTGCAGCAGACTAATTTCCGACCAGTGATTAGATTTTAATTTATGCCAAATGGACGCACACAGGCACACAAGAGTGCACTGTTCTGTTGAGATTTGTCTTTTTCTTCGTGAAATATAACACCATGTGCAGAGATCACTCATAAATTGATAAACACTTAATAATGACTGAAGTGAGAAACTGAAACTGACCCTTTTCTTTTTCTGCTTTTCACCACAACGATTGATTCTTATAGTCATTTAATTTTTTAAGTCATTAAGCATTTCATTGTCATCGTCTCGATGCATGCTCAATCATCCAGGTAAGTAAATCTCCAAAAGTTGATTCTGTTCATCTGGACGTAGCGTTTTCAGTGGGAGAAACGTTTCGTCACTCATCCAAGTGAGTGAAGCGAGACTGAAGAAGTCACTTAGATGAGTGAGTGAGCCTTAATGAGGCTTAACATCAGTTTAACCCATGCCCCTTCTCACACATTACCAATGCTGCTGTGTTTATGTTAGCCTAACATGAATGTAGCTATGTGCAGGCGGTGGCAGATCCTTTTGCCAGCTAGTCTAACTTTTCTAACCCTCCAATGCCTTCAATACGCTTTCATCTTCGAGTCCTATTAGTGCTGAATTTCAGTTTCATAGATGCTGTGTTTGACTGCAGCATCTTCAGGAACATCTGTGCTGATATGTTTGAGGAAACAGAAACAGCTGTTTTTGACCTTCAGTTGTTCCTTGGCGCTCGTTTGCTTTTAGTAAGTGCAGGCGATGAAATGGCAAAAATCTAATGACTGGGGATATATGTCCAGTCATGAATGAAAAACAGTCAAGTCTAAATACACATTAAGATTCAAAGATTCTTTATTTAAAGAAACGTTGTAAACTTGAAAATAGTAGCGTAGGACACATGATGTAAAGTACACTCAAAAAAATGAAATTGGGTGGTTGTTACAAGATTCAAGCTTGTAATTTGAACTAAATAATTTCATGTTTCTATGGTGAACGTAATTAAATCATGTAGCATCTGCATGAAATTCAGCAACTTAATTTGTTCTTGTTGAGATGACATGATACAATCTAGTAAGAGTGGTTAGTTGCCTGAACTCATGAAATTCACAAGATCGCACAAGATGTCAAACTGCAGGAAAATCAAGTTAAGTCTGGATTGGTGGCATGATGGTTAGTGCTGTTGCTTCATAGTATGAAGGTCCTGGGTTCAAATCCACAATCTGGCTAGTTTGCACTGTGTTCTCTCTGGGTGTTCTGGTTTCTTCCCACAGTCAAAACTCATGCAGTTATTAGAGTTAGGTTAATTGGTGATTCTAAATTACCTGTCAATGTAAGTGCACATGGTTGTTTGTGATAGACTTGTGAGCTGTCCAGGGTGTACCCTACCTTGTAACCTATCACTTCAGGGTTATTTCCCAGCCCCCTTGCAACCAGGATAAAGATAGGAGGATGATAGTTGTTGTAGATCCATTCAATTTTTATGAATCTAGACTTTGTTGAACATTAGTTATTGAATAGTGTTGAAATATAGGGTGAGAAGTTCGGCCATCCGGGAGGGGCTCAGAGTAGAGCAGCTGCTGCTCCACATCGAAAGGAGCCAGCTGAGGTGGTTCGGGCATCTGACAAGGATGCCCCCTGGGCGCCTCCTGGGTGAGGTGTTCCAGGCATGTCCCACCGGGAGGAGGCCCCGGGGCAGACCCAGGACACGCTGGAGAGATTATATCTCTCGGCTGGCCTGGGAACGCCTTGGTATTCCCCCGGATAAGCTGGAGGAGGTGGCTGGGGAGAGGGAGGTCTGGGCCTCTTTGCTTAGGCTGCTGCCCCCGCGACCCGGCCCTGGACAAAGCGGATGAAGATGGATGGATGGATAGTGTTGAAATAAAATGACAAAATTGTGAAGAATTAAAATATTCCCAGAGCTCAACTTACTTCATCTAAACATGTTTCAATCGCGTTTTATGAACACAAATGTTTATTGAATATGAAAAAGTTGTGTTGATTTAACTCAGTTGTTTAAGTTTCTGCCAAAGCAAAACATTTGTGTGCAACCAATGTCCACTATTGAATCAAATAAATCCAACATGGCCTTTTTTTCAGTAGTGATCATCGACAAATATATTTCATTCACAAACTTGTGCTTCTATTTTTTGACTAGTTTATATGAAATATGACAAAACATAATTTCATGTTATTACAGTACCTCCTGCTACCCAAAATGTTGTCTTTAAGTTGAATTTAGCATCCAATTCAATATGAACAATTTTTTGTGATATTTGATGTGTTGTATATGTCTGATTTTGAATTAAATATAGAGTTTAAATCACTAGACCGTTTTTTCTTTTGGGGAGTCTTTGGGGATTTGGGATGGCAGTGGTAAAAATATATATATAATCAATTAGATATTTTGCAAACTAAATATTAAAATGGCACACTATAATAATTAGTGCAAGTGGATTGTGATACACCACTTAGAAGCTTGAGTGTATTAGGTGTATTTCATGATGCAAAACAGTGAAGCTCTGAGGCATGAGGCGTCTTTGCACCCTGCAGCTCTTTGTCAGGTAAATGCACACAAAATCCCCCATCCACTTTCACACGTGCGTATTATACTCCTTCCATCCATCGTCACATATATATTTGTGTTCAGTTGTAGTGAAAGCTACCATTTGCAAACTCACTTTGTGGGAAATTCCAGGTTTGTCTTTTAAAGGACGTGCTGGTGATGCTGCAGGCCCGGACATGCACCAGTCAGTGGATGAACACCGAGACCAAAGGAAGGAAATCTCCATCCTTGTAACTTGTCCTTTGAGTCAGTGCCTTCTAATCAATGTCTGTAAGTGCTGCACATATTGCATTTTTCCTCTTTTTACAAGAGAGTCCTTCGGTTCAAAGCCGTCCTTGACAGCTTTCTCTGCCAGCCTTAAAACACTGAGGCAGCTCAGATGTAGATGTGCACTTCACTTTTGTTTTTCATATAGATAGATAGATAGATAGATAGATAGATAGATAGATAGATAGATAACTGCTGTGATAACAAGCCCTATTAATTGTGCTGAAGAGGCAGAGGTCTGACTCAAATTAATCAATATCAATCAGCAGAGCACATAAACACATTTAATAAAACGTCTGTTTGATCATGCACCGTCCTGCTTTGTTTAGTACAACACCGAGAACAAAGTGCTGGTAGTTTTTGATCAAATCCAGATAAAATATCTTCATGCCACAGGCGCCAACAGAATTTATAATACAGCATGCACAGCTTATAGCACTGGGTTAGGTAGAGTATAAATCTTGGAGACACACATGTAACATGAGGAGCTAATGTCCTCATTATCATGCACATAATTATTAAAATGAAAGTAAGGCTGCGGCAGTGATTTAGTATAAAACTGTAAGGATTATAACTGGAATCCCAAACCATGCTCCCTGAGCACTGGCAGCACTGTGAGGTACTATTGAAGAATCAAAAGTTATGCTAAATAATGCAGTGGAGTAAAAGTGCATCATTTACATCTTAAAAGCATTACAGTAAATCTAAGCTGTGGTTATTGTCCTGCATTGCTAAATGCAGAGCAGATGAAGGAATGTCTGTAACTGAAGTAAAGCACAAAGTGCAACAACATCAGGGCCAACAGCTGTTGAGATGTTTTCACCGGGACCATCACAGCGAGCCGTCTCACTGATATTAGCATGCCTAAAATGTGAAGCAGGGTAAGCCATCTGTCGTGATCTGTGTGATCTATAGGTTTTGATGATGGGGTTGTTTTAATTTATTTATTCTTTTTATTCACTTTTCCCCACTCTTGTATTCTAGTTTTTCTTCTAACGTTTTTTTTTCCTTGGTAAGTGTGACTTTCCCCTGCCTCTGTGTTTTGTGGTTCCTGTTCTGGTTGTTTCCTGTTTTATTTTGATAGTCCATGAGATAGTCTCACTGTTGCTTTCATTTTTATTCACACTTTGTAAATGTCTTAATTAGTTGCAGCCGCATCTTGTTCCCCTCCTGTTTCCACTTCCGTGATTACCTCATATATATATATATATATATATATATATATATATATATATATATATATATATATATATATAGTCCAGCGCTTCCCTTTAGTGTTTGTCTTAGTGTCTGTTTATCTTCCTGATTGTTTCCTGGATTTGTTATTTCTTTGTGTATTTTTGGATGAGTGTTTGGGGGGGGGGGGGTTTGTTACTTTCTGCCTGCTTTCTGGAGTTGCACATTTTGTCCCTTAACCTGAAAATCCAACATTTGAATTGTAATTACCAGAAACATTCAAAAGCCAGTGAAAACTGATTAGATTTCTGACACACAGGTTAGAAACGTTTCTAACAATATTTCCTGAATTAAACCCAAGTATACATGTGAAATATCCACAACAAACTGAAAAGAAAAGTTTAAATGTGAAAAAGTGTTCAAGGACAACAAAATGTCACATCTCTTCCCATTTACATAGTAGACTATATCTAAATAAAGAACACACACACACCGTGCGTGTGTGTGTGTGTGT
Source organism: Mchenga conophoros (assembly GCF_057382185.1). Lineage (NCBI taxonomy): Eukaryota > Metazoa > Chordata > Actinopteri > Cichliformes > Cichlidae > Mchenga > Mchenga conophoros. The sequence continues at coordinate 20,673,375 of NC_140530.1, forward strand.
GTGTGTGTGTGTGTGTGTAATGTTTGAATTCAATTAGGAAGGGTCTGGTGAGTTCAAGAGTGTGGAGTCACACTGGATTTCCAGCTTCATACATTGTGGCCTCAAATATTTAACATGAAATGAGTGGGGAGGAGAGCCAGAGAAAATTTAGACAAGAGTAACATTACAAAGCTGCAAAAGAAATTCACATTTTTGAGTCAGACTTCAAACATTTGGGGTTTAGAGTTACCGAGTGCTTCTTTAAAGGAAATTATTTGTTTTCACTTGTTTTCTACGTAAGTGAGCAGTAACCCTTCTTGAAAGTCATTTTTAAAAATTGCCATGTTATTTGCACTAGCGGTTTATACAATTGATTGTTTGGGGGAAACTGTATAAATTCTTGAAGGATATTTACATGTGTGCTTATGTTGTTCTGACCTGTGGAATTGTTTTTAATTTTCATTTTTTTTACAGGAGTAAAAAGGTAGATGTGATGTCTGATTAATGGCATATACACATGCAAGATGCTAATCGGCCATTAAGATTTCTTATTGTATAATTGATATCTGACAGCACGTGTATCTGTATAATCTTTTGGAAGTTTAGCTAGCTATGTTCTATTGTTGTGATATCAACTTTTTCCCCCTCAATTTGCCTGTGAGGAAGCATTTGCTCAAAATTATTATCTGAATGCACTGTTATACCAAACATATTTGCTTTTCAAAGATGAGCTCTATAGATTCTCTATAGACAATGTCAAAGCTGCCAAAGGGGGGAGTAGGAGAAAGGATATAACAAAAGGTTACAGCACAATGGGTCGCAACTGCTTCACCTTTAAGAAAAAAAAAACCAACATACAAAAACAAAAAACTTACACGTGGGACATAAGCATATGACAAAAAATAAAAGATGTTTTATTCAACATGTGTCTGTCCAACAATATTAAAGTCTGCCTGCCAGTGCCTCTTAGCCTTATTAACTATAATTGAATTATTGTTTAATCCAGTGATGTCAAACATGTACTACACCAAAGGTCCCACTGGGTGACTTTGCAAAGTGTAAAAATTGCAGAGTGGCAAAAATTTGTTATTTTGTTAAAAATGGATTGTCATGAGTGATTGCGCAAAGTGCTGTAGTCTGATCTAGACATCTCATGATTATAGCCTTTCAAATTAACAATACATAGCCAATACATAACCTAATGAAAGTAGTTTGATCAAGCAGAAGCAAAACAAAATAAGTATCATGCTATACTGCTAGAATGGGTCTACATTGCTGAGCTTTTTCTGAAACCAGATAACCTGGGAGTGACATCACTTATGAGTTCCGACACAACTACACATCAGGTTGATGCATGCCATAACAACATGAATGGTGTGAGAGGGATGTAGGGATAAAAAGAATTTCCGGTTACTACGTAAGTTGGGACGTAGATCTCCTGCAGAAGTCTAAATCAAGCTTAACTTGGGATGCTGTGACGCTTAAACCGGAAGTAGCCTACTCAGGCACACATTTCCATCCCAGAGACTGACAGACACCACGAAACTGCACTTTCGATGACATGGTTCACGTCATGGTTATATATAAATAGCAATTTCCCTCTCTCTCTCTCACACACACACATCCATACAGTATGTATCGAGACAGAATAAAAATGTTTCCTCTTTAAAACATTATCTTTCCGTCTTTGGATTCCACCCACCACATAGGAATTAATATTGTCATGTTTGAGCTATTTCTCTACAGCAGCTTCATCCTGGCAGCATGCTCACACAGGGCAGTGTCTCAACAGGCCACATTCAGCCGGTGCTTTCCATTTATTGATCCTTATCTGGTTACAAGGGTACACATTCACACACGGGGGGCAGGAAACTTATCTGAGAGAAACATGTGAACTGGCCTTCGCTTTAATTTTCTTATGATCCCGTCACGGTCTTTCTGTCTCTGAAAGTGGAGTTCAATTTTGTGGTCAGCTAAGGGGGCTAACAAAAAAAAAGACAAATAAACTGTAGATCACATCATCCAGCGTTTGTTAATTTGCAGAGAAAACAGGTGAGCGCATTTTCTTGCAACCAGCGCGGACACAAGAAAATGCTTATGATTAGCATTTCAGGACATGGCTGCTGATTTGGGCTATGCCAGAATACGTGATGACCTTTGGACCTGGTTATGAAAGTTATAAAAGACCAAAGTCCAGAAAAAAAAACCTAAGGCTTAATTTCACTGCTCTGCAGCTGGTGGAAGAATAGTCTAAAGTAAGCGTTTCTCTGCTAAGGAGATACGATGTCCGACACCTTGTCCTGAGACAGGAGTGCGCATGACGCAGGTGATCGCTGAAGCTTTCAGCCGTGAGAGCTGCACACACCTCCGCAGACCGAAGGAGCACGGAAGGCGCTGTAACCAGATCCCGAGTCTGTTATTTCACCTGCCCGTGCTGTTTCTAAACACATTCATGTATTTTGAGGTCGATCGGGAAGGATGAAGAGCGTTTTTCTTCACTACGTTTTTTTCTGGGTGACGTTACAACTGATTGCTGTACCTGCCACAGGTGAGTCGCTGACTTCGGGATACCACACCGATACGATAGAGACGATGGGAAGGTATGACGCCGAGTGAAAGATAAACAGCAGCACACAGGTATAATCCACAAGCTGAAAGCTGGCAGTGGCATTTTAGATCCAGAATAGGAAAACATAACTTTTTAAAAAATCGAATTGTGGGCGGAAAGCGCGTTTTAAAAAATTCTTACAATGAGTTCAATGTTTTGTTTTAATGTGTGTTGAGTTGTTTCGCAGGCATTTCATGAGTAGCAGACCAGGAATCATTTCCACATGCAGTCTGGTTTGAACAAGCTGTCACACGGATGGCGTGTCCCAGGGAATTTAGTGGTTTATTGCATAACAATGTTTTATTACTTTTTAATTTAGGAGCGCGTAAAGAAAAACGATATAATCAGTATAATTATCTATAATAATCATAACGGTTTCTAAAGGCTGTCTGCAATGTCACTATAAAGAACAGAGTTTTATTTTTTTTTTAGGAAACCTTTAATCAACTAAAAAACTTTTAGTACTCAAAACATTCAGTGTAATAGTACTAAGTGCTTGCTCTCCATCATAGTTGAGACATACATATTGTATTTGTACACCTATAGATAAGTTAAAGGCTTTCAAATGAAATAAGATGCACTGATGTAACCAATAATGTGATTCTGATAAGGGGCTTTTCCCCTTGATGAAGTCCAGGTGGCTTTAACTGGACTAAAGTTGTTTTTGAGCCTTGCTGTGGAACAAATTATTATTTTTAGTGATATTTAAATTCACCAAGCAATGGAAATGTATGACACCAGCCAACGTGGATGTCAGCCATGTTGAAGAAACTAATGCAAGCTTTAAGTGTCTTGACTGGCCGCTCTATAGAGCCAGGAGAAGTGTGGGCGTTTTTAAAAATTGATGGGTTTTGGAGCTTTTCCTTTCTGCTGCACTTCTGATGCTGCTGGAAAGAGTCTGTCTGACTCCTGAGCTGCAGCCAATAAATCCAAACTTTAGACAAAGTTAAAGAAAAATAACAGTTGGAAAAATGGTAAATCAAACAAACACATTCATAAAACTGTAAAGAAAAAAACAAAGTCAAACAAACGGGTAAACTCCATGTTCTTATAGTTCAACATAATCAGTATAATATTAGTACATGTCTGTGCTTTAGGAATATTTAGCCTGATTGTGCTGTTGGCCATCACACTGAGAAAAGTAGATGTATAGGTTGTTGAGGTACTAAAATGGGCCATTTTAACCCGTTGCTAGGTGGTTGCTAGGCATTTATAATTAAACTTTTGTGGATAAAAAAGATTTTTTTTAATAGCTGTGAAATTAAGATGAGGCTTTCTTAAGGCATTGTAGGTGCATGGTGGCTAAAAACAGATCATTTTAGCCTGTTATTAAATGGTTGCCAGGCAACATATTAGTATCATAATATATTGTGCATAACTCTGCTTTATGTTATTGTTGGGAAATAAAAGCGATACAATGCTTTAGTGAGACGTTATAGGTTCGTAAATGCTAAGAATGCGTCATTGCTGCATGTTGCTAAGTGGTTGCTAAGCAGTGTGAGGACATCACAACATCTGATATTCACAAAAACCTTCCTAAATATACCTTTCTGCCAAATTTGGCTGCTCCAATCACTGTTGAAGATAAAGTTGCTGACAAACACACCACTGAGACAAGCCCCTCCCCTCAAGGCAGCTTTCTTCTGATTGTCTGCCTATTGCAAACAGTTGGGCAGGGCTTCTGTGCTCAAGGTGGTGAGCTTCTTAATTCATTCAGTAAAAGGACTAGATGCTACAATCCCTGATACGGCATTGCTTCGAATCGAGAAAGTCTTGAGGGATGGCTGTTATGAGGAAAGGCAGCCCAGAAACTTTACCAGGGGGACGCATTGTTGTGTGCCTCAGCTTCACAGGGTGTTTTGTTTTTTACCCAAGCTAATCTGCCATTTTTACCGTTTACCTTCCTTTGTTAGCTTTAGGGATTAGAGATCTGATCTAGATTATCATATTACAATTTAGGAGACATCATCAGTAGTGGACCTTGGATTCATCGGGTGTGCCAAGGAGGCCGTGCCAGGGTTGATCAGGCCCCAGAGTGTGTCAATGGTTTATGTTAATTTTTTATTTCTTTACTACTTTCTTCTGTTTAGTTTTCTACAATTTATTTTCTTCTATCAATTCACTACAACTGAGAAGTAATACTTACCTCTTTAATATTTATGGAACCTCACTTATTCAAAGGTATAGAAAAGATGATAGAGAGAGGACAAAAGAGACAAGATAGGAGAGAGCAGAGCAGAGAGGAGAGCCGGAAGGGGGGGCACCTGATCTGGCGTCCCACACCTCCCCGCCGGATCGGGCTGTACGCTCGACCTCCCCACTGCCTCCCAGAAAAGGGAAGAAGCAGAAGGGAGAAGAGCGGAACATTTTTCCATTTCTTTTTTCTCTTTCATTCCTCCTTTAGGTTTCACTACCATGAGGTTAACTGCACGGCTCCCAAGAGGACCTGGGGTCAACCAGCAAAATTTTTAGTGTTAGGTTTTCTACCCTTTTGTCACCCTCTACTGAGGCAGGCCCACCACAGGTTGATCAATCCTGGGCGTGTGTCTCACGGTTAGCTGGCTGCCTTAGCTGCCCAAGTGATGTCAGCCCTCTTTAGCCATAGCCGGTGACTGGTCCTCTCAGCAGTGTTAGCTAGTTCTCTTATAGCCTGCTGTTGCGCCTGTCCTCTGATTCCAATCTCTCTAAGCAGTTTTGCTGTTGCATTGTTAACAAAGCCCCTGCACCCCACTTCCAATGGGCGCTCCTTGATCTTGCAGCCTCTGTCCTCTGCCTGTCCTTTCCAAAAAAAAAGTCTATTAGACTCCATTCCCCAGATTTCACTCCATGTGAGTTTCCTCTTTTCCACACACTCCCAATCCATCCAGCGACCCTGCTCGGCCAGCGCTACAGCTCTGGCATGTCTTACTGTTTCCTCCTGTCGACGCACCTCCTCCACCACCATTTTTTGACGTTCCATTACAGATGTCTGTTGCCACAGAACCAAACTTGTCAGTGTTTTCTCTCCATTTCAAGTCATTACAGCAGGCCAGTCAAACAAACTGGAGGCTCTTACTGCATTTGAACCACAAATATGGGAGTGGTAAGAATCATCGTGTGTGTGCGTGCGTGTGTGTGCGTGCGTGCGTGCGTGATGTCATGTCCACGTTGCTCACAAGCTGTTCGCCATATTACAGTGTTTTCCCCAACTACAGGGAAAGTGGTTCCTGGAGGTTCTCATTGAAATTGATTGTAAAAAAAAAAAGAGAAGAAAAAAGTGCTACACCAAAAACCCACCAAGATATTGCTTTGGTTGCCAGCAGATTACCATGTTGCCAGTAGTTTTTCCATGTTTTCCTGCAATTATTTGCTAACTACTACCCCAGAGGTAATACATCATGGTAAAGGAAAATGGAGACACTTCACCTTCAAAGCAAAAGCTGTGCTTCAGTCCTACACCCAGCATTTTTCAAAATGTGGAACTTTTATTTTGAAGGCAAAGCGCCTCCAGTCTCCCTTCAGCTCAGAGCTGTCAACGGTTTCCATTCAGACTGTGACCGCAGCACTATGCTAGCAATCAAAGCAATTACAAGCAAGCTTTTTTCCAACTGGTTAGAGAATACATATTGTTCCCTAGCAACAGGCGGTTGCCAGGGGGTCACTGACTGGTTAACAGGTCTGTGCGATTGGGACTTCAGCAATCACTTTTCTGTTGAACACCATCAACTTGAAGCAATCACTCAAGTGTTACAATTTTTTCCCTCCTGACCAGTGGTTGCCAGATGGTTGCGTAGGCATGTAGGCTGGAGCCTTAAGAAACTCCTGTGGGGAGCTTTATTTCCGGTGTCCTATTCGCGCCTTGTTTACGGTCCAAAACAAGTTTAGCAAATGAATGAATCAAGCGGCGATTTACATTTCTATATATGTCTTGGGCATTTACCCAATATATCTGTAAATGATGTTCATCGACTTGTCGATATTTTTCCCCCGCGCCTCAGAGCAAAAGAGAAAAGGTATTCAAATTTTATATTTCTCAGTATCTATAAACAGCTGTCCCTCGTTTATCGCGGGTGTTATGTTCTAAAAATAACCAGCGATAGGTGAAATCAAGTAGCCAATTTTATTTTTTGACGGTGCAAAACGTTTCGCGGACATACAGTACTGCACTTCAGAGTCACACTGCTAGCGATCGATGCAGCGATTCTGTACTGTACAGGAGAGACGTCACGGAGGAGATCGTCTGCAGCGATCAGGAAGCAGGACACAATGTGATGTAAAAAAAATAAGCATGCAAACGTGCACTAAAAAATCTGCGAAACAGCAGGTGAAAGGTGAACCACGTTATTAGCGAGGGACCGCTGTAATTTTGAAGGTAAGTCACAACATACCCTTTGTAAATACTAATGCATAGAAACCCTTACCAGCAATCATTCATTTTTTGTGTGGCTTTTTTTCACGGTTTGTTAACATGCTGTGTAGGTGTGTACTTGACTAGCTGATATCGACATAACGGGGGAAACATCTGGTTTGACTATTGTTCACCTGTAGTTTGAATGCTGAACATTTGCCTATTTAAATCATAAGACCAGTCACTATACAGAGATGTGCTTCTGAATGTGGACGATGTGTCTTCTGATTCTGTAATGCAGTTCTGCTTGTGTTGAGCGATGTAAACAACTGATCGATCTAAACTCCTTAAACGTCAAAATTGATCATTAGATTTTTTTTTATGACACAACAGTGGTGAGTGTTCCCACCTTCTGCTCTTTGTAACTTAACGCGATCTTTCCGTTTTCGAGTTTTGGACATGATTTTGGAGTATATCTTCGCAGTAGCGATTGACCGCAAAGTAAAGCTACCGGAAATGTACAACCCTACATCCGGTCTCAAACCAGGAAGCTAGCATTTTCTCGTGCACAGGGTCTACTGGCATGCGTTGTGCGACACTATCTGTTTTGTTTTGTTTTTTTTTTGTTTGTTTGTTTGTTTGTTTGTTTTGGGGGGGTTTTCTTGCATGGGCCATGCAACAAAAGTTTCCCACTGTATCAAGCGACTCACACGGTGTGACGTACCTTCGCATGACCGTGTGGAATGACAGGAAGCGGACGCTCATGGTACACATGAAGACCATGAGGGCTGCAAAAAGTCATGGCATACAGGCAGATTGCAAGTGTGCTCAATGTTGACAAGGACATAGTCAAAGCTGTGGTCCTTACAGATGGCTACATCTAATTAAAAGTAAATATTTGACCTGATTAGCTGTGTTTGAGATCTGGAAAGCAAACATGGAATGAGAGCAAGTTTTAATCAAAATGAGGTTTTTCGTTTACTGCCTGAAAAGCTGAAGAGCATTGCACGAATAGTGTGTAAAATATTTTAGATCATGATGAGTTTAGAAAGTAGCCTTTGTTGATTCTTCTCTGACATGAACCGGGTACTGTGCCATCTGTCTGTTGGACTCACAGGGAGCATATCTGTCACTGATCCGTGCAGCACCGCGTCATGGCATATGGCACCGGCACAGCTCGAAGCCAATTATATGACAGATGATTCGCTCAAATCTCTCACACACATTTGCATGCATTTCTCCTCTGAGGAATGCACCGAGATGTACAACTTCTGTACATCTCAACAAGCAAGTCCAATCTCCCCTCATCTTTCTGTCTCACTTTTGGTCTTTTTTTCCATCCTTATGACTTCTCCCTTCTGACACAGTGTACATTTGTCACAGTGCTTTCACTTTATCAAAGTTTCTGCCCTTCCCTCTAAAAGTTATTACTGTTTCATTAACAAACCTCAGATATATGAGGGATAAATAGACTTAACTCTATTTGGGTAGAATCACCTTCTGTCCAAACTGTGCTAAGAACCAATGTCAGTCTATTTGCAACAGATGTGATATATTACAGAGCATTTTGTGAACCACAGGCATGAATTTAGGAGAAATCACATGCAGAGAGAGCACAATAGTTTGTCAGAGCAGATAAGTGGCTCAATCATTAACTGGATGCAGGCAGGATGGTGCTTGTAGTTAGGATTGATTTTTTTTTTCTTGTTTAAAATTATCCCAGTAAGACACCTGTTTGATGACAAAATTCGCCACAATTGCTTCTCAGAAGCAAAGCAACCAATATGTGTTTGTCCAAGTCGAGAGATCCTAGAAACTGGATGTATATTCCCTTTTCTCACCGCATTGGTTCTTCTTCTTCTCCTCTTTTTTCCCCTGATTTATCTGCAGTGTAAACCCATCTCCACTTTCATATAATAAATCTCCTTCTGTGACCAATCCTGTTGGTTCCTTGCTATTATAAATCCTCTGCGATCGCTGCACCTGAAGTGTTCTAGGTGAAATGTTTTTTCTGACGTGTGTTGGAAGCAGCAGAGAGGATTGTTCTCAGTTATGCATGAAATAAGACACCTCATATACGCCAACTCCATGTCATACTTTATATCAATGCCTCCCCGCGGACAGTAACTGCACCTGTGACAATGATACGATCTGCTTTGTATGGGTTACATGAAAGCAGTGTCGCTTTTTTATTTGACACTAATAGAGTCATGATGGCGTCATTTGTCACTGCCAAGATTTTAAACTTTCTCTCAGGAGGAAGAGCCAACCTTTTAAGACACAATTTTTTTGGAACATTTTATATTAAAACTAAAAATTTATCTGCCTGAGCTGTCATTCAACCTGCACAAATTATGCTAATATTGCTTTTATTGCTAATATTTTTTTTAAATATAGTGTCATTTCATGTCATTTCATCAAATGCTTCCCATTTGACCATCTCAGATTTGTCTGAAAAGATTCCAGGAGAAGCAGAGAAACGGTTTTACGTCCCTTCTGTCACTGTTTTCTGAATAAATATTTCAAGGAATGAAGGTTCATTTTCTTCCTTTTGTGATTCTGACTATTTTCAGAGGAATGTTTTTGTTTGCATGTTAACCTAATAAACAGTGTGACCTATGAATCATTAAAGCATTAAAAATACTCCTAACTTGAGGTCAACCAGTGTTGTCTACACATAACAGACAACTTAGTAAAGAACCCATTTTAAACAATATCTTTAGGCTCTTTGATACTAGCAGCCTGTCACGTAAACAGAATTTATTTGTGTTACTTTAGATGCATTTATGAAAAATTTAAAAAATGACCCAGTTTCACAGGTATAAAATTGTATTTTCAATTAGATGATCCCCAAAGAAAGCTGAAAAGTAGATGTACTTAAAAAAAAAAAATTTAAAACTGGCAGTTCCTAAGAAAAACTAGATCACTTCGATTTAAAGTAGCTTAACAACTACTGGAATCATTGGCATAAAATTTGTCAAATTGTTTGAAACCCTGAGGTAATGCTTTCTTCTTCTTGCCTCAGACTCAAAGCTGAGTCTGTGCCATCAGCCTCAGCTGTGTTTAATATTTTGAGCTGACAGTCAATTGATTCCTTGATATCTCGATGAGTTGAAGTCGGCATGTTGCGTTTAATGAAATGTGAGGTGTTAGATGTAATAAAGAACCCGCACACATTTATCATCCGTGACGCTTTGATTATGTTGTCTTTAACTTTAGAGATTTGTTGTTTACAGGCCTTAACTAATTAGATTCGCCATCACTGCTCTCTGTGGCATTCATCGATGCAGCAGAGACACACAAAAACAACCAGCTAATGAACATATTGGAGCTAAAAACCGAAACACTTGATTAGTAAAGATGAAAACTAGAGCTATAAATATTTCTATAAAATATGGGAAGGATTTTGATTCAGTTTTGATTCAGGTAACACAAACATAGTGTTATGCACTTCTGTGCGATGTTTAATTAAACAGTCTTATTGATAATATAATGCCTATAATATATTTTCCTTAACAAGCTTGCTCTCATGGCTCTGTTGAGTGCATTCACAAGAAGATCCAAATGTACACATGGGAAATGTAGTCCAAAACTTAAAAAACACTTCAGTTAACTGTGATGATTCTACAAGCAAAAGTAAAAATCAACAAAAGACACAAAGCAGGGAAGCAGAGGATGACTCGAGGGATAAAGGCACTGATTATCTAAGAAAGAAGGAGTAAAGCACACAAAATGAATACCCAGGAAAGCAGCATAACAAATTTAAACAGGTAAGAACATAAATAAATGGTGAAGGAAGTGCATCAGGTTTAGTTAATGAACCAAATAACTAAATATGATACAGCTACTACTTGTTTGAATTCTCTATGATGGAGGATCATTGCCACATGTTGAAAATAACCTTCCAGTTTTCCTCCTCTTCTGTGTAGTGCTGAACTGCTGTGAGGGGGACATTCTCCTTTTGCTGGACTCCTCGGGAAGTATAGCAAACTATGAATTCTCTCGTCTGTCGTTTTTCGCCGCCGACTTGCTGCGTCCATTTTCACTGGGCCGTGGGCACGTGAGAGTGGGGTTGCTGCAGGTGGGCACCGACCCTCACCTGGAGTTCGGCCTCGACGTCCACAGCAATCAGGAGAGTCTGCAGTCGGCCATGCAGGGCATCAGGCAGCTGAAAGGAGACACCAACACTGAGGCGGCGCTCGGCGTTGCCCACGAGCTGCTGACTGAGACGGATGTGAAAGTGCCAAAGATTCTCCTGTGGCTGACTGACGGAGTGCAGCCTGGTGACGTGGACAGACCAATGTCAGAGCTGAAGATGCGGGGAGTCTCCGTGTTAATAGTGTCAACTGTACATGGGAACTACCAGGTGCTAAAACGTGTGGTGACACCTCCGCTGGACTCTCACTTATACTCTGTGGACATAGACAACATTGACATCATCACAGAGGACCTGAGGAAGGCCATGATAGGTGTGCATTTGTGTGTTTGAAATGCAGTATGCGGTCTATTGTAGACTCAGCAGATGGTTAATGACGTTCAATTCCAGAATTATTTTCTCCAGTTTCGTGTTTAATGCCTGCCTCCCCTCTCTTATCTCATCTGTAGAAATCATTCGTGCTGAACGGCTGCGTGTGGTTGATTTGACCTCCCACAGCGCTGTGTTGCAGTGGCGCCCTGTTCTGAGTGAAAACAGTAGTTATTATGAACTCTGGTATAAGTCTGTGAGCAAACCAGGTCGTGAGATTAGACGTACTTTAACGGGAGACTCCAGCAGGGCAGAGCTGAAAAATCTGCAGCCTGACACGACCTACACAGCGTCCCTCCGCCCAGAGTCCAACCAGGCAGTGTTTAATACACTCACCGTAACCTTCACTACTTTTCCTGGTAAAAAACATTTAATGGGAAAATTCTCTTTTAATGCATGTGATTCTATAATACAGTGATGCTTCCCTAAAATGAAAAATAATTGAAGAGCTTGGTAGAAATCACTGGCATATCTTTCACCAAAGGCACCAGTTAAGGAGCTTTGGCTCTTTTCTCATAATCTTACTTAGACAATGTTCACAGAGTAATTGTTAAATGGTTTTTATTCAGATTTCAGATGTTATTATGTTGCTTTTATTTAGGTTTCCATGCAAGTCTGAAGCTATTTACTGCTGTATTTTTGAAGTTTGCAGCTCTGAAGATGAATTTTTATAATAATAAATAATAAATAAGATTTATATAGTGCCTTACAAGAAACCCATCGTCAAAAGCCAAAGGACTTGGTCAATATGTGGCATTTGAACTCTCCAAAAGTTGATTCTGTTCATCTGGACGTAGTGTTTTCAGTTGGAGAAATGTTTCGTCACTCATCCAAGTGACTTCTTCAGTCTCAGCAGACTGCAGGTTTCCCCAACCTTATAAACAGCGTTTAAGCCCAGTATATTACAATACCCCATTTTACTCATTCAGTTGCAGTTTGAAGCATGCTAGGGTTTCTACAGGAAGTTAAAACTGATACTACCAGTGTTTTAGCACAAAAAGTTAAAATTGAATCCTGAAAGCCATCTTCTCACCTGCTGCTGTGTGTGTCCCTTCTTCTTGTGCACTCCTCAGATGTTTTAAGCCCAGCAGTGGTCCACCTGTCAAATCATGGTCCTCATCAGATCCGTGTAAGCTGGGGTCCTCTGCAGCTGGCTCGGGTACAGCAATACACAGTGGAGTACGGAGCTATTCCCAGTTCACATGTCCGCACTGTGACCTTACCCAGGCATAAAAATTCAACCTTACTGACCGGCCTGGAGCCGGGCACTCAGTACCTGGTTACAGTCACTGCTCTGCAGGTGGATGGAAAAGAAAGAGCTATGTCTGTGAGAGCCTGCACACTGGCAGGTACTGATATTCCTTCTTCTTCCAGTTCAGTCCCATGTCTGCACTGGAAGCTGACATTTAGAAGTTGATACTTAAAGGCTCTTTTGTTGTTTTTAAATAATTGCTATTTGTAGATTCTGTATCAGCCTTACTTATTACCAGGCTGCTTAAATCTTTGCCTCTGTTCCCTCTTGCAGAAGCTCTGCCTGCTCTGATTGACCTTCAGCTGGAACCAGTAAAACGACGGGACTTGGGGGTGGAGGAGATGCAAGTAAAGTGGCAAGCCAGTCAGGGAGGATTAAGAGGCTACTGGATCAAATGGGAGACAGAAAACCCCCACAGCACCACCTCTTCAATGTACCTACCTCCTAGCTCCCGTTCAACGCAGCTCACCCATCTTGCACCAAACAGTCGAGTGTGTGTGTCCCCCATCTACAGCTCGGGCCGAGGAGACGGGCTGTGCTGCACTGCCACGACTCACAGAGGTTAGCTGGGCTAATTATCACCACTTGCATGTTTCCCTCTGCAATTGTGGTCATGCAGAAGGTTAAAGGAAGTGCAAATTTATGTTTTTCTGTCTCTTTTCTCTGATAGATTCCAGACAGTGGGGTTAACAACCAGTCTAAACCAATCAGGCAGCCAAAGCAAACCACTCAAGCACTAAATAAGTTGGATGCAAATATTTCATCTTGAAATTAATTCTAGTGTGAGGAAAAGGTTTTTTTCAACAACTCCACCACCAACAAAGATGAACAAATACACATGCCACGTACTTAAATCTTTTTTCCAGGCAATGCGGGAAGACAATATGCCACATCAGCAGTGTTGGGCAAGTTACTATGAAAAAGTAATTAATTATAGTTACTAGTTACTACTTCAAAAAAAGTAACGGAGTTAGTAACTGAGTTACAATATTCTAAAAGTAATTCATTACTTGAAAAGTAACTATTGCGTTACTTTAAAAAAATGTTTAACCCTCTGGGGTCCAGGGTATAATTGGCCATTTTTAACTACTTTTGATTTTCCCTCCACATTTTACCTTTAAAAACGATTTACTTTGCCTTGTTTGGTCTCATTCTTTTCAGCACAACCTCACGTGTCTAAATTTGCAGTCCTGTTTTCATTTTGACATACTGTATTAACACAATTGATCTAAAATCAGACAAAAAACATAAAATCAGAGTAGAAAAAGTTATATTTGTACTGTAACAACCACAAACATGTTTAATGAATCATATTTCAGAACTTTAAATGCAAATATAAATTGTCAATTTTAAAATCCTATGCACAAGTTTTGCAAACAACAAAGTTATTTGCATCCATTTACTTTTTACCTTGATTTTTTTTAAAAATAACCATTTCAAACTATTTACAGAACAATCAGCTGTTCTGCATTCAATAAGATGCCACACAAATTATTTGTGCCACTCCAAAACAATAATTTCTGTCCACTATAAAGGAGAACATCACAGCCTGATACCTGCAGGTCTGACAGCAGCAGGTGTATCACTCCTTTTTCTACCTGGAGACAGCAGTCGCCTCATTGTTCTGACACACAACACAAAACTATCCACAACACTACACACTAACTACACAAGACAACACATTAACTACACACTCCAAACACGCTAAACTTCACAAATCTCTCACATCTCAAAACTCTCTCTCTCCCCCTCTCTCTCTCTCTCGCCGTCACTCCTGAAACTTCCCGGTTTTGTTTTGTTTTTTTGTTACTCTCTGCTTATGTCTGCATAAGCAGAGAGCGCTTGCTAGCGCTGTCCTTAGACAGTAAACGTGATGAAACTATTGAGGAAAAAACGCCGCGTATATATTGTTTATCGTGACTCTGGTTTTGCGTGGCCTATCAACACAATTTACAAACTGGTATATATCACCTTGTTGCTTTGTCTTTAAGTGGTCATGTGATTGGCTTACCACGACTACTTTATTCTTCCTCAGTCAAACAGCAGCACTCTTGCAGGTGTTGTAGACAGTGATCGTGATTATCGTCCGCGGGAGCGCGCGCAGCTGCTTAAAGCTGTAGCGTCCAGATTACTTACAGCTACTTTCGGCAACTGATATAAAATGCGGTAAGCTGAACACAGCTTCAACTGCCTGTTTGTTGAAAAATAGTAACGGACCGCATTTTCTTGTTAGTAACTGTAACGGCGTTGTAACGATAGGAATAGTAATTAGATTACTCGTTACTGAAAAAAGTAACGCCGTTACTTGTAACGCCGTTATTCCCATCACTGCACATGAGTAATCCAAGGAGCTTGAAAAGAAAGCAAATGGACTCCTTTAAGTTGTAGTTGCTTTCCTTTCCAAGCTCCTCAGATTACTATGACCATGCTGACTGAGAACCTACACAGACATGCCACATGAGTTTATCCATATCAGTCAGAGGTATCAGTCACAGATACATTCACGTACACACACTCACATACAGTTGTGCTCAGATGTTTACATACATGTTATGTTCATTTAGGACTTTTAATCATTTCTATGAACTGTTCTTTTTCCAGGGTGGAATGATTAAACACAATACACCTTTTAATGGCTTTAAAAAGTCAAGAACTGAGTGCACAAGCTTGAAATTATTTTGGATTTTCTTTAATCCACACAGGGTCAAAAGTACACCTACACCCTCACTCATATTCTGTTGTTTTTCTACCCAAGTTGAAACTTGAAAATAAACAACGACAACCACTTTCAATGTGTGTTTGGGATCATTGTTCTCTTGAAACAGCAAGTTTCATCTCTCCAACTACTGATTGGAGGTGAATTTAGGGTAGTTGTCTTTCTTGATTATTCCATCCACATTGTGTAATGTTGCAGTACCACTGCTATCAAAACATCCCAGAGCATGATGTTACCACCAACATACTTGAAAGCTTCACCTTTACTTCTTCAAACTTACCTCTTGTCATTGTGGCCAAATAGCTCAAACTTTGTCTCGTTTAACCATCAGAAGCTACAAATTTTCCATTTTTTTCCTTTGTTGGCACTGCTCAGTCCATGGTGATGTAAAACGAGTTTCCCTGTGGACAGTGATGCTGATGTTTCAGCAGATTCAGTGTCATTACATGTTTACTCTCTTCTGAGAGTGACAGGTTGCCAACGTCTGAAAGATGACCCAAAGTGGAGACACATCTGAATAACTTGTACTTATGCACAACTTTTTGAGCTTGTGATCTTGGAATCTGCATTTGTTTGGAAATGGCTCCAAGAGGCCCTCCTAACTTCTGTAAATCTACAGTTCTCCTTAGAGTTCCTTGGTCTTTGCCATTGTTCTGAGTATTGGTCAATCCAATGACTGCTGTCAAACAATCCTTTTTATACTGATGAAGAGAAATTCATCTGTATGTATATTTCTGACCCTGTGCAGATTAGAGAAAAACCTAAATAAATTCAAACTTGAGCATCCAGTTCTTGTTCTGTCAAGTCATTAAAGATGAATGCTGTACAATCATTCCACCCTGGAGAAAGAGCAGTTAAAAGAAATCGTTCAAAGCTCAAAACTACCACGGCATTCATGCCCACAGTGAGTGAATGTAAACTTCTGACCACAACTGTCGACAGCATTGAGAGCTAGTATGATAGTTAGTGAAGTGAGTGCACTTTTGTTCATTTGAAATAAGCTCTTGTTTTTCTTAAAAGTATATTCAACAATTTTAGTCTTCTGTTTGTAAATTAGTTACTTTTTGGGTTATTTTTAAGTAGAATCTGAATGGAGATTTGGTTACAGTGCCTGGAGCAAGATCTGTTTTTATGATCAGCTGGAGAAGTCGCCAGTGAAAGCATGCTTGCAGTGAAATGAAGAACTTAAGTGCCCCATTCATCTGTGACCTGAGCAGCTGAACTACCCTGATAATCAGGCTGAGATGCATTTTGTTTTCTCTTCCTTACTCAAGATGCAGGCATCAATTCAGGTCGGTAACAAGACTGGAGCTTCTGTGAAAGTCTTTACACAGCTCAGCTAAAACTTGAAACCACTTTACTGCGTTATTTTACCATTTAATGATGGCTACATTTACAAATGCACTTGGATTTTTTTTTTTTAAAAAAACACATATTAAATCATTCTAATAAAGTTTGAGAAATTTTAAATAAAAGGTAGAGGATTGTGATCTCAGCTGAAATTTTGTAATCCGTGAAAACTTTCTCTGGCAGATGATCAGAAACTGTTTAGTTTCGTTACTTTAACAGGGCTGTAGCTTTGTTTGGCAAAATCACCCGTTCATTTTAGGATTTCATTTAAAAAAAAAAAAACACACACACACACACACACACACACACACACACACACACACACACACACACACACACATTAGGAGATGTGTCAGAGCATTTTTCATCATCTTTCTTTAGTTACATGGTTTATTATATCAAACCAGTTCAACATGTTCTGATCATGAATGAGTCAGAAAGTGTTACCTACCCGAACAGATGATATACAGTCAATATTTTATATTTTCCTTTCTCTGATGGACACACTCATCTCACAGTTGAATGTGTCTCCACGTTATCATAAGTGATGTGTATATAAAAATGTTTTTAAAGCTGATGGGATTAAATTTGATACTTGTAAATTATGAAGATGATAGTTGTATTTTTAGCCTCCAAAGGTGCTGATCAGACATATGTAGGCTACTGTGAATTTTTTTTTTTTTTGAATGTGCTGACATTGTATGTAACGCTACTAAATTTACTTACAGTTTTGTCTACTAACTAATGCTGTACAGAGTAAATAAACATTTGTTTAAAAAATGAATTAAATAAATAGAAACTATGCTGTTTTGTCTTGTGTGTTGTATTTGGTTTGTTTAAGGCGCCATCTAGTGGTCATTAGCTGTAATCAAGAGGCTACTTTCACCCGCTCAGTCTTTATGCCAGATGACCTTCCTGACGCAGCCCTACAGATACTGAGATACTGAAAACTAAGTAAATGGGGAAACTTCCTGTTCTCTTGTCATAATGCACTCATTTAGGATGAGTAGAAGTGATGTTCTGCTTCATAAATAAGTAACTCATGCGTTCACAAAGGGGATAAAGATGTTAACTGGAGCACTGATTTGATCCCTCAATGCAATGCAGAATGCATTTTGTCGTTGCACATCTCACATTTCAGAAACTTTTTCTTTTTTCTTGTCTTACAGTTACGCTAACTCAGTGCAACCTGTCATCTAATTTAAAAAGATGAGTATACCCCCTGCCGGGTGCTGCTAGCATTAATGACACAAATAAGAAGGAAGCCTCGCTCAGTTGGTGATAAAAATACTCCATCTATCTTTCCTTAATTGCTAATCCAATTCAGTGATATGGGGCTGGAGTCTATCTCAGCTGTCACAGGGTGAGAGGCGGGGTACATCCTTGACAGGTCGCCAATTCATTACATGATTAACACAGAGGCCGACTCATATTCACAAGTAGGCCCAATTTAGAACCACCAATTAACCTAATATGTCTGCCTTGTCTTGGACCTTAACAGAAAGCTGGTGCGTGCGGAGAGAGACCATGCAGAAAGTCTTTGGCCTGGATTTGAATCAAATACATTATAACGTAACCTTATAACATAAATGGAGAAACCCTCTGTGCATTTTTGCCTAGAGCGCCAAGAAACTGTAAAATTTCTACTGGTGAACACTGCAACGTGTCCTGAATAAGGAGAGAAGAATTCCCACTAAGTTACTTATTCTAACAAAGGTGCAAAGTATTGATTTTCTTTAGGAATATCTGTTAGTAGGTTTCATGACCACACGCTAAACAGCCTTCACTTCCCTTAGGATGATGGTAGCAAACTTGCAACGGAAGCACGTTTATGCAAGGAAGTAGATTAATCTCCTGTGTTTCATTAATATACACCTCATGCTCTCCGAGGACTCGAGTATCGTGGATGTTTTGTAATGTTCTGTGGCCTGAACAGTGGTTGTGTTACAAGAGCACAGCTCCAATGATACAGGCGAGATCATTTTATTCCAGTAAGTCCATGGAGGAGTAACGCAGGTGATTCCATCTTCAAACTGAAAAAATCAACCAAAAGGCCAGTTAACTACAGTCCAGCGTCTTACTAGCTTGTTCGAGGATAATAACTAATATCTTCACTTGATATTCATTCAAATCAACGATGAAAATTTCTTCAGAACTTTTCGTGAACTGTTAAAACTCCTTTACAGCTTGGTCTATTTATTTGTGGAACAATGAGCAGCCTCTCGGACCAAAGAAAAGATCTTGCAGGGATGAGAATGCATATCTTTGTTTCCCCTGCACAAACTGCCTTTTACATTATCCTGGTGATAATGGGAATTCTGGGCAATACCACTGTGATTCTGGTCATTGGTAAGAGCATAATCTTGGAGCATAACTGGGGACGTAACTCGGACATCATCATCGTTAACATGGCAATGTCTAACTTGCTGGTATCACTACTGAGGAACACACTCCTTATCATCTCAGAGTTTGGACTGCAGGTATTGTCATTGTCCATAATTCACTCTTCACTCATTTCATAGTCTTTCTTTTTTTTTTTCAATACTCTATGTTGGTTGTGTTTCACCGAATGATGTGTTTTACACAGAAAACATGCATGAAAGATCAAATTAACCAAATTAAATCTAGATTTAACTTGTGAGCCCCTTGCGCTTACACCTTTAAGCCCCTCTTATGTTGTTACAGATATATACAGCCAAAGGGTTTTGTCAGTTGCTAATGGGAATGTCGGTGTGGCTGCGGTCAGTCAATGCGTGGTCAACACTTTTCCTCAGTGCGTTCCACCTCCAGACGTTGAAGCGTGTGGCTCCTGGTGCTACAAATGGGCCCCGGGGTGCTCCTAAGACCCTCCTGATGTGCCTGGGCCTCATCTGGATTGGTAACCTTATTTACTCGATTCCAGCTCATATATTTTCCTCTAATGGGAACAAGAACACTACAGAGGTGAGAGGGGCACTGCCAAGGACCTTCCAAGTAGTCTATTTCTTTTTATTTGTCATCATGAATAGTAATTTTTCAAATTATTTTATCAATCAATGTTTTCCCTGTTGTTATTCTATCACATAAAGTGACACGTATAACAATGACTGTCTGAAACATTACATTACACAATTAGTAAAAAATACTTAGCTTGTATTCAAAACTAATGCAATAGTTTTGTATGTACTGATGATACTCATATGGTTATCAAATCTTTGACACTGTATTTATCATTTAATTACAAAAAAAAGAATGAATAAATGCATTTCACATTTTAACAGTCATATAGATCTTTACATAGACACAGATCTGCCATTTTAGTAGGTACATCTGTTTAACTTGTCATTAACAAATATCTAATAGGCAACTTCAATCATTTTGGCATTGACATGAGGTCCAGATGACCTCTGAAGTTTAAACTAAGCATCAGCATGGGGATGATTGTTGTGTGGGCTCCTCTGAGTATTTCAGAAACTGCTTATCTGCTGGGCCTTTCCTTCAAAACCAAGTCTAGAATTAACAGAGGAAAATACCGAGTGAGCGGCAGTTCTCTCTGTAAAAAGGACTTTTTTTGATAACCACTTGTTAAACCTGAGATATGCAGAAGAGAATTTTGGGCAACACGTCAAACCTTGAAGCCAATGAGCTACAGCAGCAGAACACTGACAACACTGTCAGCAGCAACTGGAAACTGAGGGTACAGTTAACGCTGGCTCATCAAAATTGGACAATACGTGATTGGAAAAATGTTGACTGATCTGATGAATTTTGACTTCTGCTGCAGAATTCAGATGACAGGGTCAGAAGTTAGTTTAAATAACATGTAAAAATGGATCCACCCTGTTTTGTATCCATGGGTCAGGCTGATGGTGGTGTAACTGAGTGAGGGATAATTTCTTGGCACATCCTTGGCATTGTAGTATCAGCTGAGCATCTTTAAATGCCACATGTGCAGCTGACAAATCTGCATCAACTGTGTGATGTTACCATCTCAATGTGGACCACAGTCTCTGAGTGACTTCTAATAAGGTGTACCTAGTATAGTGTATGTGTTGTTCTTCCAACCCCTCTGATTTCATCAGGGCCATAATAATAATTACATATTTTAAAAGAGACAAGAACCAAAATGAGGTCATCTAAAACATTATCAGCAACCATAATCATCATTAAACTCAGACTAGACCATTTGGTATTATTTTAACTACTACAGTAATTCTAGTATTACTGTGTATTGCAGTACTGCATATGTTTTGTCCCATTGGTTTTGCCATAAGCATTTGCTTGATTTACTTTTTCTCTATTTTGTTTCTCTCAACTCTATTTTAAAAAATTAAGAATGTATTACGAGTTCACAGATTCTTGGCTTATCGGCTTTGAGTGCCAAAATCTATCAATGATCTAGAAAAATAATAATCTCTCTGACTTGCTGGCTGAGCACATGACCCACCCTCTGCTCTCCCTGCTCTTTCCTCAGACATTGATGCTGGTGAGCAGCACAACACGCCCTCTGCTGGGCTGTGTGTGGAACTTTCCCTCCACCATTGGCCTGGCCTACGCCACCACATCTTTGGTGATACATGAAATGATTCCTTTAATCTTGATGGCCATTACAAACCTAACCTCGCTTTACACCCTCTACACCCATGGTCGGAATCCACAGAAAGACGCACCGGTATTAAAGCGGGTGCCAGCCGAGAAACGAGCAGCCAAGGTGAGGAAGAAGGGGGCACTGGAGGTAGATGAAGGAGTCAGCGAGCTGTGTAAATTAATTTTTAAATGTAATAAGTTGCTTTTAAAAAATGTAAATGCATTGCCTCAAAGAAAAGGACATCAGCTCGAGAAGGGACAGCTGCACATTCACACTGTCATCAAACGCATCCTCCCAATGTGCTGGTTTGTTTCAGGTGCAAATTCTCTCATATCTCCCTGTGACATATGAGTGCCACTGCAGCCCTGCCTCCTGTTTCAATCGCTCCAGCAACCACTTGCAGTCTCTTCTGAGTCATCACTCTTTGTTTCAGTTTGCTGTATTTGCATAGAGTGATGAGCTCAGCTGTAAATCAGTCTTTTTAGATATGAGCTATGTGACTGGATGTGTTTAAGAGTAAATCACTACAGCAAATTCAGCAAAGTCTTGAACTCTGAAAGGGCTTTCTTTTTAATTGTGTGCTTTTTTTCCCCAGGTGATTCTCACCCTCATACTACTCTTCATCCTCTCATGGGGGACCAGTGTTATCTCTGTCAACTACTTCAACTACAACCGTGGCTCCTCAGCCAATTATCTGATGGTCATTGCTCGTTTTGCCAACATCATCTTCATTGCCTTGTCACCTGTCATTCTGGCGGTCGGCCACCGGCAGCTTCGTTCTTGTATCAAGTCCACACTCGTGCACTGATGGTACTCTGCAAAAGCTCTGGAGATGCACCTAATATGCCATCACTAATCATGATCTATTGTTTTTTTATTTATTTATTTTTTTTTTGTATTCATTATAGACAAAAGGGTCCAAAGGAAAGAAAAAAAGTACCACGGCAGTGGCTGAAGCATTTTGTTTTTGGTTCAGTATAACATCATTAATTACCATTATGGCTTCTGGTGATGTTTTTTGTCTCACTAATTTTAAATGAGTGGGAAAACACAAGGCTAACCTTCAGAAACGTATGTTTGTAGCCAAGAAGAGGTTTCCAAAGAACAGTTTTGGTGTATTTTTGATTGAGGATGTTTCTATGTTGTAATATGTTGCGCTTCAGTTCATGAAAATTTGGTCAATGTCAAGGTGACACCAAATGTGAAATTGAAAATTAATATTGCCCCAAAACAATATCCTAGACCTTGAGGGACATGAGTATCTAGGTTGGCAGTCGACCTCAACCTTCATTGTTAGCACCTGAGATAAAAGATGACCTTAAAAAATGATTAAAAAACCATATTGAGTAATAGTTTAAATAGAAAGGTCTTGAAGAGAGCTGTACAACATTCTTTTTATTTATTTAATGTCACAAAGACGCTAGAAAGTTTTGCAAAATCCCACACCGCATGAATATATGTGAAAATCCCAAATTTAACCGTTTATAGGAGCCAAAGATTTCATTCGACTCTGCTCCAAACATATGAGTAAAGACAATAAAATAAAGACACCATTTTAGTATGTAATGCTTTAAGGTCATGAGTCAAAGGTCACACCTCAATGTGTTGTAATAAAAACATAATAAAACATGAGAGTTTTAGTATAGTCCTTGCTCTTCTCTGAGTGCTCTTGTTCAGAATTTATTTTTATTTAATCTTCTCTTGCACTTTTATGACCTTCATCTCTCTTTGAACAACAAAAACTGTTTTTTTCTTTCCTGTAGCCGTTGGGGATTTAGTCTGCTTTTCGGCACCCTTACTGTGACATTTAAGAATTGTAGCTCACCCTAGCATCATACTCATGATTTTTCTCCTCAGTTTTCCATGTCCCAGGGCCACCACCAAGGGGCTGAATCCCACAAACAGTGAAGAAGAAAAATGGGAAACAGTCAGCAGCCCTTCAGCATGGTGCCCCCTGTTGTGGTTGTAGTACGTTACTGCAGCAACCTGTAGCACCCAGCAGACAACAAACAGCAACACCAGAGACATGATTACTTGAGCTGCCTTACGTTCGCTAGACAGATGTTTGTCGAGTTCGGTGTGGGTCCCTCCTGAGGCAACAGCTCGGATGTGCTTGGCCAAAGCGTGCAGTGTGGCAACATTGGTGCAAACCATCAGCACCAGCGGCAACACCTCGTTCACTGCCAGCGAAGTAGAGGCGAAGACCGTGCCTTGTTCTTCTGATGGAAACTCCCAGACGCAGCCTAGCAGAGGCCTGGTGGTGGAACTGATCACCATCAGCTCCACTGTGGCATTGCCTCTAACATGAGTGCTGTATACCAGTGCAGGGACAGAGAAAGCCAGGTTCGCCCCCCACACCACCCCCAGGACAACCCAGAGCCGCCGCCTCTCCCTCTGGACAGTAAGAGGTCCAAAGGCCACATTTTGGCGTCTCAGTGTGGTGCACTGAAAAGCACTCAGCGTCAGGGTCATCCAACATCCCACGGCTCGCCACCACACCCACAGCAGCATGAAGACTCTGCACCATCCGGAGGACAAATACAGATCCAAGCCCAGGTCTGACACAAAAATAGGCACTGTGCGGAAAAGTGAGCTCAGCAGGTTTGCTAGGGACAGGTGCACCAGAATAAGGTCCGAAGGAGGGAGTCTCCGAGGTGGAGTCTTAGTGACTGACTGAAACACCTGATAGCAAAACGAGACAGACTGAGAACAACTCAAACCAAAACATTCAGCCCACTTCACACTCCAAATACTGTGTGCTTTCTCACCACATAGATGACCAGGATGTTTCCCAAAATACCAGAAAACACCAAGACCCCAAACAAAATCGCTTCTACAGTGAGGACCTTTGACATGGTATCATCCTCTGCATGGCGACGTACTTCTCCTTCTCTTTATAACAAAAGGCTGGTATGTGAGCTTGAAGAGCTCTACTCCTCACAGTTCTCATTGTGTTTTATACATGCGCACACTGATAAACAAACACATTCATCACACATAAACAAATGTTGCTGATCAGTCTCAAGGTCAATTTAATCTGACCATTAGAAGCTGCGAGAGCACGAAGGTACGCATTTTCCAGCTATCCATGCGTCACAGAGCAGTTCAACATGCTGCCCATCAACACACGAACACCTGCAAGTCACTACTCATACTAACCACAGCACATAACTCTGCAATGGATTAGCAATCTGACCTGGGTATTATTTGTTTGTTTTTATTGTCTCATGATAAGCTTAGCTAAAGGGCAATAAAGTAACAGGTGACCAAATGCACCAGAAAGAAAACGTTCAAGTGATTCAGCACTTAAAATCTTTTAGTCAGCCATTCACACTCACTCCCTTGGTGTTAATTATTTACCGGTTAATCTCTTGAGAAAACTCAATTACTCTTAGCTAAGCACATCTTAGTTAAATGTACACTGAGAACCGAACATCATCATTATGAATCAGCAGTGGAATTTTTTTCCGCTTTGTTTTCTGTTTTTTATCATCAGGAGAGTTTCCATAAGAGAACCCATGAATCTCCAAAATACTAATGTATTTGTTTTGTTTTGTATTTACACTGCATATTGCTGTAGACTGCACAAAGTTCTTTTTGGGGCGGGGGGGGCTTGTATTATGTGGAGGTCAGATGTTCGTAACCAAAAGGTTGTTCATCAAACTCCCAGAACCAGTCTCAACAACAGCAAACATTAAGACTCTCACAGAAGAAGGACTGCATCAGAGTATAGCCGTGCATCAACAGAGTCCAAACTCACAAGCGGATATAACAACATGTTATGAGCACATGCAAAGTGCATTAATGTGATTTTGAACCACATTTAATCAGCAGCAGTGACTTTGCTTTGAAGAACCTGTTAATACTCATGTTTCGAACATCAATACAAGATGTGTCATGAGTGTCATGTCATCAGTCTCGGTGTAAACTCGTCAGTTTACAGACATGCAAAGTGCTTAAATATTAAATATCCCAGCTTTATGTCATCTAATGCTGAGCAAAGTGTATGCCTTCCTGCTCTTTCATATGACAAAAACTGCGACCAGCAACAGTAAATTATATACTACAAAGTATATAATTACAGTACAAATACTGAATGATAAGATTGCTGGACTGTGGCTTTATAACCCGAGTACACCGCGGACCAAACAAATTTTAGCTGTAGGCTATTTAATACAAACGTGGATGCAATCAAAAGCACTCTTATGTTAGCTTAAGTTGGCACGCTGTGTAAAACGTAAATAGAAACAGAATGTAATGATTTGCACATCTCATTAACCTACACTTTATCTATAATAGAACACAGAAAACATATAAATATGTAAACTTTGACATTTTACTAGTGTGTGACAATTTTCAGCTTACTTGAATTTGATGCCCTAATTGGGATGGGGGGGGGGGAAATGCGTTACTAAAAAGAAACAGCTGGAGGATCAGTCTGCATCTAACTACTCTTGAGCCGCTCCCTTATCACAAAGTGTTTTACACTGGATGTCCTTCCTGACTCAAGCCAAAAGGGAATTATATCTCTGACTGGAACCAGGTCAGCAACCTTTTGCTTGCCTAACAACTACGTAAAGGACTATGGAGCCACACTGCAACTAATTAGGTTACTTAGCAACAGGTCATTAATGTCATTTGGCATAAAAAGAGTCTTTGAGAGGCAGATTTTGTAGTAAAGATGGGCAGAGGTTTAAGCCAAATGTTTGTGGAAGAATTTAGAAATAATGTTCCTTAATGTGAGGAACATTATTTCCTCACATTAAGGAGGAAATAATGTGAAGACTTTGAATATCTCGTCATGTGCAGAGCGTAATATCATCGACGGATTCAGAAAATTGGGAGAAATCTCTGTGTGCAAGGAACAAGGCTGAAAATCAATATTGGATGCCCGTGATTTTCAGGCCCTCAGGCAGCACTGCATTACAAACTGTGATGATTCTGTCATGAATCACTGCATGGGCTCAGGAGCATGTTGAGAAATCCACAAATCTGGGTTAAAACTCTATCATTGTATCATCTGGCCTAAAAAACAAAAGGAGTGAGAGCTTTGGGCTTGTTATCAAGAGTCAGTTCAAAATCCTGCAGTGATAGTCTGGATGTGGATTAGTGCCAGAGGAAATGGCATTAATGCACATCAGGAAAAGCACCATCAGTGCTGAAAGGTACATACAGGTTTGGAGCAACATATGCATCCAGACAGCATCTTCTGTCTGGATGGGAGACAGCATGGCTTCATAGTAAAAGTGTCAGAGTGCTGATGGGCCTGCCTGCAGTCCAGACCTTTCACCAGCTGAAAACATCTGGCTCATTTTGAACCAAATATATGCAATTATGCACCCCTAATATATATTAGAGGTGCACATATCCATATTGAACCGTTCGATACAGTGCTTTCGGTTCGGTGTGCATATGTATCGAACAATACAAAATGTTTTATTTATTTTATCAACTTTTCTTCTGACGATGCTGTCTGTGTTGAGCGCTCAGTGGATCTGCGTTCGACTACTCCGCCTAGGCTGCACTGTCGAGTGCAGATCGACTGAGCATAGCGCAAGCTAGCAAGACAGAAGCTAAGCTCGTTGCAACATGGCAACTTCCTCAACGCTACCCGAAATTGAACCTCCCCCACCCTCATTCAGATCTGGCGTTTGGAACTATCTTGGTTTTCATGTGAAGCATGACCCTGATGGTAAGCACATCATGGACAAAAGTAAAACAGTATGTCAGATGTGCCAGGCAATGCTCAACTGGTGGGAACCAGAGGCGGAGGCAGGCATTTGATACACCTGGGGCTTAGCCCTAAAGGGTAGTACGCATGTGGGGGGGGCTTTAGAAATGACTCAAAGATTAATAGCCTCTGTTTTGAGTTTTGTTCAAAAAAGAATGACTTCATATAACGTTAACGGTGATTTGCGGCGTTATGGCGTTAAAGTCATTTTAACAACAGTAACGCTGACAGAACTAGTGGGAACACAACGAATATGACTGCACATTTACGCCGACATCATCCTAGTTCAAAGACAAGTGGAAGCAGACAAAAACAACAAGCATGCTACAAACTTTACCCGAGTCATTTAGACAGCCGTTAGCACATGATTCTCCTTATGGGCACCTGATATGTTTAATATGCTGCTGAGAATATAGCCCAGAAGAAGCGTATAGTATAGCTTTTATTTTGGAAAGAGCCATTTCGCTGTAATAAACTCTCTTTTCCAAAGATGAGTGATTTCTCGATCAGATAGATTTATTTATTTTTTAATAATTTTGTTGTTTTAGCAACATTACATTTAAAAATGTTGCACCCCTAATATATATATATATATATATGAGAAAGAAGAGCCAGGACTGCTGAGCAGCTTGACTTCTGCATCAGACAAGAATGGGACAACGTTCCTCTCCCAAAACTCGAACAGCTGGTCCCCTCAGTTCCCAGATGTTCCCAGGCTGTTGTTAACAGAGGCAGAGGAGCGGATGTAAACAGTGATAAACGTGGCTTTGTTCTGCTTTTTTGATATGTGTTACTACCATCAAATAAAAAGATGAGCTGATATTTTTTTCTTAAAGGTGTACATACTTTCATTTCAAATATATGCTTTCTTTATTCTGTTGTGGAAAAAATATGGGTTTGTGAGGTTTGCAAATCTTTCCGTTTTTATTTAATTTTACACAGGGTCACAACACTCTGGCTTTGAACTCAGTTTGACTTCATCTCAGACAATCTGACCATTTTCCAGGCTGAAGCCATGAAAAGAGCATCGATGCTGTAACGTTGTAACTGGGCACATTTTCTTCCAGCGACCCGACCATAAGTCATAAAGGATACACTCAGCGCAGGTGGGCAGACTTCAATCCCTCCATCAGTGCTGTTTTCGGGAGTCCGCACAGGTGACTTGACAGCTACCTGAAGCGCTGTGTGGGCTGATGACTCACAAACCGAGCACTGATGACAAGAAATATTTTGTGCACGCACCCACGCTGCCCAGCACTCCGCGGGGCGCGCTCCTGCACGTGCACTCTAACACAGCAGGCATCAAAGCCATTTACGTCAAGCCAGACGGGAAGAAGAAATCCAATCTGATGGCACGAGCCTGCTCCTCCGGTCCACTCCAACTGTCCGGGAGCAGCGAGCTGCACTGAGGCCACTTTTATCGCCGTTTCTGGTGCATTAACTTCATCCTGCAAGGTCACCCTCGGATCTCTCACCAACTGCACGGGGCGCATGACTCAATGTTATTTCTGTCGCCCATGGATCCCGTTTCACGCGGATTTTCTTCGCGTGCACTGAATTGGATCGCATCTTATGGCAGACATTTCAGCCATCGCCCATCTGATCCACTGTGAGAGGAAATAACTCGACGAGAGCTCGGTGAGATGACAAACCCGCAGCGACCATCCCTGCTCGCCTTATCGGCACTGCTGCTCTGCACGCTACCCCAGACAGCTGGCTCTCATCAGCTCAATAGCTCATCATTATCATCATCATCATTATCGACGCCCTCATCAGAGGTGAGAGACAGAAATAATGTGACCCAAAATTGGCTGAAACAGACTAACGTGACTCCCAGCGATCAGAGCAGGCCACCATCAAAGCATGAAGAGGTAACAGGCCACGTGAAGAGCTCCTTGTTCAACACAAGTCGAGGCAATAGTAATAATAATAATAATAATACTGTGATATCTGACAGCCCTGGCAGGGCACCGAGATGGAGCCCAGAGGACGTGCCATCGCCGGTGTGCGCCTACAGAGTGATCGAGGGAGGCATTGGGGGGCAGCTGTGCTTTCGGCAAACTCTGTTTGGGTACAAGTGCTCTAAGGGAGAATGCAGGAGTGCGGTGTCTTTCGGGAGGCTGGTGGCAAATATTCTCAACAACGGCAGCGTACTGTTACAGTGGACCCACGAGTCCGAATCCACAAAGACTAAAGAGGCCAGCAGTCCTGGGACGAATGCGACAGAGGAGGAAACTCCGCGATCAGACTCTGTTTTCAGGGGTCGACGCCACAGACGCGGGGGCTACGAGGTAAGCTGCTGGTGGAATGGCAGCTACACTCAGTTTGAGTGCGCCGGTGTCCATCTTGGGTCGGGCTGCAGGGACTTTCTGCTCACCGAGCTGCACGAGAACATCCCGTACCGCATCTGTCTGCGCAACCTGGGCCGCTCCGAGCCAGCCGAGAGGCCGGAGCAGCGGGACTGCGTGGAGTTCACGCTGCTGCCGTCCGGGATGCAAGACATTGTGATCGCCATGACAACGGTGGGCGGGGCTATCTGCGTGATGTTGGTCATCATCTGCCTGCTGGTGGCGTACATCACGGAAAACATCATGAGCCCCGCGGCACAGCATACGTACTCCTACCGCGCTCACTCACATCACTGATGCACTAAAATGACCCACATGAACGCGCTCCGCGGTCATGTGTTATCTCTGTGGAGACTTGTTTCTGCCCCTGGGGGGAAAATGAACAGAGGGTTTTTTTGTAATCCATGTATCAATATTTCAAGTTATTTTCTCAATTTTGAGTCAGTTTTTGCGATAATAACCCAAAATTTTGTTTTTTCAGTGGCAAAAAGAGTTTTCTCAGCTGCTGAAACAAGTTTCCATAAATCTCGCAGTCATAGTTAATATCTATAGTAGTCCTGTTTTCCGTTTTTCCAGTATGACACACTCATCCTGTTATGACCTAACTGAAGCACAATCTACTGTGGCTCTGCTAATAACATGCCTTCTGAACCTCGCGAGGATGCACTGAACCAAAATTAGCCTACTGGTTATCTGCAGTTTGTAAATACGGCAGTTTACTGTGTCACGTTTGGTCAAGGCTGTCTGGGGATTGAATCGGGCAGCATGTCTACAGCAATACCAATAATGAAATGGCTCTGAGTACATGAGAAACAAGAGTTTTGCTAAATGGACAGTCGGTAAAAGTGTCCTTAATGGGACACCGAAAAATGAAACTTTACCAGTTAACACATTTCTCCACTCGAGTCAGTCACAACAGCACTGTTTTTGCTTTGTTTGTCATTTTCTGAAGGGCAATACAATCTGGTGTACAATCTCCAAATACTGTGCCAAACATCTTCAGTTAAACCACCTTTCTGTCCTGCTGTCAGTGAATAAAGTACTATGAGGTCATTTTTAATATTGAGAAGCTGTCCTTTTTCTTCTTCTTCTTTTTCTGTGTGTGTGTGTGTGTGTATGCGTGCACATACAAAACAAGAACCAAAAAAATTAAAAATAAAATTGACCCACAAAACATTACAATGCATGAAAACTACAGAAAAAGACAAGATGGTGACTTAAATATTACAAAAAGATTAGCTATTAAGTTTCATTCTTTCATGTGTAGACAGGCAGACAGATTTCTTTTTCAGCTATTCTATTTTAGATTTGCTGCTATGTTTGGGATTATTGTGGCTTGTTCAGATACAATTTTACAAACCTAAGTCATGACCATTTTTTCCCGGCTCCCAAGCAGCCCATACTTGTTCAGTCTTTTTCTAACTGGACATATCTGAGTTTGAAATGTAGGACTTTGATTTTGCTGGGAAGTCCACCCTGAACACTTGCGGCATTCTCCAATGTTTTCCACTTGTGAATGATTTATCCTGCTGTAGAGTGATGGCCTTAAAACAGTTTGGAAATAGCCTTGCAATGTCGTAGACAGCAGCCAAAACACAGCACTGTACGAACATATTAAATACAAAGTAAACGTTGTAAGACATGAAATGTGGAATTAATGGTCCCTGTGTTTGTATGCCCTGCTGCTAAAAGCCCGTTGACTGTGTCTGCTTACTGAAGATTTTAATGGTACGAGAGATTTTAGCCACTTCTACTGTGGCGAAAAGAGAAGGCCGAGCTCTTCCGGCATGTTTTCCTTACTGACGTTACGTGGCCTCACTGCGCTGAGAGCTGCGAAGCTCCGCCCTCAACATGACATCACTTAAAGCCGTATCCAGGGCAAGGTGCCGCTCCGCCATTTTAACTTCCTGCTTCTATAGAAGACGAGCTTGTCGCGCTGTATCTACACTCGAAAAGCGTTTTCGTTGATCCAAACAACTGGTTTTTTATTCTTTATTTCTCTCATAGAGATAAAAGTAACAGCCTCAGTTAGGTTTTGAGTTCATATCGGTTAGTTTCAGCCGGAGAGTCGCGATGCCGAGCCACCCGCTGCGTGTAGCGGTTGTGTGCTCGAGCAACCAGAACCGCAGTATGGAAGCGCACAATATCCTCAGGTAAAGATGAGACGGCTGGAAGAAGAGAGAAGGAAGGCGGCCAAAAAGTGATCGAAATCTGTGCGGCTTTCTGAGCCGTGTCGATGCGGTGACAGCCCGTCAGGCCTCGACGCTTTTTAACAATGGACTTCGAGCTCAGAGCGCCACACCGAGGCTGCAGCTCGACTAAAACTAGCTTTCTGACCGTGTTTCACAGGTTTAGGGTCGCCTAGAATGGTCTTAACTAAGATTCTGCTGTCAAACTGATTTTTAGAGAAGTCACACCAAGGCCCAAGTTGTTGGGTTGTATTCTCCCCCCACATTTTAACAAGAGCGCCCCCTGTAGGGAATCCTCCGAGAGGGAGCGTCTGGAGGTTTCACAGCGACGGCAGGCTCCGTCAGCTGCCTCATCCACCACATTTTATGGAGTTTTGTGTTGTGTCGATCAGATGTCACTACCAAAAAGAGCCTTTCAGCCCTCTTTAGATATATTCTTACTAACTGCACTGGATTAGAAAAACAGGCTGGGTTAAAAAGATCTGCAGACCAGGGTGACAAACTGTCACCTATTTTATTTTTTTTATATTTAATTTCCTTTTTTAAAATTAAAATGGTCAGCTGAGGTGGAAATTGGTATTTTGAGGTGTCTTGGGTTTCATAAAGTCTTATTCTAAATATGTGAGGAGGCAGTTTACAGGGCTGGGTTTACAGGTTACGTGACTGCTGTGGAAAGACTTATTTCCTTGTGCTTTCGTAATATTTTCTCAAAGTTGTTTCATAATTCACTCTCTTGTCCTTTCCTCTCTGCAGCAAACGTGGATTTGATGTGCGTTCATTTGGGACAGGGTCTCATGTGAAGCTACCCGGTCCTGCTCCGGATAAGCCAAATGTGTATGACTTCAAAACGACATATGAACAGATGTACAACGACTTGGTCCGCAAGGACAAGGAACTGTATCCCCTTCCCACACACAACATCGCACACATCCTTACACTCACATATACTAGGAGCCAGATAAGTAAACGTGGGCCGTGTATCTGTCTTGATTAGATAGTTGTTTTGGACACTGGGCAGTGAAAGGAGATGAAACCACGTGCAGGGATTTAAAAAGAAAAAAAACCATGATGGTAAAAAGGTTTGTTTTTAAATCTTTAACATGTAGGGTGTGGAGAAACGCCTTGCAATACAGCAGCGGTGCAGCAGTAAGTTTGCTTTGGTAAGAGCTAGGATTTTATTTGTTTTTATTTGAAATTGGTGTAATTTGGCTCACTGAAGTTTCCTGTTTTTGCTTGTTTCTGTTTATTTTTTAACATGTTTAGTTCAAGTAGTTTCAGTCTTTTAGTTATTGTAATATTTGTTTTAGGCAACATTTAAATAAGTTCAGAGTTGGTGTGAAAATGCAAACCCAACACTTTGAGGAGGGTTAACTCACATCCAGAGTCTCAATAAATGTGCAGCGAAGCCTCGTCAGGCAGGTTTTTACCAAACTGACAAAGACAAAACTCAGTCTGCCTGTGTATACGTTTTTTGTTTTGTTTTTTTCTTTTTTAAGTTTACTTTAGCTTTTAAGTTAATAAAACTGGTTCAGTTTTATTTTAAATTCTGTTAACTAAAAGGTTTGAGGGTGTTTTGTTTTCAGGGGGGGGGTTTACCCCACAAACACCAGTTTTTTGTGAATTTGATGAGGCTGCTTAGCGTTACTGTGTAATGATTAATGCAATTATTGCATTTTAACAATACTTTAGAGTATTTGTACTGTTGAAGTAACACAAACTCGCCTTTTGTAGTTAGTCGTAGAGAATAAGTATTGTCTCAGTTATCAAAATTGTAAAACTTGATAAGGACAGAATATGAACTATTAGCAAAGAGGCTGAGTTTGCCCAAGTGGATGACACCCACTAACCCCAGAGGGGGGGAGGGGGGTGCATAAGGGCCATGAATCTAAGAGGTTGTTTTAAGCTGTAGGCTTGAGTGCCCCAAGGTAAGTTAAAGATTATCAGTTTCTCCTCATTAGCATGTGGGATGTTTATGCTAATGCAAGGCACTCAGACACATTAGATAATTAGTGGTGTTCAACAAAGAGTACAAGTGTGTTAGTCTTCAGTGGCTGCACTTTAACTGTGCATGCATAGGACTTTTATTTATTTATTTTTACTTTAATGATAAAGTTCACATATTTTCTATCAGTAACCAGTAATCATGGTCCTTCTATTTAAACCTTCCTTTTGTTTTAGTTCAACTTTTTTATTTTCTTTCTTTCTTTTTGTTTTTTTTAAATGTGCTAAAAACAGAAATCTGCCTTTAATTCATCTGGTTGTAGAGGCCTGCATGTTCAAAGGTCAGGCAAGTTTTCTCTGAGGTGTCATTTACTGTTGTGCTGCTGCTGGTCCTGTATTGTAGGTGTTTTTTCCCAGCCTGCATTAAGGTAAAGTAACAAATCTGTTCTCCTAAATAAGAAAATTACCCTGTGACACATGATTAACTTAAGTCACTGTGCTTGTATTTTTTTTTCTGTATTTTCTGCTGTTTTGCATGGATATCTCACTGATGTAGTGCACAACAACTACTTTTATTTATTTATTTAGACAATCTCTTCCCATTTGTAGTGAGTGGGTTGTATAGTTTATAATCAAATTTTTTGAAAATAAAAAACAAACAATGGTGACATTGTCTGCATCAGCCTGGCAGTACCAGTGTGGCTTGTTAATATTAAAACTCTGGATTTAATGCTGTTTAAAAAAAAAAAAAGTAAACAATGTTCCTGAAAATCCATCCTTTCAGCTTGTTTTCTGACCCCTCATTGGTGAATAGTCTGCACCACTAGAGGGCGATGTAGTTCATGTAACTAGACGTCACTGAAAAGTGCATCGTGCCCCCTTGTGTAGTTTGATCGAGATGCACTTTATATAGATGCTGCTTGGACCAGTGAGTTCAGTCTAATTGGGTGCACACTGAAATCCTCTCTCTGTTGCTCTGATCAGTTTTATTTTGTTTTGAGTGTTTTGTTTTGGGGGGTTTCCCCTTCTTGCCTCGTGCTGTGTATTCCTTGACCCTCCTCGCTCTTCAGATACACACAAAACGGCATCCTGCACATGCTGGACCGCAACAAGCGGATCAAATCAAAGCCAGAGCGCTTCCAGAACTGCAAGGACAAGTTTGACCTGGTCATCACCTGTGAAGAGAGAGTCTATGACCAAGTGGTGGAGGGTGAGGTTTTGTAACATTACTCGGAGTCATTCACAAACCCACCGCTTTGCTGCTTCTCCAACTGTTACCTGCCTTTACCTGGTCTTTAATGTGTTTCCTAGATTTGAATTCCAGAGAGCAGGAGACGCTGCAGCCCGTGCATGTAATCAATGTAGACATTCAGGATAACCACGAGGAAGCCACACTGGGCGCCTTCCTCATCTGTGAGCTGTGCCAATGTGTGAGTGACAGCATCTGAGAACTTCTTGATGAGGCGTTTTCTTACAATTTTATTTTATTTTTTTTAAACAAATTACTAATAAATATACACGTAAATAATGTGCAACACTGTTTCAGTTGGCACCTAAAGAAAGGTTAAACGATCTTTGTGAGTGGTGGAAATGAGGCGTGTGCGTGCACAGGTGGTGTTTTGATAGCTTTCCCTTGTGCACCCCTGCAGATCCAGCACACCGACGACATGGAGAATGAAATCGACGAGCTCCTACAAGAGTTTGAGGACAAAAGCAACAGGCCTTTCCTTCACACTGTCTGTTTCTACTAAGACTCTGCAACAATTTGCAATAAACACAGACCGAGATCAGAAGCAATCACACAGAAGTATATGGACACACATGCATCATACTCCTCAGTCATCCATGACTCAGTGCATACAGGTTGTGTGCCTACACAACCACAGACACACATAAATAGCTTTGGGTCAGGACCTAACAAATGGCTGCTGTTGGACATATTGTTGATAATGGGTTTTTCCTCTAAGCAGAGGATGGACTCGCTACTCTTGCTCTGCCTTTCATTCCTCCAGATCAAGGTCAGGCCAAGGTTAATCGCTCCAAATATCACAGGTCCAGTCAAATCACTCAACTATGTCTCCTCAGGGAGAGCCACAACACCCACAGGCCAGATTCAACAGCTCCTCCAGTTACTTTCATTTTTGTTTGGCACAGAATGTTTTTGTTTTTTTTCTTAGATCTATGATTAATTCAAGCATATATGCCAGATTTATTTAATATTTGGGAGGGTGTACATGTGTTTACATGCTGGAGGAGAATTATTTGAAGTGTATGCTTGTTTCTGTGCGACCATGTGTTTGTAGATTTAGTTAGGATTAAGTTTTAAGTGGGTGGGCTAATTAATAATGAATAACCAAACCTAGACCTCTGAGGCTTTCATCGGGTGTGTTTCAGATATGTGTTGATATTTAAACTCGATGCTGTATTTCTGGCCACAGTATTTTGTTTTGAGTTTTTTTTTTTTCTTGAACTGAAGCATTGTACTTATTTTCAAACTGCGAGCTCGGCTCAGAGTGCCTGATATTTCTTTTTTCCTGTATGTACATATGAATCTACTAAAGAACGAAGCCTCTCTAAGAAATCGTTCATGACCCTTTTTTTGACTTTATCAGTATTTAGTTCCTGCTGAGTTATTTAATTACAAAATGGGTATTAGAAGACTAACAGCGCTGTTAGGACTGTTTTATGAGTGATGAGGACAAATTACCAGAATTGGATATAAAATATGGGCTGATCTTTATTTAGATTTGAATTATTGATTCAGTTTGACTAAAGCAAATATATTAAAATATCAGAACAGAACATGGAGAGGCTCGGGTGGTAGAGTGGGTTGTATACTATTTGCAAGGGTGGGCATGTCTTCACCACATGCTGAAGGTGTAGGTCCTTCAGCATGGCAGTGAGGATACTCCCAGTGGTGGATCTGTAGAAATACTGGTATATTTATAATTAGAAATCTGCAAAAGCTAATAAAGTTCAAACATGAATGGTATGGAGTACAAACATTGCATCCAAAATATAGTGAAGTAGAGAGCAGCATAACATATAAAGTACAATGAAGGTGTACCTGAGTAAAGTACTGAAGTTAACATACTTGGGTACATCCAACTACTATTCTTTAATCCAGTGGTAATATGAGATAATACAGAAGTTGGGATATTTGGGGAAATTCATGTTAAAGAAGCCAAAACTCCACCTTTAAAAAAGTAGGTAAATAAAATAAAATAATACACACATTCCCAAAATTAAGAGTACTGCAACCCACTGAAACCAGAAAATCTCACAGGGCCCACCTAATCTTAAATTTTCGCTCTAGTCAAACAGAGAGCCTCATAAATTTACTTGAAAATTGCATTTAAAAAATCACTCAATGTAATGATTAATCACCTGTTTTAATTCACTTTTCATATAAATAAATACATATATATAAATGTGACTGTACATGTGAGTAATTTCAAACTGGATTTCTGTTATTAATGCGACCCACCTGCAGTACCTTTGCGGCCCTCCAGGGGCCCCCGGCCCACACTGGAGGCCTAACCCTAATCCCTCGCCCTAAGGGTAGGGTTACGAGTCCACTGAAATGCACTATCACAGAATTAAATGGCTCAGGTGGCTAAGAGCTCAGTTAGAAAAAAAGGAGGATAAAGGATTTCAGTAGATATAAAAAATAATGACATGGATACATGGATGAATAAATCGTGGATGAAGATTTTAAAAAAATAATTAAACTGTGAGAATAACAGTTAGATTGGGGGCCAAACACATTTTAGACACGCCCCTGCTCATCAGTGAAAATATAAAAGAGGGAAGGTGTAGGTCTGTTAGGTTACGTTGTGATGTGATCCTCGAGTTGGGGGACTTATGTTCATACTGGAGTGCAAAATTAAAACCAATGGAAGATGGACAAGAAAAGTTCAAAGTCATCAGGTGCTCAGTTTAGAAAAAAGAGAAAGGAAGAGGAGGAGAAACGAGCAAAAGATACAGGTAAGCAGATGTGTCATTGGATAATGGCAGGTCAGAATACTTTATTAATCCCTTTATTATGTGGGTTACAGTTGCTCCAAGAAGAAATGGTAAAAATAGTAACAGTAACAGACTAAACTCCAAACAATATGTTGCAGATTTTAATATTAATTAGTCATTGCCAATTGTTGATTTGTCCTGTTTTCATTGTATGACGAATTATGATGGCTGTTTGGTAGCCGTTTGCATACTATGCATACTCTCTCTCTTCATACATGTGTGTGTGTTTCTCTGGTGAAATTCAGTATGGTTCCGACAACAGTTTTATGTTAATGTACAATCCTTAATATGTTTTACGTGTGTGTTTGGGGGGGGGGGGGGGGGGGGGGCAGAGAGAGTGTTCGCCCAGGGCGCCAAACAGGCTAGGACCGCCACTGCGGATAGTGATAGTCGTATTTCAACTATTCTGTGAGTTTTGGAAGAACAAAAATGTTAGGACTGCCCACAGTCCACAGAGTTGAAAGAAAATAAGGTCCAGCTGATATTCAGCTGCATGCTGACCGTAACCATGATGACTGGTTACCGCCCGTGCTTCTGCGGGAGGTAACATCCACGCAGCCCACTGAACCTCAGCTCTTCTTCTATTACTGTTGGCTCTCTGTGGCTGTAATCCTGCTGCCACGGCGAACTCGTTTTTACCCCTCTGTAATTTTCTCCCTGTCGGGTAATGCGAGCTTCAAAAGCAGTGAGGGCGCCAATTTCTACTTGCGTCTATGTGCAAAACCGTGTAAGAATGTAGTTAATGTATTTTATAAACAGGCTTCTTATTTTAAGTTATCAGTTTGAAATTTTTTTACTGTGTGTGTGTTAACTCCTAACTCCTAATGTGTTAACTCCTAATTATTATTTTATTTATTTTTTATCTCCAGGTGATCGTTTCCATCATGGATGCCAAAATTCAGAAATATAAGGAACGTGTTCAGGCGTCCACATCCTGAACCCTCGAAGGAATCCAGCGGGAGCATGGTGCAGATAGAGCCACAAGTTAATGGAAGCACTTGACATAAAACTGTAGTTCTGACTGAAATATAACAGAATGTAATAACAGTTGTAATAATGATATTTTAGCAGCCAGTA
This sequence comes from Mchenga conophoros, assembly GCF_057382185.1. Lineage (NCBI taxonomy): Eukaryota > Metazoa > Chordata > Actinopteri > Cichliformes > Cichlidae > Mchenga > Mchenga conophoros. The sequence continues at coordinate 20,712,011 of NC_140530.1, forward strand.
GAACCACCAGCATGTAAAAAAAAACAAAAAAAACAACACACACACACACACACACACACACACTTCCTCAGGGAAATCTTGTAGAAGCAGATCTGCCATTTCTCAGCCTGTTTTCTCTGTTTCTGTGATATGGAAACATTTAAGGGGTTAAGAAGCCTTACTTATACACACATGTACTGTACACTGGTTGCCATACACTGCCTCTGCAACTGTCAGTGTTTTTCTGTGCTTGCTACTTACTAATAAAAATATAAATACATATATATAAAGCAGAGGTAAGGAGTCAGCTTGTGTGAGCTAAGCCCATTCTTAGGAGCTCAGGGCCACTTTTCTGGTCAACCAGGTCTTATGCAAGTAGCTCAAACAGCTCTCCCAGCATGATACTACAAAAGATTTAACCAGATGTTTGTTTTTTTTTAAATCAGTCAAACATATCCCCATCTGTCTAAAACAACCTTCACTTTCCCTGTCAGGAATGCCAGATTGATTTCTTACTCATGCAAACCTGCACATCACGCTACATAAGAGGGTCCCATAAAATGTGACAGGGCATTTAATCATGCAGCCTTTTCCAAACCATGGACAGCTTCATGCCCTCGACTTTCCTTTGAATATGAAGCTTCAACGGGAACTCTGTTATTATAGTGAAATACTGAAATCCCAGATGGATTCCTATCGAACACAACTACCCACTCGTCTTATCATTGCCCTTCTATTCGTTATGCATTGTGTGGTTCTAAAGTCTCTGCCTTAAAGGTTGGAGGTGTCACAGTACGACTCTTTCTTAGCCTTTCAGACTTCTGGCTTCTGAGAGAAACACCACAAATCATCAATTGTAGTAACAATCTTTACTTTTTATGAAAACATGGATCAGTTTCATTGTTTCAACAGAGACACTTTAATTAGTACATTTATATAGTGTAATTACAGACACAGCGACTGGTTTCCATGTAAAGTAAATGTTTACATTGTGTACATGATGCATAAGACCGAAAGAGTCTCAGCCATCATTTGTATTTTGTAGTTAATTGGTTAACGCTAGAAACTCATCTTCTGTCGTAAAGACAATCCCAACAGGCCTTTAGATTGAAACTTTCTAGTCAAAGAGGCAGAAAGCTAAAATTTTCCTATCCAGGTAGCACCACTGGGAAAAATGAACTCAAACTGGAGTTCCATCTTTAGGAGGAGAGTCTTCTCTCATCTTGCCGTCAGTGGAGGCAGGAGGTTGACCTGAACTCTCTGCTGTGCTGTTGTGTCCAGCTCGGTCGGCACTTTGGCCCTCTGCCGAGAGGTTCATAGGTGCTTGCTTTTCATTAATCTCAAGGACAGGAGCGATCACCTCCTGGGCCTGAGGCGTCTCGCTGAGGGGCAGATTAAAACCCATTTTTCCTCCGCTGCTCGTCACCCCAGCTGGTGGGGGTGTAAGGCTCTTCGCCGCCTCCTCTCCTCGCAGCCAGTCCATCTTCTGAAGGTGCTGCTTGACGGCATCGTCGACCCGAGCGTCGATCATGGCCTCTGTCAGGACGCCGTCTTCAGAGGAATATGCTGCCGCCTGAAGGAAAACAACATTTTCATTTTGAAATTAAGATACACTCTCCAGTGGTATGACAAGGTTTCAGCTATGGAGGCAAAGATAATATGATGATTCGTACCTGCCAGGCCACACCCAGCTTGGAGATCTCTCGTCCAGACATGCCCTCTGTCCGCTTCGCTATCTCAGAGCACTTTTTCCCGTAGTCAAACTGCGCCAGCTTCAGCCTCCTGTAAACACAAAGCAGAATAAGACCATGAAAAGGCCATGAAGGAAATTTCCACTGTTACACAGTATAGTGTTCCTACACTGGTGGACATGCTAGAAACACCTCCAGTATAAGGCATCTTACTCTGAATCAGATGGCTCAACTGGCTCTTTTTAATGTGGAGGAGTAGCCGCTCTACTCGGATCCTCTCCGGAATGATCAAGCTCCTAACCCCAACTATAAGACAGCCACGCCACCCTTTGGAGGAAGATAATTTCTGCTGTTTGTAATAGGTGAGGTAACCTGACAGCTTCGTTTTCACTCTCTGTTCTCTCTCATCACCGACATGCTACTAGGAGACTTGTCTATTGCCACTTTAACAGCTCTATTCTTGTGTACTCACTGTCTCCCTCCAGTGGCCGGCTCCAGCACATATTTGTCAAAGTATAACCGCACCAGCCTCTCCCGCTCCTCAAGACCCGGCAGCGCAAAATTCACTATTTCATCTATACGGTCATTTATGGCCCAGTCAAACTGCTCCGGCTGGTTACTGGCCAGCACCAACATAAACCTGCATAAAAACACACACACAAAAACACAAGAGTCAAGCAGCTTAATAAAAGGTAGGAAGTAAATCACAGTGGTTAAGAAAGTTCAGTTGTAAACATGTGAAATAGATTCTTACTTGTTGCTCTGTTCTCCAGTGCGATATAAAAAGGCATTGAGAGTGGCTCTGAGGTCTTCACTGATTTTCTCCTATTGTAAAAACAAAATAAGGCAATGAACAGTTGCTTCTTTCTTATGTAACCGGCAGGTTTTTTGAGTAATGAAATAAACGCAGACTTACGGTGGCCCTCTTGCGGAGGAATGCGTCGGCTTCATCAACAAACAGCAGCAGCCTGTGATTGGAAACATGGCAGAAAGGACATGTTTTGCTACATCTGGTGCACTTCGTGATATTGGTGCAAATATAATAACAAATATGTTAGGTGACATATTTTGAGCATCATACCCGCGTCGACTCGTGTTGGCCCAATCAAACACTTTGTGCATGGCGGTGACACCATCGCGGCCCATTGGTGCTACATCACCACCGGTCATAATGGCGTAATCCATCCCAGAATGCACTGCCAGCTTCTACTCCACATACACAGAAATCCTCCAGTCAGACAAAGCACTGGTTTATATTTTTGGACACCTGAGCATGCTTTAGCTCTCTGGCGTACCTTAGCGAACAGCGTTTTGCCCGTCCCCGGAGGACCGTACATGAGGATGTTCCTGTACAGGCCGTTGTTCTGCCTTGTGTTTCTTGTTGCTATGGCAATGTCACGCACACGCTCCTCCAGGGAAGGCTAAGAGATGGGAAAGTGCTGTTATTTCAAGTTGAGACAAAACGGCAATGATTTGCACTTTTATACCACATGTCCACTTACACTGAGCACAACTCCCTCCAGGGCATCCTGAGGTTTACTCTTCAGCCGCTTGGTCGTCTAAATAATTTCAAAGCAGTTATAAGTACAACAAACTCTGCAGCTTAAAAATAGCAAAATTATGAATTCATCATTAGCTACCTTGACTGGATGCTTGACTGCCTCTGCGACAGTGAATCGGGAAGTTTCCCGGACTAGTGACGGCTTTCCGAGCCTGGCCTCGATGTAACGTCCGGCCACTGCTGTTGCATTTCGAGCTGAATACACTCCCACAGCCAAGAGGGTCAACCCTGCCACCTGGGGAAGAGAGGAAACCATTATAGATCAGGAGACTAAATTCACACTCCATTATGAGCAATGATAAGCAGAGCATTTTTTTTCCCCAGAAGATAATATTTATAGTTGAGGTAACATCTGGGATATAAGATCTTCATAGTTATAGCCAAAAACAATTTGAAAAAATACCTTTAAGATAGAGTTTCTGAGAATGGAAGTGTTTGAAAACCCACAGGTGTCATAAAAGCAGTATTTGCTTTGATGTATATACAACGGAGTAAAAGGACACAGTCAATTGAAATGTTTAGCACATCTGTGAATGCATACATGTTGGGCCTTTTAATGCTGCGTTCCAGATTAAATTAGAAATCTGTATTTACGAGTTTCCAGTCAAAATCTTCATCTGGAATAACCCCTAAACTTGGATTTCCAACTCAGAAAGTTGGAGCAGCCCCATGAATGAGTTTACCACCAGAGATGTTGGCAGTGAACATAAACGGTAGTAAAACTGTAAAAGGTGTAACGTGTACTGCCACTGTTATGTATTCGGGGCATGGCATATAATTCACAGACCAGGCTCTATCCATGCACGTGCTGCAGCAGCATTTCAAAGCACACACACACACAAAAAGGTATTGCTCTGTTTTGCCATCTTGCTAAGAAGCAAAACAAATCCTGTTTGTCTGACTTCGACAGAAACATTAATGTTTGATTTATGTTACTTGAACACAGCATAACTAACTGTGCTTTAGTGTACTCCTTAGGCATATTCATGTTTGTTTTCATTGGAATTTCAGTGACAAATTCTCCCTTGAATGGGAGCAGAGTGTCTCACCGTGGCAGTCACTTTGTCCCAGTCTGACACAAAGGCCCTGAATCCTTCTCCAAACACAGCACCTGCAGTCCTGAAAGCAAACACGTGTTAACTGTGAGCACGCCTTTAAGAGTCTGTCACAGTGCCCATGTTGACACTGTTAAACATTTACTGAACTTAAGCTGTTTTCATGCATGAACTCCAGAAAATGGAGGAAAATTTGCTTCTCTCACAATCAGCACACAGCAGGACAAAGTCAGCATCAGTGAAATTTGCGCTACTGTACTCTGTTTGGTTTGGATGAGGGTGCTACTCGAGTAGAGCGTGCAGGAAGCAGGAACGTTGACTGTATAAAAGACAGACGCAGCTTCTAACTTTGAAAAAGACATTAAATCTGCATTCTTTTAACAGCCAGCAGGTTGCAAAGGGATTTCCAGCTGTACTGAAGTTTTGCGATCGATCGATAGATAGATATAAAAAATAAATAAATACATTTACTCAGGTTATCAAGGTTACGCACAATGTCCTTGTTTTAAAAACAAAAAACAAAGATGGCGACCGGGTCTTCTGAGTCAAACAGATAAGTCGATCTTTTATACAGTCTGCAGATGTGATACAGGCGGCCGCACGCTAGCAGTGAATTCATTTAAACTCCTTTCACATAAGTACAATTGGACTTTACACACACAAGCTGACATATTAAAGACACTTTAATGCCCAATCCAGCCGTGTCAGACATTTGTGTGCTCGCGTACAGCTCAGTCGAGTAAATTCTATAAAAGCTCAGGGCTGCAGCTCAGGTGCGAAAATGCATTTACAAGAAACTGCATTAAAAAACAATTATTATCATTCATGACCTTAAAAACCAGCGATACACCATTATAAACAGCTCAGAGCAAAACAATTTACTTTATGGACTCCAGAACGGTCTGTCGGTGTTCTGCAGCCTTCAGGCGGATCTGCTCTCGGATTATATCGGCGTTTTCCCTCTCAACTTTGGCTCGAGCTTTGGACTCTGCCTCAATACGAAGCAGCTCATTCTTGTGTCTCAGCTCCATCTCGTGCTCTATGGTCGCTAAACAACAAAGAGGAAAAAACAAAAACATAAACCTCAGCTCATCGTGTCAAACATTTAAAAGCATCCCATCAATAACCGCGCTCGTTTCTTTACCTTTCCTCATGGCCTCCTGCTTCTGTACAGACTCCTCCTGTTTGCGAAGGCTCTCTTCATTCATGGCTTGCTGTTAATTAAACAAGCACAAGACATTTAGTACTGTATCCCACTTCACAGCACGTTACAGCTGGAGTTGGAGGTTAACAACTCACCTGTTGCCTCAGTTGGTCCTCATATCGCTGCCTGGCCAGCTTGTCTTGGTATTGAGCTCGCTGATGGGACACAACCACAAAAACACAATTTGGTACAATTCACTGCTGTAATACTCACAGTGCTCTTCCCTCTAAAGAAAAAGAAAAGAAGCTCATGTTTTCCCCTCTTACAGCTTGATGCTGCTTGCTCTCCTCATTGAGAGTTTTCCTCCTCTCTTCAGCTTGGATGCGTATCTGGTCGCCTTTGAGCTGTTCGACTGCTGCTTCATATTCCTAAAGCGTGAGGTGAGAGCACAACTGGGTCATTGGAGAACAGCGACAATTCATCGCAGCACAGAACACAGATGCCACCAAAGTCCTCGAGTATCAAAGGAGCAAGAATACCTACTTAAATAGAGCACGGCTGTTATAACGCCCAATCAGATGACTTCAGATCCAGTTCGAGACTACTCTTCTAGTCATCACATTGAAACATCTCATCTTTATGGTCTCACCTGCTATCTCTGATGCCTGCTCTGTGCTGGTCTCCCTGCCTTATTCCACCTATACATACTCAGGAAGGTCATTACAGTGGTGCTTACTCATCTTTGTAAATATCTGAGTCAAGTTCTTATACAGTACTGTGTAAAAGTCTTAAGCCAACATCACACAGTTCTTTGTATTTTGCTAGGAAAAGTGCAGTACGGTAATTCACTGTAACATGCAAACATACAGAGTGTGTGCATGCTATGGCACAGCCTCCATCATGTTATATATTCACTGTTGTTAATCTCTCCTGACCTTCTCCATACCCATTGACTCATGCTGTAATATGCCAAGCTTTCAGCTAATAGCTCTTTAGGAATCACCTCAACGATGCAAACAATAAATACCATTTAATGCATGTAAGCTGTGAGTAACTTCAAATTAGTTATTTGGCAAGTTGTACAAGGACTGATTTTAAAATGAGTGAAAAAGCAGCCTCTGACAGAGCTTTGGAAAGCCCGGAGAACTTTTGATAAAGACCACTTCTGAAAAATACGGCTACTGCGGCTTCATCTAATGCAGGTCTATAATACCTAGGAATTATCAAGCTGATAGAAACTGACTGATGTACCCGGTGTCCTGCTGCAGATGCAGAGTGATCCACTGCTCTGCTTTTATTTTTATTAACAGATTTTCTTTTTCATTTTTTTACTTGTGTGACTTATCTTCTGGTTGTGTTGCTTCTTGGTTTAACATTTGTGTGATGAACACATTTTTTTGAAGTACATAGTGAGTAAAGGTATTCACTGTACCTTCATCTTACTCTGGTGTTCCAGCTGAGTGGTATTCTCCTGCATTCGAGCAAGCTCCAGAGCTTCTTTGGCATGTCCTACACACACGCACACACACAGATGAAGATGCATGTAGTTGCTTCAAAGCGTTATGTTTGTGAGGCCTGCTGTCTTTGCTGATCCCTGTGACTGACTGTATCCACCTTTGAGTCTTAACTACCAAACAACAGCCCTGAATGAATGAATGAATGAATGAATGAAATCATTATCAATAATCAAATAATAGTATGTGTTGCATCGTTGCACACGTGTGTGTGTGTTAGAGGGTGAGGTCTGGATGTTCTGAGCCGGACTGCAACGTCCGTGACCTTTGAACTCTGTTCTCTCTCTGGATGAAGGTGGATGCAGCTCAGTTCCGTAAGCCTAACTTCACGTGAGTTAAACCTTTAGTATTTATACCGGTGCTGGATGTCGGTGAGGGCCTCTTCAGCTACACTGAGGCGACCACCACCATCACCGTGAGCCAGAGAGCAGCAGATGCTGGTGCAGCTCTGCTCTCCAACAGCAGCCGTGTTTGTATAATCTGTACACACCTCCTCTAAGGAGACCCACCCGAAGCCCTTGAATACTTACGGGACATGTCGAGCTCCTTAGCCGCCTGAGCAGCCCGCTCCAGCCCGGTGGGATCGAAGTTGCTCCATTTGTCCTTGGGTTTATCTCCACCGCCGCTGGAGCCCCCGGCCGGCGGAGGTGGCGGCGGTGGAGGCTGTGCCGGTAAACCGGGAGGCACCTCCGGCTGTCCCTTGTTCAGGCCGAACAGCCACGACATTTCGCCGAGAACAAATAAAGCACCGTTAAACCGGTTCTGTTGGACAGAGGATAGCAGCCGCAGGTCTGTCACTACGCTTCCTCCACACGCGTGTCACGCCGAAAGCTTCTGCGCATGCGCACCAAACAGCTCAAGGTTTAGCTGAATAATCGCAGCCAGGATTGGCTCAGAACAAGTACTTCTCCTTCTGATTGGCGCTCAACGTAGTAGTCCTCAGCAGAGGTCATTGACGTAGCCCCGCCCACACTCGATACGGTAGCCCCGAAGGATCATAAAGCATACAATTCACTCGAAAGGACGTTTACCCCGGTTTCATCAGGCTGTTTCTGTTTTTGAAAGTCATTGAAGTGTCAGAGGATTGTTTCCAGGTTTTCTATATCAAATCTATTTTTGATTTACTTAAACTTCAAATCTAAAAATTTAAAGCAAACACTCTGCACTGAAAACAATCTCCTCACTTCAGTTTTAACCTTCTGTTTTCCAACAACTTCATGCTCCAGAGCAAGAGTGGGCAATTTATGTTCCCAAGGGGCTACATGAGAAGCTGCTGTGCAGGCCCACACCAATAAGTTGTAAGAAGATAAAATAAATATTGAGCAGAACCGAGTTCAGCTTATTGTTGATCAGGACAAAAGTAAATAAAATCCTTAAAATAAAAAAATCTGACGAAAGACAGCAAACCAGAATATATATCAAAAATGTTTAATGAGCTAAACATTTAGAGGACAACCGACCCACAAAAGGTGGTAAAACACATATTTACACAGAAACAAAAAAAGGCCAACCTTAAAAAACAAACAAAAAGAAAAACTTTCAGTCATAACTCAAGGTTGCATATGATAAACAGGTTTATGGAAATGATAACAAGACCATGTGTGAAGACACTGGAGGTAATCAGGAGGTGACACCACATGTTGGCAACACATTCCTGTTTTAGGAAGTTTAAGTTTACCTCCTGCCAGGGATTCTGTGCAGCCATTGATAAATACCAGTGAAAGTTGGATTTACGGGTTTTATACATGAAGTTCGTATGAAGAACACAATCAGAGATACTGATCTCGAAGTTCAGGAGTCAAAATACTGCACACATAATGATCTGTGCTGCTGTAGGCAAGTTTACTTCAGGAATGATACACTGTTGGTACTATTTTAAAAATCTCTCCAAAAATCATTTCTACGAGAGACCAGTGGAAAGCTCGTTAACATGAGACTCCTTATTGACTTGTTCAAATATAAAGCCAACAAGAAGCACAGGACCAGCAGAAGTGTCACAAAACCGATTACTTTTTGATCGGCCTGTAAAATTCCTGTTTTTCCCCAAACAGACAACCTGTGTTACAGCTCGAATTCAAGCCGGATCTCTGATCGAGCGATCATGAATCACCACACACAAATGCAATTCTTTAAACGAATCATACAAGAAACACATTTTGATGAAATCCTAAAATGAGGTGTCTGTGTCAGTTCAATTTTTTTTTTTTTTTTTTTTTAAATAAACGCTGTTCTTTAACCCCCCCGCCCCCCCAAAAAAACAATCATTTATCCATAACTGTGGCAAGTCCTTTACTGCAGCATAACTACACGGGAGAGCACACCAGAAGGCTCTTTGCCGTCACCCAGTGCTGCCCTGAAGCCTTCTTGTTGCCGAGCCCTTGCCAGTTTTGCAAGTGAGAGGAACGACCGAGGCTCTGTAACGGCCAGATCACTGATGACGCGACGGTTGAGCTGGACGCTGCTCTATATGGTGAGAAAAAGGAAGAGTGAGCCAACAGAATTTTTAAAAATACATGAGCTGCAAAACTATCTAGTAAAGCCAACCTTAGTCAGATTGTGCATGAGGGCGGGATATTTCATGCCGTGCTCTCGTGTTGCTGCAGCAATCCGTGAGATCCAGAGCTGATGAATCAAGGGGACAACACACAGGATCAATTATACTGAAGCAAACTGATTTCTAATCTTACACACACACGCCAATCAGCTGCAATATTAAATCCAAAGAGAGGAAGTGAACAACATCCTGTTATACTGCAAAGTTCTGCTGGGAAGTGCACAGCAGTGGCCTCACCCAGCCAGAGAACACCCCCCAACACACTACAAAAATTGCTCAGGAACAGCTCGATGATCAGGACAAAGAGCCCAAAGTGCTGACCTGACTTCAAATTCTCCCAATTTAATCAAAATAAGTCAGCAGCATGGAGCAGAACTGAGGTTTTAGAATAGAATAGAATAGAATAGAATGACTTTATTGTCATTATACAGATGTACAATGAGATACATGGGGGGGGGGGGGGGGGGCGTGCACAGTTTCTGCAGCACTATATGCATATGAGCAGTATTTACAGGAAAAAATATAAAGTGTACAAAAATACAATCTGGTAAAAAAAATAAATAGTGTTATGTATATACAGTTTGGGTTATTGCACAGTGGTGGTTTATCCTTGAAATGGGGGGTGGAACTGTGTTTATCAGTGTATGTGTGGACATGGAAGGAGTGCTTCCAAGTTGTTCACACCAAATTCTGACCCTACCATCCAAATGTCATGGCAGAATTCAAGATGCATCAGACCAGGTGTTTTTGATCTTCTGCAGTGAAATTTTGCTGAACCTGTGCAAATTATAGTCTCAGTTTCTTGCTCTTAGTGGACAGGACCCCCTGTGGTCGTCTTCATTTAGATATCCTCTAACCCTTAATTGTAATGCGAGGTGATTTTAGTTAATCTCGCCTTCCTATCACCTCAGGCGAAGGACTTTCACACAGAGAACTGCCGCTCACTGCATTGTTTCCTCTTGGGTTTTTTTGGACCCTTTTCTGTAAACCCTAGAGATGGTTGTGTTGGAAAATCCCAGCAGCTCAACTGAAATATTCAGACCAGCCTGTCTGGCACAAAACGCCACAACATGTTTAAAGTCACTGAAATCACCCTCCTTCATCCATTCTGATGTTCAGTGTGAACCTGAGCTGGTCATCTTCACCATGTCAAGACACCTGAATGTACTGGTTTGCTGTCAAGTGATCGGCTTACTAATATTTTGCGTTAACAAGCTGTTGAACAGGTGTCCCTAATGAAGTGGCCTGTTAGTAATGTAGACACTGCTGCGGAACTAGCCCAAAGCTTTATTTTCTATTTAATTATTATATAGCGGACTAATGGAGTGAAAATATCAAGTATTTGATTAAACCGACCAAAAAATAAAGAAAATATAACCAGTTATCTAAACAACATGCTTTAATTTAGACATCTTGTGGTGCACCTGATTTATCTTGGGGATCCTTTAGGTGGTCATGACGCCAGTCAGGAATCATTTGATAAGCAAAAAGCAATCATTAGTGTTTATTTTAAATATATTTGCACCCAGAATCTGCTGAAAAGTCTATTACTTAGACTACGATTGCTACTATCAGGAAAAAAATCCAAATGCCATGCAGTAATATTTGGGTCTTCTTACCGTCCTCATGTTGCGCTTCTTAAGTTTCCGAGCTTTGGTGGCGTACACGAACGCCCTCCTGACAGCCAGCACGGCCAGGCTGTAGCAGCGGTTCTTCCTGCCTCTGAAGTGCTGTTGGAAGAAATGACAGAGACGTGACAACAACACTTGTTACAAGTCTTTAACACGACGAGGATGCAATAAACAAAACACCACAGCTTCTACAAACATCATGAATGAGCTCTAGCAGCTATCACTCCAGGAAATAGCAATAGACGTACCCGTGCATGCTTGAGGACCTCCTGGACCTTCCAGTATCTGTCGGGTCCTCGGCTTCTGATCCAACAAGACAGCGTCAAAAACACCATTTCAGTCCCCCCGTCACCTCACCGCAGTGACCACTTTCAAACGAATAAACACGTAATAAGTGACCTCCAACCAAGCACTCTCGGTGTTATGAGAGCTCAATAACTCCGCACGCCGTACGTCGACAAACCGAGGCGCATTCTGGGTACGTTCAATTTAAAATTCTGTCAGAGGCGGCGCGCGGGCTAATTTAACACAAACAACTTCATCAATTGCACCAGACGGCTACGGTTCACAAAACAAAAACAAAACAAAAGTCTGAAAATAAGATGTCAAACATTAGATTACAGATCCGTAAAAATACACACTTTCTAAAGGACGTGTTTGCGTCAGTGCGAAACACGTCGGTGTACAAAGCAAACGCACCCACTGAGTTGAATGCTGGGATAGCGAGCTGCGGAGATCAAAGGAGAGACCATTCAAAATGTCGGTCGCCAGTTTTACGTCCTTGACTCGGTGCGGTGTTTTGGCATTCCGCTCTCCCGCAGGACTCTTGGTATGTTGACGGTTATTATGGAAAAGTAAATAGTTTCATCGTGAACCGCTGCTGTCATCAGCCGGCCCGGTGTCAGCGTTTAGACCGGTTACAGCTCTCTACGTGAGGGTTCCGTCTATGTTCTGAAGTCCGGGTTACATAGTGTAGTTGTTAGCTAAACTTAAGTTAATTATGGTTCGGCTGGTTAACGCTAAATGTGTTGGAATGTATGTCTAACACTAAAAGTAAATAATAATAAAGCTTTGTGCAGAAAAATATATTAAAAAAGATAATCCGAAAAAAATGATGGCATTATTCTATTGCAATGAAGTTTGTGTTTTATGAAACCATGTCTGACAGCTATTAATACAGGATATTTATTGGTATTGATTAAAGGTTATTTAGACAACGCTAAATTTAGTGATTGGAGCAGGTACTTCATCCTGGTCATGATTGAAGAGGACTTCGGGCGATCGTGGCTCAAGAGTTGGGAGTTCGCCTTGTAATCGGAAGTTTGCCGGTTCGAGCCCCGGCTTGGACAGTCTGTGTGTGTGTTTGTTTGTTTGAAATTATTATTATATTTGATTTCTCGCCTGTCTTCCCTGTGATCAGGCGGTACGGTATGCACAGACAGCAGCAGCTCCAGCAGGGCAGCCCAGGGTAAAGAAGTTCCAGGTGTACAGATGGGATCCAGACACTCCAGGGGACAAACCCCGAATGCAGACCTATGAGATTGACCTCAACACGTGAGTGTCATAGATTTGGACATCTGGCATCCAGGCAGAGCAATTTCCTGTCATTGATTAGAGAAAGTTTTATTAAAACCCAACAGTCCAGCAGCTTTCCATTTTAGCCCAGATATCCCAGCAGAGTCTTCATTTTTCACAGGTTAGGATGTTTGTTGGTTAGGATGTTGCTGAGAATATATTCGGGTCTAAACAAAGGGCATTGTTAATGGCCTAACTAATGCTTTCTGGTGGCTTCAGTAACAGTAACAGGTGGCCCTGACAGCCGGGCATATTTTCAGTCCTCTTCCTTCACCTGTTCTCTAATCAGCTTTATTAAACTCTCTCAGCTCATGTTTGTCAGCGTGACACTGCTCAATGCTGAGTAATGCTGCTCAGCCGTATGATCTGTCTGGGTTTCAGCTGATCAAGTAAACACATCAGACAAGCTGCTTTGACGATTTCATGTTACAGATTTTTTTTTTTTTTTTTAACTTACTGTGTTTTTGTTTGTTTTTTTCATCCAGCTGTGGCCCAATGGTTCTCGATGCGCTCATTAAGATCAAGAATGAGATTGACCCCACTCTGACATTTCGTCGCTCCTGCAGAGAAGGTCAGTAACACAGGGGCTGGAGTTGCACCTTTAAAAGGGGTTTACAGAGTCTAGAGCACCTGAGTCAAAGCTTTTATACTCTTGAAGACTGACAAAGCCCATCTTTAAGAAGCCCATCTTTTCAGCTCAAAGTAAGAAGTGCAAAACCCCCCAAAAAACATTAACGGTAAAAACGAAATACAGTATGAAAAGCAGAGACAGCATTGTCATTGTTTTTATTACTCAGTTTCACTGTTTGGTTGACGAGCAACAACACCACAAGCAAGAGTTGCACACAGACCGGTTGTACCACATCTGTTGTTGTCCTCAAAAGTTAAATGTCAATAATAAATGTTGTTATTATAATTTTTATTCTGCTTTAACCAGGTATTTGTGGGTCCTGTGCGATGAACATCAATGGAGGAAACACACTCGCCTGCCTCAACAAGATCGACTCCAGCCTCAGCAAGCCGACTAAGATTTACCCTCTGCCACACATGTACGTCGTCAAGGACCTGGTACCTGTAAGTCAGCTTCACCGAACATCTGTGAACATCTGGAACGAAGCATTTACTTCACAGTCCTCTTTTATAAGCTAGCACAGCCATCACATTATCACACACAAGTGCTAAGAGTTTAAAGTCATTAACAGCTGGTTGCTTTTTTTATTTTGCATGTGCAAAATTTAGTGTTGCAATAACAAATGTTACACTGTTTTGTTTTTAACAGTGAAAAAACACATTAGCATTCATGAAAACCGTTACATTTTTCTTTATTCGTTTTATTTCCAACCTTTTTTAAGCCAGATCTAATGAATCAGATGCGTGGATGTCTTTTTAGGAGTGTTGGTGCTGTAGATTATGTGATGCGGATGTTCCTGATTCTTAATTTTCTAGATGATTAAACAGGAGAAGGAGAAATCAATCAGACTGTTCTAAAAATCAGAAACACTCAAGAGATTAATAAAGGGGCTGAATTTGCATTGTCTGACATTCCGTCTTTCTTGTTAACACCTTCCCAACACAGAGAGGAGGAGGGATGGAGAGGGGTGGTTCTTGTTTGTCGGGTGGCTGGATGAATGTAAAACCCTGCTGTTAACCAGCGACGTGCACAAATAAAATCTGAATAATTTGTTTAACCAACTAGTGTTTCTGCCGCCAGCTAGCAAGGACAGCAATGCTTAATTGTGTGGTCGACTAATCCTGGGCATCCCTTTTTAATGATCAGTAGACCCGACTGTTAAATGTTGCTTTGAACTGATTGGGTGTGAAGAAGCTACTGCTCACTGCTTCTCTGTGGAAGCTAAAAGCCAGCAAAATGTAAATTGAGGCAGATTTTGTTTAATAATAGCAGATCAGTTTGGGGTTTTTTTTAGCATTTGAACGTAAGGCTGCTTGATTACAGCAATAAATCATAATTGCACATTCATATTGTTTAAGATCTTCAATGATTATTAAAGATGATAGACTTAGAAAAAGTTTAAATAAATAGGAAAATAAAAATTAGGCTGATAATAAACGTTTTATTGGTCTTATCTTGCTATAATAGTCACTGGAAGCCAAAATTATAATTACAATAAAATGTGAGTGATTCGCACACATACTTCCACACGTGGATTGGAGGAGCCTGAGATCGATCAGCTGATCCATTTGATTGGTAGTCGACCACCTCTATCATCTGAGCCGCAGCCACCTGAGTAGACAGTTCAGTTTGGTGGATTCATTAGTGTAGCAATGTGTTTGCAGGACATGAGTAACTTCTACGCCCAGTACAAGTCCATCGAACCCTACCTGAAGAAGAAGGATGAGTCCAAGGAAGGGAAGGAACAGTACCTGCAGTCTGTGGAGGACCGGCAGAAGCTGGTACATTTGTCTTTGTTTGTTTTTTCACTGTCCCATAACATTCAGGCTTCCAGCACATTAAGGAAACATATCTTTACTTGCTTCTCTCCCATGTAGGACGGGCTGTATGAGTGTATTCTGTGCGCCTGTTGCAGCACCAGCTGCCCAAGTTACTGGTGGAACGGAGACAAATACCTCGGGCCTGCTGTGCTCATGCAGGTGTGTGTTTGAGCACTTTAATATGCAGGATGGTCTGTTATAGTCTGAATCAGCAAGGCTGTGTAGTAAACCTTTGTCGTGTTTCAGGCGTACCGCTGGATGATTGACTCACGAGACGAGTACACAGAAGAACGGTTGTCCAAGCTGCAGGATCCTTTCTCGCTCTACCGTTGCCACACCATCATGAACTGCACCAAGACCTGTCCCAAGGTAAGCTCTCTGCACTGCTGACACTTCAGGTACATCTGAGCAGCTTCGTACAGAGTCTACTCAGATGTGTGAATAAGCTTTTGTGTTTTCTGTGCTCTTCCTGTCAGGGCCTGAACCCAGGAAAAGCTATCGCTGAGATCAAGAAGATGATGGCCACATACAAGGAGAAGACAGCAGCTGCTGTCTGAAACCTCATTTATCCTCTGGATCTTCTTATCCCTCCATGACTAAGTTATATAATGATCAAAAAATGCTTCTTCAGGTCTGTTGGGCCAGTGCACCATGTATCACCACCACCACCACCACGACATCCTGCAGTCAGCTGTAGCAGAAGTGTGTGTGTGTGTGTGGTTGGAGAACTTGGTGTGACATAAACACACATGTACAGTATGAAGGAGAGAGAGCGTCTGAGTCTTACATGTACCATAAAATAGGTGTTTATCTCCAACTCTACTGTGTGTTTGTGTACTTGATGCTGCAGAGTAAAATCCAGGCATTTCTTTGTGTGTCTTTTAGCTCGTTGCTTTTCATGTTAGCAGCTGGTTCACAGGCACGTTCCCTCAGATCTTCCAGCAAACTGACATCAGTCTTTGTTTTGATGGAAATAAATAAGTTTAAATTCTGGTTGCGGTCTTTCACTTGTGATTATTTCTCCTGTCATCCTACTACGTTGACTCGGTGTCCTCTGGGTGTCACTGTTGAGCAGAGCCAAATGAGTTGAACCATCTGAAGCATTTCAAAGCTTTTTCAACCAGCAATAAAACTCTTATTGTATGTTGACTGTAATTAAAGGGGAACTAAAATCCTGCTTTATGTTGTAAAATGGAGTTTGTCATCTGTACAGCAGACTAATCTCTGGAGGACTCAATGCAGAGCTTTGCTTTCAGTGCTGTGGGTATGTACAGAGACAGAAAACGCTATCGCTGCCCACAAACCTCATTTTAAAATTAATTTTGGCATAAACTGGAGTTTATTTACACAAGAAAGGAGTTCAGCTTTATAAAGTGCAAATTCATACAATGTGATATTAGAGTGAAACCCCAACAAGCCTCTGGCAGCCATCTGGAAGAGACCAGCTGTGGGATGATGGGACAGAGAAGAAACAAACTGTGGGAGAGAGAAGAAGAAAAAAAGTGGAGTAGAGTGCATCATGGGAAGTCTGCCAGCAGCCTGAGCCTATCGCAGCAGCAGGGTCCCCTGATCGAGCCCTGACTTTACCAAAAAGCTTAAAATCTAAAAATTTAGAGGGGGTCTGTCTCCCAAAACCAAGCTGGGAGCTGATTTCACAGAAGAATGACCTTAAAGCTGAAGGCTCTGCCACAATTAAGCCTGCAGTCTGGGAGCGATCTACGAGGTCTTTAAGATGTGATGAGGCCTGATTATTTAAAAACTTTCTATGTGTACAGAATTTAACAAGGACCCACATGCAGTTGTATTGTATAAAGGAAAACATGGCTGGTATTTATATGTGCTGACATTATATACAAGACATCAATGCCAGGAAAAAAGGACCAAAAAACTGGTGTGACTCAACCCTGATATGTTAGGAGTGTTATACTGTACATTTGTGTGCGCTCACATGTGTGTTAAAGATTGCCAAAGGTTCAAGGTAATAAACAATTAGTTGCTCTGGGTGAAAATTTTTTTTGTACTTTTGTCACTTGTTTTATCAGTAAAAGGGGGACATCACAGACTGTGAGCACAGAAGCCTCACCCACCCGCTGTCCAGACCTTCTGTTTGCACAGGCCAGCCAATCAGAAGAAAGCCATCTAAAAATAATATGGGAAGATAGCTAAAAGTCTTGTTTCAAGCAGTAGATGAACTACATGAAAGGGCTGCACCAGTGCCCATATTAAGAAAAATGAGGATTATTTTTAGAAATGTAAATCATGCTAAACTATCCTGGAAGCACAAGAATAAAACACGGAGCTGGAAATTAGCACTACGGATCATGTGAACTTACCCTTCGATTTCATACTTTCATAGAGTTTATAGCTTCCACTTCTGCATAGCTCTTCACTGACAGGGTTGTTGCTGGTCGTTGCTGGAGGCCGGGGCTGGACTGGACGGGGAGGAGACTGCAGATGCGGGGTGGTACAATGTGGCGCTGGAAGTCCTCCTGCACTCACAGGACGCATGAGAGCGGCAGAAAGTCGGAGCGAATTGAGTCAAAGTTGGGTAAGATCTCTGAAAAAAGTCGCATGACTGGTTTAGTTTGACTTTCTTGTTTCTTTTTTATTATTACTATTACTAAATGCAAGTATGAAATGAGTTATAGACTTTACCTGATCTAAACTGCATTTATGCTGAAGGTTATGGAGGAGGGAAAAAAAATCAGGAGACATTTTTTGTGCACAGACTTCATGCAGTGCGGTGAGTCTTAAAAGGACTTCAAAGCATTCCTGGCGCTTATCAGTCTGCTTAATGCAAACCAAAAATAGCCGAGGATATTCTGGGTGTATATTAATGGCTGTTGAGAATTGACATGTGGTCCTGTGTTTTCACTGGAGAGAAGAAGAGGGAGGAGGAGGAGGGACTGCAGCGATGGCACTGGTGAGAGGGTGAAAACTAAACCCTCTCTCCAGCCTCTCTGTCATTGAGTGGGGGGAAATTGAGCTGCTTCCAGAGAATAGGGGTCGATGAGGGCATATGCAGAAATGATTCATTAGTGTTCCCTTTTTTAACTATAAAAAACCAAATAGTGCAAAAATGGATGACAGCAGAGCATCTCCTGATTGTGGGTTTTTTTGTGTATGTGTGTGTGTGTGTGTGGGGGGGGGGGGGGGGGGGTAATGGCTCCCAGATGTGTGATGTGAAAACATATGGTTTCCCAAAGCCACTGTGATGCACACCAAGAACTCTGTGTGTGTGTGTGTGTGTGTGTGTGTGTTTTAGTGTCACACAAAGATGCACAAATTGGCATGCATGCACAACTTGTGCAAAAAGTGTTTTACTCACAGATTTTGTGTCCAAATGTGACCTAGAAAATCTGCATTTAGTTACACACACACACAAACACACACAAACAAAGGGGAGGGAGAAAAGAAAAGAGTGGGTTTTGTGTATGTACCACACAATCAGGTTTAGTGCATGAAGTGGCCCACAGTGCAGCAGCAGCTGTGGAGGAGGAGCGTTCATACTTTCCACAAAGTGGAAAAGTACTTTAGTCAGTGTAAGGTAATGAGTTTTACTGTATGTAACAGTGTGACTTCATGAATGTCACTGACGGATTCAGAGTGTTTTTTTATTTTTTAAAAAAGCTCTGTTGCTTGGTCGGGTAAAGAAGAAAGAAAAGGGGGGAAAGGAGGGGGGGCTGGTAGGAAATGACCAGTGAGAGCGACAGAAGGGAAATGAAGGATGAGGAGGCATAAAGAGGGAGGTATGAAGAAAACCCAGAGAGAAAGAGAGTGGGGTGGGGTCGAGGGGTCCTCTGTTTCTTTTCCTGGAATGCGGACTGTGTGCTGCTGCGAGGAAAAGCTGTAAAACAGAAAGTTTGTTCTGAGGAAGACGTGCCACATTCTTGCTGCCACAGTTCCCCGGTGGAGGAGGTGGTGGTGTTGGTCACAGTGGGGATGATGGCTTAAGGGGGGCAGAAGTATGGGGGGGTGGAAAGGTGACGGAGGACGGGGGAAAGAGAAGAGACGAGTTTTCAGGAGACCAAAGCAGTGTCCAGCACTGAGCACTTTATCCCCCTCATGTTGTTTTGTCTTGATTAATACTCTCATTTTCCCTCCAGTGTTAAAGTCAGTCTACCTCCCAGAGCGACCATGAGAGTCCTCCTGCTACTCTGCATGCCAGGTAACTGCACCACAGGCCTCTACCAGCTGAAACAGCTTCAAAAAACAAATCGGTTCTCTGTAACACCAAAGGCTCAATACTAAATGTTTGGACATTTTGGTATAATAGATTTATTTGCTTTCTTGCTTCAAGTTAGGTAAGGAAACTGATACCATTCTGATGTCTGTATCATGCATGAAAAGCTCCTCGATCAACAACTTAAATAAGATTAAATGACAGATAAATAGTTCAGTCTAAAGGTAACAACAAAGCCCTGCCAACATTTAAAAAAATGTCAAACTACTCGTTTATTTATTCCTTTATTCATTTCATGTTCAGACCTCAACAACAAAACAGCCCCAACAGCACCTGTTATCACCGTTGTCCAGTTTAGTCCCACACACTCCTTGCTCTCGACCAAAAATGCCGAAAACCTCCCGAAACTTTTCAAATTTTAACAGAAAATTGCTGCCCACTGTAAAAAACAAAGATCACTATTCCTATTCACTATTCACTATGTTCACTATTCCTCGAATAGCAACAAAATTTAGTCAAACTGAGAAAAAGCTGCAAAGATAACACATGTATGCTGCTCTGAATAATAGTGAGATACAGCAGCACAAAGTCTCACTTGGCATTTTTTAAGTACACCTGTTCCATTGCTTGAACCCAAATACTTAATCATCCAATCAAATGGATCTAGGCGTGTAGTCATGACCAAGACGACCTGCTGAAGTTGAAACCGAGCATCAGAATGAGAAAGATAGGTGAACGTGCCATGGCTGAAGCCGAGACTAGAGTTCTCACAGACTCACCAAAATTAGCCAAGAGAAGATCGGAAAACGCTGCCTGGTGTGATGAGTCTCGATTTCTACTGTGTTATTCAGGTTAGGGTCAGAATTTGGCATAACCAACATGAACGCAAAGAATCCATGGATCCTTGTTCAGGCTCCTGGTAGTGGTGTAATGGTGTTATTCTTCTCAGTGTTCACTCACTAATGGTTAGGCTTAAGCAGAAAGGCTTCCTGCCCAAACCCCTCACGCCATGTGCGGTCTTTCTCCCCACGTTCCCGAGCTTGATGGGATTGTGACTTGTCATTTGCAATAATGGTCCTGCAGTAGTGCTAGCTAGAGCTTGAAGATGTAAAAACCACATAATTATCAGGTGCGAACGTTTCATACTTCATAGCTGCCTTATTAAAGGAGATGAGTGTGATCTTAAAAGACTTAGGAAACACCAGTGATAGAGCTGTTTGTGTTTCACCGACTGCACTTCTCTCATCATTCTTTGTGATTCCTCTCTTTGTCTACGATGTCAACAGTTGTGCTGTTCAGCCAGCCCCAGTACCAGGATCCATATATCTTTAACGGTAAGTTAATTAAGGGAATATTGGCCTACATTGTTCCTGCTCAGCATCGGTTTACATCAGCGCTCTCCACATCTGTTCTCAATTCCTCGTTATCCTCTGCTGTATCACCCACCCTCGAGGAGTTCGCCCTCCCCCTCTCTCTGTCTTTCTCCTGATTCATATGTTTGTCATTCGCATAGCAACTGCACTGTAGTGTAAATAGCACTTTGACCAGTCTGCATCTTATTATTTTTAAACATCTTGCATATGAAGTCATGATTACTGACTCACAAGCTTGTGAACTCGTGCAGGTGGTTCACGTTATATGGTGCAGCACTTTCTGTGGGTTTTTTTTTTAAACTAACAGTTGATCTCATGAAACATTTTTCTCTCTTGCTTGTTTTAAGAATTCCAAGAGTATGAGTACACCACAGGTGAGACATTTACTTTTCTTTTTTTCAGTTTCCTCATTTTCTAAATGTTATGCCAAGTGTATAAGTGGGAAAATGTTTCTCTCCTCTTATTTAGACCCTCCTCGTGGAGGCTATCAGCAGCAGGTTCAGCTCAACCCCGTGATCCGTCCTGGAAAATCAGGTACGTCTGCTTAGCTCTCCTCCCATCGGTCACAGATTTACTCCCAGTGCTGTCACGATTGAATGAATGAATGCAAATTGCCGCATGTCTCATACTATTTGAAAAAAACAGATCCCGAATTCCTGACAGAGCCCACGGAGCCTGGACCTCTCGGTAAGTGATTCAGAGAGACGAGAACAGAAAGCCAGTTGTTTTACGTAGAGTGGAGAAAAGATTCTGTTGTTTGATTCCCAGATTGCAGAGAGGAGCAGTACCTCTGCACCCGACTCTACTCAGTTCACAAGCCATGCAAGCAGTGTCTCAACAGCCTCTGTTTCTACAGGTAAGTGCTTTTAAAGGAGCACAATAGCAACAGAAAGCAGTGATTACGAGTAATACTGCATGGCTTCATTTCGTCTTGATGAATGGATATTTACCTCACGTGCACTGTGCTAGTTTTGGTCTGTTATTCTAATGTAAATATCACTGAAGCACAGTTAATTCTGATGTTAACAATGTGCTGGAACTATAGTGCATTTATGCAGATCCAAAACAAAAGGAATGAGGTTTTATACGATGCAGATGTCTCAAGGTGTCTAACAAAAAGGCAACCAGGAGCCAAACTGCTCTCCAAGAACTCACCGGATAAAGATTGTACAGCCTGTTCTCAGCAATCATTTCAAAGACTCCATTATTCAAACAGGACTAAATAGTGTATTTGTTGGGAACAATATCCAGCCGTGGATCAACCCTTATTTAGTTCTTATGAGTTCGTATGTGGTGCTGACTCAAAATAAACTTCAGCAGTAATGAGGAAACACCATGAAGTGCAGTGTCTCACTAAATAGGCAACAGTGGATTTGATTCAGTATAGATCGGCTATAGACTGTTGCCTGTAGATGCAGTTGTGACTGATAAGACCGACATGATGACTGTGAGCTGCTCCTGGCTCCGCACGTGTGACCTCTGCATGTGTTTTTGTTCAGTTTGCGGCGGGTGTACGTCGTCAACAAGGAGGTCTGCGTGAGGACTGTGTGCGCACACGAGGAGCTGCTCAGAGGTGGGATTCGCGTAACCTGTGTTCATGCATTTACTCCTTGATATTTTATGTACTAATTTAAAAGGGGCAGTGCATATTAATTAACACAAGCACTTAAACCCATCCTGTAAATATTCCAGGTTTGCCAGGCTAATTTTCATCTTGCAGGTTAATAAATTAATGAATAAAACCAAATCTTCAAAGGCATATAAATAAATATAAATATAAATGAAAGAGAAACACGTGTAAAGTATACACAAATTCTAAAGTGATGGTATAAATTTGGCTTGTTATCCAAAATGTTCTACAAGCCTGCTTATAGAAAATAACTTTCTAATGATTTTAATTGTCTGTGTTGGACAATAGCTCATATGAGAAAGAATCATGAGATTGATTTTAACGGACTTTTCCGTGTGTGTGTGTGTGTGCTTGTGTGTGTTTAGCGGACCTGTGTCGCGATCAGTTTTCTCGCTGTGGAGTGGCGGCGCTGAGTGGCCAGTGTGCATCATTAGGAGGAAGCTGTGGGAAGAGCTGCGGAAGCTGCTGATGATCAGGGACACCACCCACCCAGATACTGCCGCTTTTTCACCTCCCTCATCACGTTGTCTTACTTTGCCCTCCTCCCTCTCTCCTCTCCCTCTGTACACCCCCGCTACCCCTGTGCGAAAAGCACTTCTGCATTTCAGCATGTTTCTCTTCGTCTAAAATGTTCCACATGTGTGTTTGCTCACTAGATCCTGTGTGTAAGGATACGTATAATCCAAAGGACGTTGATGACTGTATAAATCACTGGTGCTATAAAACTTCTAGAGGTGCACATAAAGCCACAGAACATCCTCGATTTTTATTTTTTAATTTTTTGCATATCGTATCACATTAATCTTCTCGTGTTTACTGGTACGTTACTGTATTTGTGTTGAAAAGCAGTCATTGTCATGATTAGCTCATCAATGGTGGCCGCAGTGCACTGACATCAGACAAAACTAATCGATATCCAGCCGCCAGCTGTCTCGCTATCCAAGATCATGAGATATGTGATGAAACAGGTAATGAGGAGTGACCTCACAAATGACCTCTGTACTACTGCTTTGTAAAACTGTCACTATAGAGACTGAGAAAAAAAATAAACTTTGTTTTGTTTTTTTACTACAGCTGATCAGCTCATTGACTCAGGTGTGATTCCCGGCTGCAGCTCAGCGTATTGAAGCGTATTAATGAGCAGACATGAGTTAGGACACACAGCCAAGTTTATTTTCCAGGAAACATGGCTTCCCTTCGTCCAAACGAGTGACTCTGTCCTTATTAATCACCAGTGTCAGTATTTATACATAAAGTAAAAAGCAGTAAAACTAACCTAATAAAAAAACTGCACCATCACTGCAGCACTCAGACTTCAGTGGTAAAATAGTGTCTAAATATATATATATATATATATCAGATAATCAGTAAAATCTGTTTCAGAGAGAACATACAGTACAATTCCTTCATTATGCTCAGTTTGTTTGTTTCCTAACAAACCCAAGTCCTCCCTTTCTGTCCTCATCTGTTCACATGAACGTGGAGGAATCTGCAGATTTTCATTCCAGCCTGTCTGGAGGAGAGTCCTGTGGTGATTCTTGAATAAGAACAAGAAATTTGGGAATATGCTGGACAAAGATCGAGTGCAGATGGCTGCCAGTAATCAGGCCGGCCGCTGGTGTTTTCAGCACAGCTGGCTGAATCATAATGCTCCACCTATTCTCTCTTGAGTCAAAATGAAAAAAACAAACAAACACAAGGCTTCAAAATTACAATAGTGTTCATTCAGTGTCACAAAATAAAACATCTTTGAAACAGTACAGTAACCGTGGAGTAGCGTTGTTGCTATGAGACATTCAAGATGGAGTTTCCTGCTGGTGTTTCTGGTTTCAAGCTGCGTCTCGGTTCCCTGCCGACACCACGGAGGACGGGAGAGACAGCTGCCGCCTCTTCATCTCCTGCTGAAGCTGCTCCTTTAGAGTAGACACCTGCAGTAATGATAAAGGTGACAACAAACAGAAGTTAAACATGTAATTTTTAAATCTGATGACATGATTCAATTTTAAATCCAGTCCGCAGGTTACAGATGTGGACAGAAGAGTGGGATTTTGAAGGCAGTAACAAAAGGCTGGAAAATTAAGTGATGCTAAAAACAAACAGCTGGAGGAACTTATTTGCAGCTGATTAGGTTAATTAGTAACAGATTATTAATGTGACTGGATATAAAAAGAGCGTTTCAGAAGTGAAGATGGGCAGAGGTTCACCAGTCTGCAAATGCATGTAATGCAAATGTGATGTTCCTCAACATAAACCTTCAAATATCATCTGTGGCACATAATATCATCAAAACATTTGAAGAATCTGGAGGAATCAAAACTGATCAAAACTTCAAAACTGATTCAGTCATTGAAATCACTCCATGGGCTCAGGAACACTTGCACACCAGAAAGGCTGCTCAGGAAGTGATGCACCTGTATCACCAATACAGGTTCTGTATTTAATTACTTACTTTTTAATTTAATTTAACTTAACTTACTGAGTATAGTGCAAAAAATGACACATAAACTATATGTTTTCTCCTTGTTTTGAAGTCGTGTGGTGCTGGGAAACAAAAACGTCCCTCCGATGCTTTAAACATAAAATAGCGTGCCTGTTTTTAAAAACTAAGAAGCAGAAATTACAGATATTTGTACTTTTGTTACTTCCCACCTCAACATACTAATGATCGCATTGTTCCATCTGTGTTTGCACAACATTTTAAGATGAAGTTTTGTTGAAAAAAAATCCAAGCACCATCATTTTATTAGTTTTTTTTTCCTGTAAAAAACAATGAGACTGATTAAGCAGTTGTGCTGAAGCAACATTATTGATATTGAAAGAAACACAGATGTGTCTGTGCCACAGATATGATCCATCATATCTATTATACTCAATGAAACTTGGATCCAGCTAAGTAACATTTGGAGTTTGCATGTTCTCCCCATGTTTGCGTGGGTTCCCTCCGGGTACTTCGGCTTCTTCCCACCGTCCAAAGACATGCAGTTTGTGGGGATAATTGACTAATCTAAACTGCCCATAGGTTTGAGTGCGAATGGTTGTCTGTCTCTGTGTATTAGCCCTGTGACAGATTGGCGACCTGTCCAGGGTGTACCCCGCCTCTCGCCCTATGACGGCTGGGATAGGCTCCAGCGCCCCCCACGACCCTGATAAGCGAAAGCGGATGGATGGATTATATATATATTCTGAACAACTTTGTTAAAAGCAACAGAAACACCAGCATCAGGTGTGTCTACAGGTGAACTTGGTAAAAAAGAGAAAAAAAGCTTTTAACACAGCACAATGTGAGCACCTGCTCCTCCAGCCCTTTGACTCTGTGCCGGTGAGCGCGCTCTCTAGTGCCCAGCGTCCGTTCGATATCCCGAAAGCTCGTCCTCAGCCTCTCCGCCTCCCGCTGGGCCTCCTCGCGCTGCCTCACCAAACTCTCGCACAAACTGTGAGACTGCTCCATCTCAGCCAGCTGAGTCTACTCATGAAACACACACACACACACACACACACACACACACACACGGGAAGACAACCAAATGTAAAAGGAGAGGAACATCTGGAGGTAAGCCAACACGACTGGAGTTTTATGGATGGAGTTACAACAGAGTAAAAAAAAAAATTAATAATAATAATAATAATCGTTTGGAGCGCTGCAGCGAGCCTGTCTAAGAACATGTAAAACAGCTGTCCAACAAGGTCAACTACAAGCTGTGTGTCATTTGCAAGACAAAATGCGGGAAAAGTGAATCATCCTAATGAAAGAAGACGTCACATAGTCTAATAAAGTCATGTCCAAATCTGATTCCAGATCTGTGAACTAGAAAAAGTAAATTCAAAGAAATGAAATTATCTGGTATCTAGTGACACCTGGGACTTTTAAAGTCCTCCACCAAATCAGTGATGGTTCATGCAAACAAACCTGCAGCAGGAATCAGGTCACACAACACAAAGTGTTTTCCTCTTTTTAAGACTTCAGCAATCGAAGAATACGCAACAAAAAAAAGACTCCAAACACGGCCGTTAGCCTCACAGTCTTTAAAACTCTGCAGCGAACGTTAAAGCTTTGGGATTTACTGCGACGGTTAAAGCACATTTCTGCAGCTTGGGAAAAGTTTGGATTGAATGAGGAGAAAAGAGGAGAAGTCTGAAATGTTAAACCGGCCTGAAATAAACAACTTTAATGAGCGTTTCAAAATTCCTCCAAAACCCACTGCAGCTTAATTTATTTGCTTGTTTTTGGCATGTCTGTGGTAAATAGAAAAACATAGTTAAGACTTTAGCATCATTAAAATGAAGCTTTCCCAAAACTATCTCATGTCTTTGGTCCAGTCGTTTGGTTATCTGTGAAAATTACTCAGATGTCACTTTATGAACTTAAACTTTACAATATAACATTAAAACTAATCTTGTTTTTTACATCCACGGGAAAAATGTAGATTATTACACATTTATGTCACCTTGCATGTTAAAAAAATCATTTTAAAGTCTTTTTAAGCTCATTGCTCAAGTCGAGAACTCAGGTTTATTTTGTCACTGTGAAACATCTGCTTGGCTTTCTTCTCGCCCGCTCTTTCTGCACAAACCCTCACTTCCAGTAGACGTATCCAGCCACAGCTAAGTAAACAAAATCTTTCAGCAGGATTCGGCAGCAGTTTGGTCGTCTTTTGCCTCCATCAGCGGCCGTTCCCTACCTGCAGCATCAGTATCTGCTGCTGTGCTTCCTGCAGCTCCTGCTCGGCTGTGTTTAGAGAGCGATCCAGGCGACTCTTCTCTGCAGACAGCCGCATCGTGCCCTCCTCAGACTTCAGCTTCTGACGTTCAACCTGATGAAAAATGTAACCATGGACATGTAACAACAGCGAAGCAAGCCGTTCAAAACAGGGACGCGAGCTGGTGTGGTGGTGTGGTGACTAAAACACTCATCCAAGATGGTGAACACAGTATGTGAGCGGTGTTTTTGTGCAGTTCTATAGTTTAAGAGACAAAGGAAACACTTTATATGTGTATAAATGTCATATCTTATTCAGAATTTCTGGAAACATTTATTTAAATGAAGGGAAGTAAATTTTAAATATTTATTAGAATACTAAAAGAATCAACTTCTCATGTTTTTATAATGATTTATATAAATGATATCATACAATTAGAATTTGCTTGGAGGCAATTTTGTAGAGGAGCTCGTACTTATCCGACGTTTTTAACATTTTATTTCTCTCAGGCTGTTTTGATATTTTATTTAAAAGTAATTTTAATGCATCAGCGTGTGTGGTGTAGCTATAAGGCTCTGCAGGTCATTTTGAATCTTAACTGGCATATAAATCTAATATCTTTAATGTCAGATGGTCACAAAGAAAACAAACAAAGAAACAAACACGTGTTGACACAGCGCTGACCTTGTCCAGTGTGTTTCTCAGTGCGTTCTTGTCTTTCTCCAGCCTCACAGCCTGCCTCTCTGCATCTTTTTTCTCCGTCTCCAGCATGGCGACTGCTCTTTGCAGCGCACGTAGCCGCTCCTCCACAGCGGCCCGCTCTGTCTGAGCCGACTGGGCGCTGCGCTGAGCCTCCGCAAGACTGGCTGAGCGCTGTCGCAGAGCCTGACGGAGGAAGACAGAAATCTATCAAGAACACCGGCCTGAGTTCAGCATTGTGCAGAATCTACTCTTTTACAGCTTCAGATCGGCAGCCCTGCAGGTGGACGAGCGTCTCTGGCGATCTGTTTGTCTCTAACCTCCTGAGCGCTCTTCAGCTCAGACTCTACTTCTTCTCGCCGCAGCTCGCTCTCGGTCAGCTCGGTCTGCAGGCTCTGCACGCGCTCAGTGAGGGTGGCCGTGTTTCTCCTCGCCTCAGCTAATGACGCTCGGGATGCATCCATTTGTTCCTTAACGGCATAGAATAATTCTCACGTCAACATTCACATCTGAGCCACGCTGTTTGAAGCCCTTTGTTTTCTCTCTCACCTGCAGGAGCCTTCTGTCCTGTTCAGCCATGCTGAGCGTCTTCTGCAGGGCAGCCATACGACCCTGCGTGCTGCTCTGAAGGGCCGCCGCCTCCTGAATCGTCTGGTTGAGAGAAGTGATTTTTTCTCTGAGTAAAGTTTCACCTTCTTGAGATTTGAGCAGAGTCTGGCTCAGCATCTCCACCTCTCTCTGCAGCAGAGCTACGCGGGCTTCTCCTTCAGTAACCTGCAATTAGTACAAAACCAGTTTATTTCAGGCCAAAACAAAAAAAACTGTTTTTCTTTTAATCAAATTGAGATTTCAGTGCTGCTTTTTGTCAAATGTAGTGCAGCGACCAGGACCGCAACTATAAAGTGCAGCTGCTGCATAATGCTTTTATTTTAGTGAATAATCACTACAACTAATAATGTTTCCTTGGAAACAGAAACCAGGAGTGAGTGGTGGATTAACTGAAACTATTTTTCACATATCCACGGTGCGACAGAGCAGAGGCTGCCCCCCACAGCAAAGCTTTTTATCTCAAGGACATCAGCCCCGGCAGATCTCACCTGATGTCGACTATGGTTGAGGAGACAGAGCAGCACTGTTTCTAAGATTTCTTGGTGCGCTTTCTGCAAAATCTGTTAATCTAAATCCATCTTATATCTCTTATATTTAGTTAATGGGACTTTTATGAATTCAAGGTAACTTTTACTGACGCTGATTGCTTTGTTTCTTTAGATTTTAAGTTTTTAATTCTGATGTTTTTGTATTTAAGTCGTTGCTTTATTTGTATATGTAAACACTATAGTGTACATCAGTCTGGCTAAATGGCAGACTATAAGAATAAATAATAGCCTTAAATCATAATTAAATGTTCACCAGCTGATCAGTGACATTAAATCTCCTGTATTAGAAGGAAATTCTCAGGCCCAACTAATCGCATTAAGCTGATCATGAGTCATAAATAAACAGCTCTGTACCTGTTTGACGAGAGAGTCGCGGCGCTCCTGGGAGGCCTGACTCTCAGCTTCTCGGTCTCCCAGGCTCAGCTTGAGTCTCTGCAGCTCCCCCTCCAGACTGCGCCTCCCCAGCTCCACCCTGGTGGCGCGAGCTTCAGCTGCCTCTAGCGCCTCCCGCAGGCGCTTCCTCTCCACCTCCAGGCGGATCTCGGCAGCACGCTGCTTATTTAACTGATCCTGCAGAGATGGATGGAGGAGAAGGGTCATATTAAGTCTACGTTCACTTATGTTTGAACAGACAATTAGAAACAGAGAGGAGCCACAGCTCAACAATCTCCTTGTCTTCTCAATACGTTTGTTCTAAAAAATACAACAGATAAAAGATTCACTCAGTAGCACACACAGCCCAGAAGGTGAATCATTTTGAAAGGTGCTGGCATTAAAAACAAACATATGGAGAGCTGGCAGGGGACTCCACAGGTGGTGCAACACTGAGTGTGCGCCAGCATCTGTTGTTATTACATTTGTCGACAGTGCACGCTTCCCGTTATTGTCCTTCTGTTGCGCTACCATATGTTGACTGTAGCCGAGCTGGGATCACTGCTGTGTGAGTGACAACACAAAACATGGAGTACCTGTATGTGCTTCTTATCCATCTCAGAGGCCTGCAGCGCTCGCTCTAAATCCTTCACCCGGTCGCTGAGAGCTCGCCGCTCTCTGTCTCCTCTCCTCACCGCCTCTTCTTGCTGCTGGAGCAAAATCTGGGTGGTGGTGAGGCGCTCATCCAGTCCACGCTTCCCTATAATGAGACATCCAAACAACACAGCCTGCAGTAGATTATCGGACTTAATTTTAATTCTACTCAGAAATGGGTTTTGGGCAGCTTGCCTTCATTGTGCAGATGAAGGTTATTTCAGAGTTTTGAAAGCGGACTGTTGAAAGCGAAAAGTTTCCCTGAGCTCATCTAAAATCTCCTTCTTTCTAAACAACTTGGGTAAACTCTCTAACCTTCTTGGTACT
Organism: Mchenga conophoros; assembly: GCF_057382185.1. Lineage (NCBI taxonomy): Eukaryota > Metazoa > Chordata > Actinopteri > Cichliformes > Cichlidae > Mchenga > Mchenga conophoros. The sequence continues at coordinate 20,742,258 of NC_140530.1, forward strand.
CCTGCATGGAGTACTGCAGCTGAGTGAGTCGACTCATAGCAGAGTCCCGCTCCACCTTCAGCTCCTCCAGCTCCCGCTGCACGGCCCCCAGCTGACAATGGACATCATCCTTCAAAATTAGCAATAAACAAAGACTTGAGCTACACAAACAAAGAGATTATCCTCGAGTTATTATGTACTGTCATTTTCGTGCCGCGCAGCCCCGTTACCCTCTCTTTCTGTGCATCACGCAGCTCCTGGAGGAAGTCTCTGAGACCGCTTCGCACAGTCTCGGAGTCCAGCTCTGACTGAAGAAGAGGCACCGGTGTATCCCCTCTCTCAGGAGATACAGCGCCTGAGCCCAAAGTATTGTCAGGGGTGCTTCCTCGAATTTCTGTACAGGAGAAACAGAAAGATGTTACGCTGAGATAGCTGAAGGAGTGAAGGAGGGTTCTTATAATGCTACAGAGACAAGACCAGCAAAAAGTAATTCCTCATGTTATTCGTTATGAGTGTCAGTAAGCAGTAATTTTTTTCTATAATTATGCTAAAATTTGAAGAGTCTTGGAGTCATTTTTTATCAGAGTGATGAAACATCCTGTCTCAGAGCTAAATACACTTTGCAACAATAATGAAACAAAGGCCTCGTGTTTGCTTCTCACCTTTAGGAGGCGACAGCGAGGAGCGCAGAGGTGAGACGCTGTGGTGGCGTGACATGCTGCCAGGTGATGTGGAGCTCCCTCCTGGGCTCCTCCCCCTGGGTCCTCTGCCACTCGCTCCAATGCCCAGCGTCCGCGTCAGCGCCGACTGCAGGCTGCTCAGACGAAACTCCAGGTCCCTCCTCGTGGCTTCGGCTCGGGTCAGCTCCGACTCAGTGGCGGCGAGCCGGCCCTGCGCCTCGCTCAGCTGCAGGCTGCAGTGAGCGGCGGAGTCCTGGGCCGTCTGAGCACGCAGGGACAAGTTCTTAGCTTCGTCCTGAAGCTTCTTCTCGCAGCTTCGAGCCTCCTGCAGCTGAGCGGTCAGCTCTCTCTCGCAGCTGCGCCAGCCCGACTCAGACTCAAGCAGACGCTTCTGAGTCATGGAAAGCTGCATTAACATAAAAAAAAGACAGAAGAGACAGCAGTGACACACTGAAGACAGCAAGATTAACAAAGAGCTGGAAATTTCTTCACTTTGCTCCACTCTCACTTCTTTCTTGAGGGACTCTCTGGCTGTTTCGGCTTCAGCCAGCTTCTGTTTGAGGGTGAAAACCTCTTTTCCTCTCTCCTCGTCTCTTTGCTCCTCCAGCGACAGGCGAGTCTGCAGCTCTGCCACCTCCCTCTCCTTCTGCTCCTTCTCTCCATCCAGGACCTTCAGCTGGAGCCAGACAAAAGGAAAATTTACATTTAGAGGCAAAACTGTGTGCAACATATTTCCCAGGTTCTGCTCAGATGTGAGAGAGATGACTGCATGCCTGACCTGTCTGCGGAGCTCCTGCAGCTCTCGCCGAGCCTCCAGTCGTGATCTCTCAACTTCTCTCAGGCAGCTCCGCAGCTCTGTCACCTCCTTCTGAGTGGAAGACAAATTCTCCTCCAGCACAGACAGCTTTTGCTCCTTCTCCTCACATTGTCGCTTCACACTAACAAAACACACACACACTGCTTACACATCTCATCTACTCTGTGTCTCTGTCCCTGGTTACTTTGCCAATCTCATGCATACCTGATCCTTTCAGTTTCTGCACTTCGCAGAGTTTCTCTCAGGTAAGTATTTGATTGGCTGAGAGCCTCTCTCTCCTTGGTGACATCACTGAAGCCACGGCGCAGCTCTGTGCCCTCTCTCCTGTAGCTCTCTGCTGAGTCCTGAGTTTGGTTCAGGCGGCGTTCAGTCTCCAACAAGTCCCGCCTCAGCTGGTCTCGGCTCTCCTCTGTGGCTGCGAGGGCGGCTCTGCACTGCTCCAGCTGGTGGGTGAAAATCAGATGAAATGAGGTCACTGGACAGAACATTTGTTTGTTTCCAGCATGAAAACAAATTAATTAAACTGTTTTATGTTTTCATATTTGACCTCTGCCCATATCTACAACCTTCCACAGATGCAAAAAAGTTGTAAACACTGATGGTCAGTGGCAGATTCTCCTCGCTTTGATGTTCTTCTTATAGCAATTTATTTTCTAACTTCTTGTTTCTCAAATCCGTTCAAATGTGGGCCATCAAGTCATGGTTCGACACATCAGTGGAAACCAGGTATATGTTGGGATGTTGGTATCTGATATTATGCATTTTGGCTCTTGTAGAGGATGATCTACCTCTTTGAGAGCGATGTCAGCACGCGAGCGGAGATCACTACATGTCTCTTGTAGACTGTGGAGCTCCCTCTCACCAGCGGAGGCTGCATCCTCCAGCTGAGAGCGAAGCTCCAGCACCTCGCTGGTCAGAGCGCCGACTCTGATCTGAGGAAAACAAACAGGGTGATGCTGTAGTTAATCTTTCATTCGTGCCTCGACAACAGCAACAAAATACAAATCAGGAGAGGAAGTGAAACCCTCCACGTTTCCTCCCGTCACCTGTTCCTGCTCTTTGTAATGAGCTGCTTCTCTGGCCACTCGCTCGGTCTCGAGGGCTGCAGCTGACAGTTCAGCCTGCAGGCTGGAAACCCGCTCAGACAAAACCGTCTTCTCTGCTTCCTTCAAGGAAAGAGCCTGGGAGGACAGAAAATGTCTGGTTAACACTAAAACAAAGTTTAAAAAGGGGGGAAGGAACAGCCTGAGCCATGCTGGCATTTCTAACAAAGACATTATTTTAAGAAATCTGTTTTAAACCAAAGATTTAAATGACACATGCTATCTGATGAATAAATACAGCTCTAGACGCTGAATAGTTTCACAGGCTGAGATCAGACCTGTTGTTTCTCCGTCTCAGCCTGGAGGAGACACTGATCTCTATCGTGCTGCAGAGTCCGCATTTCATCCTGCAGCTCCTCTTTTTCTCTCTTTGCTCTGCTGAGCTGATCCTCCATCTCCTGTCTGAGCTTTCTCAGCGTGACCTCATGCTCCATCAGCAAGCTGTGCCGCACAACTTCCTGCAAAACACCATGATGACATTCATCCAAGTGTAAAAACATTCATACAAATAGCATTTAAACTAACAGTGATCCACTGAACCCACTCACCTTTTCTGAGACCAGTCTCTCCACCTCCTCCTGATGCTCAGAGGAGGCCTTGCGCAAGGCCTGCTGCGCCTCCAGCTGTGCCGCATTTAAAGTCTGACTCAGAGTCTGCTTCTCCCGCTCAGCCTGGGCCAACGCAATCTCCCCGTCTGAGCGAACGCGCCTTAGTTCAGCTGGAAATCACAATCAGGAAAACAAATACAACGCTTTCCTGTTATTGACCAACTTTTATTATCTTTAATTATAAAAAACACGTCTCCTCTCACCTGCAGCCGTCTCACAGCGGACTCTGAGGGTTTGGTTCTCTGTCTCCAGCTGCTCTCTGCGAGTTTCCACCTGAACGAGCTGCTGCTGCACTTCGAACAGGCTGGTCTCCAGGGACTCACGCTCCGACCTGCAGGTTACAACCACAACTTACACACACGTGCACTGAGCACTTTTGAGTAATTAACCAAGTCTGAAACCAAACATACCTGAAAGCAGCCAGTTCCTCAGACAGCATGGCGTTCTCCCTCTCAGATGCTGTCAGCTGAACCACGAGGGCCGCTTTGTCCCGGGCCAGCTCTGCCTGACTGCGGCCGACCTCCTCCAAGGCCACCTCGTTCCTCTGGCCTTCTCCTCTAGCGAGACTTAACTCAGAACCCAAAGAGGTCACCTCGCCACAAAGCTGTCGAGTACAAAATGATGAGGTCAGTTAAGTGACCTCTGTGAGCCAAAAGCTCAGACTTCAGAGTCCTATAAACACCCAGTTTCTGTTATGTCAGTTATAAGAGATGTACTTGTCACTGTCATTTAAGGCCCACAGCTCTCTTTGCAAAGTTCAGCCAATCAGAGAACGGCTTTCAAAAGCCTTAAAAAGAGAGGAGCTGAAACACCTTCATACTGTTATATCAGACAGCTTCATGGTTTATATCAAGGCCCACTTTTATTTATAATTAGTGTGAAGTACATGATGATTCAAAAACAGAAAAGGTACTGCATGTCACAGTGTCGTATGTGAGCGGTCTCTCATCAACCTTGCAAAAACCAACCTGCACACACCGGACACACGTCTCTCCTCTGCTGCGTTCTTCTGGGTTTCAAAGTTTAACCAACAGTTTGTCTGATTTAAAAACTTTCCTTTCCTTTTTTAAATGTGTTTTTAAAATAACTGAGGCGAGAAATCAGCCATGTGGTCGTATTATCTGCCTTTATTTTTGGGTCATTCAAAATAACGCTTTAGGCCCATGTTGCAAACAACATGGGCCTAAATGGGTGTTTTAAATATTTTAAATTCGTCTTTTGGGGTTTATAAAAATGAACAGTCATAGTTAAAATGCCAGATTTTGAATTCTGTTTGCTTCGACTGCTTTTTCACCAAGCTTTGGTAATAGACCAGTGTTTTCCAAACAGGAAATATCTTCCAGTGTTCTCTTATTTACAAGACAATGTGCACAGGAATGCAACATCCATCATTCAAGGCACTGGTAAAAATAAATCATTGAAATGGGTATATATTTGTTTTTTGTTAAGTTGCCTAATAATTATGCACAGTAATAGTCACCTGCACACACAGATATCCCCCTAAAATAGCTAAAACTAAAAACAAACTAAAAACTACTTCCAAAAACATTCAGCTTTGATATTAATGAGTTTTTTGGGTTCATTGAGAACATGGTTGTTGTTCAATAATAAAATTATCCCTCAAAAATACAACTTGCCTAATAATTCTGCACTCCCTGTAATGTGTAGTTGTACCTGGGTGACTTTCTCCTGCAGCTTAAGTCTCTCAGCCCTGAGACTCTGGAGCTCAACCTCGATCCCCACACGGCTTAGCTCGGCGTCCTGCAGCGACTGCTGCAGTGTGATGCGGGCGGACTCCAGCTCGAGCCTGTCCTGCTCCAGCCGGACCAGCTCATCTCTGATAGTCAGCTTTTCCTGCTCAGCGTCGCGTTTCTGAGTCTGCAGGAAGGCTTTCTCCTCCTCAAGCTTAGACACAGAGGTGAGAGCAAGTCACATTAAAGGCCTGAAAACCTCTTAAAATCTAGAACAGGTTTGTTTATTTTACTCGGCTGGGATGGAAAAGGGTGATGACGCACACCAATCACAGTTTTGCAACACCTGAATTTGAATCTAACTACATTACTCTGTTTACACTGGCATTAACTCTCGTCCACAGAGACACAAGAGTATTTCATATCAAATGGGCTTGAAACTACATATGTGGAGGTTTTAAATAGCACTGCAGCTCCCTTACCTTGAGGATGTAGGTGTTCAGGGCTGCTTTGTCCTGTGCCAGACCCTCGTTCATGCTGCCCATCTTTGCCAGAGAGTCTCTGAGAGCTGCATCCTCAGACTGGAGCTTGTTAAGCAGCAGACAGAGCTCCGTGTTTTTGCTCTCAGCCTGGAGGGAAGAATCACGGTCAAACAGGTGCTATTTGTTTAAGCAGTCGGGCTATTGCACCACAAGTTTATCTGAAAGTTTTCAAGAATAACTGAATAGAATGTCTGACTAAACTTAAAAACATAAAGTCTTCTGAGTTTTAGTTACATCAGACAGCTCACGTGGAGGCAGGAGCTCCAGAGGAGTGCTGCTTCATGACAAACTATTCAAAAAGCTGAAATCTGTGTCACAGACGACATGTACAGTCGTACAGTCAGCGCTTCGAAAGGGAAACTCCTAAAAATATATTTATGAGGTCAGCTGCAAAAATAATCGTATAACTCCCCCTTTTGGCGTTACAAAGCTGCTGTCTGAAGACGTGCAGCATCAGCTTTGGAGCTGAAAGCCGTAGACACTGCAGGTTGTTTAGTGGCCTTATTGCAAATGTATTTGTAGGATTTTCCTTTCCACAAAACACCAGAGGGAAAATATTTTAAATACTTGATTTACTGATATTTGCAACACACAGTCTAACATTACATTTAGCGCTGAAAGAAGCATGCTCTATTGTTTTTGGGACACTGCTACTAAATCTGCACCTTAATATCATGAACACTTCCACCACTCGTTTTGCCTTCATTAACTTTCTCGCATGAAAAACCTTGAAACTGACAACTGAATTTTAATGGACTAACTTTAATTTCATCTCAACAAATACATCCAAAACAAAAAAGTGGCAGAGTGTCGCTCCCTTGCACTCTGGCAGTACTCTAGTAGCGTTTCACCTCTGACAAATACACAGACTATTACTATTTTCTTACCCGAGCCAGCGCCTCAGACAGCTGTGTTTTTTCTTGCTCCAGCAGCTGCCTCTGAACCTCCCCCTGCTGGTGAGTCTCCCTCACTGCAGACAACTCGCCACGCTGAGCAGAGGCTCGACTCTCGCTCTGATCAAACTGCTTCTGTCTGTTTGAGGCAACACGTGTTGTTCACTGAAAATCAGGCAGGACTCTTGGTGTGTATCTGTTAGTGTGTGAAGCTTGTTGTTCTATTGCAGGAAGGGACGACTGGACAGCACAATAGTTGTGAACAGAGTCAAACTTTTACACAAAAGCTGTATATGAGATGTTGGGGCTGTACAGGGAGGAGTTTGTTAATGACTGAGATGCTTATGTAGAGGAAGCTGATGCAGATCTTTTGAATGGCACACTGTGAGCATGTGCAGCGTGTGGATTAGTGCCCACATCACATTCACTTAATCTCTACGAATTAGCCAGCTTACACCCTCAGCGTCTCTGCCTTCGCCCGGTCTCTCTCCTGCACGGCAGCCTCCTTCTCCTCCCTCTCGTGGTCTCGCTCTCGCTGCACGGACGCCACGGTCAGCTGAAGCTTCTCGCAGTCCATCTGCAGGAGCTGGCTGCTGCTCTGCGCTGCCTGCACCGTCTTCTCCAGGTTCACCTTCTCGCTGCAACATTCACCACATGTGTGTGTGTGCATGTGAGAATATAATGCAGAGTTGAGGATAAATACACTGTTGGGTCTCGAGGCGAGTTTTGTAGGTGAAGTTTGGCAAACCTGGCCAGCGTGTCTCTCTCCTGCTTCACACGGTCCCGTTCTCGCAGCGCGGCCTCTCTCTCTCTCTGAGCGGCGTCCCTCTCCCGCTGCAGAGTTTGGCTTCTCTGTTCTGCGTCTCTTTTAGCCGACTCGGACTCAGAAAGCTGTTTTCGTAACTGCTGCACAGACGACTGAGCAGAGAGCAGACGGCTTCGAACATCCTGCAAACACAACCGGACAAGTGGAGGGAATGATGATGACGGTGTTACAAGGATACAGCACCTACAACATGAAAGATTTTAAAGTCTCACCACAGATTTTAGCACTTAATGTCTGAGCTTCATTGATTTTTAAGTCAGAGAGTTCCATGTTTGTGTGTGGTCCTTTGTGTTTGTAGATTAACATGTCACCTGCAGCTGGAGTGTCTTGTTTGTGACTGCAGAGCGGAGAGCAGACAGCGCTGCCTCTGGGAGAGGAGACAGCGAGGAGGGTCGAGTGGGAGAGGACGGCCTTCGAGGGAAAGAGTCACGAATCCCAGCCCCAGAATTGTCCTGATCTGCTTCTGACGATGACGATTCTCCATCTGCTGAAACCGTCTGTAAACGCAGGTTAAAATGAAGCCCTTCCATCTGGGTTCCCACTGAGAAATCAGCTGATGTAAAAATGTGTGTGTTGTTTACCTGAGCGATGTCCCGCAGTGTGTCTAACAGCGTCTCAGTGTGAGTCCTCATCATCTGCATGTCAGTCTCATCACTGCCGCTCTGCTCCTGAAGGGAAATGATTCACATGAAGCACATGAAGCAGACCAGTATGAAACCATTATGGCCTCCGTGACTGGTGTCTCACCTCGAGCTTCCTCGTTAGTGTCGCAATTTCTCTGTCACGCTCTTCAATTTGTCCCTTTAGTCTCTCCCCTTCTCGCACCAAATCGGACAACCTGAGAACGAAAACAGACAATATGAAATTAAACTCACACGGACGGTAAAAAGGACCTTTAGTTTTGCACTTTGAGTCAGTTCTTGTTGTTTTAAATGAAAAGTGCTGGAAGTCTTCCTGCTGTTACACAATGGGGACTTTTACTAGCTCCTCCTGTTGGACAGCTCGATTAAAAACAACTTATACGACTGTAAGCCTGCAGGACGGCTAAGCACCCTGACCTGACGTTGAGCTCGCTTCTCTCTGCGTCCATCCTGCTCTGAAAGCTCATCATCTCTGCCACTCGACCTCTCAGCTGCTGCTCCAGCTGAACCCTCAGAGCTTTCTCCTGCTCCAGAGCCACAACTGCTCCTCCCTCCCGACTTTGCAGCGTGGCACACAGACCGGCCCAGGACACCTGAGCAGAGTGGGACGTCCGAGCCAGCTCATTACGCATATCTGACAGGTCCCTGCGGGAGATTGGAGAGAGGCGGGAAGGAGTGAGAGACAAAACACGAGTCAAAAGATAAAATAAGACTGAGGAGAACAAAGTTTACCTTTCAGTGGCGCTCTTCATTTCGCAGACATGCCTCCTGAACCCGACCACTTGTCGCCACAGTGTCAGCAGTCGGCTGTGCTCGCTGCTGAAGTAGCTGTGGAAAGACTGAACAGGAGGCCAAAGGAAATTAAAACGAGTAATGATTATTCTGAATTTAGACTTTCCTGAATTTCCTTTTAATATTTAAGAAGCATCCCTCTCCCACCTCTTCTTCTCGCCTCCAGTCAGACTCCTTTTGCTCTAGCTCCTCTCTGGCTTTTGTCCAATCAGCAGTGAGCCTGCGGATATCCTGGCTGAGAGCCTCGTTGGCCAAACCAGCCTGCTCCAACTGCTCTCTCAGCATTGCATTCACTGCAGACAGACTGCTGCTCCTGAAGTCACAACATGGAAACACTCAAATATAACACACGCAGTTCAGGCTGAAGCTGTTTACAAAGAAAGTGGTTAAATAAAACGCAAAGGAGAAGATTGATCAGGCCTGCAGATGTTTGGTATAATACATGACTGAATTCATGAAATCCTCCTTAACTAGAGTCTGCGTGGTTTTAAAAAAAGGCTGCTCACTCTCATATTCCCTATGTTTTTGGTGTAAAAGTTAAAGTCAAATTACAACGGAGCACAATCACAGATGAGCTCATGACTCATTTCTGTAAAAATAGTTTTGGCTGCATGTGCAAAAATGTCTCACAAAAATCTTCAGTCCCTAAATAAAAAGAATTAAAAATAATAACTCAGTGGACTAACTGGCCAACAGCTTATGTTGGCAGTTAGATAACTATTCATATCTGCTATACATAGGCCATGAAAATACGCTGTTCCTGCATGAGTGCAATACCATCTATATCAATTCTGTCCATCGATCCTTACAATAACAAAACAAAACAAGAATAAGTTGATTAAATTCATTTTTAAAGACTGTTGCATATGTAAAATTAAAGTAATAAATCCATATACATTTATTTGCAGCTTCAAAGGGAGCTATCATAGTGTGATGTTCCCAAAAGCAGAATTTGATCTCAGAGGACGACCTTGCTGAATTTAAGTTTTTTAAATAAACTGCCGGTGCTCAAGTTGCACTGAGAGCATTGTAGAGTCAGTGCAACCCTAGCTGTGGTTCAGGAGGTTCAACTAATAATTGGAAGGCAAGATGTGGGCAAGATGATGAAATGAACCGAAAACTGTCCTGGATACAGCCACTGAAGTGTGAGTGTGATAGAGACAACACGCTTGAAGTGCACAAAATAAAGCACTGTATGAATGCTTGTGGTAAACAGACTTATACAGTCGTCTTCTGCTCATACTACTCAAAGTGCTGCTACATCATAGGCCACACTTACATTAATAAAGCTTTTTGTCCCGCTCTCTTAAACACTTTTTAACAATCACACAGACACACACAGTGCCTCTATAGTGCAGCAGTCTCTGGTTTGATCCCAGCAGGAGTCACAAGTCATTTTGGGTTAAGGACAGGCGTCTGGTGTAACAAATCTGCCTAATGAGACACGCGTAGAAACCTGCTAAGCTGCTTCCTTGTGAATAAAGGAGCAGACAAAAGTAGCTTTACCTAGCAGGCACACTAATTTAGACACATTTCAACACTGGGACTGAACCCTGACCCTCTGATTAGCAGACATCTCACTCTATCCCCACAACCACAGCTGTCATAAATGTGGGTCACAGTGTAAATGTGTTATTTAAATACCAGTTAAATAATTTCCTCTTAGACATTGCTAAAAAAAAAATAAAATAAATTAAAAAAAAAGTTTGACATAAAAAAATGGTGTTAGTGCAGGTTTTAATGTTTCTGTTTCTATTTATGGGCTACGTGCCACAATTCTTTACAATGACACTTATTAAACCACTGCTAGCTGTTTTAACAAATTAAAGGCCAATTTCCAACCTAACTTTTATCTTTAAAACTCTTGAAATAGTAGTTGTAAAACAGCTAACTGATCATCTGCAGAGGAATGGCTTATTTGAAGAGTTCCTGACAGGTTTCAGAGCTCGTCAGCTTTAGTGGAGGTTACAAATGATTCTGATTTGACATCTTAATATTGTACATCATTTTACTACAGAGATTAAAGCACGCTGTAGGTATTACAGGTACTGTGCTGAGGTGGTTTGAATCATATCTATCTCATAGACTCCAATTTGTTCATGTAAATGGTCCTCTTCACACCCTAAGGTTAATTATGGAGTTCCACAGGGTTCAGTGCTAGGACCAATTCTGTTTACATTATACATGCTTCCCTTAGGCAAGGTATAGCATACATTTTCACTGATATGCAGATGACACACAATTTTATCTATCCATGAAGCCAGATAACACACACCAATTAGTTAAACTGTGTGAATGTCTTAAAGGAGCAAAGATCTGGATGACCTCTTCTGCTTGTAATTTCAGATAAAACTGAGGTTATTGTACTCAACCCTAATAATTTTAAAAGCATGGTGTCTAACCAGATGTTTACTCTGGTTGATTGTTGGGTTTTTCTCTCTAATATTGCAGGATCTTTACCTTTTTCTGATTTGGCACTATATAAATAATATTGAATTTTCTCTGAGTTATCTCTGGTTTGTCTGCACTGATACTTTTCAACAGTCTGAGGACGTTACAGGTTTACAGCTAAATCATTTTATGTCTCTTCTCTCATGATGCATCACCTTTGTTGTTCCTCCTCCAGACGGATTAAAGCATCCTCCAGGTTGCTGCTTGCTTCATCTTGATGGCGACCATTCGATGTTTCGCTGTGACCCTAAAATCAAAAGATGACCATGGACATATTATTTTTAACCTGTGCATAAAAATCGGCTTCCTTATGTTTACAGTAAACTCGAGGTCGCCTACACTGTTTTTCTCCAACTCAGATGACTTCTCCTGCAGCGCCTGATCCAGATCACCACACCTCTTTTTATACTGAAGCACCTGAAGGAGCAGGAAATAACACCAGTAGTCAAACCTCATCAATAACAACTTAACAGAAGAGGGAAATAAAACAGACGCACCTTGGCCTGCAACTTCTGCACAAGCTGCGCCTGCCTCTGCTGCCCCTCCTGGTATGCGGTGAGTTTGCGCTTGTAGGCCGCCTGTTCCTCGTCCAGCCGCCTGCGCAAATCCACATTCTGCTGAGCCAGGCTGCGTGACTCTGGTGAATCGTGGTCTTCGTCCCCTGTTTCAAAACGCAGCGCCTGCTCCAGCTGTGGTTTTAATGAAAGGTAAGAGGCAAGGGGTCGAGTTTAATTTCACACTTCTTCACGACAGATCTGCATGGCACTGCCAAGTTTGGACTGCATCCAAAAATACCTATATACATGTTCTCAATGAGCTAAGTACTTGAGATGGGAACTATTTTCCAGACTTTAAAACAGAATTTCCCCAAACCATCTCACCATTTAACAGCTGTTCTGGACAGCTTGTGCGTACACTGATGGCACTGGTACAAAACACATCCTGATCATTTCCTGTGAAACCTCACATGAATGCATAAAATGAAGGAAAATACTACATTTAAACTACATAAATGGAGGTCATAGTACTTAAGAAATACTAACTTTGTTTTCAGCCACATCTTTCTTTCTATGCTGTATAGATGTTCACTCTTAAATGAAACTCTTCACAAGAAGGTTTGTGGATTATTTTGTGTAACCTGATCGTGACATCTGGACAGAGGCACATCTGCTGAGTTTATAAATCATTTTTTGGCACTTTGAACAGCACAGGGTGAGCGCCATTTAGTTCCGTTATATTTAAGAGAAAGCTGACTCACATACTAACATATATTCCAGCTGCTCAGTACTACAGAGTGTCTGTATCCCAAAGCGGAGACCAGTTATTACTTTAAATACACTTTTGAAATGAGTCCATTAAGTTATAAAAGGTGGACACTCTCCTTTAAATTGGTTGTTTTATGTGTGACATTAAAGCAGCAGGCATCTCAACAGCCTACAAGAGTAAAATATACATATATAAATTTATTTATTCTTTAAAGAGAAAAGATTCCTTTGGACGATCTCCGGCACAGTTTCTTCGTGCTTTAGGAAGCAGGCTGCAGTTATTCCTTTTGTAATGTTCAACCCACCCCAAATGAGCTGTAGCACCCAACTCACCCACCCACCCAACACTGCATCTCCCCTCGCCATTGAAGCCCCTGTTTACAGTCACCCAGGGTGACAGACGCCATGGCAACATTCCACTTCAGTTGATTCCAGCCCCCATCACCTGGGAGACGAGCAAATCTCAGACAAAGGAAGGACCCAAAAAAACACATAAATGAGGAAAAGGGAATGTGGCACGGTCCTCAGCTTTAAATGTGTGTAAAGCCAGAGCACCTGAAGAGTGTTTGAACTTGTCGCAAGAGATTAACAGGCTATAATGATTCCATCCACCTCTCAACCTATTCTACCAAAATGACCACTAAGTGCTGTTTGCAGGCATCCTGGAGACTTGCCTTACCCTCTCACTGATTGCACCGTACTTGATGGCGAGCTCGTCTCGGTCGGCTCTGCTGTGTGCCAGCAGGTCCTCCAACCTCGCCAGTTCCCCCTGCAGTACTCGGTTCTCCTCCTGGAGGGACATGACCGAGGACATGGCCCCTGCTGCTCAAAGAAAGGCCAAAGTCAGGCAAAGACGGCACTGAGTTGATGTGAAGGAGAGAGGACTGTGGCAACTCACCGTTGTCGCTGAGGTTCTTTGTCACAATCTCTCGCACTCGTGCTGGCAAACATGTAGGGGGGGCATCAGGTGAAGGACCCCGGACTGTCAGCCTCTTCTCCTCAGACAGAACGCTCTCCTCCAGCCTCTGGTGGAGGAGGACAGGCGCAGCCGTTTTTATTTAGTTTGTGACGTTTAGAGAAAGATCAGCAACACAGAGCTGAGAAACTATGAAATAAGGCTGTAAACACAGAAAATCCCAACACATGACAGAAACCGAGTGATCACAATAATGTGTCTGAAAAGTGCCACAAACCCAACGGTGCCACAACAGGCACAGGACCACGACTGCTGCGCAATAGATACACAAAACTGCTCCCAAACAGAAACAAGCGCATGCACACCCCAGATGAGCCGCTATTATTTGCCCCACACCTGTGTCATTTAATGAAATGATCAAGTGAGCTGGAGCGGGCCCGGCGAGCCTCACCTGGATCACAGACTCCAGTTTACTGCTGGAGTCGCTTTCTGCGGAGTTTTCCGCAGCGCTCATCGCACCGGCAGGTATTTAAAATCCTCCGGGTAACAGGATTAACTCCGAATAAATGCTACGTCTTCACGGTGTCAGCGATGGTCTGTTGCTTTGCAGCAGGAGCGGGGAAATGAAACAGTTGTGAGCCTTAGCTGCTTATTTGGTATGAGCCGACAAAGTTTAGTCGCAGAGGAGCAGTGCGCGTCCGTCCCGTCGCCGCCTCCTCCTCTTCCTCCGGGAGGCAGAGATTGAGGACAGCAGGATTAGCAGGTTTTAAAATGCACACCCCCACCTCCTCCACCACACTCCCACTTCTCACATTCAGAGCCCTCCACACGTCACTGATATCCAGCTACTCTCGAGCCTCGCAGTTGAGAGAAGATACCGAACAATTAACCTGATTTTTGTGACGTCAGTATGTTAATATTGATTCAGATAGTTACGGCACTCCTGAGCCCACCGAGAGAAGCAGCAGATATCTTTAAACTCCTTTACGGCGTCGTGCCAAAAAGTGATCATCTGCCAAAAACACAGACCGTCTGTTACAACTGACTTGTTGACCCAAAATCTGTGAAACATCTCTCATTTAGGTAACTTTTATGTAGCCTTTATTTATCCAGGTCAAAGGTCTCATTAAGACTAAAAGGTTATTTCAGAGTGACCTGTCCAAGATATGAGCCTTTCATAAATCAAGTTGACTACAGTCTAGAATAAGGGTTTCATATTTTCCTCTGAAATGCAGTGAAGTAGTCTAAACACGACATAAAACATATTTAAGGTCAGTAGTTTTAAAAAAGTGTTTGGACAAGTCCAGACAAAACCAAATATGCTGCCTCAGTCAGTTTCAGTTTTCCTTTTAGTGCTGTTCAGTATTTTTGGTGTTAGGGTGATGACTGTCATCACAGTTTGGATCTGCTTCATGAAACTATGAATACGTGTTTGCAAAATCAAAAAAGGGAAGGTATAAAATGTTATCTTGATATAGCTTTACACTAGTGGGTTTGGGGTATTTCTTCATTTCTGAAGGGCAGGGGTACATCCAGAGGGGGCAGCATGACTGAATCTTACTGATACCCCCCTCCCACCAATGCAATCAGACTACAATACTGTAAAACCCACAGCGTGCACTGGATGAGAGCATGCACAGTTAGTACATTTACTAAAATACTTTACTAAAGTACCGTTTCACAGATCTACTTTATTTTATTTATTTTTTATTTATTTATTGTAGTCACTTGGATGAGTGACAAAACATTTCTCCCACTGAATACGTGGATTGTAACAACATTATGGTGTATCCACAGTTTTCTTCACTTTATTCATTTCTGATAAATATTTTCTGTGGGAAGGGTATTGTTCCTGCTCAGGAATTTTGGGGGAGCAAAGAGGTGACATCTTCTCCATTATTATATCTTTACATTCAAGCAGCTGTAATCGGAATAATTCACAAAATCACAAATATTTCGTATCTTTACACTTGACTTTGTTTTCTGCTTCTCCTTCTTCTTCTTTTAGCGTTTAAACATTTTTAATTTTAATACATTAGCAACTTTAGCACAAAGTTAAACAAAGCATCTGCTTTGTTGTTTGCTTTGTGACACAGGCATTGAAGATGACGGGGTGTGTGCTGCACTGTGTGGCGTTTGAATTGTCAAGGTTACAGACAAGAGGATCATTGTGTCAATACCAGACCCCCCACTCTGCCTTAACCCAGCTCTCCCGCTCACACTCCATTTGCATTTCTATGCTTCTGAGTACTTTCTCTTACAGTACACATTACCATCCCTCCACCCTATAACCCCTGAAACCACACAGGGCCCTGGGGGAGCGAGTACTACCAGATTAAATGTCCTTAAAAAGGCCCAATACAAAAGGACTTACAGGAATAAACATCAAAACTCAAAGTTATTACAGCTTTATTATTATTACAGGGATTTCCCCCCCAAGTTTCTGAGTTTTTCTATTTTCATCAAGTTAGATTTCAGAGTTGGTCTTTTTGTTTAGTTTAGCTTTTAGTAATTTGACTCTTACTTTTAATTTTGTACATTCATTATTATAATTTTAAGAGTATTTGATAGGGGCATGTTTTTCAGAAGTTCTGAATAGATGTTGCAATACAAACAGCACTTCCCAAAGGATGTTGATTTAGTGTGTTAGACATCCCAATGCTCAGTAGACTGTAATAACACGGTAATAACATTGTTCCAGATGGTTTTCCCCCTCAAAAAATCTCTAGCTTTGATTTTATTTCCTTTAATTAAAAAGTTATTTTGTTTTTTTAACAACAGTTTCATTGGACTGTAATGACTTTGGTGAATGCTGACTTAAATTTCTGAATGACTGAAATTTAAACTTACAGGAATAAACAACAAAACACTGATGTGTTGTGACATCATCAGTCATGCTGTCACGCCTGACACCCGTTCACCGACCACTTCATTAGGCACACCTTTTAAGGCAAATGTCTAATCAGCCCCATGAAAGTAATTCAGTTTATTGAGCCACATAGACACGGTCAAGACGACCTGCTGATGTTCAAACGTGGCATCAGAATGGGGAACAAAGGTGATTAAAGTGACTTTGGATGTGGCGACAGAAACTTTTGATCTCTTTGGATTTTCCCTTAAAACCATCTCTAGGATTTAAAAAGAGAAAATATCCAATGAGCAGCACTTCTCTGGGAGAAGATGCCTCATAGATGCCAGAGCTCGGAGGTGAATAACAGGAAGGCAACAGTACCTCCAATAACTACTTGTTCCAACCAAGACATGCAGAAGGAGACAGGAGACACTGCTGTCAGCTAAGATCACTAGGAATTAAAGCAGCTCTAAAGGCGGGGGTCCCGCACAAGCAGGGTGTACTAATAAAGTGGCTGGCGTAAAACCATAGTATTCTAATCTGAAATAAATGAAAGATTTTCATTTCCCAGGAACGAAAAGTTCAGTTTAAACTTATTCATATCTTTGGCGCCCCCTACTGGTGTGACAGGAAATAACTGGTACTGACTTCAGTGAAATTAAACCTTAAAAATCTGTCGGTCTGCGCAATTGTTCATCCTGAATCTCCAAATGCGAACACACCCCCAAACTGTCCGCTCTTCCCCACACGTTAAACAAACGGGACTTCTTCTGCACCGACCTTAAATCACTGATTTCCTGAGCAGATGCCTCTGCGCTTCTCGTTTATTATGTGCATATAAAGGAGAACACGGCCAAACGATTCATCGCCAACATCCTCTTTAAGCACAGAAACCACCGACATCCACAAAGACACGCCCAAGTTTTCAAAAGTCTGAGGAGTTGGAGGAGTTGGAGGAGGGAGATGGTTGCACGTTAAGCCGCGCAGCATCCAACCAAAATTAAACGGAGACTTTTTTCGCAACCCAACCATCAGAGGAGGAGATCGTGACTGCTGTGGAAACAAGAGGCTGAATATAAACACCATCTACACCTACATCATGTCGTGTTTGCTGCAGCTTTAGCAGTGAAAACATCCGCTTCCCTGTCTGATAAACATCTCTCCTCGGCTGCTCGTTCTGCTCACCGTTTTCCTGCCGTCTCTCCATTTCTCCTCTGCGTGGGCTTTTTACACAGCAAAAGCAGGCACGAAGCTCATCCCGGCACTTACAAACGGACCGTCGGCTCCCTGCACGCAGGGTCGCCTTGTTTCGAAATCTTCTCCATGCTTTTTCCGGGGAGGGACTTCCAGTTCATACAGATCAGCGGCGGGTCTATCATATGATCACACCGAGCTCCATAACGCGCTGGCATTTTGAATGAACGCTGTTATTCACTCAAATAAACGAGTATCTTAAAAAAAAGTGTGTGTATGTTTTAGTGTTTTATGTTTTAGTTTTTAGTGTTTTTTTAGTGTTTTATGTTTTAGTGATGCAGATGTTTATCGTTCAAATAATATCTAAAATCCGAGCATATACATTTATCCAAGGTTAAATTAAAGAATTTAACCACTTCATTATTTTATTTCAAAATATCTTATAAATAATCATTTTAAGTGAACAAAATAACACTTTTAACTATCTAAAATCCAGTCATATCATCATATCCAATGCTTAATTTAAAAAATGAATTAAATTAATATTTTTAAATAACCTCTCTTAAATAATCATCTCAAATGAACAAAATAATATGACATTTACTTTTTCAGTTCACATTTTTAATATCTAACATCCAATCATATCCATTTTCCCATATATTTAATAAAAACAATATTATTTTTAAATAAAATATTTAAAAAAAATTCAGTAACCAAAATGAGAGACATTTATCTTTTAAAAGCATCAAAATAATATCTAACATCCAATCCATCCATTCATCGACTTTTTAATAACAAAAATAAATACATATAAAATAACAAGCAGCTGGACAGCGTAGTTACTGCACACCTTTGGAGCAGGAGTTGCAAGTTCGATTCCTGCATGCCGGTGGTATCCAGTAAGGGTCCTGGCTGCCCCCCCCCCCATGCTAAAACCAACCCCTGACATGTGTTGTGCCAAACTGTATTAATGAACTGATATTAGACACCTGTAGTCTAGTAAATAAATCCCGATCACACTTACTTCACAGGAAACGTTAAATGTCTAAATGTTTTTCAGCTGAATCTGTTTCAGTTTGGTGTCTGTAAGGTTTGGTGCATGTTTTTTTTCCTTCCCATCATTCTGACACAAGTTAATCTTGGCTTCATCCATCTAGTGATTTATCCATTTTCAGCACTGTGCGGGCTCTTTTATGCGTTTTCTGGTAAAGTCTTATCTGTCCTTCCTGCTCTCGAGTGTAAACAGTGGTTTGGAGCTTAATGTAAATCCTCTGTTTACATACATGAAAGCGCTTCTTGATTGTAGACCTTGAAAATTATACAACTATCCCTAACCCTGACAGTGGTCTCGACTTCATCGATAAAGCACCTTCCTACTGTACTTGTTTACCCAAAGCACTTTATACAGCATGTGTCATTCACAGGCTCTGTGACTGGAGCAGCCAGAGACTGAACCACCAACCTTCCTATTTAAAATCAAAAACTCAACACCACTGAAATATATATAGTTTATTTACAAGAAGACATAGGTTTATATTTTATACAATATACTTTTTTCAGGAAGGCACTTAATCAAACAGTCGATGCAATTGCCAACAGGGGTAAGGAAGTTTCAGCTGGGTAAAAGGCACAATTTAAAACGTGAGGTAAAGACACACGGAGGACAAACACACCAACAAGACACATAGACGCTTTGAACGACAGACAGAAATGATTTTTTTTTACCCCGACATATGATTAAAAAAATAATAATAATGAGGGCGTAGGAAAGTTAATGTAAAACTAACTATAAATGTTCAATAAAGCTTCAACAGGTGTACTAAAAGAAGAATCAGAAAGATGGGAGAAGCTATAAGCAGAAAAACAACACATTTTTGTAAACAGCTAAACAAAACAGGGACATTCCAACTATTTTCTCAAATGTCCACCAAAAAACAAAAAACCTTAAGCTAAACGGTGCTGGTGAAATCAGACCATTAAAGGACAGCGCAAGAGCACGTAGGCACAATCAAATCTACTCATAATTATAGACAGATTGAAGATGAAAACATGGGAGCATCTGATTTAAAGCTATAGAGAAACAGCTGATCAAGTTAGTGTGAAGAGACGACCTTTTTGGACACTTCATTTACACTTCAGTGGTTACCCGACTATTTAAAAATATCGATCCTACTGCATAGCAGAGTGTGGGGAAACAGGAGATTGTAAAAATATACACATTTTAATGTTTGTTCTTCCAGAGTGTGCTGTCAGAGGGAGTGAGAGTAAGTGCAGCAAATGAGTCTCCTAACAGTTCCCCTCTTACTTTCTTTTTTGAAAAATTATAAATCTTTCACCACAATCGTCCTGTCCGTGGAATGTTTGGAACCTGAGTGTCTGCACGTTTTCTTACAGCTCAACTAAACTGCACCCATCCTGACTTGACAGCATCTGTACTGGAGCTGTGGATGAGAGGGGTGGGGTAAAGGATGGGAGATTGATGAACACACACAGAAATAAAATAAAGAAATCAAACAAAGATGGATGGATGTAACGCTGAGGCACACAGAGGTGTAGGTGATGTCTTACTTGGAACCCGCGGATGTGAAATCTCCCCACACGTCGGAGCTGGGCTGGGGTGCAGGGACGGGCGAGCCGAAGTCTAGAAGAGGAGCTGGATTTGGAGACAAAAAGAAATCCGTGTTGGTATAAACATCGTTACAGTTAGCACGTATTTGTGTAAAAAGCTGCTGCGGTTGAGAAGCATCGTGATCACCGGTGTTCGTCTGTGCAAGCGGGACTGTCTGTGCTCCTGCCGGAGGTGGCAGGATACCTCCAGCCTTTGCTCCAGGTGGAGGAGGGAGCAGGCCACCAGCCATGGGCCGTGGTTTGGCACCACCTGCGTCCTTCTTCTTGATGTTCTGTAACAGAGAGTCGTATTTTTAAGTATTTGACCTCTTAGGCACTCAGTTGTGCAAGGTTCAAACTTTGATTAACAAAAGTCGTAAAACCGTTTTATCTGTTTGGAAACACAGGAGTCTGTGAGGTACAACAAGTACTATTTTTCTTAAAAGACAGAGTTAAATAATCAAGTTTATGATTTTTCATGTAATTGAGCAACTTTGATTCCTAAAGACTGGAAATAATCCAGAAACTACGCTGACAATCAGAGTGGTGACTTTTCCCCTACAGTGCTTTAAAAGCCTGTTTGAATGCTGAGGCATGATACATTCATTAATGTAAACGAGTAACTTTTTTAAATCCCTGGGAAACCTGTCGCGTCATCATTCAATCTGCAATCTTCCGCTGTGTGCTCACCCCGATGCTGATTTTGATGGTCTGTCCCTCTTTGAAGCTCAGGTCCAGTTTAGGGGCTGCGCTCTGAGAAGCTTCCAGTTTTGCGAGCTCACCTTCTTGTTTGACCCACCTTTAAAAATTGAAAGCAGAATAATTATTATTGCTAAATCAATCTGGTTATTGATACACATAAACAAAAATTAGACTAGAAGTTAAGATGCTTAACTTCTAGTTACATTTGAACCATTTCAGTCAATAAGGGTTAAAATGTCAGACATGTCAGAAAGCCTCTTCCCTTTAAAAAGAACTTAGTAACACAGCTTGGGGTTGTAAAGTTGCATCTAAACAAACCCCAATACCTCTGGAACAATGTCTGCTGGAAATAAGAGACACAAGTGGAGCTGTGTGGCAAAAGCCCCAAACACAACAGATCAAACACCTCAGTTGAACTGTGAAGCACGGAGGTAGAGGAGTGATGATGTGGGACTCAAATAAACCTAAAGCTTGGCCCAAACTGGACAATAAAATTAAAATAAAAAGCTAACGTAATAGATGGCGACTTACTTAAAATGGTCTTGTAAAGCGACATTGAAGTCAAATGAGTCTCCACGATCAGCAAAACCCAGACCAATAAAAGCATGACGTCCTTTAAGGGGGGAAAAAAAAGGATATTTATACAGTTAGTTCACACGGGTTCAACCTTACATCTATAAATCACAACGCACATACTACAGGGCACACAGTTAACAGGAAACTGGGACTATGAGATTACAAAAGTTAAGTTGTACAAAACAAATACTGAGATTAAGTCAAGCTCAACAAAATGTGGAGCATGCCCTTAACGAAACAAAACATGCCGTTCCAAATACTTTGTCTTACCGTTGCCATCCTCTATCCGGATCACAAAATACCTGCTGGAGTCTGTTACTGCTTCCACGACACAACCTGGATACTGTTCGACTGGAGCTTGTGCAAACAGCTCTCCTGCAAAGAGTAAATTTACACCAAACAAAGCCCCAGGGTTATTTTCTGTTACCAACAAGCTGTCAAGTTGAGATGACTGAATAAAACAAAACAAGACAGCAAGGTTTCTGAAAAGGAGCTTTGATAACCCTGTAAAAATATGTCATGCTGTAATGTAAAAGGTTGACCTGGTAACAATCACCGAAACTGCAAACTGTTTTAATGTATTCCCAAAACCCTTTAAACTATTTTTGCTGGATGTAATTTGTGGTTCTATACGTGCAGCTTTATATCTCAGTGCGCAACAAAGACAAAGGTAATCTAAGTAAAATAGTTCAAAGACACAAGCTAGTTCTTAATAACAGGACCTACTCCTTTGCATTTTTGACACTCATTGGCTACAGGTTGCAAAGCAACCATGAAAGTCAATAACATTTGTTCACACAGCTATGGTCAGAAGGTTGCGCACACACTCATTGTGGCCATGAACGTCACAGTAATTATGGCTTTTAATGGTTTATTTGATTTGTTCCGTTTCCAGGGGGTAATGATTGTACAACATAGACCTTTATAGACTCATTGTATTGACCAATACTAAAAATAATGGGAAAGTCCAAAGAACTCAGCAAAGATGTGAGGATTCTAAATTTACACACATTGGGAAGGTCTCTACTAAACAACTGTATGCAAGTGCAATTGAATAGTTTTTTGGATGTGTCACCACTTTGCCAAGGACTGGAAGAAAATCCAAACTTTCACCCTCAGATGAGAAGAAATTGGTGAGGATGTTCAGGAAAAACCCAGAAAGCCCCAATGTTCAAGCGTGCCATGAACTGACATCTGCTGGAACAGCATTGCTGTCCATAGTGAAACCAGTTTTACATCACCACAGAGAGGACGCCGACCAAGAAAGAAGCCCCTGCTCCAAAATCAGCACTTTCAAACTCGACTGAAATTTGCAGCTCCTCACACGGACAAGTAAAATGCCTTCTGGAGAAAAGGTTTGGGGTCAGATGAGATAAAGACTGAGCTGTTTGGCCACAATGACAAGAGTTATGTTTAGAGGAGTAAAGCTGGGACTTTTAAACTGAGAACATTATACCAGCTGTCAAACACTGTAGTGGTAGCATCATTCTCTGGAGCTGTTCTGCCGCCAGTGATACCAGTACATTGCACAAAGTAGATGGAACAATGAAGACAGAGGACTACCTCCAAATTCTTCAACTTTATCTCGGATCACTTCAGATCAGATCAAGTTTCCACCCTTCTTTCCGGAGGGTCGAAACGTGAACATAGTTGGGTGTTCCAAAAGGACAATGTTCCCAAACACACATCAAAACTGGTTTTGGAATTGGTAAAGCAGGCTAACATTAAGCTTCTGGAATGATTTTCCCAAAGCCCCGAGGTCAAGCCTATTAGTAGGGGTGCATGTACATATTTAAAAGAATTCTAATTATATTCAAGCTTGCACATCCTAAGGTTGTTTTTTAAAGTAATTAAGGATGTATACTGTGTAATCATTCCACCCTGGAACACGAACAGTTCAAAGAAATCATTAAATGCCCCAGATTACCATGACATTAACACTCATGATTTACGTGAACTTGTGACCACAAGTGTATATCGTCAAATGCAGTTGGATAAATCCACTAAGAGCAGAAGACGTCAGAGCCAAAGCAGGACAGGTCAGCTAATCACAGCCTGTTCGCAATGAAAACAAACCTACAGGACCTCAGCATAGAAAACTATAGTAACTATGAGACTCCTTTCTAGGTGAATCATGCTGTTACACTTTACCAGATCCCCTTTGCCAAATCCCACTTTAAATACTGGTTTTGAACCATATATTTAAACCGTCAACGTATTGTAAGACACAACTATGAAGACACAAACCTAACTGTTAACTAGTTACTACAGTCTAGTTTGGGGTTTACTACCAATTTTTTTCCTTCTTCTTAGTCTTCTTTCTTACTTCTCTAATTAAAGCAGTCCTTTTTCTGCCTACCTGTATTTTTATCCTCTAACTTAATGTAGGCCATCTTTCCTTTGGCAGTTATTTTCAACCTTCCACTCCACGCAGGTTCATCCAGCTTCCAGTCTGCAGCACTAGAAAAACAGGAAACACATATCTACTTGTGAAAGTGGTGTAATCCTCTATGAAAACAGCTGACCCAGTCACTGCCAGCTGCTACTTTTGATGGAGGAAGGGAAATGAAAGCTTCAAGTCAGACTAAAATGAGACATGAGCTCTATCTACTCTTACAGATGTTAAAGCCATTAAAATGTAGTTGTTAACTGTTGTGTCTACGGCATTAAAACTGTGTACTTATACAACTAATTAACTGAGAAAAGAACTTAATGTGCGATTTTCCCTTTTGTAAGAAGACGTTTTCAACAAATTGTTTAGGAGCAAAGACATGACTCCACTAAAACAAACGACACATTTCAAACTAAGACACTAAAAACAAGAATAATTTTCTACTAGCGTTAAAGTTGAGCATCTGCATCTATCATTGGACAGATACTTAAAATCAACATTTTGGCCGGCCAATCAGACCAAAGCTACAGCGTTACATCTGCGTGTCATCGACGTGAGAAGTAAGCTTTTAAACGCCAACAGGTGCAAGTCGCAGGTAAGACGACAGGATGTTGAAGTCCCATTTCCGTGAGCTGATACAGTTAAAATTATATTTTTATATTAAAAGTATATATTGGCTACCCGTAAAAGCAGTAATCGAATGACAAAAACCTAACAAACTATCCTGACAAACTGCTGTCCGATAATGGGCGCATACCTGCAAAATTAGCCCGCTATCAAAAGTCTGGCTGCTCTCGCCAGTTAAAAACATTAGCACGTACCGATATCCGCGGTTAGAGGCCCGCGGCGGGATCCGGTAAACATGGACCTCTGGCTTTACACAGAGCATTGACTCGTAGCTGTTGTCTTCTGCCATCTTGTCAAGTTTCGCTAACCCAAAACCAACTTCCGACTTTCAATGGACCCTCGGCTCTGTCCTGCTGAACCAGGCTAACCGGACCTTAACAGCGCCACCTCCGGCCAGGATGTATAAGCGCCTAAAGAGTACGTCACAGTCTGTCAATAAGAACTTAGAATAGCCTAGAAAGAACAGTATAATGTATATAAATAGAGAAAGAACAGGAAGTTTTCCATAAGAACACTGAAATTATTCTCCTCTTATAAAAAATGATACATATCGTATTTCAATCCTTCTTACTGTGCGAAATGTATTAGAAGCCAGTGAATTCATGTATTTCCTTCCTGATACAATACATTACTACACAGTACTAAATAACACAAAATATGCATTATGTGAGGTTTGTCCTAAAAATCATTTTCATCTCTTCATGCCCAGTACAAATGGGAAATATTACAGCAAACTAAACTTTTTTCAGTGATTGTTTGAAGACAAACTGGTGACCCAATCTTTGAAGTGTTAAGCAAATTTTCCTGCATTCCCTCTAATATTAGATTAATTTGTCACCATGGGGACAGTCATAGTAGCAAATTATTTTCATGTGGGTTGTTTTTCCATTGAGGGTGAAAAGCTAGAGCAGAAAAAGTCACATGTTTGTTGCATGTTTTCCCAAAAGTTCACCGGATGCAGTGGATAGTTATAAACAGATCATGGATCTGATCATGGATTGTTGGTGCCTCCGCACACGCAGACTGATATCCCTGAAGTCCATCTTAGACTGTGCTGATCCAGTGCCCCCTTCATTATTCTGAGCAGCATATGAAAGACTACTGTGTTTTCTAAAATAACAACACATGAAGCAAGTTGTACCGCTGAGTGTGTTTATTAAAGGGTGTTCAAATTTAATGAGCTTTTTCCCCCTAAAGCTTCAAAACAATGATGACATAAAATGAGCTTCACACTAGACAGGTGGCTATGAATGACTTCAGCAAAGCATCATGGGTACATCACACAGGTACAGGATGACTATTTCTCCTTTTCAGTTTAAACTGATTAGAAACTGATTTTGTTACAATAATTGAATAGGATCCCAGGGAACGCTGTATTAGTAGCACATCATCTAGATGTTGTAGGTCCAAACGTCCTCCTTTTCATTGTAGATAATCTCCTAAAACAAAAACTTCTACTTTTTGAAGCAGGAATAAGTGGCACAAATGCAACACTTCCAGCCATGTTGATAAATGTGCTCCTGTGCTGTGCTGCAGTTTACTTGTGACATAAATAACCTTTCACAGAAAGCTCCAAATATGTATGAGCACTACCTGCTGGAGAGCGTGTGATGGAGACCAAGGATTGTTTATCTTTTAAGGCATAACAGCGTAGAAAGGTTGAAAACCTGCCGCAGGCTCATGTACTGTTTACTACAAGTGTCAGCACTGGTTATTCATCAGGATTTGCCTATACTATCATGTTATTGCAGGCAAACTCTTATTTTAAATTGGTCCCAAACAAGCAGACCACACTGTAAGATGATATTAGGTAAAGAACACCATTTTCTTTAAGGTTTCCTGGCCCTGGAAGAATATTTGCCAACACAAAACTTTAGATGATATCCCCATCTAGGCTGAGCTTGAAATAATTATTTCTGAATAATTAATACAACTCTTAACTGTAGGTAATAAATCAGCAAACTGCAGCCGGTACGAAAACCCACCAAAATCATCATCAACTCCAGAGCTGAGCTGCTCCGAAACAGCAAAGGAACAACACAGGAACATTTTTTTTTTTTTTTAAACACACTTTAAACTTTCAGTTCATGTCTTCTGCCAATTAGATATAACTGAATATGACACGACTATGCAGACTACATCTTCTAGGCTCTTACACACTACAGATCACCTGACTTATACGTACTATGTGTCAGAAATTAAACACATGAACAATATGAAGTGTTTAAAACCATATGTGAACAAAAAGAAACGGCACAGAAAAAGGGCAACATTTTAAAAGAGAAAGAAAAAAAGGGAGTAATTTCATCATTATTGCTTAGATAAGCTTAGATTTAGTGATACTGTCCTTCAGCTCTATTCTTTTTGGCCACAGGCTGTGTGCCCACCGGGCATTTCTTTAAGGGCCACTTGTGCCTTACAGAGGATTGTGGACACTTGTGGCCTGAGCCACTGCCATCAACTACAGTATTAAAAGCACACTGCTAGGCACCAAAAGGCTCCATCAGTACAATTTTTTTTTTTTTTTATTGCTGCTCACTCAAGCTGCTGAACACGCAATAAATTTATGGCACCGTCAAGCATTTCATTCCAAATGAACCCGACAAATTAAGGCCAGTACCCCGGTGGATACCCAGCCATGACCCACGCTTCATCAGTGGAAAGGCCACCTCGTGTGCTTGCCTTTTCTGGGGAGGTCCCACAAATCTGCAAGCTCTCCGTATTCTCCCTGAAGAGACAGACACCTGATGTCCTGGCACTCGGCCGGCCAATCAGACCTAAAATCATAGGGCACCTCATGGTACGTCAAAGTAACACAGTGTGTAGGAATGTGAGGCGAAAGCCTGCTCACAGTGTGGAACACAAAGGATTTCGGATCTTTGGCTGATCTCTGCCAGCCCCTTGTAAGCTTCCACAGAGGGAAAAGACAAGGCAAAAGGCAAAGACCACACCAGTAAGCAGAGAAGAGAGAGGGTGGAGAAGTTCATCTAAATCCATGCTACATCTTCAAATGTCTAACGTCTGTCAAATTTTATTTCGTCCCACCGCTCTGCTCTTCATACCACACACAACACTCCTCACTGCACCCTCTGTGCCCTCTCAGGAAGACATCCGTGTCTTGAATCAGGCAGCTCCTGCCTATCTGCACAGTCGGAAGCCTGAGGTGCCATCCGGGCCGTTGGGTTGACGGATCACGTGATTGTTTGAACGAACTGGTTCCAGTGGTTGCTGCACACTCATACAAGCTGGCCTAATAATGGTAAGAGAAAAATTAGAATACATTACAAAACAGTGTTTTTCTCTTTTAGGTGTCTTCTTCAAAACATTTTGTTGTCACAGTTGATTTTGCAGACATTACAACTCACCTGTCCTTGCACTGATTGTCCTGAGGCGTCTCTTCTGAAGAAGCACTACCCAAAATCCTCCTTCGGGCTTCTGCATACTCTGCCTCTCTCTGGGCCAGAGACTTCATCTGCTGAGCGGGACGAGACGAGGCAGCGGGATTTCCTGTGTTGCCGTTATTTGTAGGGCGCTTTAAAATTCGGATTTGAGGTGGTGGTGCTGCTGGGAGAGAGTCATCTTGGACTACGACAGCAGTTCGTATAGGTGAACTGGCTGATTTCAAATTGGACTTTCTGCAAAGATGAGAAAATCATTAGTGTTTGAAGAGGTCTGGGCATGTTTCAAGTTAATTTCATTTCCTTAGTTTTAGTCTTGCCAATAAAGTTTTAAAAAAATATTCACAAAGATATTGTTGGGGAAAAAAGAAGCAGAAAGCAGTAACTTTGTCTTCTGGTTACTTACTTTGCTTCCTGATTTATTTTCAGCTTTGCCTCAAGTCTTCTCTCAATTTCCTGAAGGAGGAAATATAATACATATATACAATAATTAACTCGATTTCTACTTTTGTCCTCACATCATCCTGTATACCAAACATGTTCACATTGTAGAGATACACCTATCAGGTATTTGGACCGGATATCATTCCAATCCTGGCTCAATTACCCTACTACAATCACTCTTAAGTGACAACCAAACGCAGCAGAGCAGGTAAAACTTTTCTGTGTGTTTCAGACTTTATTAAACCTTCATCACCAAAGACAGCCTCACATGCAATTGATCAAATACCTTATGCTGGGAAAGTCTTTGTTGCTATAGTAAATGTGCAGTGTTTTAGCTTTTTGTTGGCAGTATGATAATTATTATAAACTAACTAAATACACACATAACCAGATGACAAAGTACACAAATGTGAAAGTATCCAAAACATGTTGGTGCACAGGAGATAACTGAAATTTGGATGTGTATTTAACAGTAGAGGAGAACCTAAAGATAGTCTTAATATATGCATATATATGTTGTCTTGCAGTTTTGATTGTGACCTAATTGCCCCCAAAAATGACTGCTGACCAAAAAGAATGCAAAGAGGCTCATCTCACATTTGCCTAAAAATATCTTGACGATACCCAAGACTTTTGGGAAAATATTCTGTGGACTGTAGAGACCAAAGTTCAGTTTTTGGAAGGTTTGAGTCCCGTTACATCTGCCATAAAACTAACAACGCTTCCTAAAATCAACATAACACCAACAGTCAAACATGGAAGACTGAAGGAGAATGTCCTGCCATCAGTTCATGCCCCAAAGCTCAAACTCACTTGGATTATGCAGCAAGACAATGATCCAAAATACACAAACAACTCCAGCTCTGAATATGTCTAATATTAAAAATTAATTTCTCAATTACACTCTACGTGAGTGTAACAAATATGCAAAAGTAGGGCAGAAAACTCTTCTAAACAACACATAAAAAGGCTTACCAATAAAGCTGAGATCCATAGGTAGTGTTTAGCTGATAAAAACAAAAAACTTTTTAAAAAAGCTACTAAACTAATTGAAACCCCCTACAGTCACAAACTCAGTGTTTCGAGGACACTTAGGTGCTATTGCAGAGAACCTCAAATTAGATCACAAGTGACACATTACACTTTAGCACAATCAAATCTAGCAGGGTTCATTTTTTTGGGAAACACACAGAAAAATGTATGTGTACAAACCAGCGGCTGTTTATAAAACTATTTTCTACAATCAGTGGCACACACTAGACTGCGAAGGTGCTGACACGGTTCATTTCAGGGCACATTTTTTTTGGGGGGGGGGGGGGGGCTGCTGGAAAAAGCTGAACATGTTACGATATTGTTTCTACAATGACGTTACTCAGATTATTTCCACAGTTGGATAAATTAATTGATGTGATGGTGTGCTCAGTCCCGTGTCAGCACGGCCTGCAAGACTCAACCAGGAAGTTCGGCTGGAAAAAAAACGCTAATGTTTTTGGGCGCAGGAAGCCTCTACTCTATCGACAGCTCTTGCACTGTGCCTGGGTGGCTGTCAGACTAAAGCCGGGGTGCTGTTACATCCCTGTTTAGCACAGTATGTTAGCGTCTCTCACCCCGCTGTCCGCCGCCTCTTCCCAGCTTTCTGCAACCTCTTCATCCTCCATGTTTAAACGGGACTGCTGGGTAGCTGGTTGGCTCTCTTCGCTTCACCGGCTAAATGTACCCCACAGTGGGCATGAGACGACGGCAAGCGCTCAAGTACAAACCACAGGGAGCTCCGCCACTGGGTCCCTTTTTATGATGAGATAAAAGCTGGATAAACAAATTCCCAAACCTTTACCCCGGCCTCGTGTTAGCCTGCTAGCTTAAAGCTACATTCGGAGCAAACGCCACCAGCTGTCTGCTGTTTAAAATCCTCAGTAAATGAACCCCGGTCACCGCTGCTGCTCACACGGAAAACAAACACCCTTGGACGTTATGTTTTTATAAACCGCTGTCCCTGCAATGCTTTAATACTTAGCTTCACTACACCTCTCAAGTTTAACCGTCAAATCGAAGAAGGGAAATGACGTCATAACGTAAGCTACAGGTAACGTCAACCACAGGCTGCCTCCAAATGGAGTGGTTTAACAAATGAAGGCGTCTGTACCACTGTTATTATAATTTTGTTATTCATAATTAGTTTTATTTTTTATATCGTTTGGACGTTTTTTTGCTTTTAATTCTGTTTCATTTCAGTTAGTTTCCAGCGTGAGTTTTCTTGTTTTACTTTTTTATCTTTTTGAAAGTGTTTAGTTTTAGTTTAGCTTCTTTTAGTTATAGTCTTGGTTTCAGTCTTTATTAATTAATATTGTACTCTGGGAAAATTTTGGGAAGAAAAGTACATACATAACAATTAAAAGAACGTTATGATAACAGTGACTCGCAGCCTTATAGACATCCAAAGTCTCAATAAATACATCAATCAAAGTCTCATCAGCCAAGTGCAGACTGCTTTTGGTAAAGTTTTGTTTGCTTCTTTGTTTGAACATATGAACTCTTTTCTCTTTTATTAAACATCACCCATCTCCTGTTTCAATCTTCTGAAGAAAACATAACATGATAAAACATTTATTTCCATTACATTCAAGAAAAGGCAGACATTTCTACACCTAATATCTTTAAAATATGCCCCAAATCACCCTGAGACAAGAACAGGCCAATTTCTTTATTCATTGGATGATTCAGTACTTTGCCTTGACAGCAGTACTAATGCTGACCTAAGACAGCATAAGTACTGCTGCATAGTTATGCCTTCACCTTCTACTGACAGAGAATGGTATCAACTGTTTTCTATGACAGATGTTTTACTGTCATTCAGTGACTTTAATTGTACCTTAGATACAGAAGGTTTAATTGTGAATTGTGAAGGATAAAAGTATTCAGGTTACATGTAATGATCACTAATAAGGAAATGTTCTTATTTTGGTGATATAAATGTATTTTTCTAATCACAACAACAGGACACATTTTATCCTTTCACTGTTTTAAATAAATACAAGATACAATAGGTGCTGGAAACCAGTAAGCTTCCCAGATTGCGAAGACTGCCAAACTCTTGCATTGGAGTGAACAGTATAAACCCTGGGGGAGAGGTTTCTTTTTTACAGATGTGTGGGACGAGTTGTTCTTTCCCGAGCCCACGGAAAAATGTCATCCTGTGTGAAGATGCACAGGGGAAAGCTAGACTGAAAAATGGGTCTGTTGAACCTTCAGACCAGCCAGTACCAGCAGGAAAAAAAAGAAGCAAAAAACAATTAAATAAATAAAATTAAAGCTCAAGTTCAGGAAAACGTGGTATGCATTCAAGCTGCAACATTTCATTAATGTAAATTCAGCAAAAAGAAACTTTTATTTAATTTTTTACAGCAAAATTCAAATCTTAACACTGTTACAACCTCCAGCAACTGGAAAGCTGCGAAAACAACTAAACAACTAAAATTTGGCAATAAAGTGCACTTTTGCTACAACTCTGAATTATGCCATATTCAGAAGTTTGCAGACGACACGGCCATCATGGGGTGTATCTGGGATGACCAGGAAGAGGAGTACAGGAGCCTGGTGAGGAACTTTATCACATGGAGTCACACAAACCACCTGAAACTCAACACTTCAAAGACCAAGGAACTGGTTGTGGATTTCGGGAGGTCCAGACCAGGTCCACTGCCAGTTCAGATAGAGGGAGAGGAGGTGGAGGTGGTCAACACATGCAAGTACCTCGGGCTGTGGGTGGACAACAAACTGGACTGGTCATGCAACACACAGCACCTGTATAAAAATGGCCAAAGCCGACTGTACTTCCTCAGGAGGCTGAGGTCTTTCAACATCTGCAGGAAGCACCTGAGGATGTTTTACCAGTCGGTGGTCGCAGGAGTACTTTTCTATGGCGTGGTGTGCTGGGGGAGCAGCACAGCAAAGAAGGACTCATCCAGGCTGGAGAAACTAATCAGGAAGGCGGGCTCTGTGGTCGGCATGAAGCTGGACACTCTGGTGACAGTGGCAGAGAAGAGGACCTTAAAGAAACTGATGGACATTATGAACAATGCCGGGCATCCTCTGCACACGGTCGTAAACAATCAGAGGAGCCTATTCAGCGACAGGCTGCTTCTCCCAAAGTCAAAAACCAACAGACTTAAAAACTCCTTTGTCCCACACGCCATCAAACTGTTTAACTCCTCACTGGAGGGGAGAGGGAGGAGAAACAGGGGGACAAGGGAGGGCGGGAACAACTGAGCTGTAGGTGCTTTTCTACACTGTGAAATATTTGTTTTTTGTTTTGTCTTTTTTTCTTATATTCGACTGTGCAATAATCACTGTGCAATATACTCACTCAAATGAGTAATCCTATTTATCCATATTGTATATTCTGTATCTATATATGTGTATATATGGTGTATTTATGCTTATATCCTTACTCTCATTCCCCTTAATGTATCTGTAACATGCAACTTCTTTTGTGCTTTGCTACTGGAAACTGAATTTCCCGGAGGAACCCACCCGAGGGATTAATAAAGTTTCATCTAATCCAATCTAATCTAATCTCTAATCTTTTCATATATTTATATATTTATTTTTCTCTTGAGGAAAATCTCCCCCAGATATGTTTTAATTCAAACTTTATTTTGGGTATCTTCTTACATTATGTTGTGTATCTAATAATGCTGCTGTTATGAATGTCAGGCTTATTTGGTAAGACTTCTGTTCTTGTTTTCTGTTTTTGTTTTGTTTTTTGCTTCAATAAACTATACATATATATACAAAATACATAAATATACAACTATAAAAACCTTAACAGTGGTATGGAAAGGTTTTTCTGCAACTGAACATTCTTTTAGACTAAAGACTACATTTTGAGTTAGCATTTTAAATTTTAGACCTTTGTAGTTATGGCTCTCCATTTTCTTACTTAATTACTCAAAATTTCAACTTAGCTTTTAATTTAAAAAAAAAAGTAATTAATAATTGAATGGCTGAAAAAGGCTTCCATACCACGGTCACATACAGCGTGTTGCCCTGGGCGGCTGTTTGGGGCTGAGGACCCACCCTGGTACCACAGACGGTTAGCGGCTACCGGAGCGTCGCTGAGCTGCGGAGGAGGTCGCTGTTCACAGCGGAAGATGGCGACTGTTTGGAGGCTGCAGAGGAATCTTTGGAGCTGATAACGGGGAGGAGGAGGAGAGGAAAGCTTCACACTCAGAGCCCTGAAAAGAATACGTCTTAAACAACGGTACAAGACAAATCTGGCGTAGTCACCGAGAGAAGCTGACAGCGTATAATAAAGAAGGAAACTGACATTACACATAGCCTGTGGTTGAGCTAGCGTTAGCAAAGATTATTAGCAGAAGACTGAAGGTTTCGACTAGCTCGTCAGTTAGGAGGGTGGTAACACCAAATAAGGCTGCTGACCTGAGAGGATGTCGTGTCGACAAGACAGCTAAGAAGTGAGCGATTTTATGCTGTTTAAAGCAGAGGTGTTGTCGAGAAAATGCACCTTTTCTTTGACACCGCTAGCCAAAAGGTTCTTTTTATGTTAGCTAACGTTAGCGTGGATGCTCATGACAAGTTGACTAGCGTTAGCCAAAGCTAGCACAAAATATTTTTTCTTGGTCACAATACGGTACCATTAGCCGGTTGGTTAGTTGGATAAATTGCAGTTTGTAGCAAAAATCAAAGCTCATTTAGCCTTATGAAATATGACGTTACTTCCCCTAATATCGTGAGTTAGCTTTAGGCGATAATTAGCACTAGCTACCCAGTATTGCATTATAATGTGATGGCTAACGGCAGCTAATTAGATGTAGCTAATGATATAACTGAAACGTCCGGTGTGGACAGACCAGATACTCAAAGAAAGGACTCCAACCGTTCTAAACAGTGGATATCACACTTAAGGTCGTCAAGCGCTAATTTTATGCTGATTGCAGCTTTGCAGTGTCATTGGGTTTCTTGGCTAGGAGCAGATCTCTTCCAATTTAAAGCCTTCACCCTCTCTATGTTTAGGCTGAGTGAATCAGTCATACAGGCATCTGTAAAATGTGGATTCCAGTAAGAATGTGTAGAGCACAATTAAATCTAGTTGATTCAAAATAGTCCCCTTAGCATCAATAGCCTGTCTCCCAATGTCTCAACAGACAATAATGTCCCGTTCCCCTGACAATGAAGATGGAGGAGGACATGTTGCCATGGATACAGAGGATGAAGGTTCAGAGCCTGCTGGGATAACGGAGGAAGTGGAAGCAAAGATGGGGTCCTCCTGTCAAGAAGGGAACATGGACAGTGGTGCCAAAGGAGAAGGGAGGACAATGGTGGAGCTGCCGGAGGAAGTTCTAGAGTATATTCTGTCCTTCCTCTCACCTTACCAGGAGCACAAGACCGCTGCACTCGTTTGTAAGCAGTGGTACCGTCTCATTAAAGGTACGCCGCTCATGTTTGCATAATATTTAATCATAAGGTGGATGCTTGTTTATCTTTGCTTAGAATCTGCTTTCTCCACTTTTCTGCCTTCTGTTTCTTGAACACTTTCTCTGCTAACTAGGTGTTGCCTATCAGTGTTACCATGGATTTTTGAGAGCTGTCCAGGAGGGTAATATCCAGTGGGAAAGTCGCACATACCCATATCCAGGAACTCCCATCACTCAGCGCTTTTCACACAGTTAGTATATGACCCTTTTACCATGGTTCATGTCAAAAGCATTTTGTCCCACTTATAGGTTGGTGTGTCTATTTCCTACAAGTCAAAATAAAATGCCACTTCATTTTAATGGATCTGAAGCCTCTAAATGTTTGGCTGTAATTTAAAGTATGGATCAGATTATAAGTTTAATGTACAGCAATTAAAAAGGGCTTTCAGTCTGTGGTAGATGACTCATGAAAAGAGCAGCATCAGACATTTAATCCACGTATAGACTACTGCTCGTCTTAAAATAGATTATTAGCAACTTCATTTTTTTTCATTTTCTTTCTTCACCAGCTGCATTTGAAGTGAAATGTTCTTTCATCAGTTTTGTTTTGAAATCTTAAAATGCTGATTTGTGCTATGTCACTGTCATAATAGGCCACTTGGAGTAATACAAATATAAACCCTTTTAATTACAGTGGTTTAAATGTAGTGTCAGACAAGCTGTTGGTGCCATCTCATAAAGAACAGGATGATCCTTAAAGCATTGTGTGCAGAGACTTTAACTATACACCCTGGGTATTTATTCTCTCTTCTTGCGGGTTGCAGGTGCATGTTATTATGACTCAAATCAGTCCATGTATGTGTTTGGGGGTTGCACTCAGAGTAGCTGCAATGCTGCCTTCAATGACCTATGGAGACTTGACCTCAACAGCAAGGAGTGGATCCGCCCTTTGGCCTCAGGTAACAATTTCACAGGCTGGTAAGAACAACACAAATCAGAGGTTGTAACCCCTTTTACAACTGTTCTGGAAACAAGTAGCTTCTTATGTAAGGGGAGCTGTGTGGGGACAGTTTCCTTGAAAGGTTGAGTTGGCTCTCTGAGAAAATACTTGTAGGAAGTGGAGTGAGATAGTATAAAGAGAAAAAGTCAGCAACATCTGGGTGAAAATGTGATTGGGTCAGAATTTCAACCTGGGGAACACAAGCTATGATTTTTAGATACATTTGGGTAGTTACAGTTTGGTTTACCTAGATATCCAACATAGTTGTCTGGTTACTGTTGATGTGGGTGGGTGGGGGACGGGGATAGTTCTCCAACCAGTCTCTAAAGTGCAACCTACCTATTTGATGTATTGCTATGGCAACATAATGGTTCTGCCTTGGTTTATAGAGTGTAGTAAACAGTTCAACATGTTTTTAATGGTCATTTAAAGTGTCCCCGCTACAGCACAAAGTTTGACAAAACTGTTAGTCCCATCCATGGTGGCAATTTTCTCATAATTACTGCTCCTATAATTCTCATTATGTTAACATGTTTTTAATCTTAAAACTGATTTTTCATGTTGAGATGCCAGGTAAATTGTTTGGTTTGGATGAGTTTAGGTTACAGATCTGCCTGTTTATATTTGTTTTATTTTCCTAAATGTAATTATTGTATAATTAATGCTACATCCTTGAGGTATAACATCTCATCTCACGGTTTGGGTCAAACTCCACTCTTTCACAATTTTCTGTCAAAAATCTTTGAAGACCAGTCACCCATATTCAGCAGGACATGCTAGAGAGAACAATAGTCAGATGCTTAATAGCAGATTTAATTATACAATGTATGAGTTAAAGCAAAGAGGAAACAGTTTCTGATATGTATGTGTAATTGATGACTTATTTAAAAATCTGGCATACTTATTTTCCAATAATTATTGTTTTATTTCCTTTAAACAGGCTCTTATCCATCTCCTAAAGCTGGAGCGACTCTAGTGATGCACAAAGATCTGTTAGTGCTGTTTGGGGGATGGACTCGCCCCAGCCCTTATCCACTACACCAACCAGAACGTTTTTTTGATGAAATCCACACCTACTCTCCTTCAAAGAACTGGTGAGAAGGAGTGACTGACACATGGTGGCCAAATATGAACTAGTTTAAACATTTCATTATTATTGTCTTCTTTTTCCATATACTTTGTTTTTTCCTCTGTCTCAGGTGGAACTGTATAGTAACGACACATGGACCTCCACCTATGGCAGGCCATTCTTCATCTGTAATAGGAAACAACATGATAGTGTTCGGGGGATCTTTAGGAGCACGTCAGATGTAAGAAGGTTTTATTTGTAATTGACTGCATGCAATTAGAAAGACTAGTCTAAATTTTTGCTTATTTAAACTACAGTGGTGTTAATAGGTTGCCATTGTAAAGGCTTCGCTTGGTTGGTTAACACATGTGAAACAAATTAAATTAGATCTGAAACAATGTGTTGTACAGACTGTGATCTTAGACGGCAGTAATCACTGTTCCCAAGTACAGTAAATCTTCCCACACTCGACTCTCAGGAATTATATTTCAATATAGATTACTAATCCTTTTAGATTTAGATGTTATGAACAGGGATGTATTACTGAATGAAAATTTCCACTGGTCCTCTTTTGGTTATGACAGGAGTAATGAAGTGTGGGTTCTCGACCTGGAGCAGTGGTCCTGGTCCAAACCGCCCATATCTGGACCATCACCACACCCACGAGGCGGCCAGTCACAAGTAAGGCTTCAGTATTTAAACAGGGATGCTTAATCATTTTAACAGCCCTGTGGAAGTTTTGACTTTGACTTGTCTCTTTGTGCATTTACTAAAGGTGCCAGAAAAGTCCATCTATGTTTTATATGTGAAATAAATGATGCTCTTCAAA
Organism: Mchenga conophoros; assembly: GCF_057382185.1. NCBI lineage: Eukaryota > Metazoa > Chordata > Actinopteri > Cichliformes > Cichlidae > Mchenga > Mchenga conophoros. The sequence goes on from NC_140530.1 coordinate 20,779,585, forward strand.
TGTTTATTCATTAGATTGTGATAGACGATCAGACGCTGCTCATCTTGGGAGGATGTGGTGGTCCGAATGCAGTAAGTTTTATTCTTTCTTTCCAGTTTTAAAACAGGTCCTTTAAACATGAGAACTGATTTGTTTGTTTTTTTCCCCTAATCATAGCTTCTTAAAGATGCCTGGCTTCTCCACATGGATGCACTACCATGGAGGTGGCAGCAGCTGCAGGTGGAAAACGAGGACCATGGGGCCCCAGAGTTGTGGTGTCACCCAGCATGTAGGGTGAGTGTGTGTGTGACTTAGCCATCAATTAAAGGTGTGTGTTACAAAGCACGTAGGTTGCATGTATAATATACACTGCATAATATTATGGTCACTGATGCAGGTTCTGACAAAGTTGTTAGGATACACAGAGGATCACAGTTTTTGCGCATGGGGCTGTATAGCTGCAGACCAGTCAATGTGTTCATGCTGACCCCTGTCCACCCCTGCCACAAAGAAAAAATGGGTCAGGAATGGTTTGAGGAGCTAAAAGGCGAATTTGAGGTGTTAACTTGCTCTCCAAATTCCCCAGATCTCAATCCGATCGAGCATCTGTTCAATGTGTTGGACAAACATGTCCTACACATGGTGGCCCACCTTACAGCTTACAAGACTTAAAGGACAGGTGTAGTCGAGTGCATGCCTGTGGGTGGGTCAGGGCAAAAGTGGGACCAACACAGTATTAGGCAGGTGGTCATAATGTTATGCCTCTGATCGGTGTATGTTTAAGATAATCTATATGGCACTTGGAACAGGTTACCTTGAAAGTAATCGGTAAAGGTTGAGACATTTGAAACTGATTTTTTTTTTTTTTTTTTTTTGGAAAACTCTAAAACAAACGTTCCCTGGTCAGTTCTGCCTTCATCTTAAGGTACTGTTGTGACCAGGTTAAAAACAAAAAACATAAAGTCATTCTTTGACTTTACCTTCAAAATACCTCCTTAACCCAGTATGTCTCTTTATAGTACACTCCTGAGTTTTGTGAATACTTGTAAACAGTGTTCACTAATGCTTCTTCTTCCCAACTTGTTCTTTTTTTACACACAAGGTGGGCCAGTGTGTGGTGGTCTTCTCACAGGCTCCATCTGGGCGGGCACCGCTAAGCCCAAGTCTTAACTCTCGGCCCTCCCCCATAAGTGCCACACCTGCCCCTCTGGGCCCTGAACCTCCTTCCCTGCGCTCTCAGTCTCCTGTTCGGAGCGGTGCTGCCGGTGTTGTTCTGGGAGCTGTTGAAGAGGCTCCGTGTGTAAATGGCCGATGGGGCACTCTGAGACCTCGGCCTTCAGCGAGAGGTGGTGCCAGAGACGGGAGCCCGTCCTCCTCTCAGCAGCCATCTCCTTCACAAGGCCCAGAAAGCCCTCCTCTTCCTCCCTTAATAAATGGATCCTCCCCTTCCCCACGGACCAGCCCAGCCCAGGCTGCATCTCCTCCCTCTCGTCCTCACCTGCCTTCCTCCACTGACTATGGATGGGAGTCTCCCCCCTCTGCTGCTCACCATCCTGAGGTCCCCAGCACCAACGGCCTGCATACACCTCCCTCAGGCTCCCCATGCACCCCACCAGGTGCAGTGTCCCCTGCTGCCTTACGACGAGGGCTGGAGGCAGTGAAAAACAAATCTTCCTCATCTGTACCGTCTTCATCATCATCGTCTTCCCTTCAGACACAGGGGCCTTCTCCTGGAGGTGGAGCAGGTCCTCCAGGAACCCCTCCGTCATCCTCCTCCAGTCCTCCTCAGGTGGCTGGAGCCGATGGACATGCTATCCCGCCTATTGCGAGGCGTCTCGGTCATCATCCGCCGCAGAGCCTGAACGTAGGCAAACCTCTGTACCAGTCTCTCAACTGCAAGCCCATGCAGATGTATGTGCTCGATGTGTCCCGAGCCAAGTCTGCTGGGGTAGTGTCTTGGAGAGTTTATGGGAACGGGACTCCACCTGCAGTCACAGGACCACCGGAGACCAGCCTTCACACTGTGGTACAGGGCAGGGGAGAGCTCATCATCTTTGGAGGCCTCATGGACAAAAAACAGAATGTGAAATACTACCCTAAAACCAACGCCTTGTACTTTGTACGCGCTAAAAGGTAATGCAGCTCCAGACGGGATTGAGAAGATGTTCATCCTGTGACCACACAAGGGAACTGACACACAAGGCCTTTTTCCTGTAGGAAGGATTATGAATAAAGAACATAATCATTGCTAGATATTTCACTTCAGAAATTCACTATTTCCCCCTTCTGCCTACTGCAAGCATTCAAAAGAAAACACTTTAAGTACACTTTGATAAAACCATTTTCTTGAATGAGAATCCTGTGAGTGTGTGAGTATGAGACCACAGTGATGGGAGAAAATTTGACTTCTTCTTTTTTTTTTTTTTTTGTTCCCTAGAAGAACAACCAGAAAATTTTTATTTTTTGTGTCATCATCCTCTGAACTCTTAGAGTACGTCTGGAAGAGCGGACGCTGTTGACAGAAACTGTCTACCTGCTTTTTGTATCACTCTTTAAGCCTGCAATGTTTACATTGAAAACAGTGTGAGTGTGTGTGTGTATGTGTATGTGTGTGCACGATGGTGGTTAAAAGTTGTTGATTAATGTGTGTGACGGGGGCTACAGTGGATGAGAGATGTGGCACTGTACTATGAATATAGTTAAACAATAAAGGCCTCCATGTCTGCTCAGTGACAGTCTCAAAATTCTTGTTTGTCTTTAAACATTGCTGCTGTTGTAGCTTAAACAAGCTCAGCTTGCAGTCATAATTGTGTTGAAGCTTTCGATCATTTCAGCAGTTGTCATCAAACTGGAGAATAAACTTTGAAGTTACACAAACCTAAGGAAACAGCTGAAACCATTAATGTGAAGTTTAATTTTTTTTTTTCTAATAGTTAAATACTTCTTCACTTTAATTAGAAGTCGAGTCAAAATTAGAATCTTTAACTTTTATTTCCTCTGATAGGCAGGCAACAGTAATTCAAATAGCCACTGATTACACATGATGAATGCACAAACCTTAAAGCAGATGGGCTACAGCAGCATACGACCACACCGAGCATCACTCCCAAGAAGAGGCACAAGTTTGCATGGACTCACTAAAAATGGACAATAGAAAATTGGGGAAAAAACACTACCTGGCCTGTTGACTGTGGACTTATGCTGGGACATTAAGATTAGTAGGGCTTTAATTTGGTGCAAACAACATAAAAGCATTAATCCATCCTACCTGATATCAAAGATGATAAAGGCACCTTGCTTGTACTGGGCTAGAAAAGGGGGTCTAGCCCAGTACAAGCAAGGTGTACTTGATAAAGTGTCTGTTGGGTGGACAAAAAAACATAGTGGTATACATTTCAACATTGTGAATTCAGTAGTGGTTTCACATCTAAATAAGGTGGGTTTTATATGCTTAGGATTTTCTATGAGTCTGTTGTGGCCAGTGCGATCCTCTATGCTGTTGCATGCTGGGGGAGCAGGCTGAGGGTAGCAGATGCCAACAGACTCAATAAACTAATCTGTAAGGCCAGTAATGTTGTGGGGATGGAGCTGGACTCCCTCAAGGTGGTGTCGGAGAGGCGGATGTTGTCCAAAATAAAGACAATGTTGGATAACACCTCCCACCCACTCCATGACATGCTGGTCAGTCACAGGAGCACGTTCAGTGAGAGACTGAGATTACCAAAAAGCACCACTGAACGACACAGGAAATCTTTCCTGCCTGTGGCCATCTCCCTGTACAACGCATCCACTTAACACACTGTTTACTGCTACAACTTTTTTCAGCTATTTATTAATAAGTGACTTTATGTATGTATATATATATATATATATATATATATATATATATATATAGTACTATTCTTAATTAGCGTATTGTCTGTCTTGTTAATGTTTGTTTATAATGGAGCACTGTAACAAAAAAATAATTTCCCCCAGGGATCAATAAAGTATTCTGATTCTGATATCACAACCTCTAAATGTTGGCCCTTCTTAGCCTTTATAAGAAGAAGCCTGCTGCTCTCTGACTGCTACATAAACTAATGTAAACAAAAGGTCCAAAAATTACTAAAGGTGGCAGGTGGTTCATTAAGATGAACAGGGAACTTGGATCCACCTCAGGTGTCTGATCTGAACTTTACAAAAAGTCGGCCTCTAGTGGCTGAGTTTTTGTCATACAGCACAAAAAAGTCGGCAGATAATTGATTTAAAACTTTCTCCAATTAGCACTTACGGCTCATTTTCTTTTCTTTTTCAGAGGGTTCGTCAATTTTAAAGCGATCAACCACATCGGTTTTCCTCTACTGAATAAATCTGAATACTGAAAAACTTTCTAAAACAAATAAAAAGATAAATATAAGATGGAAGAAGCGCAAAAGTAAAAGCAGTGCATATGTCCCTTTGTTTTGCTTCCAAGATTATCCATGTGGTCTTTAGCAGCTTAACCTTGTTTTGATAGCTCACACACAGCATTTGCTCTCCCGGGCCTCAGACGCTTCAGCTCTCCCTCTCTCTGACCAACAATAACCTTTTACCCAGAGAGCTCCTATAGGACCAGAGCAGGGGCAGTTTCACAGCACAGCCAACCCATTCGTGCGCACTCAGGGAAATGGTGAGGTGGCACAAAGGCCTGAAACGTTATTGGCTCTGACCAGAATCAGAAGGAGGGGACTGTGACAATGAATGTGCTGAGACACATGTTTACAAGAATGGAGCAGAGAGGGAGAATGGAACTGCACGGGATCAATGAAAACTGTGAGTGTCATTATCAACTAAGATTTTTATAACCACAGAAAAAGACTCTCAGAAAAGTTTTATATTTCCACGTGGCTGTCTCTGATACTTGTTCTGAGCATTTTTGTGTGCTTGTATGTTTTATGAATGTCAGATTATCTGGTGTGTTTACTCTTAAATCTGTTTCTGGGTCAGTTGTAGTATTGAATGAATGAACTTCAGTGTGCCGAAAGCTCCCAGAGTCAAAGAACAAGAGAGAGGCTTTTACAATGTTTGTCCTGCAAGGAGGAACCTAAATATATCTGACAGCTTTTTCTTTCCTGGAAAAAAAGGAGAGTCACTCTCCTGACTTGCAAGGCTGGATTTGGGTGTCATACCTGAAGCTTGCTTAAAATGTTTGCATGATCTCTTGCAGATGGTGCCTCATTAGAACAGAATGACAGTGAAGAAAGTTAATGAAAGTGAGTCCAGGAGGACACTGTGAGCCTGCGAGTCACAGGACGAACGTGTAAAGCAGATGCTAAATGAGTAATCGCAGGAGTCGGTAGCTTCTGTCTTTGACTTTACTGTACTCTACCAAGTACTTTCCCTGCTCCTATCACACTGAGGCAAGGGGAGGAAAGCCATCATGAGTACTGTTAAGGCAAACTGTGAAGATCACTTCTCAGCGATGAGTAGCACTCAGCTGCTGAACACTTCGCCCGAAGAGTCTATGTTTGCTCCACAGCCTTCCCAGAGGATTTCACCCACCGTGTTGACGGTCCCCTGTGGGGTCTTTGGCCCCTTGCCGCCGCCTCCTGCAGTCTGGCCTCCACTAGACTTCGCCCTGGGCGCTCTTGCCTGCTGCGCAGCCTGTGTGTTCACCAATCCTCTGGAGGTGGTGAAAACCCGTCTGCAGCTACAGGGGGAGCTTTGTGCTCGGGGATCCTACCAGAGACACTACCGCGGGGTCTTGCAGGCGCTCTGGGTGGTGGGCCGCACGGATGGGCTACGGGGCCTGCAGAAGGGGCTCTCAGCTGGGCTCATCTACCAGGGTGTGATGAACGGTGTGAGGCTGGGCTCGTACTCCTACTGTGAAGCTCTGGGGATCACTTCTTTCCATGGGGGGAGTCTGCTGTCAGGGGCAGGTGCTGGAGCTCTGGGTGCCTTCATAGCTTCTCCTGCCTATCTGGTAAGTTTATTAAAGTTTCTCCTTTTTATAGTTTCTTCTATAGTCATTGTTTCCAGAGGAAGGTATCTCAATAAAACATGAAGCTCCATAGAGATAAACTCCTTTAGTGGTCTGCCACTGATTTGGCTTTTGTGCATCATTAAAATTAATTTAAAATATCTGCTTTGTTTTGGTTAAGTTTTTTTTGTGACTCTTTTAATTCAAATGAAGTGTCTACCTGTGAGCATCCCCATTACAATATGTATTAATGTAAATGAATTGACTTTTTAGGATCTTTTGCATTAATGATTTTTTAAGACAAATCTGTACAGTCTCAACATATGAAAAGAAAAGGCCAAATCCATCTATCCAATGCTGAGGTGGTCTGGGCATCTGACGCCAAATATGAGAGAATTAAGAGAAGAAACAATCATGTTTGCTTCATGTGTGGCACTTTCTTAAATCCTTTTTATTCAGTCCTCTGATATTTTTTCCAGAAAGGTCTTTTTATTCAAAGTGACTGAAAACAGTGTGTTCTAATCACGTTAAAGCAGAAGTAACAGAAGCATTAGATCTCCCACTAGATGTGTGGCCTGGATGACAAACTCTCAGGAACTAACTAGGTCACTCATTGTTAAACTGTGATCCGCAGCAAAAAAACATCAACACACTTCTAAACTTGTATCACAGTGTAACACAAAGGATTTTCCATAAACACGAGTAATATGTTACAACAGGATATTTCTCTCTTTTTTTGATATTCAACAGTTCTTATTCATTATTAGCACAAAAACAAAACAAACAAAAAACGAACAGAATCACATACATTGCAAATGTATGTAATAATTTTAAATTACATATATGGGGAGAGAGGGAGAGAGACAAATATTTACCATCTACTCGCCCATAGATTTAAAAAAGAAGAGACAAAAGTGAACTCCCATCCTTTGTGCTCACTTCCTAATTACGCAACAGGATATTTATACATTAAAGGAATAGTCACATTCAACATTCAAATACATCATGGTCTGTAGGTGTAGATGTGGTTCAGATGACCGAGTGAAGTTCAAACTGATCCTCAGCATTGGGAAGAAAAGTGATTTACATGACTTTGAATGTTGTTACTGGTGTCAGACGAGCTGGTCTGAGTACTGCTGATCTGTTGGGATTTTCCCACATAGCCATCTTTTGACTTTAAAATGAATGGTCTGAAAAAGAAATATCCAGTGAGCTGTAGTTCTCTGTGTGAAAATGGAGACCGGTTTCAGCTGAAAGGAAGGCAACAATAGCTCAAATAACCACCTTTTAAACCCAAAATATGCACAAGAGCATCTCTGGGGATACAATTCACACAAGTTTATCAAAACTGAATCACAGAAGACTGAAAAAACATTGCCTTGTCTTTGAGACTGCATTTCTGCTGCAATGTTCAGATGGTAGGGTCAGAATTTAATGCAAACAACACGAAAGCGTGGATTCATCCTACCTGGTGGTGATGTAACAATGTGGAGGATATACCAACGGGGCATCATTTAAACACCACAGCCTGCCTGCATGTTGTTGCTTCTCTTGTCCATCCCTTTAAGACCACATTGTAGACATGTTCTTATGCCTGCTTCCTGCAGTGCAAGAAGCAAGAATGAAGACACTTCAGAAGGCAAAACAGGTTTGCAGCCCAGTAGTAGCAAGGTGTACTTGAAGTGGCTAGTAAGTCTATATTGGAGCAATTTTCAGTTGCTGTAAAAATTGTTTATTCGAAGAAAATTCTAGGAGCTTGCATTTGAAATGATGTGAAATTCTTCCAAAGAATTGTTTTTCCAGTATTTCCAGTATAAAATCTGCCCCCACCCTCCACCCTTTGTTTCCTTCCTGAACGTCTGCAGCAGAATAATTATACAACTAGGGAATTGTGTTCCAAAAAGACTAACTTTGGAAATTCCCCTGAAATCATGTGGTGGAATCTGGTTAGTGAGAGACCAGCAACGCTTTCAGACTAACTTGACTAAATGGAAAGTTAAAGAGGGGAAAATAAATTTCAGTGGCTTAATGAAAGGACAGTAAAATGAAATGAACTTGAAAGAAAAGAAAAACTAAAATACAGACCCAACTGTCTGCATTTGAACTGAAGGGCAAAGAAAGAGACCCCAGACCATTTTCAAAGACACCTCAAAGGTCTTCAAGCTGTTTTTGCCCAGTGTTTGCTTGATCACATAGATGTTCATAGATCATAGATCTAGGTCATTTAGAAAGTCTTCAAAACGCAGTATGATCTCCAGTTTAAATCAGAGTGTGCATTTTCTTAGCAGTCCGTCTACATGCTCTCCAAAAAACATCACTTTCACACCAGTGTCAAACTTCACCATCACTCGATTTATGTCCTCTGCATTTCTACAACTGTACCACTCTTTTTGTTGTTTTTCTGCCTCAGCTGCCAGTCAATACATCCAAGTCCATTTAAGCTTTCTGGACGGTCATGGAAAGACGATACTGTCTGATGACGTATTTATATCACGGTCACTAAATATATCCTGAATGTTTTTCTTTCCGCCTGCTGCTGCCAAACCTATACAGTATGTTGTGGGTCCTTCTGTGTGCTGCCGGCAGGCAGTAAAGGTTATTTTACTGACACCATATCTGATATCAAGAAGGAAACGATGAAGCTTCTTCTCCTTTTTTATTTAGGCGTTTTTGTTTTACATGAAATGTATCATGATTTCACAAGAAGAAAAAAAACTTCCTTTTCAAGGAAAGTGCGAATGAATCACCGAATCCTGTATTTGACCAGCTCCTGACGATCTGCACGTTGTGTAACTCCTTCCTGTGAATATTAGCAGGGTTATCGGGTATCCTCACACAACTCATTCTAACAAATGACTTGGTGACAAGTCTGGTGCTCTGTGCACTTTGAACTCTGTTTCAGCAAAGCATTAAGTGAAACTCGCTGCTGAACACTAACCATAAGCCTGAATGCATTTTAAAACGTGCTTGCTGTGTTTTCTTCATAGGTGAAAACCCATCTGCAGGCTCAGACTGTGGCAGCCATTGCAGTAGGTCACCAGCATAACCACCTGGTAAGACGGACACATTTCACATAAAACACAAGAATATCTTACCAGCTGTTTCAATGTTTAAAGATGTCAGTACAGGTGTATTAAAGTACAATAACTGGCCAGGATGGTGTAAACTATGTGCTATAGTATAATAATTGTGCTTTTTTTTTTTTATCAGGTGTTCATTTGGTAATTAAAATTTGAAGCCCATAACACTCCCATTAATATGACATACCAAGATAGAAAGCTGATAATGAAAACGTTAATTGTTGGCACCTGAGGAGAAAATGGTCATTATAAGCACTGCGTATCAATAACATTATGTACCTGTGTTTTCAACAAAAAATGGATACAACTTGTATTTGACATGTATTTAATATTTTTCTCTAAAATGCAGTGTGGTGAGAGTATAAAACTAAAAGTATAAGTTAAATTATAGAGAAGCACAGTAAAACTGCAGACGCATGGTGTTTAAACAGTACGTGTCTGCCCTTTAACCATCAGATCATATAATCTGCCCGGCCAAAAGAAAAAGGCTCCACCTATATTTACTTAAGCAAACCAATAAGAGCCTTCCACTGGATATTTACTGCAATAATTAATATGGCTAAGCTGGATACAGGTTATTTAAACCTAACTGATGTAGTGAGCTGCTTCTCATTTCTCAAACAACCATATCAGAAGACGCATCATGTGGTTGTGGAAAAGATGGGTTAAATTATTTGCCTTCATCAAGCAAAGACAACTAAGGTGATTACTGAAACTACCAAAACCTGGATAAAAGCTGTCCGAAATGCCAGAGCTAGCAAATTAAAACTAAAATATGCTAATTGATATTAATTTTTTTATTATTATTCAGAAGGTTCATTAAACACTCAATTTTCAAAAAAGGAAGAAATGTGGTTGGAAAAAAGTGATCGTGATTGGAGATCCTTTAAACATCTGGTAAAATCAGATCATAAAAAAAGTCATCAGCACAAGTCATGGATATGTCTAACACTGAAAGTACATTTGCAAACACACATGATGTGAAGCAAACTCGGTGGACTAAAAACAAATCGCTGAATCTTTTTAAGGCTTATCAGAATCAGAAAGGGTTTTATTGCCAAATGTTGAGCAGGTTTACAACATTAGGAAATTGCTGCGGTATTTTGTGCAAACATACTGTCAGACAATGCTTAAATAAACATAAAAATTAAAATTAAAAGTGCTAAGAGTGCTCTCAGGGGAAAAAAGGCAGGAACAATAGAAACAGATCGTGTGGTCTAAATAGTCCAGATTTATCCTCTTCCCCAGTGATGTCTCCATCAACGTAAGAAGAGAGGCAGATGAAGTGATGCACCCATCATGCCTGCTCAGGGCCTGCTGCAAGAACCTGCAGGGGCAGTGTTATAACCTGCAGATGCTTCAGCTGGTCAAGTCTACACCAGTGATATGTGCCCAAAGAATGAGGTCACCTGAATATACTGAATGGCCAGGTTCAGCTATCAGTGGCATGTCCTGTATTCTAAGTTGGCAATGCCAGGATTGATCAGGCTCCAACTGAAAAGCGTATCAAAAACAGTGCCAAAATGAATGCATTATCAAAGGTTAATAAATACAGCTCCATACATACATGTGTATGTTCAAATGTGCAGCTAATTCCTCCTGAAATCAGCTGCAGAATTAACAAAAACAGAAAGTGATGGTCTGACTTAATGTATTCAAGGCAAATTTAAATGGGTTGCATGAAGTTACTTCAGGCTGCCTGAATGTTTTGCCTGAATATTATTACCTTTATTTCTGGCTTTAGACAAATACTTTTACTAAGGTATTCATTTTCGCAAATTCTTGTTCACAAATTTTAGTAAAAGTGTCATGTTTTGGCTGTGTGCAGGCAGGAGAAGGACCCAAACGCAAAACTTACCACACAGGAATTAAACTCAAAAAGCTGCTTTATTGCAGAATGTCACAAAAACTAAACTGGGACATGGCTAACTAAGGGACATGGCCAACTAAGGGACATGGCCAACTAAGGGACATGGCTAACTAAGGGACATGGCTAACTAAGGGACATGGCTAACTAAGGGACATGGCTAACTAAGGGACATGGCTAACTAAGGGACATGGCTAACTAAGGGACATGGCCACACAGCCATGAGGGAGACTACACCACTGACAAAGCGAAACACAGGGCTTAAATACACTGAGGGATAACGAGGGAATGAGACACAGAAGGAGAGCACAGCTGGGAGTAATCAGGCTGGACGAGACAAGGGAAGCAAAACTAGAAACACTGACATGAGACACGGACCTTCAAAGTAAAACAGGAAACACACTGACTGAACTCCAGACATGTAAACTTAACAGGGACTGGGGAGACAGAACATTGGAACCTGAAACATGGTACAGAAAGGCACAGTAGACATCATGGAACACAGTGAAGCCATATTACTAAACTTAAGAACTAAACTCATGATAACCATAACTGAAACCTAGGGAAATAACAAAGACAGTACAACAAAGGACCAAGAAAAAACACAAGAACTCAAAAAGCTGGGTCAGAAAGACCCAGAACCGTGACAAAAAGAGATTTTAAATAAAGAATAAACTTACAGAATAATTATTTCTTTTTTTCCTGTAAAAACCTGACTTGTTACCCTCTTATTCTAGTGTACCTACCTTTGAATATTTGTAGGTAAATGCAATTAAATGCAATTTAAATCCCATTTAATTACAGGGGAATTACACCCTTAGTTGCAAGCCGTGTTATAAAGTGTTACCTGGTTTTGAGTGTTATTATCTGTAGCCTCTACTCACCAGTGCCTTTGTTTTCTTCTATTTCAGGGAGTGTCTGATGCCTTTGTTACCATCTATCGAAAAGAAGGTTTAATTGGTCTTTGGAGGGGTGTGAATGGGGCTGTGCCTAGAGTCATGGTGGGATCAGCTGCCCAGCTGGCAACCTTCACCTCAGCTAAGGAATGGGTGTCACATTCTCAGGTAATGTTATCTAAAGAGCCGAAGGTTTTATGTCATATGTGACCAAGCTGCTGCCATGCGTTGAAAGTCGGATCATCTTTCTTTGTGTCCTTTCAGTGGTTCAGTCCAAACAGCTGGCTCGCAGTCTTGATGGCAGCTGCAGTCAGTGGAGTTGCTGTGGCCATTACCATGACACCATTTGATGTCATTAGTACTCGGCTCTACAACCAGCCGGTGGATGAGTTGCGTAAGGTGAGTCTGTCTTCAACACAGTTGTCCTCATTTTCATTAGTTTCACAATCTAAAAAAAAAAGCATACCGTCATTAAAAAAAGCAATATGAAATCATTTCATCTATATTATATATTTGTATTGACCTTTATCATCTAATTTATATATTTTTATAGATATATTATTTCATCTTTTTCTCATATTAGGTATGTATTTAAGGAGAAACTGCCTTTGAATCTTATTGTGTTGTGTAGAGTGACTATAAAGGAACTCAGCTTATTTCAGTTCACGAAAGACTTGCTGTGTTTTTTACATCTGTTTTGTAGGGTCGTCTGTATCATGGATTTTCAGACTGCATGCTGAAGGTGTGCAGAGCGGAGGGCCTGCTGGGTTTGTATAAAGGCATGGGCCCCGTGTTCCTGCGACTGGCCCCGCACACGGTGCTAAGCATGCTGTTCTGGGATCTGATGAGGCAACAAGCAGTGAAGGATAAGTAGAGCTGAAGCACCCATACTTGCACACTGAAAGCACAACTGGGCTCTGCTACAGCTGTTAGAGTGCTCTCTCAGTTAATGAAGCACTGAATTTAAAGCAACTGTGTGACATTTTGGGAAGTAAACTTATTTACTTTTCTTTCCGAGAGTGAAATGAGATGGTTCATAGACGTTTTTATGGTTAATATGAAGCTAGCATCTGGTTAACTTATCTTAGCATAAAAACAGCTAGTTTAGCTCTGGGCAAAGTTAATAAAATAGTTAATGGTAACTCCTTAGAAGCATAATAATTGCATATAAAATAACAAACTGTTGTTTCAACAGTTTTTATTAAACACACAGATATAAAATGCTGGTAAACTTTAGAGGTACTGATAGCTGCTGGTAGCTCTGACAAGCTAGCTGTTGCCTTTCATTTTTAGTCTTTATGCTAAGCTAAGCACATGCCTGCTGGCTGTGGCTTTATATTTAACCAACGGACACTGGGTGCCATATCAAACATCTGATCTTACTCTTTTCCAGAAAGAAACATGAACAAAATGTCAAACTATTTACACTTTAAGTGCAAGCTTTTCTCTCCCATCTAGCACAGAAAATGAACACTTGAAGCACTTAATCAAGACTGGCATGTTACGCACATACTGGAAGACATCTTTCTCTAAAAATATGTCTCGAGTGTATACATTTTTTGATTAGGGTTTTTTTTATACCTCAAGCTTAAGTCTCGCAGGAATTTGCTTGTTAACTCATCAGTGTGTGAATGTGGTCAACTTGAAGAACAAGTCATCATCATTAAAGCAAACAATTGTTTGCCATGTTTATTACACTGTCTAGATGCCTTGTCTGTTGTATTTAAAAAAAACAACCTGATGGGATTTTCTTTTTTTAAATTCACTGACTTGAACTTATGTAACTAAAGCCAAGAATGACATTTGTAATTTCAATTTTTTATGTGCAGAAATTTAACCTACTGGTACTTAAAACTTTAAAAGCAATGAATAGTCCTAATAAAGATTTTTTGTAAGAAACCTGTCTGGTTTGTTTTTGTTCTCTGGATAGGTGGTGAATCTTTTGAATACACTGCTTTAAAACCATTGTAATCTGTGGTGTTTTCTGTTTCTTTGAAATGATTTAATTGACTGGGGTTAAAGGTTTCTTCTTGAGAGGATTTGAAACCCCTTTCATCAAGAATTGATTTGACTAAAAGCTGTAGCCATATCACGTTTCACCTTTGTACCTTTGGGTGGATGGAGCTTACTAAAACCTGATCAGCTCGAAGAAATAAGGGCAAAGTCACTAATTTGTAGCACCACTTTGAGTGTTATTGCTGAAACGTTACAAGAACACCATAAAGATGTTTCTCCCCTTGATCCTGGGAACCACTGGATGGACACCTTTTGATTCAAAACCATTTGATTGCTTTCTTCAAGGTCTGATAACAAGTTTTCTCTGATTATGGTTAAATTCTCAGCACTTTTCAATGTCATGTCTCCTCTTTACTGGCTTATTTTTGGTTGTGTTTTTTTAAAGGGCTCGTAGGTGCATGTGGAATATCAGTGCTGTACAACCTGCTGAGAGTCTACAATTTTGTTCAAAATTCCAAGTGAGTTCACCCTTTGAGAGGAAAAAGGGAAAGCATAGCTTGATTTTCAAGAGCGTTGGAGTTATTCTATTTTGTCTGCACACAGTGATTCTGACTCTGGAAATGGAAGCAAACCCAGGTCATCCTCACTGGGCACGTCTCTGAGAGGGAACTGGAGATCATCCCTCCAGTTCTGGATTCTGACTGTCCTCCTCTCTCTGATGGGCTCGAGGGTTTTCTCCCTGATAGTGCTGGAGTTTTCCCTCAGGGCTGTTTCTACCTGGGCGTCAGCTGGACTGGTGAGCTCCTCCTTAACAAATAATGCAGCTATATTTATGCATTGTTTTATGCTTTTATGTATCTGCTTTAGAGTGTTCTTTCATTACACATTTCTAATCCACGTCTCTTAACGCAGGATGCCAGTGGCAGAGGTCTAGACATGATCCTAATCCAGAGCCAGTTCTCCCTGGGTTGTAGCCTCACCGGCACTCTGATCTTCCTCCAACAGGGGGCTCCACACAGCTCCCTCAGCTTATTTCTGGCAGCTGCTCTCAGCTGGAAACTGGCAAGCTTGAGCCACAGTCTGTGGATGCATGTGGCCAGACTCTACCCGCTGCACAGCACTAAACAGTACTGTGGGAAGTGCATCACTCTTCTAACCTCCGGACACACCATACTGGCTTCACTGCAAAGAGCGGTTGTCTTGGCTTTTGCTGTAGCAAGTGTTGCTTCCACCGCTACGATTTATGACCACTTCCTGTCCCAGAAGGATGCTATGAAGTTCTGGACTCTGCTGACGCTCTGTTACATTATGTTGCTCGTGTATATTCAAGGTGATGGTCAGTGCTGCTGAGAGTGGAACTTAATTAATCCTCAGAGAGGAAAGTACCCACGCAGTGTTAAGTAATAATAAAAATATTTAAATAGATTTAAATAATATTATATGGATTTAAGAAATAAAAGTAGACCATAAGCGATGAAATGAAGCCCTATAAATGTAAAAAGCAACATATATGAATTAAAAACTTAGAATTGATGGCAAAAACACAGCCTATAAAATCAGTAAGCACAAAGCCAAGGCTTTTTGGGATCATTGTGTAACTTTTCTGTCTGTACTTGCAGAGGATGAGCATCGGCAGACAGGCACAGCGGCCCTCCTACACTCTGTAGTTATGCGGCTGGGAGCCTTGCTCGTCCTCATGCTTGCAATGGGATACTGGTCTGATGTGTTTCAAATCCTCATCGCGTTTCTGGGAGAAGCAGTCTGTCTGTTGCCTTCTTGGGATCTTCTGCAGGCTTTGCTGAAGGTCTGGTCTTTGCCTCGTTATGTTTTAGTTGCTGTAGTTGTGAAAATAACACGACAGGAGGTTGAATTCTCATGTTTCCTTTTCAGGAAGAAAAAGAGGAATCAAGCTTGAGCAGACGTGACGAGTGCTCCGGTCACAAAGGAACCGCAATTAAAACATCATCACGTGGCAGATAACGGTGCACTCAAACTCCACCACAATGATTATCATTGACTGTCTCACCTGTAAAGATGCACTATTACTTTGTGTTGTAAAATAATATTGTGCTTAAAGGCTTTAATTGACTTCTTGTTGTTTGGGGTCTTATATTAAACAGAAATAATATAAAAAATAAGCTGATTTAGTATTTAATGTCCAGCCTTTTTTTTTTTTTTCGCTAATCCAAGTCAGGCTTGTGTGGGAGCTGGAGTCTGTCTCAGCTTTTATGGGGAGAGAGGCGGACAGCTTGCCAGTCTATCACAAAGATAACACAGAGAGACCTACTTGCTTGTCTTTGGACTGTGGGAAGAATCCAGAGAGAACCAACACAGGCACAGAACATGTAAGCTCCACATAAAGAGAGACAACAGTGGTAACCACTGCACCACTGTGCCACCCATAATGTGTTTTAAATGATGGGAGCCAGGTGTGTTCAGAGACTGAAACAATAAAAGTGCTCGCTACTATAACAGAGAAGCTTTTGGCACTTATCTGATCACACGACTTTGGAGAACTGTAGAAGTACTGATTAGTTACAGCTCATTTATTATAATTCAATAGTGTTTCAGTGAAGTTTACTGTGATTTTCTTTCATAAAATATTCAGTTATTTACATTTTATTGTTATATGAACTGAAGAGAAACTGGTGATGTGTTCATTAAAGGATGGCTGTAATCAGGGCATTAACCCAGTGAGGTTAACTAGTTTAAATACTATTCAGTGTGTGCTAGTTAGAACAAATGTGCTAGTTTTGTCCCCTGATTACCAAGACTTTGAAGTACAATTGAAAAAATATATATACATGCAAAACTATTGAGTCACATCTTGTTTCTTTAGATTTTGTTAGGACAATGGAAAATGGGTGCAGCAATTTATTGAAATGTGCAAACAAACATGGAAATACAGTGCTGCTCAATGTAGTTTTTAGACCTGACACTTGACCAGTTTCCTTAGATGTTTCAAGTATACACCACACACAGTGTAGAGATATTCTGAGAGCTCAGCTAATAGCGCTTGAAAATCACCTTATTGGTTGAAATAAAAACAAAGAAACAAACAAAAAAAAATACTATTTTATGTCTGCCAAACAAGTGCCTAAAGATTTTGTTTTTGCTAAGTTATCTGTTATGTGTAAACACAACACTGCTTTTCAGTATTTGAATGAGTAATAGGTTCAGTGGTTTAAAGATTTTAAAAAATCCTGTGAATATGGTCAGGTACAAAGATTGGGCTGAAAATGAGTGAAAAAGCAGCCAATGTCCAAAGAAAAGCTTTAAAATACTTTCAGAAATCCTGGCGAGACATTGCTCAAGACCACTAAAAATAAAACACTAGTTCCTTGGAAGCAAAATATGAACCAAGACTTTTGCTGAGTCTCGGGCCAACGTATTGATTCCATAGGTTTAGGATCACTGTAGGCCTCAGAAAGTTAAACGAGCACTCCAAACACAAACATCAGATCAGAGTTCTGTTAATCTGGAGTGATTTTTAAAAATCTGGAAACAAAACAATCCTACATTGCAAACTAGAGTTGTCGAAGGACAGAAAGAGAGAGAGAAGAAAAAGACACATAGGAGGTGGTGATAGGAAACTATATCCAACTGGGTTAATGTGAATACTGTAGGAATCAGCTGTTTTGAAGCTTTATCTTTCAGGACTAACAGCCCGATTATGCTGCCGTCTCCTGCTTCGTTTTTTGTCTCTCCCATAACATCATTTAGATTTAATGAAAGTAATCGTTACTGAGTAAAAGCTTGACTTTTCTGCCTTAGCACTTACAAAGTCAGTGTGCGTGTAAAGTGTATTTGTGAGCATGCAATTGTTTTTTCCCATCTGTATGTTTCTTCCTGTTCCTTTGACTTCCTTTCATTCTTTTCAGCTTTTGTTGCTGTTCTGCAAAATCCACCCCTTTGAAATCACATAAACATAAAAATGACACTGTGGTGTTGGTGATTAAATTGAAAAGTCAAGCTGCTGAAAGCAACGAGGAGGTTCAGAGGGTCTAATGAGGATTTGGGCTGTTGGAAGGCGGAGCGTGGAGGTCTGGGGATTGTGTCATCAGTAGGCATGCTCCCTCCTGCAGCCGTGACATCACTGCAGCATTCCTTTCCACAGAGCTGGAACAACAGAGACCCCCATCACTCTCCGCATCGCCATCTCCTGTTAACCCTCTCTGCGCATTCCTCCCTCTCCCTCTCTTCTTCCAGGCTGACCCATATCAATCAGGAAAGTTTTATTCAGCGCTCGGTCTCTTGCTCCATCTTCCTGTTTGACTTTTAGGAGGGACAAGACACGCTTTGGCTCAAGAGAGTAATCATAATATTTGCTGATCAGCACATCTGATATTACTAAGACTGACTGTGATGGGGAACAGCAAACACAACAAAGCACTTCTTCATAGCACCCATAGACATCACTCTGTACTCCCCCTGCCCCCCTTTTCCTAATATACCAACATCTCCTCTTGCACAATGCCCTGATTCACTGCACCGTAATGCCGCTGGTCCTGGAAAGCTGAGCACAAAAGCTCCCGATGAAGTCCAGCACCTATTATCGGACAGTGTTTTCTGCTCTGTGTCCCAAATGGAAGCAGTGCCATGAGACACTGATAGAGAGTCAGGGCTTAAGTGATATAATGTTGTGGGGGAAGGGACGAAGGAAAGAGGGAAAAGAAAAAAGGGAGGCAGACTCAACCAGGGAGGTAGGGAAAATAAAGCTGACAGAACAATGAGGGAGAACTGCACAGGGGAGAAAAAGAGGGCAGTTTGAGATAGAAATTTGCTGGAAAAGGCAGGTACAGTCACATCCTGCTGGCATGCAGAGAGATAAAGAACTGGGAGTTTGCTTGTGTGTGTGTAGGTGTGTGTGTGTGTCTCTGCCTGCCTGCTTGCTTCTGGGTAAAAACCTTACGAGGAACTTTATGGCACTGTGTATTGCATTTGTTAAAAAAAAGAAAGAAAAAAAGGCTGTGTGATTTTGGTATGAGTGCACACATGTTGCATAACTCAGTGTGGGTGTGTGTCTACGTTCATGCACTCTTGTCTGTGTGTGTGTGTGCAGCCTTCCAAGTTTTCATAGTAGATGAATGTGTCATGTCTTTTACTGCACTTTGTCCGAGATTAACTGTTCACCTTTTACGGTCGGGAGGGAGGCGGTGTTGTCATTCAGCCAGAGAAGGAGGAGGAGGGGTCGACTGACGGAGGGAGGTACAGAAGGAAAAGGAGTGGCCTTCTGCAGATAGCAGCCCCTCTCTACCGGAGTAAAGTCTTCTCTCTGAGGCAGCTCATAGGAGAGAAAATAAACCAGAGATTTGGGAGATACAGAACGGGAAAGAAGAAAGAAGCAAAGAGAAAGCCCATTTTCTTCCAGGTATGTGACACAGCCGGTGTGAGTGGTTTTACAGCATACAGATGATTCACATTTGTGCTTTTTGACTCTAGTACCATTCATTATGGTTAATGAGAGCTGTAAGCGGGTGAATACAGCTGTGCAACTATACCTAGATTAAATTAGATCAACATGATAGGAAATAAATGTCTGTTTTGTCTTCAGTATGAGTTCTTGTAGTTTATTGTTGCCTGATATTATAAACTGAGCCTGTGGTTTATGCTGTGTTTCTCTCTGTCGCAAGCAGTCATGAGTTTATTCTTCTGTCTTCCTTTCAGGCTGCGTGAGACTTTTGTACATTCATGGCATCAGCAGCTCCACCAAAAAGGGTGGTTTCTTCTGTCTTCATCACTCTGGCTTCTCCTCACCGAGCCACCGTGACCCCACAGCAGCAGCCCGCCCTTCAAGCCCACAGTGCCCCGGCTAGAGAGAAACTGCATCCTGCTGTAAGAGTCAGCCCAGGTGACAGCATACCTGCCCTCAGGCACAGCAGAGAGGACAAGTCACCGCCGTCAGAGTCTAATGGCGGCCTAAAGATCAAAGGCTTGACTAATGCGGGGTCCTCGGCCCTGGTTTCAGGCCCACAGAGCCACAATCCCCCCAAACATGAACCAGGCAAAACACAGCTTCAAGAAAAAAATGACCAGAGGAGTTCATCAGGTATTTATTATATACTTGATTTTTTTCTCTTAGTTAAAAAGACTATCTATAAAATATTAGAAAATGGCCCTGCAAGGCCCTTTATTGGGTCCTCCCCAGATCAGAATGATAATTTATGTATTTCCTGACCTGCATTTCAAAATATCTGATCCCAAAATGTAAAATATTGATTTTATACATCTAAAAGACTTTTAAAAGAGCCAAAAAAAATTTCCAGCCCGTTTCCCAGACAGGGATTGAGCCTTGTCCTAGACTTAAAGAAAAAAAAAATCAATGAGGATCTCCTCAGAAAAGTTTCTAGGCTTAATTCATGTCTGGGAAACTGAGCCCATGTGCTTTTCAGTCACTATGAGCCCCCAGAACAGCTGCAGCTCTCCTTGGCATTGATCCTCCAAGTCTTTGACTTCTACTGAAGGAATCAACAGATTCTCCTAAAAGATGTTCCCTATTTGTATCTATTTCTTTTTTTATGATGGTGGTTCTCATGGAGATATGAAATTGGGATGACATAAGGTGAACGTGTAGGCCATAAACCATGATTCATCAAACCGTGTTTTACACCCTCCTGCCCCGTGGATAAGGACAGTTTTTTCCTGGAAGAGACAACTCCCATCAGGACACAAATATTTTATCGTTAGACAAGAGTTACTAAAGCAAGAGTGTCAAACTGACATCAGGTGCTGGAAATATACACTATACAGATACGCTTGAACTTGAGGTAAAATGTATGTCCTACATATCTTCTCTCAAACATGTAACACCTGAACCAGTGAACAAAAAGTCACTGTGCAGACTGCTGTATCAACCAGGAGGGCCAAAGTGCATGGGGAATTTAAAGTGATGAGTGATCCAGAATAAAATCAGTGAAGGGCCATGGGGGTCTCGATTTTAAAACATGTACTCTGAAAGGATAAGTAGACCAAAACTATGTCAGCACAGCGCATCAGTACATGTGATTAAACATTCAGTTTTTTCATCTAATTTGTCATTAGTCTGTTTTTTTTTTAATCAGCTGTCTATGCTGCTACAAAATCATCTAAAACTGTTCTCATGCCAAACAGAGCTTTTCCCTCCTCCTACCCCTCCCTCTGATGCACCGCCTCTATGTCCGGGAGAGTTGCCCTCTGAAGAATCAGCACTTCCACCACCTCCTCCAGCCCAAGCGTCTTTCCCCTACCCCGTGACCCCAGGCCAGCAGCCAGTTTACAACCCAGAGGTATGCAGACTTATCTTACAGTGTCACTATAACAAATGACATTTAAAATCTTCCAGTTTGCAGCTTCGAAAACGTGGTGCCAAATTTCCTATAAAAAAAAATGCCTTAAATTATTTTAAACACACGAGTAATTATTTTGTCTGCAATGAAGGATTAGCTTTCCACAGCTTTTCCACAAGCCTTTCACAGTGGCTGTAAAGCGCCATCACCAAAACATAAAGAACAGGGCTCTTATATGACCATCTTACTAAAAGTGTGCACACTTGCTTTCACAAAATCACCAACTTCCAAACTGCTCCCGTAAATAAACAAAAACTTTATTGCTCCATGTCTGTGTAGACAAAGATCAGTTTGGGGGGGGACTGCTAAATTACTTTCTTCCTCTCCGGTTTCTGAGAATTTTACTGACTGAATAAAAGCTGAAAGGTTTCCCTTTAAAAACGCTTAAACTCAACAACTCATCCTTGAATCACCAGCAGGTCTTTACACGAAAGAAGGTAAGGTCTTTATGTGACTGGTGAAAAGGGTTAGAAATAATCTGTTAAACTCAATAGAATTGAAATGTTTGAAGTATTAAAAAAATAGTATTCACCACCCATTTTAAACCAAACCTTCAAACCACAGTGAAATTAAAATGTTTGTGTGGCTTGGTCCTGATGATGTGCTGTGGATGACTCTGGTGTTTCTTACGCCTGTCACATTCAGAGCCACTTTTAAACAACTCCCACATGTGTTCAAAATCAAGCGCTGCTAAATTATGCAGTTCGCCTCTGTAGGCCAAACTCAACTTGTCAGTTTAATAATGCGCTTTACATTTAAGGTGAAAGCAAGAACACCATCTAGTGGGTTAAG
Organism: Mchenga conophoros; assembly: GCF_057382185.1. Classification (NCBI taxonomy): domain Eukaryota; kingdom Metazoa; phylum Chordata; class Actinopteri; order Cichliformes; family Cichlidae; genus Mchenga; species Mchenga conophoros. Next base: position 20,801,421 of record NC_140530.1, read on the forward strand.
CTCAGATGACCAAATCCACAGGATCCACCAAAACAGCCAAGACAAAGAGAGCAAAGGTAACCTGATCTCTTTTTATACATTTTGCCACTCTGCGTGCCACATTATTATAACCTGGTTTGACTGTGTGTGTGTGAACAATGCAGATCTGTGCGGCTTCTGTCGAAAGCCAGTGACTCCTTCTGAACCTGCGATAGAGGCCTTAAACAGGACTTACCATGATGGCTGCTTCCAGTGTAGATCTTGTCACATTCCCCTGGCTGGTAAACAGTACTACAACAAGGCCGGGATCCCGCTCTGCGAAGACTGTTACCAGGTAGCGCAATGCAGCGTGTTAACCAAGCTGTGAATATACATGCAAACTTTAACCTCCTGAAACCTGAGCTCTTCTTTGGGTTTAATTTTCCTGTTTCTTCTAGCTTTTTGAGATTAGCTGGACCTGATGAGTCACCGTTGAACAGAAAGGATTTTTTAAAAACTGGTTTATTTTACAGCAATGTCACCACTTCTGAACATTTCTGAAGTGTTGAAATACTGAGCAGAATGAAGTACAAGGTGCAGAAAGCCCAAAATGTATCCCCATATGAGGACACAGGGTCTCAGGTGGTTAAAAAAAAAGCTCAAAGCCATGTTTTTTTGTTGTTTTTTTTACATTTGTGCATGCATATTTTAAGCTCAATGTAATGTTTCACAGGACTGGTAAATGGTTCTTATACAGCGCCTTTCTACTCTTTATACTACAAGCCTCATTCACCCATTCTCTCACACACACACACACACACACACACACACACACACACACACACACACACACACATTTTTTTCTAAGCCTGAGCGCTCTCTGTCTAACATTCACACTCTGATGTCCAGGTTCATGTTTTCATAAAAACAACCAAGCTTGGTAAACTTGCACTGTTTGATGCCTCAAACATTTTCAGAAACAGACCCAATGCAAAAAAAAGAAAGAAAAAAAGCAGATTAAAACGTAAATTTTTAAGGTAATTAACGATGTATCTTTCTCCATGTCTTAGGCCAGTTTGGAGCTCTGCTGGGCATGTGGAGAGGCTATCACAGATCACATAATCCGCGCACTCGAGCGAGCATACCATCTTTCTTGTTTCACCTGCACAACATGTAAGAGGCAAATTGGAGAGCAAGCTTTTGCCCAGGGAGAAGTTGGAGAAGTTTACTGCCTTCAAGACTATTACAGGTATGAAGGGGAAAAAACTATTTAAAGGGTTTAGGTAAAGGATCGATATATACAGTTGTGTTCCACTTCATTTGACATGTTATTACAATGCTTTTGTTGCATTATAAACCACCCCTTTGTCTACAAGTGTAATCAATTTTTCTTTTTCATCTAACATTGTAAAGGAAATACGCTCCAAAGTGTAGTGCCTGTAACCAGCTTATCATTCCACAAGAAGATGGTACCGACAGCTATACAGTTGAATGTCTGGGGCGTTCCTACCATGAGAACTGCTACAGATGTGAGGTTGGTGTTTTGTGTGTCATCATTTCCCTAGGGATTAATAAAGTATTCTGATTCTGAAACACTTCACTACACAGACACATTCACAAGGATACAAACACACAGACAGATATTATTTCAGTACCAGGAATATGTTGTTTCATATTGTGTGCAGGTCTGCGCCATCCAACTGTCTCCTGAACCGAACGAGCATGGCTGTTATCCTTTAGACGGGAAGATGCTTTGCAAGCCCTGTCACCTGAACCTGGCTTCTGGTCAGCACTAATCCCACGTGAACAGCAAGCAAGACAAGAAAAAACTGAACAAAGAGCTGGGAGACTGCGCATGTGCCTTTATGAATGAATGTGCAAATGCCTTAAATGCTTCCTTCACTAGAGAAAAACTATATTTTTACAGTATATCATGCTTTCTGAAGATTACCTTCTTCTTTTTCATCATTTTGCACTTAATACAATCTACAAAAGCAACAATTATATTCCTGCAACTCACTTTACAAAAAATGTACGAGAATAAATGGAACCCCAGTCAGTATGCTGTTTCTCAGTCATTATACAAACATATAAATAATCAACTTTAACTTGAAAAAAGGATAGAAAAGTAATCTAATATATTTTATCTCTATTCGCCTTCAAACTGCATCTACATCATCAAACCAAGCAGACAAACCACTAACAAGTACGAAGTAATCATCAAGCAGACTGTTTTTAACATTGTCTTCTGCCTTAATAAAACAAAGTTATCCAGCATAGTATCAAAGTCTCAATCGGATTCCAGTGAAATTGCTTTATTTATAGTCACTATCTCAAAAAAAAACTTGGTGTAATTCATATCTCGTACACATGTATTAAATTGTTTTATGAAAAACATATTTGTTATTTTTGTTTCTGTTTATCACTTCACTTTCTTCATTAGTTAATCAGGGGCTGCAATATGTTGCAGGTATCAACAACAGCTCAAAATAGCGCAAAATAACAACAACAGTTGCCTCAATGTGCTTTTTATTGTAAGATAATGCCCATACTATATTAGAGAGAAAAGCCTAACAATCAGATGTGATGGTGATGGGGGGGAAGGAAAAACACTATTTTAACAGGAAGAGACTTCCAGCAGAAACAGGCTCAGAGAGGGCAGCCATCTGCCACAAGCGGCTGGAAAATAGACCTCAAGGATCTCTTAAGTTTTAAGGCTAGAGAAACCTGTAAGAACCCTTAACTAGGTGCAATATTTTTACACAGTGTTTACCTTTACTGTTTCACAAAAGGTTAAAAATGGAACTTCCACAATTTAGACTTTTTGAATGCAGGATATTTTATTAAAGCAGTTTAGAAGGAGGAAAGCAAAATATGAATCAAATAATAATAATAATCAAATCATTTGAATTATACTACTTATACTACTAATTAATGTACTCTGAGCTAATGCTGATTTCTAATATTGATCATGGGAGGAATGAGAGAGGAGAATGGGCACACTCTGGCCACTGGCACACTTATTTCTGTCGATATAATTCAATAAGGAAGCAGTCCCCCATACAAAGTCTTCCAATGAAATTTGAAGTACAGCTGAACTTGGCTTATACAGACAAATAAACAGTCATACTACAGTCATACAACAAAAGAATAAAAAGAATATGTTCTACTATCATAAATAAAGAATAGCAGCTTTAACAGTGGTACAGGTACGTGGAGGAATAGACAGACATGACATGAAAGAGGTAAATTAGAGGTATTTTGGCTGTTGCACTTTAGGGGGATATTCCACTTAATGTGGACATGGATCAGCAATGTGCAGTGACTACTCGTGAGTACTATCGTGAGTACCTCCTTCCAGAAGGCTTGCTCCGTGAGTCCCGTGCTGTTGTTTCTCTCTCTCTTTCGGACTTTTCACCCAGATAATTTAAGGCAAAGTTAAAAATCACATCACATGTGAATATACTTTTTATCTTTATGAATGTGTTTGTCAAACACAGCATACTTAATATAATTTATTTTAATCAGAATCATGCACGATGAGGACTTTTACACACTGTTTACATAGTGCTTTCATTCACAGAGAGAGAGAGACAAGGACATGCACAGTCATAACAATGCTCCCAGAATCTAGGTGAAATAGTCAGGCATCAAAATCATGTCATTACTCAAACTACATTTTCTTACTCATCATATAGATTTGATTTATTCTTGATTAGAATTTGATTAGAATTAAGGATGATTAACCGTTTAACTCCGTTTTAACATTCTGTATCATTTTTCCCATAAAAAGGCTGGATGTTAAGTCATTTTAGTCCACTTTTGGACAGAGATGAGCTAGGGGATCGCAATCTGTTTGACACCAGAGCATACCTCCACCTCTCCAGGCTCTCTGCCGCCTGCTACCTGCTCTCACTACGGATCACAATGTTGTCTGCAAACATCATAGTCCACTGAGACTCCTACCAAACCTCTCCATTACCACAGCAAACCAGAAGAGCAGACCCCTGATGTAATCCCATCCCCACTTTGAACCCATCTGTCACTCCTACAGCGCACTGTCCCGCTGTCTTCATACATGTCCAGGACCATCCTCGCATATTCCTCGGCCAGTCCTGACTTCCTCATGCAGTACTTCCTCTGTTGGCACCCTCTGGGCCTTTTACGGTCAAAACAGTAGTTTGATTACGATAAGATATAATAGATTCATTTATTTTTAGCGTTGCCCTTGTTTTCACTAAACATTCCAATAATAACTGAAAAACACTGACTGCATGGGACTCACAAGGCGTTGCATTGTAAAGCAGACTATTTTTTCACTGCCTTTATCTGTCGGTTTGGCAGAGCGATAGAAGAATGAAACTGGTGACTTCCTATTTCACATAGTAGTTATTACAGAATTCGTTTAACTTTAATTCAACAAGTCAACAACTGTTACAAATTTTTAAATAAACGTGTTAAAGTGATTAAAAATTCTACTTTTCGCTGTTTTAATTAATCTTTTCCACGACCTGATCCCCCTGGGAGAAAATCGCCCGCTGCCTGCCGTCTGCTTCACAGGGATCGCGGGGACGCGCGTCTCGCAACCAAAATCATCCAGAGCGAGGTTGATGCGCGTCCACGCAAGACAGATCGAGGACGCAGCAGCTAGAGCTAAACGGTTAGCAGGGCCATCGGGCCCGGGTCGTTCATTTTGTTCAGGCGGACCTCCGACCGGCAGGGATTAGAAACGTGCGAGATCATATGTGTGTGGAGGGGGAAAGAGTAGCGCAAGATGGTTCGGGAAACCAGACACCTCTGGGTGGGAAATTTACCCGAACACGTTCGAGAGGAGAAAATCGTGGAGCATTTTAAACGGTAGGTTACGTGTTTTCCAAACAGCGCGCGCTAGCTGTCTCACTAACATTACGAACGGTAGGCGGTTGCTATCAATGCTAACACAGCTAATGTTAGCATTTTACGTTTTACTAGTATTGCTATTTCTCGTGTGCTGAATGCACATTATTGGCAGCGTGGTGATGGAAATTGAAGTCATATGTGAAGCAGAGCCGCTCGGGCCTCAAGGTGAACGATTTATAACATTCCTCGAACTTTTGTGAACGCCAAGGAGCAATTAGCTGGATTCGCTAGCCACCAAGCTTCCACCCAACCAACCATTTTGTGGGTAGTCGAGACGTTTTCACGATGTGTACAAGCCTAACGGCAGCTATCGTTAACCACAGAGTAGCATTAAATGCATTCGGTTAGTTTAGCCACTGGAAAAACCTCATACTCTGTTGTTTATCTGGTCGTCAGAGTGTTATATACCGATTGCTAATAGAAGGAAATTTACGAGAGCTGCCTCACGCCCGGTCCCATAAGTGTAGCTGCTTAAACTAAGCTAAGTTAGTCAGTGTTGTTGGGGTTCATTTGTGAAATTGTAAACTGCAAACCAGGTTTTGCTACCCTTTAGTGCTTAAATGTAAAACAAACCAACACCACAAACTGCCTTCCGGGGTTCATAAGAGTTATTTGTAGCTTTGTAGCTAACACTAGGTGTCTAATCTCTTGCTACGCGGCGTAAACACTACTTAAGTAGTTGGAAAACAAACATTCCTGCTAATGGGATTTATTGCTGCACACCCCATGTAGTGGTCTGCTGTTTAAACATGGTGCGTTTTTTTTTTTTTTTACATATCCTACGTCCTATAGAAATGTCATCAATACTGCTTAGAACTTCCTCTTTTTCCAAGTATTCCCAAATGTGATCATCCAGTATAATCAATTGCTAGCACTTTTAAGTTCAGAGAGTTCACCTCTGATGTGTGGTCTCTGGTTCGTTATCATAAAGTCCTGCCTTCAAAGTCAGTGCCATTTGCAAGCTTGCTGATTAAAAACTGGCACATTCTATATTCTTGGCCGGTGTATATGTAATTTCCTCTTTGTCTCCATTTCAGGTATGGTCGTGTGGAGAGTGTTAAAGTTCTGCGAAAGCGCGGTTCAGAGGGGGGTGTTGCAGCCTTTGTGGATTTTGTGGATATCAAAAGTGCACAGAAGGCTCACAATGCTGTCAACAAGATGGGGGACAGAGACCTTCGGACTGACTACAATGAACCCGGGTCAGTCCCAAGTGCTGTTCGGGGCCTGGAAGACAGCTCTCCCTCGAGCAGTCGAGATGTTACAGGATTCTCTAGGGGAACGGTTGGTCCAGTGTTTGGGCCACCTGTGTCCCTTCACTCCAGAGAGGGACGTTATGAACGGAGAATAGATGGGTAAGTGGACACGGCGTCCCCTTCGAATCCAGGGAAACATAGGTATCACACAGGTGTTAAACCTAAACACATAGTGGGGGGTATCCGTAAGGGATTGATGCCTCAAGGGGTTACACAAAGGTAATCTAGGGATCGTTCCACTTTTCATCCTATTTGACTTGCCTTGCCCATTGGATCTAAGTAAATTAACTACACATTATCATTTGGTAAGGTAACTATATATTGAGAGTTTGACATCTGATGTGGATATTACATCTGTGTGGAATATCCTGGTGAGTTGTGGATTTATTACATTTTGTGGGAGTCTACCTTGGGGAGCTTGCGGATATTTTTTATAATCAACATGGAATCTATCTTTAATTTAAAAAAAAAATCTGGAATCACGTGAAGCTGGAAGTACATCACTGTTATGATGGATACACGTATTTTGGAAGTATCTATATAGGTATACACTCACTTGAAGAAATCTTCCATCGTGGGATATCATTTTTTTTTCTCAAGGCAACGACTAATTGCTGGACTGTTCATTACTTTTCCTTTTTCTTTTTTTGCGCTTTGCACTTGTGGATACAGCCTGTTCTGGATTTAACTTTTGACCGAGTGGATGGAAGAAACCTTACAGTCATCACACATTAGAAGAAAGACTGGTGTAGTTCCAAGGTATCATTGTCATGTTAGGATGAGATTAACTTAATCAAAAACAGGTTTTGTTCCGCATATGGACGCTGCACCGAGAAGATTTCACAAGAACACAGAGGATCCAACCACCTGGCCACCAACAACGTTTGTGGAGCTATTCTTGCTTTTGCCATGAAGACATGAAGAGTGGATAGTTGGGATGTAACCCCCTGGATGTACGCAATATTATACCCTGTGCTGGATGTACTGATGTGGATAGGTGTAGCTGCCATTCATTTGGATTACTCAAGTATGGATGTAGCCGTTTGAGACCTCAATCAGGAAAAAGCACTCCAAGTATCTTAGAGGAAGCTGAAGACATTTTTTTAAGTAACATGACAGTAAACAAAGATGACACCCACTGATTATGGAGTTGTATCCGGCCCACCAGTCCAGGAGGATATTATTTACTCTGATACTTGTCTGGAGTCTACTGACCTGCGTGATGTTAAATAACTTAACATTAACCCATGGAATATTTTTTTCCCCTGCCACTATAAAACTTTTAAAAAATTACAGTGAAATGAGACCGATCCCATTGGATGTATTTTTTCTCTCAGGCTCCAACTTACTGAGTAGTCAACCTGGAATCTGCCGATTACCCTGAAGCTCATCATCTTTTTAAAAAAAGATTTTATTCCATATTTATTTATTGAGGTTTTATGTTCCTATGATTTTTTTTTTCTACATGTTGCAATACTCATAAAGGTCCATTTCTGTATATTTTTTTTTCTTCCTTTTTCCATCCAGTGAAGAGAATTAAATAAGCCCAACTGTGGATTATACGTCAACAATCTACTGCCCTGGTGCTCAGTACATGAACATAACATGCAATGCGAGAATACGTGAAGCGTTTTTGCCTAGGTCTCTCACATTCTGACCACCTAGATTTTATTTGGATTAGTTTCGGTAACTTCTTTTCTAAAAGGTTGGTATTTCTCTGCCCTCTGCATACTTTCTTTCCTAATCTTCCTTCGTGCTTTGTTTAATCATAGTTTTGCACTGCTTTTAGGGAAAGGGAAAAAAGTAAATTTTATTAAATGTATGTATCTGCTTAGTTTTTTTTTTTTTTTTCTTTTTTCTTTTTTTTTGAGTTTTATGACTTGTTATTTCCAGTACATGCACTGATCCAAACCCTGCATGGCATTTCTCCATACCACATAGATCATTAGAACAAATGTCCACTTGAATATTTGGGAGAAATGTTTTATGTAGATTTGTATTTTCTCCCCATATTCATAATAATTCATGAACAGTCAACCTCTGAAACCTCAGTGTTTATTGCTGTGCCAGTAAAAACAATTGGAGACTAAGAGCAACATAGCTTAAATCTGAAATAAAGTTCTGAAAGTTTGTGGGCAGCTTGTTTTCCTGTGACTGTTTGTGAATTTACATCATAGATGTATAGGTTATTAGATTTGGAGAAGCGTGACAAATGTAATCTGTTTTGGGTTTTTTTTGTTCAGAGCTTTTACAGACAGTGCCAGTATTTGGGCCATTTATTGCTGTAGTGCATTTTTAAGTGAAATGCTTATTTTCTTTTTTTTGTTAAGAGTCTGATTAATACTTTTTATTTTCATGTCTGTCCTGTTCTTAATTTACAGTAGCTCAGAAAGCCGTGAACGTGCATATGATCACAGCCCATATGGACATCATGACCGCAGTGGTACTTTTGACAGACAGCGTCACTACAACGCCGATTATTACCGCGATCGCTCTGTGTTTACTGCTGCTGGCCCAGGCAGCAGTTCTGTTGGGGGAAGCTTTGAGGCGTCAGACCCACACTTTGACTCTAGAATCCGAGACCCTTTTACTCTTACTAACTCTTCACGACGTGACCTGTACCGAGATGACAGAGGACGGCGTGTCGATCGGACTTACCATCACCGTCGGAGTCGATCGTCTCACTCCTCACAGTCAAGGCATCCCTCCCCTCAGCGTACCACGGGGCAACCCCTCAAAACTCCTCATTCCCCTAAAAAAGCACCTTTGTCCCCTGGGAGAGGCCCGAGATCTCGATCTCACAGCAGATCTTCAAGCTCTGATTCAGTCAGCAGCACAAGCAGCACAGGCAGTGGCAGGTGGGAATTTTTTTCGTTTTTTAATCTACAAATGATGGATGAATATTTGTCCATGGACAAAGCATTGGGATTATGCTGGACAATTTGTAAATAATCCGTTTACTCAGACTTGTGTAAACAGAAGTGTCTAATCGTTTTACACTTTCATTGACAGTGATTCAAACAGCAGCTCAAGTGATGGATCGCAGGCTCGTTCTGTTCAGTCATCAGCTACACACGCACCACCTCAGTCCTCTATGGCGCTTGACTCTGAAGAGCCCCGTAGGAGCTTTGGCATTAAAGTGCAAAATCTACCAGTACGCTCAACAGGTGAGTTTTTAATGTTCATCTACCTCTCAGTGGACCAAGTTAAGTCTTTTCTCTGCTCAATAACCTTGCCATATCCTTGAATTTGTTATTGCCTCAATGGCATTAGAAAGTACATTTCCTACAGGCAACATGATCTGAAACATGAGGAGGTAGTTATTTGCAGGTAGGGGACTAGCTGCAGGTAGTTAAATGTAGCCATGTTTAAAAACTTTAATTTTTGGCTCTTGTAAAAGGGAGTTTCTGATGGTAAAGAGTGGTTGTTTAATGAAATAAAATTACTATTTCCTTTACTGTTTGCTGCAGGGCATTGTATAGATTTGTGGTGACAGAGATTGATCACTTTATTAGTTATTGTTTCATTTACATACAGATGTTTTCTAATTTTATTTTTGATTACACATTTAGCATGCTCGTGGTATGCAAACCAAACTAAGCTGTGAAATAAAAATAATTTGAGCCAGATGAAAGCCTCTTCCTGTCAACAGATTAAAGTGGGAGTCATTTCTTCTTTAGGTCGTTGGGAATTCTGTTGTTTTTAGTAGTGTTGTAGTAATTCTGTTTTCCAATGCAGACACGAGTTTGAAAGATGGACTTTTCCATGAATTCAAGAAACATGGGAAAGTGACTTCAGTTCAGATCCATGGAACATCAGAAGACCGCTATGGGTTGGTATTCTTCAGACAGCAAGAGGATCAAGAAAAAGCCCTTAGTGTCTCCAAAGGAAAGCTGTTTTTCGGCATGCTTATTGAAGTCACTGCCTGGAATGGACCAGGTAGGTTGCAACAAAAGTCACAGAAATTTGTATTTTTTCTGATAAATATGGCAGATTTGCAGACACATTAATTCCCTCCACAGGCTTGAACCAAAATTCAAATAGCATGTGAGTAATATTAATGATAAATCCGTTTCTTCCTCCAGAAACAGAAAGTGAAAATGAGTTCAGGCCTTTGGATGGGCGAATAGATGAATTCCATCCAAAGGCCACAAGGACACTGTTTATAGGGAACCTGGAGAAGACCACCAGTTACCAACAGCTTCTCGACATTTTCCAACGCTTTGGTGAAATTGTGGTAAGCATCCATCTGACTTTGAATTACACACGTAAGTTTGTATATTTTACATTTAACATTTTGTATTTGCTCTCTTTTTTGTCTCAAGGACATTGACATCAAGAAAGTAAATGGAGTTCCCCAGTATGCCTTTGTCCAGTATTCTGATATTGCCAGTGTTTGCAAGGCTATAAAGAAGATGGATGGAGAGTATCTGGGAGCCAACAGACTAAAGGTAGTGTTTGTACACTAAGCAATCTTACCATTTCTCATCTGTGTATGTGTATATTTTCAAAATTATAGATTAGAGTGTTTATAATATCTATATTTGTGTCTTGTTTCCTTGCAGCTCGGTTTTGGAAAGAGTATGCCTACAACATGTGTTTGGCTTGATGGGTTATCAGCCAATATTACAGAGCAATACCTCACGCGGCATTTCTGCCGCTACGGACATGTAGTTAAGGTAAGGTGATGTTTTTCTCTTCCTTAAGATTTGATACTTTTGATTTTAGTACTCCCATAAATCTGATTTAATTTTTTTCTTTTTTGAAGGTGGTGTTTGATAGATTGAAGGGGATGGCTCTCATCTTGTACAACAACACCGACTTTGCTCAGACAGCTGTAAGAGAGACCAAAGGTTGGAAGATTGGTGGCAATAAAATAAAGGTAAAAATCAAGTGAAGGTTTAACTAATAAAATGTAATCCTAATGTTTTTTTTGCCCCCTTTTTAAATCTTTTTGTGTTTTATTCACTTATGATAGGTGGATTTTGCAAGTCAAGAGAGTCAGATGGCTTTCTACCGATCCATGCAGGCATCTGGACAAGACATTAGAGACTTCTATGAAATCCCTCCTGAACGACGGTAAACGACCAGTATTGTTATCTGAATACAGTTATTGTTTCTGTTTAATGACTTTATTTGCTTTGCCTTTTTTTAAATTAAGCAGATAGAAAATGTTTGCTGCTAGTGAAAGTGGTGATATTTTGAATCTCTCTTCCATTAGTGACAATATTTCAATTACAAATTAATTATTTAGATTCAATACTTTACACTTTGTGTTCTCTCCTTAACTCTATAGAGAGGATCGCAGAGCTCCGTATCATGAATTTGCAGCAGAAAGGGCTTACTATGAGAATATACGAACCCCTGGCCTCTATACAGAGGACACTCGAAGAGAGTATGCTGCCCGCAGCAGAGACCGGTTTCCTGAACTTGAACATTATCAAGGGGATCATTTTGACCCGCGCTATCATGAAGACCCTAGAGACTACAGGGATTACAGAGACCCCTTTGAGCAAGACATCCGGAAGTACACATATATTCAAAGGGAACGAGAAAGGGAGCGAGAACGTTTTGAAGCTGATCGCAGCAGGTGGAGCCCTTCCCATCCAAGGCGACCTATTAGTCCAACAGTATCACCTTCAGCATCTGAGCGGGTTCCTAGAGACTCAGAACGACGAGTTTACAGCCAGTCATCTGAACGAAGTGACAGCGTGAGTTCAGTGTCACCACCACATTTTGATAAATCTGAAAAGACCCTGCTAGAACATCCCTCCAAGAGCGAGAAGAGCAGTCAGTCGGATCGTTTATCTGGAACTGAGAAACCCAAACGTGCAAAACGGAAAGAGAAAGGCGACAAAGCTGAAAAGATCAAATCAAGAAAAGCAAAGGGGCAATCCCCATCAAATCCACTACCTGAAACAGAGCCTGAGACTGGTTTTGATGGAGGGTCTGGAAGGGGAAGAGGATCAGACCAGGATGTCCATGAAAAACAGAAATGTAAAGGGGATGGCGACCTTCTTACTAGTACTCTGTTAGCAAAAAGTGAACGATCTGACATGAGTAAAAGTGATGGTTCAGACTTGGATGGAAGGAATCGACTCAAGAAGCATGTTAAGTCTGAAACTGATGGAAAAGATTCTGCAGTAGATTTGGATCGCCGTGCTGCAAGAAAAAGGCGTTTTGGTGACTCTGGAGCAGGAAGGACTGCTCGTCAGAAGAGAAGCAGGCATGAGGAGGAGGATGGTAATCAGTCTTCTGACTTTGGTGCAGGTACAACATATTTGAAAGAAATGGATACAGACAAACACAAAGATTCCCAGAGGAAAGATTCAAGACCTAAAAATGAAAAAAGTGGAACTCCAAAAGATGGTCAAGAGGACCTTAAAGTACAAAGAGAGAAATCCGAGGGATCTTTGGACCCACTGGAGTCCAAACAACATCTAGGGCACCCTTCCTCCAGACGATTTTCACAAGAGGGTATTGCAGACCAAAACAGTACAAGAGAACCAGACCACCATACTTCTGTAAAAATTGGTCAAAATTCTGAAATTAACAAAAGTGCCAAGAATAAAGAAGACCACATTGACATTGATACCTCTCAAAGTTATCGCAAACAGATGGAGCAAAACAGACGTTTGCATCAGCAGCAGCAACAGCGCGAGTCTGAGAAAACTGACAAACCAGCTAGTCCCCAAGGAACTGAAACAGAGGACTTGGAGCATCGGAGCCTCGTGCATGAAGTTGGTAAACCCCCTGAGGATGTCACAGATAATTTTCCGTCCCACAAATTAAAGAAACCAGACCAGATTGACTCCGAGTCAGGGATAAAGAGAGAGCGTGTGTACAGGAGCTTTAAACAAAAAAGTGAAGATCTAGACTGGACCACCAGCTCCCCTCCAGGACATTTCTCGAATCGTCCAGATGAGGACTTTGCAGATCCTCCTCAGAAAGAGTTGAGCCGAAATGATGAAAAATCTCAATCAGATCTGGAGTTATTAGTCAAAAGGACACATAACACACAAGTTAACAAGACAGGCACTCCTTTACTCATTGTGGAGGACGAGAAACAAAAGAGATGGGAAAGCAGAATTAAACAAGGCTTGTTACCTGATCTGAACTTTTCTCAAAATATAAATAAAAACATTCACAATCGCAAACGTTTGGAGTACGCTATTTGTCATGACTTGGAGCCTGGGGAAGTACGATCCGACTCCGAAGAGGACAGAGAGCCCAAACCCCACTCTCCTGTGCCCTCCACATCTATGCCTTTTTCTGAAAGACCAAGAGCTGACAGATTTTCAGACCCTAAACAAGCACAGCTTGAGAAGAATAAATTCTACTCCTTTGCACTTGACCAGACTATCACACCTGACACAAAGGCTCTGCTTGAGCGTGCAAAATCTCTGTCATCTTCCAGAGAAGATAACTGGTCATTTTTAGACTACGATTCTCATTTTGTAAACTTGCGTAACAGAAAAGACACTGAAAAGGTGGAAGCAGCACCAAGACCAACACCTTCCTGGTATATGAAAAAGAAAAAGACTCGAATTGGATCGGAAGATAAACTTGATGACAGGAAAGAGGAACCTAAGCCAGAGGAACAAGAACGCAGGGAGCTATTTGCCTCCCGATTCCTTCACAGCGCTGTCTTTGAGCTGGACTCGAGACGACTTCAGCACCTGGAACGCAAGCATGAGGAACCTGAGCAAAACAGTCAGCAAGCAGCAGGAGATGGTGAACTTGACTCAGGGCCTGTTGTCCTTTTCCATAGTCGTTTTTTGGAACTAACACGACTACAGCAACAGAAAAATAAAACTCAGCAGCTACAGGAGGCAAAAGAAGACACTATGCCCACAAATGAAAACAAAGTAGAAAAAGCTCCTGTTCAAGAGCAACAACCTCTGCAGTCACCTGAAACAACAGAAACTACCACAGAGGCAGAAATTAAACCAATTACCCCTGCTGAAAATGTAGTTCCTGAACCCAAACTCGAACCAGCGTCTGTCACTCAAACTGTGATCAAAGACGTTCCTCCACCTGATGACATATGTGTTTTACTAAACCCACCCCATGATCCATGTCCCCCTGTGTCTGTCAAAAAGGAACAAGAAACGGATCAGGAACATGTTTCCATGCAGCACCCACCAATTGAGACGTCAGATTCTCTGCCTGTACCCATTACAGCATCTGAATCCAACTATTCAGCGAATAGAGAGAGACATTCTCCGTCTGAGGCAAAGCTGGATATTGTTATTGAGGATGTAAAACCTACATTCACAGAACTTTGCCACGAGTCTCACAATGAGCTTGTTAGCAATTCTGAACCAGAGCTGAATCCTGAGGCAAAACAACCAGAAGTACCTGTAGCCAGTAGTCCAGTACAGCCTAGTCTTGTTGAGCAGTTGGAAGTATTCAAGAAAGAGACTCCATCCACTTGTAAATTAGGATCAGAGAATGAAGGTGACATAAAATCTCAAGCTGGTAAAGTACAGGTACCAGTTGACAGTGAAAGAAATGATGAACCAGTCTTATCTCAGAAAGAAAATAAAACAAAAGAAATAAAAAATAAGAAGTATAAGTCTCTTGCACAAGTTGCTTCTGTTCCTGTAGCGTCTGCACCAGGTACTGAGAAACAAGCAACACGCAAGAGTGAGCGCATTGACAGAGAGAAGCTGAAACGTGGCTCATCCCCGAGAGGTGAGTCGAGGTCCACAGGCAAATCTCCAATCCATGGATCAGATCCCGATACCTCTGAGCACAGCATACCAGTAAGCAGAGCAAGACGAAGAAATGTTAAATCAGTCTATGCCACCCCAGTTGAAGATGATACACCAGTTCGTTCCGGAAAGGATGTTGCAGAGTCGCCACGCTCTGCCCGAAAACGTGGTACAGACAAAGATGCCATACAACAAAATACTGAACCAGATCCACCAACTCCAACACATGCAAATAAACGTGGTCGGCCTCCCAAGAATCGCAGGCAAGGTGATGATACTGCAACTGCTAAAGTAGAAAAATCTAAACTGGATGGTAAAGACACGGATTCAAATGAATCAGAAAGTGGTGAACGTATTCCAAGAATGTCAAAAGGGAGAACGCCACCGTATGACACAAAGGGTTCATCAAATCAGATGCCCACATCACTAGGATCTGGATCAACAAGGAAGGGGGACAAAACTGAGGCAGCTGATGATAATGGTCAGGAAAATGATTTCACGTATGAAGATACCTCGCCTTTGCAAGAGTCATCAGTTTCAGGTAAAGAAGATCCATCGCTGAAAATTGATGAAAAGAAAGAGGAGATGGTCAAACAAGGCATAGAATTGGCCAAAGGTAAAGATGTTCTCCATGAAAAGGTATATGATGACAAATCAAATGGAAAAGAGGCAGATGCCTCCAACCTGGAAGAGAAAACCATGTCAGAAAAAGAGAAAACTCTTAGAGGAAAAGCAGGGAATTCCAAGTCACCAGTCCTCAAGAACCTCAAAATCAGACTGCATGCAACAGAGGTGAAAGACCTTCTTCAGTTAGGAGAAGAAGAGCCTGGGACTCCAGAAGACTCGTCAAAAAGTCTTAGACATGGTGACCACAGTGAACAGGTTTTAAAGTGCACAAATGCTAACAAAGGAGGCTCCAGCAATGAAGACAATGAAAATGCAGCTTCAGACCAAAAGGAGCTCCTGGGAGCATCAAAAAATGTAATTTCACAGGAGCTGGAACTGGAGCAAGCTGTGGAGAACATTGCTAAACTAACAGATCCAACCTTTCCAACAGAACCAACACCGCCTGTCCCTCATACAGATGTAAAAAGTGACCCAGAGGAAGAAAAAACATCTAATCCTGCCAGTGAGTCAGAACTGATGGCTGCTATTGATTCAATAACCCAGGCACCTCCAGCAAATCTAGATGTAGTCTCAGAACCTGAGATTCAAGACTTGGTTCAGCACATCAAGGAAGATGAAACAAATACATCTTCTGTCCAGGAGGAACCCGCTTTCCCAAACACACCCAAAAAGGGCCCCAAGGGAAGACCTAGAACACCTAAACGTTTTCCTAAAGGCCAGAAACAATTAAGAAAGGATTTGAAAGATGGACATTCGTTAACTGAGGAATCGGCAACCCCATTAGCAGATAGTACAGCTTCTGATGCAAAGGTTTTTTCTGAGACACCTGCTGCTGCAGCAACTACTGCAGTTATTACTCCTGCTACTTGGAAGACAGAGCCTGAAACCTCAGCAGTCAAAGCTACAGATGTAAACGCAGAGACAGAGTCATCTTCAGAAGAACACATCCAGCATTTCAAGTCTGTTTACCCGCAATCCAAGAGTCCAATATGCACAAAGCCACAGCACTTGCCATCTGAATGCAACTCTCCTTCTCTGTCACCACGAGCTAACAACCCAAATGTCAGACCCCCTCAAACAAGCAGAAATCCTGTTTCTCCACCAGACTGGCGCCATCATTCTAAAGATACCAGTGCCTCTTCCTTACCAATCATGCCATTACCAACCAAGGAAAACCAGCCTTTACCATCAGAGTCTGAAAACAAGGATATTGATCATGGCACAAGTGACTTGAGACAGATTTTAAAGAAACATACAACTAGTTCACAGACAGGCAGCAGCTCTGTTTCAAGTAATCTGCCAAACCTTCGAGATCAGAACCTATCTGAAAGTAATTCTCAGCTCACAGCCATTGTGTCAAATAAGTCATCACTGTCTGATAGTAAAATATCAGTGCATTCTGCCCCACCTATTGTTAGACCTCCACAAACGACTCCTGAGACAAAGTCTGTGATCTCTGTTATTGCATCCACTGCCACATCTGTTATCAGCCGTATTTGCAATCCTTCTGAGCCTGAGGATAAGGTGAACATGAACATTGTTGACATTCCTATAGCCAAACCAAGTTATAGGCCCAGCAAAGATGATGCTGGGTCATATCCTGTGCTGCCTGCTGGTGATGAAGGAGGAAGTGCCACACGCTTCATTATTGAGAGCCCCACTCTTAGCACTGGATCTTGCCCAGGTCTGAGAGTAAATACATCTGAAGGAGTGGTGGTATTGAGCCATTCTGGTCAAAAAACAGAGGGACCCCAGCGAATTAGTGCAAAGATAAGTCAGATCCCATCAGCAACACCAAGTGAGATGGAATCTCAGCAACTGGTATCCATACCCAAGCAGGATTTGTATTCCCAGCCAGGGCTTCAAAAAGGGCCTTCATCACAGATGGATCATGGGCATCCCAGTAAACACCAGTCAGGATTGTCTTCAATCAAACAAGAAAACACTGGTTTGGAAAAGATGGATTCCGCTTACCAATCTGGACCTCAAGGAGTAGTGAAGCGTCTGCCACCAAGCAACCAGCAGGTAATAGGTTACCATCAAGATTACATGCCTTTAAAACATCCAAAGAAAATGGATAGTGCTGATCCTCATGGTACAGATGGAACCAAACCGCCTTGGACCTCTGCCATAAGCCCTGCAATAAGCCCCCATTTACCCTCTCCACCTGGAAACCACGTAGGTTTTAGTGATAGAACTCCTTCACATCTCGGTGGGGTCAAGCAGGAACCACGGTCCCCACGTAAGTCAGGGCACGCACACTCTCCATTTGTGTCTTCACCCATTGGTTCCTCATCACCCAAGGGTATTCCAGTTATGTTATCCACTAGCCATCCTGCCATGCAACAGTTTATTGCTGGCGTGCATCATCCCGAGCAGTCTGTTATCATGCCACCTCATAGTGTGCCTGGAGGCTTGGGACGAATGTCTCCACATTGTGTTACTCAGTCAATTCAAGTGGGGCATCTGGTCCAGGGAGATGTCAGAGTCAATACTCCACCTCTTTCTGTGATGAGCTACGGCATGCACAGTGAGTCGCTCAGCTCCTCTTGGTCTAGTGCCATGCAGCCACGGCCTACCTCACCTCAGGCTGTTGGCAGAGACAAGGTTCTCAAAGTAAACCCAGGTTCTTTGAGGAGTCATGAGTCATCTCCTGCACAGCTGAAGCTGGACACTCTGCAGCCCGATCCTCGTGGGAGTTTGCGGAGTAGTGGCCATTTGGACAAAACATACATAGCACAGAGAGACATGCGTGTTCTTTTGCATCAACAGGGGGATCGTTCAACCGCAGACTCTCATTCTGGACACATTCAGGAGACCTCTCTATCTCCAAGAGCACATGCTTTGTCTAAAGGTGTGTCCGATAAGGATATAACAAAGTCTTTAGAGGCAAAGAGGCCCCACTCTCCACTTCCTAAGGATGGAATGATGGGAATCAGACAATCCGGACAAGCAATGGCATCTCCCCACAGGGTTCAGCTGATGCCACCTGGACCTAGTGGTTCATTCACAGACTACCCGGGGATGTACTCAAACCCGAGAGGAATCCATTCTCAAATGCCAGAAGCGTCTGCTGTTGGACTTACCCAGCCGCCAATGAATGTCACACCTGCTGCGGTGAGTGCGTGATGTTTAAAAAGACAGTCAACATAATCAGTATTGACAGATCTGTGTTGGTACAAAGGACGTGTATAACTAGCAGTTGGTTTATACAATAAAAGCACAGCTTAATAACAGCAAGTGCCTCATAATGGCTGTGGATTACATGGAGAACCTATCATTTAATATAAGAAAGCAGTTTAACACTGTCATGAACTGCAGGTTTCAGAATAATTATGAATTAAAATAAGAACTGAAGGAAAGAAAACTGAACCTTAAACGAAAACATTTTTAAAGCAAAGATTAGTTGTACTGTTGTTCTTAACTGTTTCTTGAATTTGTAGGGTGCGGACCACCAGGCAAAAGATGGCAAGATGACACAGCCTGTTAATATGGTGCAGTTACTCACGGTAAGGCAAATCTCCCAACAGATTAAACAAGGTGGTTGGTCTGAGCAAGAGCTAGCCTCGTCTCATTCATTTGTTGTTTTTGTTTTTGCCTCATTTAAATAGAAATACCCTATTGTGTGGCAAGGGTTGCTTGCACTTAAAAACGACACCGCTGCAGTCCAGCTGCATTTCGTCTGTGGCAACAAAGCTTTGGCTCATCGATCACTGCCCCTACAAGAAGGAGGTGCACTGCTTAGGATTGTCCAGAGGATGAGACTGGAGGCTTCACAACTGGAGAGTGTAGCCAGAAGAATGACTGTACGTGCGTTTTTTGCTTTACTTCCCTGTTTTAAACAAGTTTCTGTCTGCTAATAACATGAACCTTTTGCTCTCCACAGGGAGACACCGACTACTGTCTCCTCCTTGCTCTGCCTTGTGGACGAGATCAAGATGACGTCCTGAACCAGACCCAAGCTCTTAAGGCAGCGTTCATCAATTACTTGCAGACAAAGTTGGCTGCTGGTATTATCAACATCCCCAACCCAGGTTCCAATCATGTGAGTCATCACTGTTTTATTAATTGTCTGTCCTATGTGGCTTATACCAGCGGTTCCCAACCTTTTTTGCGCCACGGACCGGTTTATGCCCGACAATATTTTCACGGACCGGCCTTTAAGGTGTCGCAGATAAATACAACAAAATAAAACTAGTACCGGTACCGAAAAAAAAAAGATTTATTCATAACACACGTGAAAAGACCCAGGAAAACAGAGTTAACAATAAAAACGATAACAAAATAACGCTGAAAACCGATTTAAAAACCCTGAAAACCATACATTTCACGCTGGCTTATACAACAGTTTAAAGGCTGGTTTAAGTGTATTAAACACACAGAAGGGGCTTCTCAGCTGCATATCAGGCCATTGGTTTGATCTTCCCTAATTTTTTTTCCTGGAGTATGCAGCACAGAGAAAACAAACATGTTTTGATGCTTATCATCTTCTGATCTTCAATACCATTTGATGGCTTCATTTTAAACACAGAACTGGTTCTACAGGATTGATGGCATACATTTTACTTGGCCAAAGTACTTGTGGAGTCCTTACCATATAGTAAAGGGTTTAGGCTTCTTTGGAAGTGCATTTGTGTATATGCATAACTCACATGGGACTTTCACAGGCCGTGAAACATATTTATTGTAGGGATCCTTGTCAGACAGAAACTGCCCCACACAGTTCATGTGAATGACTGATCACATGACCTGTGCCATACTGTCTTTACCTGGTTCCGTTTGCATATTACCCGTTTTCATATTGTACCCGAAGGAGTTGAAGTGCACAGGTTTTCTTTTCATTTCAATAAAGCAGCATCTCTAGCACACACTTCACAAGTCTGACACCCTGTAGCAGTTTTTTTTTTTAATCATTGGCTTTTTATTATTTTATTTTTATTTATTTATTTTTTGTACAAAATTTTCCTGAAATGTCCAATAGATTTTTTTCTATTAAAGTTTTAAATGACTTTACTCATTCTCTAAGAATTGTATCCTGTGGATCTCTTTGTTCTTTGTTTAACAGACGCTGTCATATTTGATCAATCTATTGTTAAAAAATAGATATAAATAGATCTTGAAATCCTTACAAGACTGAATAATTTTTGTAAACAAATTTAATTTTAAAAAATAAACTTTTGTGGCCTACCTGGGGACTGAGTCCCACACTCACTCTTTGAGACAGAAAAAATTAAAAACTTTTTGACTTCTTTGTTACTGAATGACACTTTTGAATATTAAAAAGTCATGCCCATCTCAGTATTTCCATGCAACTGATATGTGTCTCTGTACTTCCCAGCCCGCCTATGTGCTTCAGATTTTCCCTCCGTGCGAGTTTTCAGAGAGCCACTTATCCCAGCTCGCCCCCGACCTTCTCAACAGGATTTCAAGCATCTCGCCACATCTCATGATAGTCATCACCTCTGTGTGACGTCCACTGCTGGGAGGATGGATCTTCTCGTTGATGAGCCTCAGGAAGCCAGAGGAATATTTTTTCTTTTTTTTCCTGGACACAGTGGGAATGTGTAGGATAAGTCCTATCAACACATTTTTGTTTTTTCTTTCCCCATCAGTCTTTTTTTTTTTTCCTCTTTTTATGTTTTTCCCCCTCTCTTGTCACTCCTGTCTGGTATATTTGTCCTTCTCAAAAGAACTCAGGGATGGATCAAACCAGAATGAGTCTTACTTGACCATTTCTCTGCTGTATTTCTATTTATTGGAGTTTTATTTTAATATTCGGAGATGCTCTGAAGAAGGAAGGAAGGAAGAAAAAAAGTCAGGATGGTTGATGAACGACTCTCTGAGGGGCCTGTTTCTTTCATCTGTCCTGATTGATTGTTAATCATTGGTTCAGAAATTAGGATCTTTGAGGTACCTCAGCACCAGATCAGACATTTCAGCATGTAATTTTAAATAATTCTGTACAGACTTCCTCGCCCAGGCCTTTTCTTTAGAGGAAGGAGGATTAACCCTGTAGAAGACTTTTCGTTTAACTCCACCAGCTCTGCTCATGTTCTCACACTACTGAAGCAGTTTACCCCTCTGTCACCTGCCTTTGCATTGAACAAGCTACAGTTTGATTTGGGAGTTTTTGAACATGGGACTTTGTAAATATTTTAAATATTTAAAAGGAATTTAAAAAAAAAAAAAACATGGACCCAACATGGACAGCTTAACAGAGAGACTGGTACTCTGGGACGTACCAGAACACAGAGTGTGGAAATGTAGATGGACAGATTCTTAATTTTTGGGTGTAAATACTTGTAACAGAAGAAGGTTGGCACGCTCTTGTGAGTGGAGTCTGCTAATGGCACTTCATATTTTGTAACTCAAATAAACTCCAGGAAACATGGATATCTAAGATGTGTATCTTTTTTCCCCCCATGCACTGCCTTGAAGAGGTTCGGTTTGGTTGAAGTGTTTCACTTTCTTCTAATACTGAAGACCTCAAGAGTTTGTTTTTTTTGGGTTCATTTGTACTTCATGACATAAAAACAACCTAAAACTTTAGAAATCGGATGAGTAAATTTGAGGTTTTAATCACAACTCTGAGACTGAAATTGTATTTCCTGTGTTTTTTGGCTGCTTGCACAACCCCATTTTAACACTTCATTTGTCAGTGTTGAGTTGGAAGATGCATTCCTGTGCAGAAACAGGTGTATGAGCTAAATGACACGCAGAACATGACACAGCTTAGTAAATTGAATATATCACATAGCAGTACAAAGAAGGCTCAGAAAGATGAAAAATTCAATTGAACAATGAGTCCATTACACAGAAAATACAAAAGGAAAAGAAGAGCTCACTAAATGAAAATCTAACTGCCCTGCAGGAGCTGAAATCTTGAATGCAAGTTTGGAGTATATGAAGAATTAAATAAAGGTTCAGTTTTGTTTTAATTAGAATTATTTTTTTGGCCTGCATCAATCGGAGTAATTGCCTGAAGGCCAAGAAAAATAAGAATTATCGTTTAATCAAATAATTTAAATTTGATTTCACATCATCCCCCGCTATCTCTCCCTATTTTTCTAATATTCACTGTTCAATCCAACAAAGGTGGGAAAAATCCCTCAAAAGTTGTACAGCAAGTTTTTCCACCTGTTAATCTGATTATATGCTGAAAATAACTTTAGTTAAAACAAAGTGAAGAAGAAGTTTGCCCATCTTTTTAATATTATATTGTGGCATAGCAAATACAGTGTTACTAATAACATCAAGAGTGGTTCAGAAAGCAGTGAGTTTACCTTCAGGTACTTATTTACATGCGTGTCCTGTATGGTCATGTCAATCTGACCAACACAGAGATGATGCACCAGCCAGGCTGCAGTCTGATGGGTTGTTCGTGAGTCAGTTGACTGAATCTTATTTTATGCATCAAATTTTGTTTGGACAAGTATTGACATCATCACACATGAAAAATGGTGAATTTTAAACTTGAACACATTAAAAAAGCAAAACATGACTTCAAATTGAGGCAGCCGTATTTACCTCGAGAGGAAGATAAAAGTATCACATACACTGGTTCTATTTTTGATTTATAAAACACTGGCAACTTTAAATGTGTACTATTGTTTCAAATCATCACTGGAGCCAAACAGCGCCACCAGCTGGTCTTCGTACTGGGAGATGTTTCTCTTCATGATGTCAATGCAGGGACCCAGCAAACGCTCAAAAGCCTGGATGTCAATTACTGGAAGGAAAAAAAGACACATTTTGATTCATGTCACAGACATTTTCGTATTTTTGCGTTTTACATGGTACATGTGTCAGGCTGCTGCATCATTCTTCCCACAGTCATGTTTGGAAAAAGTACGTTTTCACAGATCTCAAACCATCACACACTGAAAACTCACTGTTTCCACAGGCATCGAGTAGTAAGTATATAGCAGCCAGGTGCTGCTAAGCACACCATATCAGCGCAAGCACCTCATATCAACTATCAAGCATGGTGGTGGAAGGGCTTGTTTTTTCAGCCACAGGGCCTGAGCACCTTGCAGTCATTCAGTTGACCATGAACTCGTCTGTATACCAAAGTATTGTAAAGTTGCTGTGATGGGACCTTAGGAGAGCTGTGCATAAATAAATGCCTGCTAAACTCAATTAACATTACCAACATCTGTGGGCATTTAATGTACCTAAACATTTGGTTTCTCCCACAGCGTAAACTGTTGCTGCACGAGGTTTGTTGGTGACCAGCGCCAGCTCCCCAAAGTACTGCCCTCTGGAGCAGCGAGCTACCTCCACTTCTGCGTTATCCTGCTGGCTCGCCTTTGTCTGCAATAAAGAAACTTGTCAGTCATTTCATACATCTGAGACATACAGTAAAACAAACATTATTAAAAAAATTAATAGATAAAATGGTTAATTAAGAGGTTTGGCAATAGTAGTGCGCTTACTTTGCTTTTTATCATAATCTTCACTTCTCCTGTTTCCACAATGTAGAAACACTCAGCTTTGTCACCCTGCAAAAAGAAAAAGCAGCAGAAAAGACTAAGTTTAACCAAAGTGTTCTTAATATATAAACTTGAATCTAAAAACAACCCAAGATAAAGCAGGCCTATACCTGTGTAATTATGCGGTCTCCATCTTTGAATGCTCGAGCTCCCAGAACATCAACAATCTTCATTCTCTCAGAAACCTAAAACGAAGCAGGTGAAATAAACGTTGAATAAAACAGTGGCTATGTTCTTATATCCTGTTGTTTTTTTTAAATGCCGTGTGTGTGTCTGCAAACCTCAAGAGACTTCAGAAGAGGAACGCATTCAATGAAGGCCTCATACATCCTTCTCTTCTTTGCATTATTTTTCACAATCAGTCTGTGAAATGTGGCTCGATCCTGAAAGGGAAGCAACCAAAGAACAACCTGTTTCACGCACTCTGTCACATACAGCACAATGCTACGGAGGATGAAGGTCATCTTCTTCTGTCAGACTCACCAGGCCCCACAGGGCTCCGTCCTGTGTCGCCACGATTGTGGCGGCTCGAGGCGTGTTGTACATGAGAGCCAGCTCTCCAAAACTGCCCTTGTTGTCATATTTTCCAACACAAATGCTCACACCGTCCTTCTGTACAAAAATATCGTAGACACCTCTGGAAGTGATTGGACAGAGAAAGAGAGGGAGCAGATGTGAATTGCAAGTCCTCTTTACATACTAGTTAATTATGGAGTTCCACAAGGTTCTATACTAGGACCAATTCTGTTTACATTATGCATATATTATACATTAGGTACTATCATTAGAAGGCATAGCATACATGTTGAATAATCAGGCCCCATCTTATCTTAAAGACCTCATAGTACCGTATCACATCATTCAAGCGCTTCACTCTCAGACTGTTGACTTTCTTGTGGTTCCTATGATATTTAAAAGACGAATGGGAGGCAGAGGCTTCAGCTTTCGCACCCCTCTTCTGTGGAACCAGCTCCCAGTTTGGATTCAGGATTAATCTAATTACTACTAATCTGTGGCTCTCTTCCACAGTGTCTTTTATCCTCTCTTCCTTCCCTCAACCCCAACTGGTTAAAGTAGATGGCTGCCTGTCCCTGAGCCTGGTTCTGCAAGAGGTTTCCTGTTAAAACTGAGTTTTTTCTTCCCACTGTTGCCAAGTGCTTGATGGTTGGGATTTTGTCTGTAATATTGTAAGTTCTTTACCTTATAAAATAAAGTTCTGTCTTGTGACTTGGCATTATAACCTAAATTAAATTGATTTGAGCAGGTTTAGTTTAAATATTGAAAAGAAGGTAAACCTCGCTCACTTCTCTATGACGTAGAAATTGTCCCCATCCTCTCCTTGGTCTATGATGTGATCCTGAGGTTTGACCAACACTTCAAACATGGCGTCTAAAACCTCAGAGAACTGCTCCTGGAGGAAAACATAACGAGACAGGTTTCTTTTTATGAAACAAATTCTAAGAATGCATATTTAAAAAAGGCATTTGAAGCTGATTTAACATATATAAAAGTGGAGCTTAAGCTTAAATATAAGAACAGTTGAGAGAGGATAGTAAAGGGCAGGCACGGTGTAGGATGTGAAGCCAAAATTATAGAGAGCAAAAGCCAAACTTGATTTGAAAGAACTGAAAAATGAAGCAGACTTTTGCATTTAAAAAAAAAAAAAAAAGTCCCTTTGTCACCTACAGTAAGCCAGTAACATGACATTTAAAACCTGAGTGCTGTGGTCTGCAGCACTTTCTGGTCTTGGACATTGTTCCTGCAGGTCTCTGTCTATGATCATCACAAGGGGAACCACGTCTTCTTTTAAAACCTGATTTAAGCTGCTATACCTGCTCTAATGTCTTGAACAGTAAAATGTCTCTGCATGCGTCCTGAAGCCGGCGACGCTGCTCGTCTGTTTTGGGATTCACAACCCGAGGCTCTGTGTCATCGTCCTCATCATCATCTGGGTTGTACGCCTCTGCACAAACTGCAGCAAGACAAACAAATGAACAAAGTGGAGTCATGTAGCCACATTGACTCACGCCGTTCCACTTACTGACCTGCAGTTCTGCGATTGGTTTTTCCAGAGGGGCGCTCTGCAGAGAGAGAGAGAGGTCAGAGCGTTACACTGAGTGTTTTTAAAGCCAGGGCTTAGCACACTTCACTGTAACAGCTCCAGAAGTGCTCGTAACAGTGTTAATAGTGAGATACTCACTAACGGGGACCGGTTCCTCCTCTTCCTCCTCCTCCTCCTCCTCCTCTTCCTCACGTTTGTTGGGTTCATCTATGTCTGATTCAAAAGTGACTTCTTTCTGCACAGACTCAGTGTTGGGTTTCTTGTCTTGCTGGTCATTTCTTTGGCTCTCCAGAATACGTGTGAAATGCTGCACAGCAAACTCGGCCAAGTTGGGAGGCCTGCGACGAAGCACTTCCACCGTGTATCCCTGCAGCAGCTCTTTCAAACCAGCTGGTATCTCTACAGTGCTCATCATTCAGGTTCAAAGGTCAGGAGCTTTAATGGAGGAAAAAAAAAGTCTATAAGAGCTTCTTTTCCATTAACCTCAGTTTACGATGGCAGGAATAACAAAATGCAGCAATCAGCATGTGATAAACACACTTTCTGTCTGAAGCATCATCACTGGAGCATAGTGACTCCACCTCCTCCTCCTCCTCCTCTCCCAGTCTGCCCTGTATTGATTCTTTTATTTAGCACAGCCTGTCAGAAAGTATTGACCAGGTCTTTTCACATCACATGTAATTAAAGGCTGTCCACTGGATCAAGCCTCAGAGCACGATGATCTGGCAAAGAAACAACACACGCAGAGTGATTTTAACAGTTTATCCTGGAAGTCAGGCTGGTGTTCACGTCCAAATGTCTTCATTTATATTCATAAATATATAGCACAGTTATGAAAAACGCAGTACTTCGCTGGAAAATAAAAAGTAACTATCACAGTACAAAATAACTTCAATGCAAGTGTCCTCACACACACTGATTAGTCTTTTGTGCTCCTCTGCTCCCCGGGTGATGGGGCTGGGGTGTTTGTGGGGGGTTGGAGGTTGATATCTGATCTTCTGAGGATCTTGTGATCTTCTGCTCCTGTCCTCCTTTTACAACACTGACTATTGTATTCTACAAGATACATGATTCTGATCTTCTGATGATCTTATGATCTTCCTCTTCCTGTCCTCATTTTGTATCACGGTACAAACATAAAACCCTGTTATGGTACAAAATGGTTTTGGTAATATGACTCAAACAAAAGGGAACTTTTTGCATGCATAACTTAAATGGATGAAGGAAGAAGAGAAACTCGAATTTAGAGTTACACTGAGTTTATTTTTGGGAAAAACTGCCTGAGGTTTTTATTTTTATTCTAACCTCTTAAAGGGACTCTGCAGCTGCTGAAGACGATAAGGCAAATCATTGTTTAAATTTCGATCTGGCAATTTGTGCAGCCATTTCTGGCTCAAGGAGTTTCTACTCCAGGAAGAAATACACTTTAAGTTGACGACTGTGATTGTGAGTGTGCATGTCGCAAAAGTCCAAGCTGATATGATTTCAGATGGTGAATCTCACACGTAAAGCAGCAGGTACTGCAAAGAAAAACCTCCAATTACTAATTAAGATGATTTATAATACTTTCATATTTTTTTTACTTGTTTACATTTGTTTCAATGATTATAAGTAATTTATATTTATGCTTTGCTTTTGTTGTAGTTGAAGCAGCACCATGAAGCAAAATTATGAAAAGCAGGGAAACACTTTTTCATACACTGGAGCCTCCCTGCTTTTGAGATTAAGCTTAAACTTGTCTTTGTCAGAAAGTTCACACTTCTGGCTCCATCAGGTGACCCTAAACCTGCCTTTAGTTATTCTGCTGAGGCTGCTCGAACTCTTCTGCCCCCGTCCTCGTGTTTAAATGTTAATGCATACAACTATTTATTGTATCATTATCTCTTCTAAGAAAACAAAGACAACTTTTAGATATAAATGAGACAAAAAAATGATTTGTATGCATTTATGTATTTTAAGGACATAGAAGTTGCTCCACCCCAGTATGGTTTCCTCAAAAAACTCAAAATATCAAAACTGCTTATTTAGGATTATTTGAAATTGATGATATGCTGCCAGCCTGAATAAAGACATGCAGACAGGAGGAGAGCAGTTGGGGCTTTTCCAACATCTCCAACTACAGTAATCACACACTGAACTGGTAAAAACTGGAAAAAAACTGGAGACATGACAGAAAAAACAACAACAAAAAAACAGCAGGAATTTTTTTGTTGTTTATGGATTCTGATTTATTTATTTATTTTTACAGATGTTGCCATTCATGTGCTGTTCGATCACAGCCATTATGCCTATTCCTATAATTTCACATTAGTCAGACAGAAAGTGAAGGTTGTGTTATCGATCACTGAGGATGCAGACAGTTCAGAGGTGTGTGTTGCTGAGAGCCCGGCACACAAAGCACGAGAGAATGCACCTTTTCCCTGATACGTCCACCAGCTCACAGATAAAAGGTAAGGCACATGTTCACTTCACTCCATTTTTTTAAAACATAAAAAACTCAATTAAAAAAAAAAAAAAAAGTAAAACAAAAGGAGTGAGAACATTCGACTGAGTGTGTGTGTTGTGTGTGTGTTGGCATGGTTACAGCCAAGCCATCACGATTTTCCAATCAACATTTTCCAATCGACTCTCAGCAGGTCTGAACCATCCACGTGTTGCACTGTACCAAAATGTTTCAGAAACAATCAAAAAGTTGGAAATTCTTTAAAATCTCTTCAGATCCGTGCGTGCGTTTCCCAGGGATCACAAACGAGGTGACGCCGAGCCTCCGTCACAGGTTTGGTGCCAACCAGTTCAGGAACTTCATTGCGAGCTCAAATCCTAAGAAACAAGCCTGGTAACAAAAAGACGAGAAACAAAAACTGTTTAGTCTACGAAGCGGGGAGGAAGTAAAGCTCACCACAGATACGCAGAAATAATCAGCTGGCTTTTATTCGAGTTATTTTTATGTGGAACAGTGAGGCTCGCTGTGCTTCCCCTGTTGAAATTAACACCAGACGCTTACTGTGTACTTTAAAGTGGTGTCACTTTGTTAGCAGTCATCTGCATGTAAGCCGATACTTGTTAGCATTGGAAAATGTGAAGGAGGGTGTAAACTTTAACTCTATTTTCATAACTTTTACAACTTTTCCTGCTGATATCAACCTCCCCAAAGGCTATTCATACTACAAAAAAGTCGTATCCAGACGTAGTTTTTCCATGTATGAGATAAAATGTGCCAATTAATCATCTTTAAAGATGCCAGTAGGCAGATATTTTGCAGATTTGCTGTTTTGGAAATGAATACAGTGAATCTGGGCTTTGTTTATGGTCCAAGAGTTAAACTGTAAACTGTATTTAAAACGATGCAGTGGGCTGATATGTAGAAAAATACTGGCAACCACCTCAGCCTCCCAGTGGACACATCTAGACTATCAATTTCAAATTCCTTTGTCACCTTGTTCTTGAGTTATCACATTCACAGTATTTTCAGAAAATTTGACCTGTGACCTTAAAATTGAAGTCACTGAGATTCAAATTTGTTTATCGCAGTTATCGCATTATCAAACTTGATGTCCTTGACAATACCCCATCAGCCTCTTACAGCTGAGGTAAAAAACATAAATAACAATCAAAAAACGTGTTTATGAATGTGTATGAAGAATGAGGGACTTGCAGCAGATGTGCTTGTGTGCAGTTGTCCTGAAAAACGGCTCCACAGGGAGCCCGAACAGGAAAGGGAGTGATGGAGGAGTTCACCATGATTTACAAAGATCAAACAAGCTGCATGAGAAGCACAAACAGTGGCTGCAGTGAAAACGTCTCATTGCTTTGACTGCTTCAGCTTTTGCTTGCTGTCACTTCGCCTCTGCAGAAGGCTGAAGTGCACAAACGGCACGAACAAGAGTAGCACGCACAAACTGGCTGTTCTACATTTTTTTTAAATCACTTTATTCCCATTCCAGTGTAATTTATCTCTTTTTGCATCAATCATGCCTGAAGAATAAGTGAAGCAGACTCACCGCGTTTGCAGGGAAAGCTCGAAGCATGACAGCGTTGAAGCCCTTATACAGAGAGGCCACGCCCTCCTCTCTGATCAGCTCCCGCAGGACATCACGGAAACCGTTGGGATACTTCCCTTCAGGAGCTGAGAGAAAGACACTTTATTAACTTGGTCACAGACAACGTTTTAAAAGACAAAGCTGCTTATACCAGGAGGAGGTCAGGCAGCGGACAGAGAAACAGGACTCATCTTCAGTTTTTCTGACTGATGAAAAATCAGCTTCAAACTTTCCACAAGCTACAGAGCATCCTTACATTTAGCATGAATGTAATTTTTTTTTTTTTTAAATCACTGAACAAAATTAAACTGAAGATGATCTTAAAATACAAAAAGTGCAAAAATCTTCAAATATAAATCAGCAGAATTGAAAAAAAAAAAACAAACTCCAGGATCTGCAGCACTAAACTAGGATGGATACTGATCACAAACACCAACCTGTCTGGAAACGCGACTTGAGTACGTCGGGGGGAATAGCGACAGCCCAGTTACAGATGCCGGCTATCCCTCCTGCAAACAGCACGCTGGGAATACTGAGCTCGTTATGGCTGCGAAGACAAGAGTACAAGTCCCAATGCTCAGATATTTTATATAAACACACAGCTGCAAATGCTGCAGGGCAGAGCAAATATGAACCTTTTTCCTGCAGGTGTCAGGAGATTCTTCAACCACTCATAAGACATGAAGTACATCCCACTGGCTGGAACATCTGAGTTACAAAACAAACACACACACACACACACACACACACACACACACACACACACACACACACACACACACACTGTTTGAACTTCATAATTTTCCACTTTAACACCCCAAACAACTTAAATATGACTACTTTACCCAATGACATTTAATAAAATGGATTAAAGTCATAATTACTTTAATTTAAAGATCAAGTGTTTGACGTTTTCTGAAAGCCTGTAAGAGCTTTCCTTCAGTTTTGAGCCCTCAGATGTGGTTTGACCAAAACTAGAAGAGATCTCGGGTTTTTTGGAGGGTAGCCCTAGTTAGCCGTTCAGGCAGAGATCGCCCTGTGATGGTTTTCATCTTTACACATCAGAGACATGGTGATAATCAGAATGAGTTTCACTGAACTTGAATACAGAAGTATCTTGTTTTTTTGGTTTTTTTTAAATTCCACGTCCTCGGGTGTGCTGGTTTGTTCTTCCTCATGAAAACGTGGTGCCTGTGTCACTCACGGCGAGACTCAGCTGCTGACAGTTTCGTGTGAGTTAGCAGCTAACGTGGCCTCGAGCTGCTTCTCTGCATGCTCCAGAAGTATCTCACGAATAGAGTGTTGGCATTCAAACGCGACCCATCTAAACACTGTCGCAGACCAACACCCAGCAGGACAATGCGCTTCACCACACCATAAACAATGCACAACAGAGAGCCCAAGTCCTGCAAACCACCTAGACCACAACCCCATCAAGGATCCGTGGGCCGCACCCAAACATTCCTGCCCCACAGATACCCCACCCCTCAACCCACAGGACCCGAAGCATCAAAGGCCTACGCCTCAGTGGAAGACACCACGGGACACCCCCACCCCATTTATACTTTTATTTAGTTTTACATTATTGTAATCTTTCTGATACGTTTTTACCTTATTGTGCTATAGAATCTTGTTTCTACCAGTACAAAGATCCAGTTTTTTTTGCCAAGTGAAAAACTTACCAACTCAAACTGAGAAAATAACTGCAGAATTTTGAGATGATATCCAGAAAGTTCAACTTTGTATCTCCAAGATTGTGTTGTTGCTTTTTTGAGTGGCATCCACATGAACTCTTTACCCCAGGAAAGCTTATATATAGAAAACCTTGAAGCTCTTTTCTGAACTAGCACTTTCCGTCATGTTTCATGCTTGCTCTTAGAACAAAATGACTGGATTTGCATCAGAAGGAAAAAATGAGTTTCATACCATTCTTCTTATGTTATCCATTTATACTTTTTCATCGGCTCTAACAGAGGAATCTCCCAACTTTGGGATAAATAAAGTCGATCTGATCTTACACAGTACTGGGAAGGTGGTTTTAATGTTGTGTGGATGAGTGGATAGATGCACACAGTGCGACAGAACAACTAAAGCAACTTTGTTCTTGCTGGCAAAGCAAAAACATCAATTTCACTCATTCTATGTCATGTGGCAGGAGTTTTTCTGATGGTGGTGCTGGTCATGAACCAAACACTGCAACAATGTGGCAGCAGACACAGCGACATTAACACTGGAGGACTTAAAATAGCTTTAAAAACATCTTGGGAAAGGTTACATGAGCATGTTTGTCAGGCCTCCAGGGATTTGGTTAGTAAAACTAAATGTAAGCAGAAAGTTTGTGAAGACATGACATGAAGTGTTAATATTTGATCTACTAAGAAATGAAGAGCAAATAATGAATATTTAAGTAAAGCAGCACCTCTCATGAGGGTCAGAGCGGTGCCTTTGTAGACTCCCCTGATTCCAGACTCTCTGTACAGCTGTTTGACGCAGTCCATGGGTCCTGCGTACTTCACCTCCCCCGTGGAAGCTTGAATCTGCAGACACACACGCATAATTTTACACTTACTGAAGATTTGTTCCAAATAATAACTTCTAACCTTTGACAGGAGGGGCTGAAAGAAATACTAGGCGTTTCCACACGTCGAATCAACTACTCAGGTAACAAAGTGAGAGCAATCAGATGCATGTTTAACCTCTGACCTGTAGGAGACATTTGATGCGCTCTCCAGGAGCCATGATGGCTGTGGTGAACACGCCAGACAACATCCCAGCAGCAAACAGCTGTGGATACCTGCAGGAGACAAGAGAACGGGGCTGATATACTCTCAGAAATCGACCACAGAGCGTCTGACAGGATCAACCCAAACTGTCGCCACCCGTGACAAAGCAATGACCTACGTAAGGATATCATCGGGAGTTCTCTGTTGCAGTTTCTTTCCCAGCCCAAACCCAAAGAAACAGACAGCAAACATGGGCGTGACTCCGATTATGGGGGCTGCCATTCCTTTATAGAGTCCTTTAATACCCTGTAAAGGAAGACGAGGAGGAGGAAACATCAGTTTGAGGACTCAAAAACAATATTTTAGTTAATAAATGCCAGAGTTTGCATCAGTGTGCATGCTCACCTCTTTGGCTAAAGTTTTTTTACAACAGTCTATGGTCCCAGCATACAGGAGGCTCTCGCCAGGTTTGGGTTTTGGTTGAGTTTGTAAACGCACCTGAGAGAGAGGGAGCGAGAAAAGGATGTGAAGTGTGCAAATAACCTGAGGTTTCCATGGAAACGTGCTCTTTTCTTCTTCTTGTGGACTGCGTGCATGATTTAATCCAAACACGACCACCAGATACACAAAGTACACAACAGATTTACATGTAGCTGGTCATTGACTGACTTTACACTTCTCATCGACCTTCTCCTTTCATGTCGTTTCTTCGCTCATGTGTTAAGGTGTGCATCTGCTTTATTTATAAATATTTCTGTAGCCTCCTTTGCAAATCTGAGCACTAGAAAGGACCTCTGTCTTCCTCTGAACCTCCTTATACTGTCTGCTCAAGAGCATGAGTGGAAGAAAAAGGTGGGAATCACAGAGTAACTATCAGTACGACACACTGACCAAGATAACAATGAAATCACTTGTGTAACATGTATCATGATCAGGGCGCACTTCAGAACCTGAAAAGATGATTAACAATCAAAACAGTTTACTTTTCTTAAAAAAAAAAAAATCGATTCATTCATAGTAGTTTCACGTCATATTCTTCACCTGGCTGCAGTTTGACACTGTGCACTCAGCTGGAACAGCGCCCTCTAGTGAAAAAGCCCTGCCTAACTTCAAATCTGATTATTTTAGCTATTTAAAAAGGGTCTGATTAGACTTATCATTTAACTAAAGGCATTTAACACTAAACACCACCAAACCCCAGGTAACTTAGATGTGCTGGTTTACTATCGTGATGATAACGGGAGCTGAAATATTAAAATTGCCTGGTTTACTTTAAAAGGAACTGATGAGGAAGCTGAAAGCTCAGTTGGGTTTCGTTTTAGAAAAAAAAGCAGCTGCTCTGGTTTAGCAGCAGGTTTGACCAGTTTTTGAATATGCAAATGTAATCTGCATGCACGCTGCTGCCAGAGCTCTGCTGGGTATCACAATCTCAGGACTTGGATTTAACACTGGAAACAGTTTCAGATCCCATCACTCTATCCTGTACGGGGAGGTCGGGTGGACACCACCCTGAGAGAAACCCCCCAAAACAACTCCAGTGTCTCCTGTTTACAAAACCATTCTTAATAATCTAAGATGTCATTTATCAAGTGAAACAAGTGAAACCCTGCCTTTGACCTGCCTTTCTACAGAACAGGGAACATGGACCTCATAGTTGGAAGAGACTTCAGAATAGGGCTGTTCATATATCTATCGGAACTCTATTGTTTCATTTTATGCTATGGTTTGTTTCGTGGTGTCGCAAAATAAACTGTTTACGGCAATATTTTTTCATTGTTTTGATGGTCACTGTAGTGGCTATATTAATTTCGTAAAGTTCTTTCTTATATTTTATATAACCACACTATGGACAGACAAGCACCTGTTTTTATGCGTTGTGGTTAGCAACAATCCGCTTGTTTATGGTCCACATAAACCTTTCACAATAAAGCCCAAGATCCTGTTGAGACTTTTCAAAATAAACTGAATCACGTGAAAGAGCAGATTATTTACGGATGAGAATTTAAAAAAGAGCCGCCAGGTGCTAAAAAATAAACCTTAGACTCAAACATTAGAACAGGCTTTTCCCCGCAGCACGCTGTGTAATAAATACAAAGAAAACAGCGGCTGTTACAACTTATGTCTAAAAATGTATCGTTTCATGCATCGGTTAAAACACTCGACTCCAGCTACATGACGCGCAGCTGGAAACACTTCACGCAAGTCGAGCTGCCCGAGATTCACAGAATTTACAGAAAATGTTACATTTTTGTGATTTATATCGTTATCGAACGATAGATGTCTTATATCGGGATATGAGATTTTGGTCATATCGCACAGCCCTACTTTCAGAAGGTTATTGACAAATACGTCACCTTCTGCGCGGTGACGGCATATTTAATGAAAGGTTTTGCTTTTTAGTGATTGGTTATTTTCATATCTTTACAGAAAGAGGTTATGTGAATTAAGTCTAATTTGTATATTTGTGGCTCTCCTCGACTGCTTGTCAAATTATTCTTGGGCAAGAAGCCCGAATTACCCCTGAGGACTCCATCTCAGTCTGTGTGTGATTGTTTGGTAAAAACACTTGGGACAGGGTAGTGCTGTGGTGTGCACTCTTGAACAAGAGGGGGTGTGGGGTCTTTTCCTCCCCAAAACATGCATGTTTGGTTACCGGGATACTCTAAACTGCCCATAGGTGTGAATGTGTTACCCCTGCGACAACCTGTCCCATGTGTACCCCCCTTCTCTGCCTGCGACAGTGAACGCCTCCAAGCCAAACATGTAAAGCTACCTGCTGTGACGGCCCCTCGTGAATAAAGGAGCAGCCAAAAATAGCATGTTGGAGTAGAAAGGAACTTCCCTAAGGACCCATTTTACCTGAAAACATGTATTTTATGAAAGAGATGATGTACACCCAAAATATTTACAGCATAACAGAGGACATGCAATGGGTGGAATTTTTTTTCTACACACTTTACATACAGGCTGTTTCCACTGAATTTAAATGCAAGTTTAGGGCAGCTTGAGATTTTTCATTCATATCAGAATCTGAATGTTAGATATGTACGCATTACTTTTTTTGATTTTAACTGATAATCCATTTGTAATGTAGCGCACTCCCATTTATATAGCGCTTTTCTAGTCTTTAGACTACAAGTCACATGTTAACATCACCTTGTTCTATACACTTTAAGCAATTTATCTACTTCCCCTCCATGGCCAGTGCAGAATCACTAATTAACCTAACATGCATGTCTTCAGGAGCTGAGCTCTTGGAGGAAATTCCACACAGCCAGGCTTCAAACCCAGCACCTTCACCTACTGTGAGGTGACAGCAATACCGTTGCAAGAACCACTTATCCAATTAAAGGGCGCAAGAGTGTTTCTGCAGCTCAGAGATGACCTTTGACCCACTTTCAAGCTGTGAAGTGACTCAGCTCACCTGGAAGCATGCAGGTGGGCTGTTACTGATTTATGGAGATGTTCACGGTTCGCACGCGACATCAGCCCATCATACGAGCTAAAGCTTTATTTATGACGTAGCTTACACCAAAACTTTAACCCTCCACCACCGTGCTGACAGGTGCTATGTGGTGTTTGTGCCTTGTTTGTAACATGGTGTGGTGCATTATAGCCAAACACCACAGGACTTTGTTTCAGCAGTCTTTGCAAGGATAAGCCATGACTTCATGCAGGCTGAAACTGGACAGCACACAGGCTTGATTGAATTATCAGCAGTATTGATCTGATCTTGAGTGTCTGACGCAGTGACAGCCCTCCTGCATGTATCCAGGTGAGCCGAGTCACTTCACAGCCTGAAAGTGGGTCAAAGGTAATCTCTGAGCTGCAGAAACACTCACACTGAACTCACGGTTGTGTTTCACTAACACCCCCGAGGCCTGCACAAAGTGTCCCATACACCTCACACCCTTGCTGTGTGTCTAATACATGCACAGCACGGTGGCAAATAAACCCACGCAGCTGTTTATTGTTTACTTTGATCGTGTCCAGTGGGTGTCCGGCGAAGACCAGGCAAACCCCTCCAAAGCCTCCAGCGAAGAAGTTCTTCAGCGGGCTGATCGGCTGCGGCTGCTTGGACATGTTTACAGTCTGCAGGAAGGAAAGCGGAATGAATGAAGCGCAGAGGAAACACAGAGGTGCCGGAGCCAGCCGCTAACACCTCACCTGCTCGGGCTTTCCTAAGGGAGAGAGACGGATATCTGCGAGAGCTGAAGCCGCTCCGGTCTGCTGGACCTTTGACCCACTTTACCCGGACCGATCTGACTGCAACACTGCTGCACTCCTGTGCGTTTCTGTTTGTTGTCCGGCGGAAATGGTGAGCATTCTTCTTCTACTGGTTTTTATCAGACTGACTACTCGATGCACACAAGTACTCCTGCCCTCTGCCGTTTAGTATTCAAGCTCCTGACATCTTTGTAACCCTTTAAAGAAATAATTGTCAGAACATGGCTTAAAAAGTGTTTAAGGAATCTTCTGACAAAATTTGAGTGTAATGTTTGCTATTTATTCCTTAAAAAATGTATTATAAATGTACACTTTGTTTCATTTTTTTTACATTGATGATGTAGAAGTCTCAAAAACTGATGGATCAAAGATGATACACTTGTCTTGTATTTCAGTGAAGTGAGAAGTGTTGGAGTCTCAAACATGGTAAATGTGTTTTCTAAGTGTACTCACCTGCCACTTCATTAGGTACAAGTGTTCAGATGCTCCGTAATTCAACTATCTAATCAGCCAATCACATGGCTGCAACTCAGTCCATTTATGCCTGTGGGCATGATCAAAATGACCTGCTGAAGTTCAAACAGAGCGTGAGAATGGGGAAGAAACAGAGTGTGGCCACCTCTCGCTCTCTTTTCTTCCAGCGTGTCTTTTGATCTGTCCTACTTAGTTACCTCACCACCAACCGGCCTACAGTTCACACAGGCTGACTAAAACTGGACAATAGAAGATTGGAAAAATGTCTAATGAGTCTAATGAGTTTTGATTTCTGCTGCAACATTCAGACGGTTGGGTCAGAATATAATGAAAGCATAAAAGCTGTAACGGTGTAGGGAAAATGTTCTTTGCACATTTTGGATCCCTTTGTGCCAACTGAGCATCGTTTAAACACCACAGCCTGGTTTGGTATTGTTACTGACCATATCCATCCTTCTATCACCCCAGTGTTCCCATCATCCAGTGGCTGCTTCTACCACGATCATCATGCCGCAAAGCTCAAATCATCTCAAACTGGTTTCTTGAACATGAATATTTCACTGTTTTCAAATGGCCACCAGATGCATCCAACAGAGCACCTTGAGGATGTGATGGAACGGGAGAGTCTCACCACTGATGTGTAGCTGACAAATCTGCAGCAACTCTGCGATGCCGTCATGTCAGTATGGACCAACATCTCAGAGCAATGTTTCCAACACCTCAGTTGTGCAATAATGTTTAAAATAAATTGAATACAATAAATATAAAACAAATACAATAATTAAATGATTCTGAACTCTGAATAAAACAAACAAACAGCCAAATCTGACTTCAACATTTGTTGTGTCGTTAGTGCAGTGAAGACTGTGAATGAGGATATTCTGCCCCGCAATCACACTCTCAAAAATACAGTTCACTGTTAAAATAGAGCTTTATTAGTTTCATTATAACACAGCCGCAGCACATTTGCAGACAAAGTGAATCATGGAGACGTTCACCACTCGCACGCGCACAAAGGAACGCACATACACCGTAAAGAGACACACACAGTCAACCAGAGAATGAAACACTCACACTAAACGTCTGATATCACCTCTGGATCGTGTCAGGAGAAGCAATGCCAGAGATTAAAAATCAGATAATAATGAACAACATCATCACTACAGTGTTGAGAGGAGGGGAAAAAAAACAATCAGGGGGAAGGTATGAAAGTATTTAAACCACAGTGAGATCAAATAAATGTCCTGCATTACAGTTCTTCTTCTTGACTTTAAGTATGAACATGAGAAGCTGGAAATCAACAACACTGATAATGTAATAACACTCCTGCCACAGCTCACAAGCCAGTTGTCAGAATTTTGCTTTACTGCAGCACAGAAGCTGTAAACGGTCGATGAGGCGTGATGCTTGAGGAGCTTCGCTTTTGCAGGTACAGAGCGAAAAGCTGTGAGGAAAGTACCAGAGCGAGAAGAGACTCGATAATAAGCAGCGGCAGCTTAATCAGCAAAAAGCTTAGTATCGGCAACGCGCGAGTCAGACTGTGCTTTTCTCGCCAGAGAAGTAAACTTGCTCAAGTTGTTCTACTCGTCTTAAATTAGGATGGAGGATATGAATAAAAGAGGAAGTCCGTTTTAAGAGTGCGGTGACCTGTGGAGAAAATATCGCTGTCAGTAACACACAGTAGTTTGGTCCCACTAAAAGGGAAGCACGTAAAGGTTCAAAGCTTTCTCTCCACGCTGAAGCTGTGGCCTCAAATCATCTAACGTAAGCACTGATTTGCCTTCCTGCTATAAATCTGTAAACTGCAGTCAGTTTGGTTAGAATAGAGTTTACCTGTGGTTATTAGTCAGTTAATTTCAACAATACTTTTAGGTGCATGCAGTTAGTCCACGTAAGCTTCACAAGGACATTATTGCTAAGGATTCGCTTTGAGATGAGCTTCAAGGATTGGCCACTTACTAATTCACCAAATATGGCACAAACCTTTTGTGCATTTGTCAGATTTCTTCCTTCTTAAACACTCACACACTCTCACACACTCATTATTCAAATAACACTCAGCATCCCACGCACGCTGCAGCACTGGAGTAAACACCGGCTTCTCTCAGCACGGGCCGGCGCGGGGTACGAGTCGTCTTCAAACGTCCGCTCTTCCTCTTTTAATCTTTACCGTACCTCGCCGCAGTAGCTGGGAGCAGACTACAGTTTGTGATACTGGCACCGGTTAGTCCTGGTTCTCGCAGATCTGTGGGAACTCCTTGTAGATCTGCTGCACGATCAGCTTATCCATCTGTTTCGCCGTAGCGCTCCCTTCATCCTCGCCGGGATCTTCTTCCTCCCTGAGAATCCTCTGCAGCGTCCCCTGCAGATCCGACAGGCGGTGCCGGTGCTCGAGGTAGTCCGTCGAGCGCATTATGGAGTGCATGAGGGAGAGATACTCCATCCGCAGCTTCACAGGGAGGGACAAGGAGAAAAAATAATCATGTGCCTGACAAATATGGATGCAATGCATCCATGAAATATGATTTCCTCCTTTTGTTTGACAGTTTGACTTAAACGTTTTGCCTTTGAATCCCGTAACCCAAACAAGCAAACAACAGAATCACCCCTCTCTCTCTTTCCAGAGCCACAGTGGCCCACTAAAGCCCACTTCCTTATCAGCAACTTAATTACATCAGCAGCTTTCAGTGTCCCACCTTGTCACCAGGTGAAAGGTCAGATATCTGTCGAACGGCGATGTCGATCATCACCATCATGTCGGTGCGGTAGAAGATGTCGGCAGTCTCTCGGCTGGCGAAAACATCCTGCAGGAACTTGAGCACCGAGTGCGGTGCAGGCGGAGTGTGTTTGAACATGCACACGGGGTCGTCTGGGGGCGGGAAAGGACATGAAAAATGTAAAAAAAAAAAAGAAGACGCATGAAGAATATTTATGAAGGATAAAGTGAGGACGCTCCCAAAAATAGTTTCTTTTACCGCCTCTGTTCAGGAGCAGCAGCACTTTCTCTGAGAGGATCTTGACGTTTTTCTGCTTCAGTTCGTTCATGATCACGTTGTTGCTGGGAGCTTGACACAATCAAGCAGCACAACTATTAAACTTCTTTCTACGTAAACCCATTTCAAGGTAAAAATGATCCAGAGAACACTGAAATTATGGCCTTGCTCCATTTGTTATAATTACAAATAAAACCAACTCCTTCAGGTTCCTGCTATGATTTGTACAAAAACGCTGATAAAGGCATCTGTGGAGGCCGTTCTCACCTGTGTGGTGCAGGTTGAAGGAAAGCACGAGGTTCAGGAAGATGTCAGGCAGCTGCTCTGTGGGATCAGAGGGATGCCCGTCCTCCACCACACCCAGCAGAAACTGAACAAACTCGGCATTCAAGTGTTCTGCAAGCAGGGAGAGTCCAGTGTTTTTTATTAGAGTGATACAACATGAAGTATGGTGACATTCCTGTTGGAATGTCAAAAGAGGGAATGTTGGGATTCAGAGATTCTTTTATTGCTACCATATAATTTGCCTTATGAAGAATGTATTAATAACATGTTTTACAGTATCATTTATCAGTAATATTTCCTACAGGGTTTATATTGCATTGAATATGTCTGTCATCACATTGACCTTTCTATTTTTACAGGTTGAGTTCATTCTATACACAATGCATAAATGTGCTTGGTTAGAGTTGATGTTCCATTCTAGAAGGTTTTAAGCTTCACTGGTGAGAGTGTCCAGATGATACATGCTGAGGGGAGATGAGAACATAGCAGGTTAATTGCATGCACGCTTACGATACACATATTAATCTAGTAGCAGGTCTGAGCGAAGGCCTAAGCGTCTTCTGCTTCTTTGAGACTGGCTGCAAAGTACTCTACTTAGTGATTAATGACGAGGGTCCATTATTAGCTCTCAGAGATGCTGAGACCTGAAGTTATTACCCTAAAAGGCAAGTAATGTAGAAAAGGGAAGTTATATGTCGGTGTATGGTTATTAGAAGTGTACGTGATGTACCCTTGTCTGCACGGGTTGAACTTTTGCCCGTCTGTCACCATGTATTTTTGAACTGTATTGACGTAGGTGTGATATTTTACCCTATAAAACCAGAACCCAGTGTATTCTTGTCAGAGCAAAACAATCCGTATGCTGATGGTTGGTTGTTCTCCTGTGATAATAAAACTCATCGTTTGATTGCACTTTTCCGGAGCCTCCGTCGTTTGTTGTCTGGTCTGAAGTTGATCGATCTCGCAGCACTGCACACAATAGCCTTTAGGCTGAGCTTTTAAATCACACGTGTCAAACTTCTTGATGTGTTTAGCTTGAATAAGCCTCTCATAATGTGCTGGAAATGATGACAAAAGCACAGCCAGGAAGCTGAACTCAAAGCACTGCTTTGTGTCACACAGCAGATTCATCCAATGATGAGAGAGCAGACATACCGTAGTGATGATATGGAACCTGCTCTCCCATTGAGAATATCATAGTTAGCAGCAAAGCTGTGTAGCACATCTTCTGGTGTTCTGAAGGAAAAACATAAAAAAAAAAAAAGAGTGAATCAGACAAACGTGGGTAACTTTTAACTGAACTATAAAACAAGAGGAACTGCAATGAGTGACATTTTCACCTTGTGTGTCAGTCTGAAGATCTCTTGCCAGCTCCATGGGGAGGATGGAGTTGAGAAGGGCGGAGATGAGAGCAGCATCCAGGCTGCACATCGCCCCAAAAACTTTGAGCAGCAACAGCCGCAAAGACACACGGTGCTCCTGCACGAAGGCGACAACGAGACCGGATCACCACACAACATGCACAACAACAGTAAAGCTCTGACTGAGGTCAGCCAGGCTGAACAAGGGCGGCTCTGACAGATGCTTCACACAGATATCCAACTACACAAACACGAACATCGTGCTGATTTTGGGCTTTTAATAGTTTCTTTGAACTGTTTGTCCAGAGTCAGATGATTGTACAGCACAGACCGGACACTTTTGGAAGCCATCAAAAAGCTTCTGGAACAACTCTGGGCTCTTCTTCTTGGAAGAATTGATAAAGTTCATTTAAACTGGTTGGTTCCTGGCATGGGCTCAACTTTTAGGTGCAGCAAATGATTAATAGGGTTATGGTCAGGCCTTTGAGAAGCTTTTCCACATGACTAATTCTAGCCTGTTTTAGCCAAAACCAGCGATCAGTGTCCTGTCCGAAAACCCGGTTGTGTCCAAGTTTCAGTCATCTAGCTGTTGATTTGAGGTGAAGTTGAAGAATTTGGAGGTAGTTGTCCTCCTTCTTCTCGAACTGAAGAAGCTTCTCGGATGAGAGGTGAAACGTCTTCAAGCAACTTAAAGAAGTCCAGACGCTTTTCTTTGCAAGCTCCTTTGACTACGATGACCTGGATGACTGAGAACCTTCACAGACATATTGTCCTCCTTCGTTATTCCATCCACTTTATGCAATGTACCAATACCACTGGAAACAAAACAGTCCAGAGCGTGATGCTACCACCACCATGTTTGACAGCTGATCATCAAACGTTTCTCTAGAAGGTTTTCCCGTTGTTCTGAGTTAATCCAGCGAACGCTGTCAAACGAATCAATTTTTACGCAGGCAAAGAGAAACTACCAGTCGTATCAGTCATGATACAATCACGTTATGAGGCCTTGGTCTTTGCAAGTTAAAAAGCACTGTAGGACCTTCAGCACTACTTATTAAAAGATTACAGATGTGTATCTATACTTTTGACCTTCAGAGAAAATACAAAATAAATCCAAACTTGTTGAACCCAGTTCTTGTTTTTTAAAGCCATTAAAGATGTATGCTGTACAATCATTCCATCCTGGTAAAAGGAGAGTTTAAATAAATAATTAAAAGCCCAAAATGATGACATTCAGTGTAACTTCTTACCAAAAATATGAAAAATATCAAACACACAATATTTGCCGCAGTTCTTTCTGAGGCATCGCGACATTTTACGGTTGATGCTTTATTTTTATTTGAGTCAAACATCAAATCCTTTGTTGTGTTCACATCACATCTCACCATCTGATAATAGGAAACCAGGGACAGCACGTTCTCAAAGTCGTTGGCCTTGCACATCCTCTTACACACCTCTGGATCTGCATCGGTCTGAGGACACAAAGCAAAGGCAGTCACATTACATAACAATGAAACTTCATAATCCCCAAACAATCAGACTCCCACACATCGCAGGAGCGCCATTAACAGCTCATCTGGGCATCCCACTGTGGCTCAGCACAAACTGCCAACAAAGCTCATTCAGCAGCCTGAAGCGGTTCCAGATTCAGTCTTTAAGTGCGTCGCTGGATTTGGGAGCCGTCTGAGCCGCTCTGATCCCATCAGACGCGTCTGGTATTTACTACACAACATCTGGACGCGTCCTGGGTTCGCATCACAGGCTTATCAGAGGAAATGTTCACATCACAATCATAACAACAGATCAGTCCTGTCTACTAGGTATGTAAAAACACATTGAAAAGCTTCCCTCTCCTGACCTAAATCCACTTCCTTCCAGTTTCCTTGGATGTTTGCTCTTCTTCTTCTTCTTGCTTGTTACAGTTTTATAAATGAATCCCGTTGGCATATTTAACAGAAACGCATACCAGTATCTTCAGCAGCTCCTCGAGGTAGCAGGCGATGAGAGCGTGATCTTCATGAAGCGCCCAGCTACGCTGCTGGGAGTCGTCCCGGTGACGGGCGAGGTCGCTGAAGATCACCTCCAGCCGCTGTTCATCGTGACACACCTGGCCCTGCGGCAGCGCCGCACTCAGGTCCTACAGAGACGGATAAGAAACATCAGCACACGCCTGCGTTTGTTTAACCCGTTACAGCGAACACACAGGCTCACACTAAAGGACAGACGAAACAACACTTTTGTTTTCTGT
This sequence comes from Mchenga conophoros, assembly GCF_057382185.1. NCBI lineage: Eukaryota > Metazoa > Chordata > Actinopteri > Cichliformes > Cichlidae > Mchenga > Mchenga conophoros. The sequence continues at coordinate 20,845,780 of NC_140530.1, forward strand.
TTAGTGGATGGCTGGAGTTGTATTTCAGGTCACCTGGCTTTCGCTCTCATGTTTCTATGTTCTTGTCTCCATGAAGAGAGAAAAACATTTATTTTCTAATCGTTTCACTGCATTTGAAACCTTCCAAAGAGAAGCCTCCTTCTTCCTTTTGATCAGAGACACACGAGCAAAGAATTTACTGGAACCCTTTGACTAAAAACACCCAAATAAAAAACTATTCCCCACTGCTGCTGTAACATAAAGAAAACCATCACTATTACGTATCTCCAAACAATTATTAGTTATGTCATCCTTAAATATAAAAACATTTATCAGAGCAGCTTTAAAGGTGAAGACCAGAGTTTTTTCTTGGTGTTTGTGTTAATCATCTTGGATGTGCGCTAACGGAAACACACAGGGCCGAGCTAGAGGTGGCTGAGTTGAAAGATTTTCATTGGAGGTTAAGCGGGATTAGAAACGAGTCCATTGGAGGGACGGCTCAGGTCGAGCGGTTTGGAGGCAAGGCTGAGATGGATACAAAAGACACTGAAGAAAAGAAGAAGACCTCAGAAAAGATTCATGGATGCAGCGAAGGAGGACGTGCAGAGCAGTGGTGTGCCAGAGGAGGATGATAGGAAGGCAGATGACCTGATGTGGTGACCCATAAAGGAAGAATCCAATGAAGTCGATGAAGATCTTGGATGTGTGCGGGCAGCACAGCTGGGCACATTGACGGTTGTTTTATAAAGAGGCTGTCCTCCGCAGTTCATTAAGAAAGCATTAAAGCCAGCATGAACTGATGAGCCACAAAATTAAACTGGTATTTATCTGGATTTTACCAGCACTGACCCCCATCCCCCCCGTGGTAATGGCACTGGCGCGAGTCCTGGTCCAGGAAGCAGGTTTAGTGAAATTTGATTTTTTTAAACACAGTATGAGACTTAACTCTGAGCTAACTCTGAATCTAACCAGCTTTCTGGCAGGTTTGTGTCTGCTCCCTCCCCTCCGTTGCTGAACCTGAAACATCTATCTGACATTCAGTTTCATTTCCTCACTCACACGGTCCACATCAAAGCTCATATCACAGCTCACAGATGGCATCTTGTTACAATTTATATAAATATTTGAGTCAAGACTGTGCACTGATGCGCTGAGACTCTAAAATGGGAAGAAATGTGGTTTAAAGTGGGACTTTGAATCCAGGCTGCAGGTGGTCTGAACCTTTGTGGCAGCATTTCATCATAAAACAGATGACAGGCTGGAAGAAAAAATTTTAAACGCTGTTGAGAACAATAAAAAAAAATCTAACAATATTTACTTTAAACCCTAAGATCCTTTCCACTACAAATCACCAAAATCAGTCTTCCTGATTTCAAAGGTACATGAGCTGCGTCTCATCTGCCACGTTCTTCGTCCCTCTCAGCTGAATAATGATATCCGAGGCTTTAATACTTCTATCATGAACATTTAAGTTGGGCGTTGACACTGAATCATTTCTCTGCTCCTGCTCTTTCTTCATCACGGTCCGCATCGGCACAAATTAACATTCCACTGGATTCTATTGGACGCTCTTCATCTACCTGTTGCCATGGTGAATCCTACATGTGCTTAACTCGGGGTGAACATACTCTGAGTTGACTGATAAGATTTTCTGGAAGTGAGAACTCAAGTTTCCCATCTCAGATTTAAATGTTTGATTCAGAGTTTGTTAAACCTGCTTTCTGGAATTCCCAATCAGGATCACAATCAAAGCCATGGAGTAGAACAAACCAGACCCACGAAGGCTCCACCCCCTTGAGTCCAGCTGATCTGCTGCCAAACACCACAGGACAGCACCCTACTCACGTCCTGAGAGTTCGAAGTTGCCATAGCAACACAAGGCAGGCTGTTTAACACTGTGGCTGACTAATTTTGATTTTGTTTGAACTTCTTCTTCTAAGTTGAGTGTTTTACATATTAAAACAACCTGATGAGACCGCAGACTATTCGAGCTCTTCGACAGGATGTGTGCACACATGTCAGCGTGTAAACACAGGATGGAGCCACAAGTTGGCATCTACTGGGATTTGGGGTCACATTACCCACTCCACCACAATCTCCACCTGACAGCAGTGGAAACAGAAAAGCGTGACGCTTGTATCTAAAGATGTGTGAGTGATCCTGTGTGAACTGCCCTCGCTGCTAAATGCAGCGGGAGCTGAAACTCTAAACGACTCCGGCGTTCTGCTCTTAAACTGGCTGGGCGCCAGTGTGCTGGAGCCACGCCATGTGATGAAAACAAATCTGACCTTGCTCTCCACCAACGAGACGAGGACTTGCTCCAAAGCGGGGGAGGCCTGCGGCAAAGTGGTCTGCAGATGGGCGACCACCACGCCGACGGCGACCCGCGACAGCTCGTAGCTCAAGCCCGTGTTCTTTCGCACCAGCTCGATCAGTTCAGCTCCAATGGTCATGGGAACCACCTCAGAGGTCGAGGAGCTGCCAGGAGGGTTTTCAGCAACAGACGGGGGGGCGACGGGCCACTCAGGCTCCCGCTGGTCCTCCTCAGCAGCAGGAGCAGCAGGAGCAGCAGGAGAAGCAGGAGCAGCAGGCTGTGGAGGGGTGCTGCGCTGGGAGGGTGGGGTAGGCTGGGGGGGCTGCGGTGCGGGGCTTTTCTTTGCAGGAGCCGGCTGAGGAGACAAGTCAGAGGGCAGCAGGTCCGGAGGCGGCCCGGGGGGCTTGACACGGGACGGCACAGGAGGAGGAGGGGTGCTGGAAATACTTGGCAGACTGACTTCAGAGGAGATCGGAGAGAGGGAGGAGCCCGTGTCTATGGAGGTGGTGCTGATCGAGAGGGAGGGAGCAGGGGACGAGGGAAGAGAGGACACTCTGGAGGGGACCTCTGGCTCTGCTGAGAGAGAGGAAGAGAGCTCCAGTTACAGAAAGGAGAGCGCAAACAGGAATGACTAAGAATAGAGCTGCAGGAGCGAAAACACTGAGAGCGTAATCTGTTTTTAGGTGACGAGTGCAAGGCTTAAAGTCACCTGGACGCCGGTGGTTCCTCTGCTTTTCAGGGGGAGGCGGAGTGATCGGAGCAGCACGCCGGGCCTGAGGTGGCACCTGATGGAAGGGACGGAGACAACAAACATGTCATCTCGCGGTCCAGGAGGAGCACAGCTGGCTGATGGAGATTTAACTTCCACAGCTCAGCATTAACATTGAACTCAGAGAACTAATCTTTTTAAGATAAAATAATCTCATCAAACACTCAAAAATATCCACAGAAAAAATGCATTCGCGTTCCTATTTTTCTATAAAATTAGATATTAAAAAAATGGGTTTTTTGATGCGGTGATATTTTCTTTTGTGCACAGATTATTCTTATTCTCAAATTAACATTTCATCTTTTCTTCACAGAGGAGAAAGATCCAGATTCACGTTGTTGCTCATCTTTGCTGCCACATGCAGACATGCCTCACAAAAAATGTGTTTACAGCAAAGTCTATCCATGAACAGATGGTGAAGCACTGCGTGAGAAAAGGAGCAGGAATGATAAAAATAAGTAACTAATGCGGTTTATTGGTATTAACGTGTTGTCTATTGTTACAAAATAATTATGGGTCACAGTAATTACCAACTAGTAGCAAAAAAAAAAAAAAAAAAAGGGCTCACAAACAAAGCTCCCACATTTCAGGTCCCTTGTGAAACCTGAACAGCACATATTAAAAAAGATTAATGGCACAATCACAAAGACGACCAAGTGTACTTACAATTATACTAACAAAAATAATAAAAAATTGTTGGGTTAAAAAAATGTTGTGTATAAAATCAAGACAGACACTGAAAGCAGGTCACGCTGTGGAGGAACCAATGAGCAGATCAACCTGTTGTCTGAGCTTCATGAAAACTCATTTACACTCCGGCTAATATCATCGCCTTTCACAAATAGATCAGTACTGGGACACGCATTATAATGCAAAAAGTCTTGAGGAACGCCTCATTCGTTATGTGCTTGAAATGCACCTGAAAGTCAATATTTGGTATCATGGTTCTAATACAGCAAGTTTCTCAAACTGCTTTATACAACATGCCTCACAGACCCATTCATACAAGCACTTTTTTCTACAGTTAAGTGCTTTCTGTCTGACATTCACACAAATTCATACTCCCATGAAGGCATTACAGAGCAACTCAGGGTCAGTATCTTGCCCAAGGATATCTGGCATGCAGACTGAACCACCGGCCTTCCTATTAGCACAAGACCTGCTCTACGTCCTGAGCCACAGCCGCCTCTTCAGCACAGCCTGAACTCTCTTAGTCAAACTTTCTTCTAGTTTCTTTAAGCAGTCTTCAGGAATAGTTCTCCAGGCTTCTTGAAGGACATTCAGAGCTCTTTTTGGCTGCCTTTTATTTGATTCTGTCAAAGTGATCGCACACAGCTTCAGTAATGTTGAGTCTGAATTTGGATTCATCGCTCCCTCCGCTGTTGCCACTGATTTTTGATGGATCAACTGCAGAGCCAGATGCATTGTTCAGGTACTGTGCCAGGTCTTTGCTGCATTTCTGTTGGCCATGACTTTCAGATACTGTTCATCAGCTGTAGATAGATTTTTTTAATACCTGACACTTCCTCTTTTATTCTTCACCTGTCCAGTTTCCTCATATTTATTAAGTACACACTAACTGGTTCTTTCCTGTGTTGTCTGTTATATGTAGACACAACGGTGGTTCATCCTGTGAGTTAGGTGCCTTTTGTATGCCTGAATGATTCACAGTCAGGTTACAGGTAAAAGGATTGAACTAAAAATAAGTTAAAAAAAACAGCAAATGTTCAAAGAGAAACTCTAAAAGACCTTTAGAAAGCCTGGAGAACTATTGCTTAAGACCACTTAAAAAAACTTCGTCTGACATCTTGAAAGCAAAATATAAAGAAATGAGGAGTGGCTCAAGACTTTTGCACAGTGCTGCATGATACACAAACACCAGCATGAAACTTTTCTTCATTTTTTTTCAGAACATTGTTTAGAAATGCGACCCGACAGGTACAGAGCGGCTCTGACTCCACTCTTTAAACTCCTTTTTCGCAGCACATGCACCAGAGCAGCATCACAGCTGAGCAGACAATAATAAACAATAATATTTATATGTATATATCAGATTGATTGCCATGCCCTGCACCTCTTGCATGCACCGAGGCTTTTTCATGTTAATAATTCACATTTATATTAACAGATTAATTGGAGCATGAGGTAAGAAAAACTGCACCTGCTTGTTACCTGATAAAAACCCTGTTGTCCTTGCATACTGTCCATGCTTCCTGATAACGGCACGCTTCCCTGTCGCTGATAGTCTCTGCTAAGGCCATTGGGTGGAGGAGGGGTTTGACTGAGCGATATCTCACTGCTGGAAGATGGGAGGCCCTGTTTGTGACTGGCGGAGGACGAACTTCGCCGAGCGAGGGTCTCCTTTCTGTGATGGATGAGCTTTCTGCGACAGAGGAGGGCAGCGATTCAAACACAGCACACAGAGAAACACTGAGCTGCACCATCTCCATAAAGAGCTTCACTCACTGCAGAACATCCCGCTGCTCCAGATTGTATTTGCCTCCATTCTTTAAGGCCACATTGTGGATTCCTTCGATCGCTCTGTCGATGGACTGCAGTACCTCATCCTGCTCTGGAGCCTGAGAGAGAGAGGCGGGGGATAAACTCAATGAAATATTAAGTGGCATACAAAATGATCAAAACCGGGCAAGCCATATGGCTCTGAGGGTGAGACAAACTGGGACGGTTATCTAACATAAACAGCCTTTTAACCAGAGTCACACATGCTCACTGAGGCTGCACATTCAGGCCAATGTCATTAATTACAGTCAGCGCTCCTCTCCTGTGAGACACTTTTTTTTCTTTTAAATAACATGCTCTGACTAGTTCACTATGAGTCTGGAGACTGCTGAGCTCATCTGGGTGTGACTGAGAGGGAATCAAAGTTATGTGGAAGGAACAGCTACTTTTGAAAACAATGAGAGAGCAGAAAAGGAAAATGATACACAGTCACAGGAGGAGATTAGTTAATCTGAGCAGAAACAATGGCTCTGTGTGGCAGAGGTGGTGGCCTTGAATCTGCTCTATCTCTCATCCTTACTCAGTATTTCCCCTTGTCATCCTCTTATATTGCATCCTTTCCTGACTCTTTTCCTGTCCCATCCTCCTGCAAGCTCCTCTCTGTCGCAGTCAGCAACTGCAGTGCAGGAAGAAAAAAAGCCACCCCATGTCCCTCCATACTGCAACCTTTGCAATAATTTATGGCTTATTATTTCGCAAGCATGCATTCCCCCACCCTGACACCCTCAACATGGCTTGCACTGCAGCACATATAGCGGTACACTGAATCCGTCTGATCGCATCAATTCAGCCGCTTTACTACGCATTCCCTGGATTTCACGTCACCCCAGGGTGCAGCTCGGTCACTGATGCCATTCACTGAAACCAAAGAGGGAAAGTGAGCATTGCAAACATTGTTTTTACCTGGATTTTTTCGATATACGAGGCGGGGATGTAGCCGGTTTCCCCCGAGCTGCAGTGGGACCCCAGCCACCAGTGTTTGTTGCTCCTCTCCAGGATTAAAAAGCTTTCTCCGGCCGCGAAGTGCAGCGAGTTGGGCTCCGAGGATCGGAAGGCGTACAAAGACCGGTACATACTTTAATGACACTTTAAGACAGCGAAACGACCCGATAACGACAGAGAAGGGTTATCTGGAGATAAGCAGTGCCCGAGTGCCGAAATCTGCTTTGCTGGGGATGATTTAAAGCGGCTACGAAGGCATGTCTATTTACAATGCAGCTCGGATCATCTGACCCGACTGTTACCGTAAACACCGTAGGAGGGCGCTGTCACATCCCACCGAACACGCCCCCCAGACATTTTAATCAAAGACAGAGCTGACTTAGTATTTTATTTTATATCAACTTCATTGAAATTTCAGCTAAATACGGATAACACCCGACATATAGGCGACAAAAACGGAAATAAAAATGACATTAATATTTTAATATCTATACTTTTACGTAAGAGTTACCTCCATGCGTATGTAACCAACTGTTAGCCGTTATCCCGTTAATTTCGCCCTCTCCCCTTTTTTTTCCTTCAGTACGTATTATTATTATTATTATTATTATTATTGTGCATCTGATTAACTTAAATGCGTGATGTAAACAAGATAACGCGATGTTTTTTTTTAAAGAATAAACAAAAAAGGAATAAATGAAAGATGTTCGACTTTGCATTACACAGCACCGGAAACGAGTGCCTGGTGTTACACTGTGTTATGCCCCCCAGCCTGCCACCGGTTGGGTCATTTCTCCATTTCTCTGTTAACATGGCCACTGCTGCGGTTTTTGCCAGATTTCTCCTTCAGAAATCAACCCAGGGCTTTCTGTTCTCCTCCAGAGCGGTGCCCGCTTTCAGGAGGTAGGGCGGTGTTTCGTTTTAAGGCTCACGTTTCATTAACTTACATTGTCAAAGTATTTATGAGCATACAACCTGCTATTGTTTTGACTATTATTTGTTGTTCAACACCAAGTAGTCACCAAGTTTCTTTAAGAAGTTTTTTTTTTTATCCCGCAAACCATCTAAATCTAATTTGACTGTGATATATAAGGTAAAAGATCATATCCTTATATTAAAGAAGCTTAGCGGCTTAATGTTTGTCATGCCTAAAATGATTTTAAAAAAAGGTAATAGAAATTATGCAAGCTTATGTCATGAATGAACTGACTGCTTTATAGGACCCTTTGATATGGTATCACAGGGCAGCATATTTTATAGTTACACAGCATGAAGCCTGAACCTGAGCACTATAATGGCGAGGAAATGTGACTTGGTGTCAGATTGTCAGGCTAGTCTGAATATTTCAGAAACTGCTGGTCTACTGGGATTTTTCCACACAGCCGTTTCTAAGGTTTGCAAAGAACAGTCCAGAAAAAAAAATCCTCTGACTAGCAGTTCTCTGGATGAAAATCCCTTCTTTTTGTCAGAGGTTGCAGGAGAATTGTAGGAGAATGGCCAACTTTGTGGTTGACAGAAAGGCAGCAGTAAATCAAATAACCACTTACTGCAGCCGAGGCATGCAGAAAGGCATCTGTAAGTACACAGTATGTCGAACCTGGCATACTTTTGGCCACCTAGTACCAGCTGAGCATCATTTAAACATCACAGTTACCAGATCTCAGTCCATTAGAGCACTTTTGGGATGTGATGATGGTGGTGTTGCACTCTTTGTTTTGTTTTTTTTTGCAATTTTTGCACACTTGCACTTTATGTAATCATGTATTGATTGTCTGTTATATGTACCACCATGGTCTTGGAGGAACGTTGTCTCGCTTCACTGTGTATTGTACCACTACACATGATTGAAATGACAATAAAGCCACTTGACTTGAGTGTAACTATGCAGCTGATGGGGAAATTTAGATCAACCTAAACTGCAGTTCATCCAGGTTTAAATTTGAGATTATTCTTATTTATTTATTGCGTTTGTTCATCATATGGAGGACCAACACTGATGTTTTGTGCAAGAAGGGTACGATCAATTTGTGCAACAGAATGCTGGAGCTCTTCTCTTAGCCTGTTGTCTGCTGGCAGCATTAGTGCCAGATATGCCAGCAGGACCAACAAACAAATTCACAAGGCTGGAACCATCATTGGTCAGAATCTGGAGCTGTCTGAGTCACTGAGCGACAGGAGGTCACTGAAGAAACTGCACGTGGACAACCCACCACACCCGCTCCACTCCACACAACAGAGGCAGCAGACCTCTAATCTACTACTATCTCATACCTACCTGTCATACATGCTGTTTCCCGGGCTTATATTGCCAGTCGCACTGCTAAAAGCCGCTGGTGAGACTCCATCTGACCAGAGAAGCTCAGAATCAAAGAAGTGCTGATCTAGCTCAGTTTTCTGGAATAGCCTGGAAAGAAAGTGTGACAGCAGGCTAACATTTGCTGCAGCTCCTTAGACGAGCAGATATTTTGGCTCCTGGCTTGCAGAACGAGGCCTAAAGCTTTTGGCTCACATCCTTATCAGTGGGTTGGCGTGTAAAGTGGGCCGTTGGGCAGCAGGTCCGTGGTGCAGCCTGTTTTTTGAAATTCAAAGTGCAAAGATTTCTATCTGTTTCACACCCACAGTTTTTCAGTACTATAGAAAACAATTGCTACTGTTTATGGTTCTGGTTCTAACTTACTGTGGGGGTCTTGTTGTCTTTCTTTAGCCCATTTTTGTCCCGAGCTCATAGACTGGAACCCTCCGATGACGAGTTGTACCAGCGCACCACAGTCTCTGTCATGCAGAAGGATGTAGACAATGGGGTCCTCGTCCACAGCTACAGTTCTGCAGGATTCAATATCGATGGAAACAGGGTGTATGGGCCTTGTGCCGTGCTGCCTCCTGCTATCCTGCAGTGGAAGGTGAAAGTGCTTTCCAGTCTGTCCTTGCAGTTTGTGAAAGTTTATGAAATTCTCTCTTTTTTTTCTTTTTTTTTTGTAGTTTATTTTAACAACTATATATGTGTGTGTTTTCTCTCTCTGCAGATTGGAAGTTCGAAAGATATCACAGAAGAAAGTGTTTCACTCTTCCACATGCTTGAACCAAAAATAGGTACCAATATACGCACTAAAGCAGACCTTTAAACAGATGACTGATGATTTTGTCAATTCTGCAAATTGAACATTACAATAATCTAACTTGCTTGATATGAAAGTATGGACCGATTTCACAGATTCAGTTAAAGATGAGTTTTTTAAGTGGTACAAAGCAGTTCTGGTAACCTTGATTATCAAAGCTGAGTTCACTGCAAAATGATGCCATGGTTTCTGACTTGTTTGAGGTCTTTCAGAGACAGAGTTGATTCATGTGAACAAATCTTCTGTCTCTGACTTTCTGAACCAACAACAAATATCTGTGTCTGTTCTGCTTAGTTCTAAAATGTTCTAAACATCCAGTAATTTTTCAGAGTAAAATGATCATCAATGTGAAATGATAGGTAGAACCATGTATCATCTGCATAAGAATATATATTCTGTCTTCTTTAAAGATGGAACCATACAGGAACATTTAAAGGTTAAAGAGGTAAAGAACCAAGGGCAGACCCCTGAGGAACCCCTGATTAATTTTTACTTTTGGAGTTTTTTTGGAGGTGTGATTCAGTACAATTCAATTTTATTTCTACAGTCAACAACCACAACAGTTGACTCAGGTCACTTTGTATTGTAAGGTAAGATTCATTATTGTGATGAAAACCAATCGAGGACCGGACCTGTTAAACCATCTGCATCATGAAGGCTTTGAATTAAAATGTTATGACCAACAGTGTCAAAGCAGAACTAGCACATGTTTTCTTTGTTTGTTTGTTTTTTCTAAGCTAGTTTTTAACCAAAACTAAATACTGAGAAAAGTGAGTTGGTCCACAGTTATTAAAAAAACCAAAGCATTTGCTGGGTTATCTGTCATGGTTCCCGTCTTGAAAGTCTGCTCTGGCTCATTAGTCAGCACCACCAACACTCTGTATGTGGACTTGTGAAAGTGTGAGGAACTGAGCAGTGGCAGTGAGAAAGTGCAGCTCCGTTTGTATAATGGCTCCACCACACTGTTGGCACAGTCGCTTGTCTTTTGGCAAACGTCTGTTCATGTGTCTGCCTGTTTTAACAGTCGGGCAGCGAGCGCGCTCAGTCTGTTTCAGCTCAGTCTGTTTCAGCTCAGTCTGTTTCAGCTCAGTCTTTGTACATGAGAATCATTTGTGTTCCACTGAGTGAGGTACATTAATGTCCTTGCCAGAGTGTCCACTCTCTTCTATGTGTCCACTGAAATGTTATTGTTAATGTTATCTGCCTCATTGTCTGTTCTTCCTGGTTTGTGAAGAGATTCTCGTGCTGGGCACAGGCGCACGACTGGAACGAATCAACCCCTCGGTGCTCGCACTTCTGAAGAGTAAAGGCATCTCTGTGGAGGTGCAGGACACGGTAAAATACAAGTGATCCTGTTCTCTTTCTGACAGCATGGCATGAGCTAACAGACACTGGAATACTTCTTATTGTCTTCTTTTATGTCTTTTTTCATTCATTTATTCTGATTTGCAGCCAAACGCGTGTGCAACCTTCAACTTCCTAATGAGCGAGCGAAGAATTGTAGCCGCAGGCCTGATCCCTCCATCACCCAGCACAGCACTTGAAGTCCTTGGGAACAACAACAACATGTAGAAGGTGATCACTACAAATGGTCAGCAGTTCACTGATGATCTGCCTGTGCACAAAACTCCAGTAGTAACAAGCTCCAACACTTTATTACAACACTTATTTCCTTATAGACAAAGTTAAGTGACTCTTTTACGCTTTTCCTGACATTTATAGTGTCGTACCAGAAGATGTTCATTTAAAACTTCTTTTTAAACTTTGTCTCTGGATGATGTCAGTGGGAGCTGATACCTTTAATGTGGTCATCTAAGGCGCACACCTCTGGCTGTTCAAACCTGTTTGGAAGGATCAGCCAGTCAGGAGAAGCTAGCTCAAGGGTGAGGAGCTAAAATGCTAAAAGCTTAATTCGTACAGCTGAGGGCTGCACAAAGGCCCAGTGTAACATAACTATCTGACAGTCTATAAATACAGAGCTGTAAACGAGCGCAGTAGCAGCCACCTTCACCCAGTGATCTCTGTGAGGTTTGTGTACCAGTGAATGCTGATTTTGGGTTTCCTGTCACACATTTCAGTCAGCATGTGGTTGCACATAAAAATGTCTCACATCACCGTTGTAATTCTGCTTATAGCTGCTTATAGCTCTGTGTGCATGAGTTTAAAAGAAGACTCAAGTCAAGGAATCCAGAATTAGACTGTAATAAAGTGTAAGCATGTTCTTATATATAAACACAAGTTTTGCTTGTATAAAAATATAAATGCTTTACTGCAGCATAAGTGTAATGTATTTTTATTGTTTACAATAAATCAGTAGTAAGATCACCTCAGCATGCAGTGTTTTCATTTTGAATGTGATCTGGGCAGCAGTTAAAGGGGATCGTTTGTTAAAGAAATAATTTTAATGTGGCTACCAGAGGTGCTGGTGGCCAGTGTCCTTCATTTGGATAAGCCTCTTTACTCCGTGCGTCTGTCCGTCCTCTGCATCCAGCACGCTGCCACTGACAAGCTGTTTGTGCAGCATCTAATTTATTGGCTTTGTCCTTCTCACACATAAGCCCCACAGATAAGAGAGTCCAGTAATCCTTTACACATCAGTGTGATTCATCGCTAATCATCTGTCTCGGTGAAGATGCCCAGCGTCAGGCTGAACACTTTAAACCCTCATCGCTCACAAGCTGCATGTTGCAGCTCATAAACACTCTCACTGATCAACACTTTAAAAAAAATCTATCTAATTAACTTTAACTTTGGTTAAAGTTACCCATCCCTGTTGCTTGTCACGTGTTCCATAATGTTGTGCTGTGGACATTTATGTGCTTTTTGTGCAGAGGAGGTTTTTTTTCTCCTGTTCTCATGCTGTCCTCCCAGGAGCCCAGCATGAGTAGAGGTCTCTTTTTTTTCCCCTCTTGTACTTTCCTATTGTAGTGTATATTTCAGTGTTTTTTTTGTTGTTTTTTTCTGTAACGCTACCGATCTCTGACCTGTATCCCCATGTGATGTCTGTGTTGTGTGTGTGTGTGTGTGTGTAAGGCCATTTCACTGCAGGGCAACCTGCATGTGGCGAATAAAGCCTTGATTGATTGATTGATTGATTGACTGACAGACATCCAGTTAGGCGACCTCTTTTCCTTATGCAGAAATTATTCAGCCATACATAAGTGAATTTGAAGAGCAAACAAACATTGAATGTGAAGGTAGACACTACATTCAATACTTTCACGACATTTTCTGTTTTTTAGTCAATATAACTTGATAAGTAATATAAAATAAAATAAAAAAGTTTCACTCTGGTGTAAACAACCGATGTAAAAACTATCCAGCAGAAAAGTCATATTGGTGTATTACCTTCTCTCATAACAAAGTAGCAACATCATTATTTAGCAGATTTTCACACGAGAGAGAAATTACAGCAAACAAATTAAGAGGCAAAAGAGACGTCAGGCAGTTACGTAGCACACTCTCTGTTCAGTCTACACCCTACATCACACCCTCTGCTTTACAGCTGTGGCATATAATCATCCATGAATGATGATTATACACCACATACATTTACGGCCTCCCAGCTGCTGACATCAAGCTGTCCTCAGTCGTCATCAGAGTTATGAGACTGGTGCCTGGATCCTGCAAAGCTGAGCTCTGTCCCTGTGAGTCGCTGGTACATGTCTTTGATGTCCTCACACTCAGTCTCAAAGTGGTTTGTTGCATCATACGAGCGGGACACAAATATCTAAAAGGACAGAAGAGATTTAAAAAAAAATTAAGGCCACCATCCTATTTTCAGTCGTGTCATTGCTTTAGTTTTGGGGAAACCCCATCATTACCTGACTCTTTTTTCCATCTTCATTTGGAACTAGCAGATTGCTGACAGACACAAATCTGAATTCAACAAGAAGGAATTGCACTGAATTAAATCACACCACAAAAACACAAACTGTCAGATTTAAGTCTTCAGAGTGTCACTAACTTGTGCACGATGGGTTCGAGGAGCTCGAGTCCTGGCTGCAGTTCTTTCTCTGGGTTGGTGGTTTCTGCAGTTGTGCTGACTGTGGCGATGTACATCCCATCTGATGCCACGTTGTGCGCAAAGGACACTACAGATATATAAATGTCTGCATGGAGGAGGAAGTAGTAAAGGAGCAAATCCAGGAAGAGCAGGTCAGGGGGTTCAACTTTGTACATGTTAGATATTGTGGTAGTATAACTTAGTACCTGACTTCCTGTTAAGCTGAGTTTGAGGGATGATGATCTGACAGGAGCTGACATCATGAGTGTGTTTAACTGGATGATTTAGAAAACAGATCGCCCTAATGACACGCCCCACCTTCCTCACTCGATTGGGAACGTAGCTGGGATCACAGATTAACTGTTTGCAGTGGAACAGCTGTTAGAAGGAGAGAAAAAAAGACCACATCAGTGGGAGTACAAATGCCTCCTGGACAGTGACTGCAGGGCTTAATTTTGTCTACTCCACCTTCCCCTCAGATTTCACAGCTTTCACTTTGCCACTATCCATCACAATTTCATCCACTGCCCTGTTCAGCAGGAACGTTCCTCCATACTCTGCATTCAGTCTGAAACACAAAGAGGACTGGATCTTATAAGTGCAAGCATGAATGTCTGAACGTTTCCTTTAAACAGCTTTTATTATGCTTTTCTTTATGTGTGCTAGAAAGTGCTATAATGGCACATGCTCACATTAAAAATGAGAAAAGTTTAAAAGAAAGACATCAGCAACTCTGAACATTTGGTTTTATAAAGTTTTTCCCACTCTTGGCTCTGAATGTTGTCATTAAGACTGGATTTCCCTAATGTGATCATTTCAGGTACGCAGCTCTAGCTTTAAGAAGATAAGCTCCACCCACCTGCTGCTCAAACCTTTTGTTTGCAAGGAGCAACCAATCAGAAGAAAGTTTTCTTAAAGGGACGTGGAAGGAAGCCTTTGTTAAAGGATGAACTGAGGGGCTTGGTGTATGATAAATAAGATTAATTTTGAATTGTGAATCATGCTGACTGGCTGACTGATTGACTGACTGATAATATGGAAATTTAAAAAAGGGGCCACTTTTAACTTTCAGTGGAAGAACATCCACTAAAGGTCATGCTTGCTGGAGGCTGATGATGATATACTTGCACTGAATCCTAGAGTGCAAATATCTAGGATTTTTGCACTCGAATTAAAATAGTCGAATTAAACTAATTAAACTGTTGATGAACATAAATCAAAGAACTAGTGAGAACCTGACCTGGCAAAACCCTGTGGTATCTCCCCGAGACCATACAGTGGGTAGAGGTACGGACTGGTGTTTCGACAGGACAGCGAATCGGAGTACAGCCTGATCCGACTGATGGTTTCCACACAGGGCCGGTCCAGGTAACTGCGAGGACGGCAGGTAGACAGGTTTAAATCATGCCTACTAATCTGTTTTCAGTGTTGTTTCACTTAAGTTCCTATAACTGACCTCTCACTGTTGTGCAAGGCTATGGCGTGACCTATAAACTCTATGACATCAAGTCCCAGGTCGTAGCGATGGAACAATTCCCTTGTGGTCGTTTTGTGAGGATCCACATCATGGTGGGTACGAGGGTTTCTTATGTCAAAGTTCAGAGCAAAGAGCAGCAGCTTCTTGAACCTCCTCTTGTCGAACATGCCCATCAGATCTGAAAATATGTATATTTCAGCGTTATAAAGCTATGGCCGTCTGGAAACTTGTCTTAAAAAGTGGAATGACTTGATTTGGCACCTGAAGCATCTGCGTCTTTTTCACTGGCGGGGACTTTGTGCACTTTTCCTCCTTTGTATACGTAGCTGCCTTCTACGACTTTAAAGTCCAGATACCGAGTAACCTCGGTGTGCAACAAGATTTTTACCATCTGACCTGCACAAACCACAGCACCCAAAAATTAAAGCATGCTCATTTCTATCAAAACAATCAGCAAGACATTGCACAAACACCTGCCAATAAACAGTAAACTTTCACCGGTGGAAAGAAAAAATTTGGAGATGAGGTCAACATTCCACTCTTTCCCTCTGCCCATCGATTTTGGAGGACCAGGAGTCTTAAACTTCTTGTACAGCTGCAAATAAAGGAAACACCTTATTATCAGCAGTGTTCAAATGAAGGTACGTGCATGCATGCTCATGAGTTTTGTATTTGTTTGCCTGCACCTCCTCAAGGGGAGAAATGGATGCACTCTCTCCTCCATAATAAGGATTCTTATCAATGTGGAGAACCTTTTTCCCACTTAGAGTCATTAAACCAGAGAGGATGCATTCCTGAAAGAGATGAGGAAGAAAACAGAGGGGCAAATGTGTCCGAATCAGCAGCTGGTAGTTTAAGGTATACAGATCAGGACTAGACTAAAGAGGTAATTGCCATAAATCCTCCTTAGCAGCCAGCAAGAGCTTAACAAGTCTGCACGTGGATCATTAGTAAAAGCGAGAAAAACATGGCAGAAAGTCCAGTCACTTACAGACTTTAATCACTTATTGAATCAAGAGCGAAAAGAGGAAATGAAAGAAGTCATGATTGCAAGTGCTCAGTAAAAGGACTGTGCCTCTGCTTGAGAACTGTTTTGGTAAGGTCGCAGTTATTGTGAGGTATCTTTTCTTTTAGCACTTTATATATATCTTGCTCACAGCGGGGTTTCTGGTTTTGGTCAGCTCAGAACATTTCCACCTCAGACCACATGACAAAAGATGGCCTGCTCAGTTCACGGGGTTCAAGCTTTGTACTGACAATAAAGTAGGCATAAAATCCTGTTAACCAACAGAATCATATATAGAGAGAGATTCAAAAGAGATTATTTCATTTTAGATTTTACAGCAAATATAAATTTCGTACCTTCAGTCCAGTTCCAAGCACGATAATATCATATTCTTGCTCCATCCTCACTGAGTACCAGTGCTTTGTTTCCGCAGCCTGTCACAGTCTATGAGTGTGGGTCTGTGTGTAGTAAGACAGAAACAGGTGTGATGATGATAGGTGACACCAATTGCTTGGTGTTCCCCTTTGCAATAATCCTCTTAAGACCCATCTATGCAGTGTGTGTGTGTGTGTGTGTGTGTGTGTGTGTGTGTGTGATAGAGAGAGATTGGCTCTATGAGCTTCTCAGTCACTGCAGATTGAGGTATTATTATACATATAATATATCCCACTGTTGTAATGATACTAAGTCACATTTTCAAATTAATGTGTCTGTTTTTCTGTTTTTTGTTTGTTTATTTTGTTAAAAATTATATTATTGAAGGAAAAAGAGTATGCTGCTTTCTTGTAATATGATTACAATCTGTAAAACAACCAAGCAACAAACAAACAGCTATATTAATGATACGCTATCGTGGTTATAAATTGAAAAGAAACTAAATGCCAGGTGGTGGAGAAAAAGTACAAATGTGCATATTCTTGAGGTACTTCTGTTTATCACCACTAGGTGTCATAATATGAACAACATCCGTCCATAAAGTTTCATGTTCTGTATAAAACTAAAATATAATAAATATTTTTCAATATTTTCCTTTATGTTGTATGTGGGTTTCAGTGAGCCTGCTTGTTTTTCTTTCCAGTAACAGTATAGTACATTCTATATATGTTTACAGTATACTATTTCCTCTGAACTGTTAAAACAAATTAAATATCAATAAATATCTAATACATTTCTAGTATTTTTTTTTCTCTCTCACGTCTCTATTGACAACAGTCACCAAAAAAACTTCATTTCCCATGAAGCCTCGAGAAAAAAGATTTCCGGGTCGGTGCCGGAACTGTTTTTTTTTTCCTTAAAGCAATTGCTTAATATCACTTGGGCAACCGACGAGTTGGGCGGGAACCACAGTTTATTATCTCACATAGTCCGCCTCTCTGGGCGAGTTTCGGGATACTCCAGAGTAAAGTGAAAGCTTACTGGCCGTTGGCGTGTCAGTTTGTGGTTGCTAGCATCTTCGTGTTCCTTGAAAGTTGGCGGTCGAGAAAGTAGAGAAATGTCTTCAGCACAGACAGTAGGTGGCTCGAATAATGGTCTTTGGTTCTACTTTATAAATGTAAACTCCTTCCGGATTTATGTGTGCAGTTAACACAACTTTGCTGCAGCGTTAGACCCTCAACTGCCGCCTTTTTTCAGTCAGTTTAATCTGACGAATCATTTCTAATGCTCTAATTTGGTACGTACAATGGCAACAGCGGTGAGTCGTCGTTTAGTCTTAATTTTTTCGCCCAGACATGAAAATTAAATTAGGAAGTGTGAAAGGGGCGTGTCACTTTCACGCCTAAGTCATGATGAGACATGGGACCACAGGCTGCATGTAGGGACACATACAATTACTGCCAGAAGTTTACATCCACTCATCGCGGGCATGAACGTCATAATTTTGGGCTTTTAATGATTTCTTTGAACTGTTCTTTTTTTTTTCCAGGGTGGTGACTTTAAAACCAAGAACTAGGTGCACAAGCTTGAAAATAATTTAGATTTTCTACGGGCTCAAGTATAAATATACATTCACTGTATTTTGATACTGAAGAATCTTCAGCGTCTGTTAAATTGATAAACCAAGGCCTATTAACTTTACACTGGTTATCAAGATCAACTACAAATGCTAGTTTCTCAGCATAAAAATGGACAGCGATCCAATGATTGACCAGAAGAAAGGGGAGCTTGATAATGATCTAAGAAGAACTGCAGATTTACACAAGTTAAGAAGGCCTCTTGAACTCATTTCTAAACAACAAATTTTGCTGCAAGCAGTACTGGTTCAAAGTAGATGGAATAGTAAAGGAGGAGGGCTACCTTTACCTCAAAATCAACAGTTAGATGGTTTAAACTTGGACACAGTTGCATGATCTTAAGCAGACACCAAAGACTGTTTGGAATGGATAAAGCAGGCTAACATTAATCTTATCGAATAGCCTCCCCAAAGCCCCAACTTCAACCCTATTGAAAATTTGTGGACTATGCTTAAAACCATGTCCATGCCAGGAAACCGACTGTTTCAAATGAATTCTACCAATTTTGTCAAAACGCATGGTCAAATACCCAGCCAGAATTATAACACAAACTTATTGAGTAATCAAAAGTGTCTGGTTGAGGTGCAACACACCAAGAGACATTTAACCAAATATTGGTGGGGGTTTATGTATATATTTGACCTTGTGTGGATTAGAGAAAATCCCAAATAAATTCCAACTTTGTTCACCCAATCCTTGTTTTTTAAAGTCAGTAAAGATGTATGTTGTACAATGATTACATCCTGAAAGCAGAACAGTTCAAATACGTAGCAAAAAGCTCAAAATTACATTCATGTCCATGATGAGTGGATATAAACTTCTCACCAGAACTGCAGTTGGCTGGTACCGGATTAGTTGTAATAAATCAGAGGAATGTGTGTCTTCGCTTTCTAAGATTCATGTATTTAAACCATCATATGTTTTCAGATAAACACCTGGTGTATAATTATATATATAAACTAAAAAGACAGTTTATTGTTAAGTTACTGGTTATGTCTTGTTACGGTCATGTCATTACTAAAAGATTGAATATAGAAAATAACTAATGAGAAGCCAAAACGTGGTTCTGTCGCCCAATTGTTGATGTCGTGTTTATTCAGGTTTTTCTTATGTTTGTCCAGTTTCCAGACCAACACAAGCGAGTGTCTGCAAAGTCCAACCCTGGATTTCTGGAGCGTTTAAGTGAAACTACAGGAGGAGCAGTTGTTGGTGTGGGACTGTTTTTCCTCTCGATTTATGTTCTCTTCACCAATGAGGTAGGAAACATTTCCTTCTAAGTAGCTCAGATCATCATGGTCACGATGATTTAACAGTAGACTAAAGACAGCACTTTGTATCTGTGATGGTTTCTTCGTGCAGGGACGGACTCTGCAAACAGCAAAGTCCCTGGATGAAGGTCTCTCCCAGGTTGTATCACTGGGGCCGTATATCAGCTTCGACACACAAAACAACGGCCGTTTAGTTCACCTGTCTGCGAAGCTGCATACTGCAGAGGTGAGCTCGCCTGTATTTTGAACAGTGGTCTGCCCTAGCGTGTATGTGTCGGTGTCCCTGATTTGTATATTTTTTATTATGTTTTAGCTTTTTTTAAAAAATTTTTTTATTGAGTTCAGTTTCTGTTAGTTTACAGAGCAGTTCAAAGGTTCTGTATTAGTTTCAGTCTTTTAATTATTAAGATATGGAGGATATTTGTCTGGAGCCTTTAACCTGACTGTCACAGATTTGCATGACAAAATTTCAGGTGGAGATGCACTTCAAAACTTGTGCCTTCTGTATAGTTTTAGCGTCCCCTACCCCTAAAATTATGGTTTCTGCAGGCCTCCGAAACTGTGCTCAGATATCGAACATCCAGATATTTTAAGAACTTCCATCATTCTGCATTTGCTTGAGCTACACACTCAAGCAAATGCAGTGTGTGTAGCACACTGCATTTGATAAGAAGTGTTTTTTAATCTTTTCATGTAATGAATTAAAATCAGTGTAGGAATTACACAAACACAACTCTTTGTTGACTCACGGAGTCATCCAGAGTGTAGCTCAACATGTGTATTCATGCCCCATCAGGCACTCTGTGATAACAGAATTTTACCAAACTGACAAGTACACTAAAAATAAAGGACAACTCTGGAAGATGTTTTATTTTTATTTTAGTTGGCTTTAGTTTTTTTCCAAGTCTAGTTTTCATTGTCATTTCAGTTAACTATTTGTTCCCTACAGCTCAATTTACATATTTGTTTAAATATGTGATAGAAACCTAATAACCTTTGTATGTACATTTGGTAAAAGAACATCCATCCATTGATCCATTGCAGAGAACTGAGCAATGTTGGGGGAATCGGGTCGGAACATACTCCTTTCAGTTTAGGTGAGGAATCAGCTCGGGCGGACGACCGCTTGCTTGCTCTGAACTCTGTGACCGATTATGTATGTTTTTCTCGCATGGATGCAATTGGACATCACGCAGACTTTGTTCCATGGGGCTGGCAGGTTAAAGAGTTTCTGCTCTGGCTGTTTGCCTTCTCACGTGCATCTCTGTTGGGTGATGTCTAAAAAGTTCAGGGCTGCCTTAGTTTGTTTAGATAAACAGGCGGTGGTGCCTGTTATCTGGCTGTGTTTACCCTCATATCTTTGCAGAGGAGGACAAAAGAAGGTAATGTTGAGAGAGACTCAGACAGTGAGAAAGAGTGTTGTATTTATCTATGTTAAATTAATACACAACCTCAGGAGTTGTACAACATGTAAATATTTTTGCTAGTATTTGATTCTATTTTTAATTTATTTTTTGTGGACTTAAATGTGCCACCAGTTGGCTTCCTTGTTTTGATTCTGCTAATGTTTTATTGTTTAATCTGTATACTGAAGCTTCATATAGTTTCACTTGAATTCTTTTGTTTGTGTTTATAGTAATGCATTATTGTACTCATTACATTGTCAGACTTTGACATTGTCGTGTTTAATAATCCAGCATTAAGAATTTTGCATGCACCAATCAGCTGATCATAATTATTAGTAGAGGTGGAAGTGTTGTTGTCTTCAGGTAAGTGTTTTCATCTGGTTTGTTGCTGTTAAATTTTGATGTGTCTGTGCAGCCCCTGTATGACCCCAACTACAAAGTGGTGGTGCATGCAGTGAAGCTGAAGCGGCAGGTGGAGATGTATCAGTGGGTGGAGTACCATGAGAGCAGGTAAGGCTTGTCAGCACTCAGGGTGGGACTGGGTGTGGACATGTTGGCTAGAATGCAGCTGACTGTACGTTTTAATTCAGGGATTACCAGGAGAACGGTGAAACCAAAACAGAAACTACATACACCTACAGTGAGTTTCTTTTTTGCAGTCTGTAATCTTTGGTAACAGCACAGCCTGTGCATAGAGGTTATATTTTATAACTCCTTTTTTGTAGACACTGAGTGGAAGGCAGAGTTGGTGAACAGTCGTAATTTTGATAAGGAGATTGGTCACCAGAACCCGAGGTACTAAAACATATTTAATATGGTCTTCTTGTGTTTGTGTGTGCATCCAGTCCATGCTCACTTCAGTCTTTGTGTTTCAGTGCCATGGCTGTTGAGAGTGTGATGGTGGTGTCTCCTGAAGTCCGAACTGGGCCATTCATTCTGTCTAAAGGTTTGTGTCTAAGCAAACACACAGCCACTACACATATGCTGTGTTTCATGTGTTTGGATTTTAGTACTCAGTTAATTTCCTGGTTATCATCAGGCCTGGTGGAGCAGATAAATAACTTCCAGACACTGAGTTTGGGGGATTTTCCTGTCTTTAACTTGGACCCTTTTCTCTCTATTCATGATGACTACTTCTATCACACTCCAAATCCACGCAGGCCAGAGGTGAGCATCTAGTCGTGAGTGCCTCACAAATGATCTCAGTGTTGCACTCTGTTATATGTTATGCGTTCCACACTTGTTGACTTTGAATTTGTTTGAATTCATGAGGTGGGTGACGTGCGGGTGAGGTTCTCCTTCGCTGGACTGAGCAGTGACAACTCACGCCACGGCCCTGCTCAGACGGTACAAGCTACAAATGTCTGATTAACACATTCTCTGCCTACATTTGCACTGGGTCTTGACTGTAGTCTGTTTATAGGAGACTGATGTACCTTCAGGATCTGAAAAGTGAATTCAGTGCCTTAAACCTGCATTCTTTCTGATGGCCACCAGGGGGAGACTCCTGGTTAAAAACAAAGTCTGATTGTGTAGAAGTTTATGGAAAAGTGACCCTACTTTTCATTTCACTGTTACCCAGTAAACATTTTCCTAATAAGTTTATGGTCTCAGTTGCTAGCATCAAATCTTCAGTAGAACATAATAGTCATGAGCATGCAATATTGGTCACAACCTACATGATGTTCTTATGTTGCTATTTATAACATTCAATAATAAAATATTTTATCATTAACTTTCATAAAAATCAATTTAAGTAGTGTTTTAAATGATTATTAACACAAATAGAATTTGGATAGTCAAATATATGATCAAGTATTTCAAACATTTACTGTTTATGAGTAGTTATTAGAATATTTTGGTGGAGGTATGGAAACTTAATATTGTTTTTAAGTTTTATCCATAACAGAATGACGTGGGATATTTTCTTGATTGTTTTTATCTATAATGTACCTGTGTACTACTATAAAACTGCACATGAAATAAAAAATTGTATACTGTAAACATATAGAATGTACTATACTGTTAAATGAGTAAATTTACACGGCACCAAATAATCATGGTAAAACTTTTTCACAGCTGTTTTTTTTTTTTTTTGAAAGTTTAGTAGATCAACATGAGGACAGTTCTGGTCTCCTTTGGCATGCTGCTTACATTTATGGGATTATTAAAAAAAAGTTGTTTTGTTGAGGAAAAAGATGTATGTTCTTCAGCCAAATGTGCCGTTTATTATATTCCAACCAAAAGCCCCAAACAAACAAATGTTCAGTTTACCATGAAATATGAGCAGGAACAAATATTGTCAAAAGAGTTGCTCATTTATGTATTTATATTAGATTAAAACTAAGTCTCTAACTCTGCTTCACATGCGGTTTTTCAGGTCAGTATTGTTGCCATGCAGAGAGGGGAGCAGCTGCTGCCATTTAAAACCAGATCAGGAGACACTCTGGAGATCCTTTATCTGGAGGAGCTCTCTGCGGAGGTCAGTGTGGGCTTCATTTCCATTTGTTGGTTTAAATTCTCTTTCTGTGTGTCTATCTGGGTAAAGCGTATTTCTGTGTTATCTGTAGGAGGTGTTTGCGAGGGAGCACCAGTTTAACAGCATGAAGACTTGGGGACTCCGGGCTGCAGGCTGGGCCCTCATGTTCCTTGGTATCCAGCTGAGCATGCAAATCATCTACACGCTGGGTAAATTAACCCTGCTGCTGTACAGTTGTGAGTTTCCTTCCTTGCTTCTATTATTCATACTTCCTGTCTGTTGTGTTCCTGCAGTGGACTGGGTTCCTGTCCTTAGAGAGCTCGTGTCCATTGGACTGAAGATCTTCGCCTTGTGCGTCTCCTGCTCGCTGTCTCTTATCGTTATTGGGTTTGGCTGGCTTTATTACCGACCGTTGGTGGCAGTAGCTCTAGGAGCGCTGGCTGTTCTTCCGATATTTCTCGCCCGCTCAGGACTTCCCGCCAAGAAGAACGCATGACTATTGAACTGATGATTATAGATTTTCTGATGGTGAGCTGCAGATGTTTTGTGTTGCCAGTTTTTTCCCCCAGTTTGTTACAGCCTGCACAAAGGGTTGTTGTTGATTTAAACAAACATTGAGTGTATGGGTTTGTTTTTTGGTTAAATAAATTTAATCCAGCATGCATCAGTTTCACTGGCAAGATATAGATTTTTACTTCACCAAAGTTGTTCCTTCCATTATATGTTTGGGTTTTTTTTTAGCTTGAATGTTTTTCACCCAGTTAAAAATAAATGCAGTCGAATCCAACAGTCCTGGACAAAACTAAGTGCTCAACACTCTTCAGAACTTTGCATTATTAAGGTTGGATTTAATACACTGATAAGTGAAACTGCAGTAGTTTTAGCTATGTGCATCCAATGAATTGTTTAACTGTATATTTGTTACATACCTCTGTTTTCACTGTTTATAAAGCTCAGTAGGTTTAATAATTATTATTTGTAATCAAAAATTCAGTTCTTACATGTAAAACAGAAAAGACACCAAAGAAGTGGGGTTCTCAATTGTGTTTGCTTTAAATGTTGAGTAAAAGTTTGAAACTACTTTTGGCTCATGTTTTCATTCAGGAAAAAGATCACCTTCAACTAGAGATGATTACTGATATGTGCTTAGAACAAAAAGTGAAGGTAGAGGCAGTTTGACCCCCAGAAAGTCTGGGCAGGTTTATTTTTCACATTCACTGTCCTGATCAGTAAACATCTCGGCTGTCAGTTTTTTAACAACTATTAATGGGATTCATTGACATGCTTGTGTGCACTCAGGCTCAGCTCACAGGGGAACGGCCAAAGAGTGGCCCGCATTAATCCAAAATGTTCACCATAAACTGAGGAGCCTAAAGCATAGGCTGGCCTTTGATTTTCCTCACCACTGCATAAAGTTGAATTCTGTTCCTAGGCAGGGCTTTAATTCATTAGTTCAGTTTAATTCAGTGTTCAATCAAGTGATGCAAGTTATCCAGATTCTTACAAAGTAATTTATTACACAAAACACTAAGTTTCCATTTGCATTTTAGCAAAAAGATTTTCCAGTCTCGCATTGTGCATGTGATCATAATGCAGATTTGTTTATGAAGAACACAAACAAATTTTGACTTTGTGTGCACGAGTTTGTCAATAATTAAAGGACTACGGGTCACAGTGAGCAGGTACTTCAACCCTAGTTGGCTGTGGAAACATTCCTCTGATCAGCTCGCAGGGCTTTAGCACTTAACTGCAGTTGGCAGGCTGACACTACGGTTCCCCCGCTGACCTTTTTGATTACATAGAACGTGTGGATAAAGGAGGTTTGATTATTATGGCAAATTTACTTATGTTTAAGTACAAAAAAAGTATTTTCCATAACTTCAAAGTTGAATACTGACAGAACCTGACTAGTTTTGCTTAAGACCAAAAAGAAATAAAGAAATAAAAGAAAAGTAAAAGCATTACATCTTTAGTAAAAACTGGGGAGAACAGTCTTTTGGGTGGGTGTGTTGGGGGTAGGTTTGACCTAATTCTCCTTCTTTCCCCCTCCAGGAAGCAGTCCTCATGCCTCCTTTTACAGTAGGACGCATTTATTACTCTTCTTTCCCCGCCTGGCCTGTAGTGCAGCCCTGGTAGCCATCTCGAATACTTCCCTCACACCATCCTTTGTTTTTGCAGAGCACTCCATGTATCCAAAGGCACCAATCCTGTTAGCCATGTCCCGCCCATCCTCAGGTTTAACGGGTTCCTAAAATAAATATAAAGGTCAAGAAGCAATGTTAGGAAAAAATCTTTCACTGACAAAGTTTGTTTGTTTTCTTGCTCAGGGCGTTAAGTTTTACCTGCTTCATTTTGGCAAGTTCCCTCCGAGTGTGCTCATCATTACGCAGATCCTTTTTGTTTCCCACTAGTATAATGGGAACATTAGGGCAGAAGTGTTTCACTTCAGGGGTCCACTTCTCAGGGATGTTCTCTGAATAAGGAGACAAATATAGCAGCATTCAAAGCAGAGACACACGGCTGTTGATTATTTTCCTAATGGATTACCGTACTGTTGCTCTGTAACCCAGCAGGAAAACACTAATGATCACAGACTCCTATAGGCTAAGAGGATGTCATTTAACATGTTTTGCTGTGCAAACTAGGGCTGCTCAATTAATCGAATTTTAATCACGATTACGATCTGGGCTTTCAACGATCATTAAAAATGACTGAGCCGATTATTAGCCCCTCCCTCATTTATCCGCGACACCTTAAAGGCCGTCTGTGAAAATATTGTCGGGCATAAACCGGTCCGTGGCGCAAAAAAGGGTGGAGACCGCTGATTAAGAGGACCCGAGGGAAGCTCGGAAAGCTAAGCAGAAGTTATTTGGAGAGGAGAGTGACTGCTGTTGGTTGAAAAGAGAGTTTAAAAAAAAAAAAAAAAAACTTCAGTGGTGTTGCACACTATTTTATATTATTTTTTTAAAGTTATTGTTAACCCTTTAAAGCCGGTCAGAGCAGCATGCTCCGTTTTGCGTAACTATTTTTAAATCCCTGTAGAATCTGAACCGTGTAAGCTAGCGCAATAATTTGTTTTGCATATGAAACCGGAGGAGTTGTACTTACATCTGATGCCATCAGCTTGTCCTCGGTCACGGTTTCGTTCCACATATAGCTTTGCAAAAATTGCATAAAAAGCGCTTGCAGGAACAAAAACATAATATTCCAGAAACACGCTTTGCCGTTACTATCAGCTGTTCGTAACACTTCCCACAGTGAAATGATGCACATGCTGTTTTCTTTGCAAATTTGCATCATAGGATTGTTTTTTGTTTTTCCTGCAGTATATAAAAATTGCTGTATCTCCAAAATAAAACTATGAAGACACTCAAAATAAATTTCCTGTGGTGGGAAACTATTTTTTTGCAACTTTATTGTATTTAAAGTTTTGAGGGATAAACCTCTTAAATTTCTCCAAGTAGAAATATATGTAAACAAAACAAAAACGATTTTCAATTTTTTTTGTAGTTTATTGCACTTTTTTGCAATTTATGTAATTACTATGGACTTAATGCATACATATTATTAAAATATGGGCTATAACAGTTGTATTGATGTATAGCAACTTGAAATGCTCCCACAAATGGCACTACAACATGTAAAAAAATAAAATAATATAAGCTCTGGTGGACTTGGTTCTATGGTAGGTCTTAAAGGGTTAAATAAATATCGTCAAATAATCGTGATCTCAATTTCAGTGAAAATAATCGTGATTATCATTTTTGCCATAATCGAGCAGCCCTAGTGCAAACAATGCAAAAATAAATAAAATGCTGACATTTGGCAGCAAGCAGAAATTAAACGATTATTTGTCTTAACTTAAAATCACTGCTAGTGACTTTTCTTTTAACTTGTAAAAGTTGCAGCTCTGGGCTGTATGCGAGATAAGGTGGTGTGGACTTGAATCAAGAAGAGCAGATACTTTAGATGGAGAAACTTGAGAACAAGGTGTGCTGTAATGGTACAGATCACATGATAAATGTGCGTCCACTGTGATGTACAGAGGAGAGCAAACTGAGACTCATGGTGGGAGACAGTCATAACATGACTCCGTGTCCAACAGCTGTTTTCTATGTTTCTGATTCTTAATATTAGATTATTCAAGCTATGACCAAATCTCAAGAATTTCCATCGGGTCTGTTTACAGTGAACTCTTTTTTTCTCATTACCAATGGTATTGCAAGTGCTCAAGCCATTATTTACAATAAATATACACATATATTAAAAAAAAAAAAAAGTGGCTCCATAGTGTTATGGTTTACACATTCATCAGGAAGGGCATCCGGTGAATCTGCCAAATCAAACATGGGGGGCAACCTACTGTGGTGACACCATGTGAATGAGGGAGCAGCTAAAAGCCAGTATCCTCTAGTACACTTCGTCTTATTCCTGGCAAGATTGCTGTGACATTATTGTCAATACTCCTTCTTACCCAGGTACTGGTTCAAAACGCAGGCGCTACTGTTAAATATATATAGTAATAATATAGCGCGTAACTCCTGCCTCTTCTGTATTACCATCTTATTTTTTCTAATACAGTTTTTTAATGGAAACCCTTGTATTTAAACATTTAGGTTTAACAGAGAAGCTGATCAGGTAAAACAAACAAATGGAAAGTAAAAAACATTTTACTCTGAATTTTCAGGCCAATATTTGAATCCTGAATTTGTCTTTTATGTGCTACACAAGGCAAAGACCTTAAATAGAGTAGGGGTAACTAGGTGGTGGAAGTAACTAGAAGGTGTTCAAAAATCACCTTTAACCACCAATGAAAACACAAAGAACTGGCCCACATAAGAGTTTCAGATTTCAAAACAATCTCCAGAGGTTTTAACTCAAGGAGAGCCTTCTCTGCACCCATTCACTCAGTAAAGCAGTGGGCAGCTATCAATCCAGCGCCCAGGCAGCAGTGTGCAGGGATGGTACCTTACTCAGGTAGCCGTTCGGTGGATTTCAACCCCCGACTTTCTGATCATGGGGCGAACACTCTAACTACTGAGCTATCCCCTCCCTTTTTTAATAGTCTTTTTTCCCCCTCCCACAAAGCCTTTGGTGGTTTAGTCATAATAATTTAAAATTAAAAATGAGCTGCAACATTGCTGAGTCTCCTCTGTTTTTACTTACCAAGACTGTCAGGGCTGTCAATGGAGAAACACATGAGAATGACATCAGTGTCTGGATAGGAGAGCGGGCGCAGTCTGTCATAGTCCTCTTGACCTGCTGTATCCCAGAGTGCTAACTCGACCTGCCAAAAGTGTTTAGAAGCTGAAATATCTTCGAGCAGTGCACAGTCGGTAGCAGGTGGGCAGGTCAGACAATTAATTTTGCCAATAAGCAGAACTCAATCTGCTCAATAATTCAAACTCATGCAGGTTAGACTAGATCTAACATGTAGGTCTCCTGTGAAAATTAACTGCCCACCCTGGTCTATAGGTTTAGCATTACATGAGTGCAGCCACTAGAGTCCTCCAGTTACAAAACACCGATTCTGGGAAGAAATAAATACTGCTTACCTGTTTGCTGTCGACTTCAATGTCAGCAACATAGTTCTCAAACACTGTGGGCACGTAGACTTCTGGAAACTGGTCCTTACTGAACACGATGAGCAAACAGGTCTTCCCACAGGCTCCATCTCCCACTATGACCAGCTTTTTCCTGATTGCTGCCATAGCTTCAGGAAAAAATATAGAAGATTGATTAAAACACGTGAACGTCATCTATATCAGAGTGGGTAATTTTATTTTATTACACTGAAGCATTGTCCAACTTTCTAACACTATGCCTGTGATAAACGATGAACTGCCAGCAACCTTCAGCTGTGCTGGCAAAGTCCAAACAAAATAACACCGGGGCTAACTGTGCAGCTTTCTGCGACAATATCACCACCATCACGGCTTTTCATGGTCCCCTGATCAGCCATACTGTACATACTGTCAAGGGCCCATCGCGACATAGTTGGCTTACAAATTAAGAGTCATACAGTGAAGCCCTCTACTGTGATGTTACGTTTCCGCTCCGGTGTTTCTGACCCTCTCCGGCATCAAGCTCGAACAAAAAAATACACATACATATCCCGTCAAACATTTATTCCATCACTACAACACTGGCCGTATTAACATGCAAATGTATGTCAGCGAAATATAACTTGGACCCCCGCAGTGGTGTTTGACCCAGATTTAGTCTAGGAGGATGTTGTGTTTACTGAAGCTAGCTAATCATCGAGCGTTAGCTTAGCCGGATGTGTGTGTCCTGTAAGCTCAATTTGAATGTTTACAATATAACTCAGGGGTGCTACAGTAAATGCGTACAACACGTGTGATATAATGTACTCAGGTCGTGTTTGTTGTTTATTTCAAGCTGCTGAGCCGGAATCATTGCTTCTCCTTTCAGTAACAAACCGGTACCGGTTTAGCCTGCTAGGCTAGATAGCTAGACTTAGCTTAGCATAACGGAAGTCTATATGACTTTATCAGTCCGTTAGCTCACTAGCTAGGCTAGGCGAAATATTGAAGACACAGATTTATAGTCAGAACAATAGTATAATTACCCACAATAAGTGTTAGAAAATATAACAGCTACAGGATTCTTGAAAATATTTCCAACTCACCAAGTTATTAGTTAAAAATCTACTCAAATGAAGCCCAAGTAATGCTTTGTTAGCTTCCGCCGCTGCTTCTTTACTGTGCGCCGCTATGAAGGATTAACAGGAGGGAAGTGAGGGGGTGGGGACCGCACAACAATGTACTACAGTACAACACCACTCTTCTCAATAATAATAATAATAATAACAATAACAACAACAACAACAACAACAACAACAACAACAATAATATCACTGTTTTAATCAATACTTGTATACAGCAACATAAAAATAACATATATATTAGCTTTTTTTATATATTAGATTAAACACATATGTTATATATAAGGAGGGACAGAGTACCATATAATTATTGGGTTTTTTTTTTTCGTATTTTACTTTCTGTTATTGAAATTTGCATTTCCTGTATTAAACTTGAATAGAGAGCATCATTATAAAAATTTCAAGCAGGAACTGACACTCACACCTGCAATTATATCTTCAAACTGCAACATCAACATTGTTAATAACATTTTATTACAAAGATCTGCCTGAGTTGTCATTATCATCATCATCGACTCTTTACAATTTTCTTCCAGGTGATACAATTTCTAATATAACTTTGGTCCAATATTTGAAGTTTGGGGAGGATGTGTCTTTTCATGCACTAAGAATTCTTCTTGCAACTGTGATTGCCCTTACTTTTATCACCGCTAAATTGTATTTCGATGCTGTGGGTGGGACTGATCAGCCTACCAATACACATAATTTTGGTAATAAGGGTATTATCAAATTTATCCATATCTGAGCTTCTGAGCTCTATACCTGCTTATATTTCCAAGTAGCATGTGCTAATGTTTGCATGTCTAGATTGCATGTCCAACATAGGTCGTTGGATGTTACACTCATACTATGAAGTTTAGAGGGAGTGAAATAAAAACTGTGTATTAGTTTATATTGCATGGATTTTCCCCTCTACCTCTTTTGTGTATTTATGGATGAGCAATATCAGAAAGGAGTACATCAGTGGGTCAGCTGAGATTGAACATTTTGGAAAAAAGTTAGAGGTAAAGCTGAGATACTCTGGACAGGTGCAAAGGGGGGATAGTGAATATATTGGACTCCATAACATAATGAATATGGAAATGCAAGATAGGAAGAACAGAGAAAATGATCACACACACACACTGTAAAAATTAAAGGACAGACACGAGAAACACCCTTCAACCTGGTTCTGAGTGTTGATGTTTCATAGTTTGTCCACCAGAGGCAACTTCCTGTTGGAAACACCTGTTTTGAAGTCTGCAAACAACGACAACAAAGTGATCCGAGCAGTGGGGCAAAGAGTAAAGGTGGGATTTCCATGTCCATGAGCCACTAGGGTCAGCGTGACGTAAATTTCCTCATCAGACTGTGAATACGAGAGTCAGTGTGGTTGTCTGTGTACCTGCCTGTTTTTTGTTTATATTACAGCGCATCAACTATGCATGCACCCAAGGTCATGGACTTTAAGTGGACTTCAGAGAAGTATAATAAATAATGGCTAGTTGGCTGTCGGGTTTCCAGCTGTCTGTGTTCATGTCTGCAATGGAGAATAATCAAGGCCTAAATGAGTAAATAATAACTACATGTAAGTGTTGTGGAAATCTGTTTGTCTGAAATGAAAACAATCCCAGCTGATATTTCCGAATATCGTAATTTTAAAATGATCAAATATCGGTATCCTTATCAGTCTTAATTTTTTTTTTTAACCTTTGTTGGATTTAGAGTAAAAATCAATTGCTGGCTTTCAGTTTTGTTTCTAGAGTATTACCTGGATTTAGTCTGCTAACTGATTTTTGATAGGTAACGCTGCAACATTTTTAAATAATCCTAAACTATTTTAGGCGTACGCACCATGAAAGTCAATGCATCGACTAAATGTCCTTTTCAATAGGCCACAGGCACGCCTGACAGCGTGAAACTGAAGCAGGAAAAAGGGTGACGTGCCAAAATGTTTTCTGTGATCACTTCTAATAAATCTGCTTCACAGCTTTGAGATCCATAGATAAAGTTCAGCCCATCAGTGCTTTCATGTCAGTGGATGAAGTCTCATTTTTCCATGACAGCACTGTGTTCATGCTGTTATACACTTTTGTAAAGACTACAAAAAACATGAGCATCTTATAAAGTCTGATTTAAGAGATTATAGAGTACAGTATAGTAGAAGTCTGATCTTTATTCAATGACAGTAATGTTGCATATAGAAATGACAGAAAAATTACTGTAAAATCAAATTATAGCAACTTTATTGTAAATGCAATTACATCATTTACAGAAGGGTTTTTTTTACTGTAAAAAGTTTTTACTGTCACTTTTTACAGTAACTTTACTGACATCCAGCTGCCAGTAAGAATTTGCTGTAGACTGACTTATCTGTATCATGAGTATTAATGGTCTGATCCTTTAAGTTCATTTACTTTAGTCACTACTTAAATAGAATTTTAAATTGTAATGAAGTATTTCTACACTGAGCTGCTGCAACATTTACTTCAACCTGAGCTCTCCTCCTGTATCAGCATATAGCTCTTAAATGGCACATGGCTTCATTTAATATTGCAGTAAATCCCAATGAAGGAGCCTCATTCTGATAAAGATCAATGTGATCTCGATAGAGATTTTATTCTGCTTATCCCGATCATTTAACTGTGGCCTGAGAAACGATTTAAGCCTTTCGGCGGCAGGTTGGAGCTGAAAGGCACACAAACAGAGCGTGAGCTGGCAGTGCAGCAGTGTATTAATAACCGCAGCACTTACTCTAATCCTGATAAGAGGCTTTTTCTGCGCTGCTCAGTTCCAACTCGTGGAAACGAGCTCAGATGCGCTTCCATGAAAACAGTAATACCTCACATTTATCTGTGTGCTCAAGTGACCAGTAATTCAGAAGAGGGGAGGGAGGGAAAGACACACACACACACACACACACAACAGCTGGAAAAATAAACATTTCCGAGATTTAATTCTCAGAAATGGTATTTATAATCCTCTTCTACAAGCTACAAACAGGCCCTCTTTGTTGGCTTTTGCATTCGTTGAAGAGCATTTGATTTGTTTATGTTTCCTTTCTGGAAATGAAAGATATCAGATTTCTGTCAGGATTGTGAATACTAAAGAAGTCCACATCACATTATATGCAAACACTGAATTGACAGCAGAACTCTGGGTACAGACTCTGCATGGTTCCTTTATTTGTCTCACATGTTGTTTTGTCTTGTTTTGCAGTTTACACATCTGTTTGTGTGTATTTTGGAGTTTTAATCTCTTCCACTGGAGAAAAACTGTTTTTAAGTTACGAAACCCCAAATTATTACTGTCATCTCTGCTAGAGCAACAAAGCACAGAGTAGATGTTTTCTTCACTGATTTATTATTTATAAGCGGAGGCTGCTTTATTGAAGAACACTCGAAACAGCTGGTTTAGGAGCTGCTTTCTTCTCACTGGGCCACATTATCAAAAAAAGAAGGAAAGAAAACAACTCACATATTGGGCATTGCACATTTCACAGTAGCTGGGGTCGGCATGTAAAAATAATTGAATATTTATTGAAGAATACCAGCAGCAGTGCAGTAAGAATAAGCTCATTCATGAGCAGTGAGGTCAAGAGTGGTTTATTATACATAAATATATCAAAGAGTCCCCGATTCACAGTATCCGCTCAACGACGCGACCATATTCCAGTCTGACTGTCCTGTCGCTGAGGGGCAGGTATTATATAGAGAAAGGATAGTCCTGCAAGTAGAAGAGCAGAGGCTTTGGGAGGGGCAGCTGGTTGGGGCAGTTAGTGTGCCTGTTGATGGTGAGGCGTGTCAGGTGCTGCAAAGAAGGGAAAACCTCCAGTTTGTGAAGCGGGTGCTTCAGCTTCAGGGGTACTCCTCTGTCTTTAGCTGCGTGCTGGGAAGGGTCAGGTTCCATTTGGGGGTGAATGTCACTAGATGTCTGGTCCTGTGCTGCGTGGCCTGAGCTGGTGTAGTGCTGTATAAGGCTGAGAACATCTGGGAAGGACTGCAGCTGAGGCAGGCCAGGGGAGACAGAGTCCAGCCAGAAACAGCCCTTGCTGTACTCTATACGCACGCTGGTAGGTCCACAGCGAGTCTTCACTGACAGAGCCAGCATGTACTGTGGATGGCTGCTGTCCCGCACCAGGAATGTGCCTTCAGACTTTGTGAGGAGAGCTTCCCGAGCTTTACTTGCTGAGATGGGACCCCAGTACCAACCTGTGGAAGAAGACAGTTCAGTTATTAGTGTTTTTGTTTTTTGTTTTTTAATAGCCACATGGACACTGACACTAGAAGTGTTTAAATGTGGCTGGCGTACCAGAAGTCTGCAGATACTGGAAGGTGGTGGTGATGCAGCGGAGGTCATCTGCTGGGTCCCAGGATGAAGGGGCAGGATCCGAGCAGGATGACTTTCTTTGTTCCTCATGATGGAAAATGGTCACCGCCTGTACAACCATTGCTGACTTGACAGCACACCTGTGGAGACGACGATGACCATGTAGGAACTAAGAGATCATCTGAACTATATTCCCTTAATTAATGCGAATTGAGTTGCTTATGTCAAATATGTCTGTCCCAAATCTCCCCGTAGTGTTAGCTGGTTGGAGATCTGTCGACACTCCACCACCCTACTGATGGAAGCATTATAATCATGAAAGTGACCATTCCCATCAGGACAACGGGAAAAGTGATCAGTCAGAAAACCTTTGTGCTTATTTACAGTGAAGCCTGCCGCTAAGGTTACAAACAGAGTCCCCTCACCACAGGGTTAAAGAGCAGAGGTGGGACCAAGTCATTGTTTTGCAAGTCTCAAGTAAGTCTCAAGTCTTTATCCTCAAGTCTCAAGTCAAGTCTCAAGTAATGTCAGGCAAGTCAGAGTCGAGTCTCAAGTCACTGGTGTAAAAGTCCGAGTAAAGTCACAAGTCTGAAATTTTGAATTTCAAGTACTTTCGAGTCTTTAAAAAAAAAAAAAACGAAAAAAGAATGTTGCAGTTATGCTAAATGTAAATATTAGACCATGTAATTTTTAAATCTGTGTTTTTCTCAACACATGACAAAATAGTGAACTTAGAAAATATACACAAATTGTGAAATTGCACCTCTTTAAAATGCAGCTCAATTAAACCTAGCTCCAAGGATAATTTTCACCGACGGTTCTGAGATAAGCTGCATGTTATTCTTGGATGTGGTTGTAGGACCGGCTTTAAAATCGCATGACAAAAATATCATACACATTAAAAAAAACTGTATCACCAACGTAGCCTGGACAACATTTGCTAGTTAGATGAAGTCAGCTATCTCATTGTAGCATATTTATATGCATATTTATAATCATACGGTTCTTGGAGTGAGTGCATACACTCATGAAGTTTAGTAACTTCAGGTCACTGCAACAAGCCCAGGTACAGTTTACCGACGGATGGGTGCAGGACCTTGAAATGCACCGTGTAGAACGAAAGACCATCGTACGTATCATAAGTTTACCAGTCTCACAAATTGTCGTCATAAATACACATTCGTTAACCGTTTATTAATAGGACCTTTGAGCTCAACGGTAATTAATTAGTAGTGGAAATAATTTCTGGTACGCGTTACAGAAATGTAGCAGTGACAATAGTACTGTATGTTGTAATCGCACTGGGCAATTAGTGATACAAAACAACTGTTTTATCCTGTGAATAAAAGTATATGTTTTTGTCAATGTACCATAATAGCAGAGGAGAAACGCAATATTGTGTCAGGACAATTCACTATTTATGCACAATAAACAAAGGAGCATAGCGCGACCATTTCTGTTCAGCGCCAGACTTGCTTGTAACCTATAGCACCAATTATGTTAAGAAAATGACGCATTAACTACAACAGCAGACTGACCTTTGTGTAAATGCTTGGAGCAGACTAACATGTGAGCTGGAGTGTTCTGGGATGTTATATTTGGTCTTTGAATGGCTGCAATCCAGGCCATCCGTCGCGTCTTTGTTACTTCGGAAACATGGCTCGAACAATTTCTCTTCAACGACGTAATCCGATAACAACCGATCTCTTTACCCGTCGGCTTCCCGTGGCTGTCATGCGACCGGCTATTGCAGTTAATAATACAACGGCTTCTTGACATTTTTGTGTTTCTTTTTATCGCTGTGTGACTGATTTCAATTGAAAGCCTGCGTGCGCTAGTACCTCTTGCCACGAGTTCCCAGAATCCTTTGCGGTTTTACCCCTGAATGACGTCACATTTTCAATCTCTATATAATATGCATGTTAAATTTTATATTTGGGGTGAAATATCAAGTCTTTTCAAGTAAACCGGTTCAAGTCCAATTCAAGTCCCAAGTCATTGGTGTAAAAGTCCAAGTCAAGTCACAAGTCTTAGAACATTTTTTCAAGTCAAGTCTAAAGTCATAAAAGTAATGACTCGAGTCTGACTTGAGTCCAAGTCATGTGACTCGAGTCCACACCTCTGTTAAAGAGCACCTTTAAAAAGACACCCATCTATATTTACACACACACGCACAACTCAAGTAAATGTGCCAATTCAGTTACGCTGAATCCAGCTTTATTTATACTGCGCCAGTTCATAATAACTCGTCTCTTCAGCTTATTTTGTACCTTACTTTGAATCATGCATACTGCAATAAAATACCCATAATTACCCAAATCATATTAGAAATGTTCTTACCTCAAATCAGGAAAAACCATAAGGATTGAAACCAGTGTAAAAACAGCCCTGCAGTGAATATTTATAATATTATTTATAAAATAATAATAAACGGTCCTCCAAAGTTTTCGGTTCAGTCCTTCAAAATGATTCAAATATATATAAGCGTGCTGAGCGCTGGATGTGCGACTGAAGCGCTCCCCTCACTGAGTGAGGCGCAGAGGAGACAGCAGCTCTGTTCAGCCGGACAGAGGTTCCCGGAATCTGTTTCCAAGAAAGGTTTTGTGTTTCAGCGCCCGCAGGGACGCAAGAGCCGCCCGCTGCTGGCCACCTCTGCGTCGGGCTCCGTCAATAAGCACAACTTCCGCCAAACCTTTCAAAATAAGATGTAAAAGACCCTCTCAACTCTTAACTAAACGGGATGAATTGCATCGGAACCGCAACGAGCTGGGCGCTGTTAAATGGCCTCATTGTTTGCTGTCACGTTTGCAGGATTTAGTTTTCGTTTTGATTCTTTTTTTAATGTTATAATTAGTTAGTTTTAATCTTTTAACACTGCAGGTGCAATTAAAAAAAAAAGCTAAGAAATAACAGCCATAGAAGTTTGCTTCTGCCACTGACGTTTTCTTTTCTTTATTTAGAAAAACACATATTTGTTTGTATATCTGTCTTTTGTGCCCGTAAGTCAAAATGGACTTAGAATTTCTAAATTTCAAGTTACATAAGGGTTAGGGTTGGTCTGAGACTTCTAACTCAAAATGCTGAGAAGATAACACCACATGTACCATGATAATAATAACTATAAATAAAGTTGTAGATTTTAAATGGAAAATTGATAAATTTGATTATACCCTATAATATTATAAATAATATTTTTTTGTAAATAATAAAAATGTTGAGAAATAAACAAAGTCTGTGGAAGTTATCATATAATACATAGTAACAAAATTATTTTAAAGGTAGCCTTTATTACAACAGATCACTGGTCAGTGTTGGGGGATAATGTGTTTAAAATACAAAATATGAGTAACTGTATTCCGTTACAGTTACCGTTTAAAAATGTGGTATTTAGAATACAGTTACATTGTTGAAATAAATGGATTACACTGCGGTATTTTCCTGTTTTATATTGTCGCGGGTCAGGACTGTTTGGGTTTTGTTTGACAGCTATGTTCTGCGGCAACGTTATGGTTGCCATGGTTACAGGGTGCCGCTCTCTCTGCGAGTGTGTGTTTCCTGGGTGAGAGAGGCCTTTTTGTTGTTGTTGTTGTTGTTGTTGTGCTAAGCTAATGGGCAGAGTGTTACAGGTATCGCCCTAAAGAATGTTGCCTCATGGGCAGTGTAGTCCATGCTGCAGGGAGAATGGACCGCCATACCCGTTATGTGTCTGTGATCGCGAGGAGGGAGAAAAAGGAGAGTGGAAAAGTAACAGTTGTCATTCAGCAGAAACGGGAGCTGGAAGCATGTAAATATAATAATAATCACTGCAGCCAAGAAGAGTGCCTGACAAGCCCAGTTCTAAGTATGCTATTAAGACTCGACTGTAGGCCCTACACCGTGTTCATGTTTTCCTCCGAAACAATAAGTTCCGTTGGAGCAGCCTTTCAACGCCTTTCTCTGTCTCTCGCAAGCAAAGTTGACCCAGATAACAAAGTAAAGCTATTTTTCATCTATGAGCCCAACACGGAACCGGACGTATTAGCCAGAGGTCCCTTTACTATGGTTAGGAGCCGCGGACCTCCAGTAATAGTAATAAATCACACAGAAATAGTACATTCATGTAGTTGTAAAAAGCACGATAATATATTAAGTAATCCAAAGTATTCAGAATACGTTACTCTCATTGAGTAACGTAACGGAATACGTTACAAAATACATTTTGGGGCATATATTCTGTAATCTGTAGTGGAATACATTTTAAAAGTAACCTTTCCAACACCCTACACTGGCTGCATTAAAGCGTGTATTGACAAAGTCAACCTCTTATTTTGAAAGCTTCCGGTTATGTTCAGCTTACCATGATAAGTGCTGCTGTTGATAAGTGCTGTTGTCATGCGCGAAGGAAATATTGTTTATTTACAATTATTCTGCGCAAGACTGTGATATTACGCAATACCAACTTTAAGTGTGCAGACTGTAGTTATTATTTTATTGTATGACACTCGGTGAAGATTATGTCCAAACATTGCAGCATGTTAATATTTAATTCTTCAGCTCTTTATTTCTGTACTAAATGTGTTATGTTATCATGAAGAAAATTAGGTGTGGCGCCTTCCCTCTTGCAGATGAGCTAATGTGCTTAAAATTAGTATGTCTTCAAACAGGTTCATCCTAATGTACCCCACAGTTTCCATGTGCAGAGATAATGACCTCATGAAAGCTGCTATTCAGCTCTGAACCAGTTTTCCAAGAAAACAAGCTCAAATCAACTCAGTTTCCTATGAGATACAAAAGCAGCAGAACGCACAGCTGAATGCTTCCGAGTAGAGCGCATTCCCGGAAAACACCAACACGCACGCACGCACACACCCACACACACATGCTGCACACATACACATACAACCAGCTGACCTCTGCTGCTGAACTGTGACCCCTGCTGCTGCTTTCCTGCATGACTTTTATCACCAACACATGTGCACAATTAAAGGGAAAGAAATGAGGACACACACACTAGAAAATACAGAAAACATTTTATTGTAGAACCATTGTAAAAGAACAGCCCTCATTTGATCCTAGTCAG
Organism: Mchenga conophoros; assembly: GCF_057382185.1. NCBI lineage: Eukaryota > Metazoa > Chordata > Actinopteri > Cichliformes > Cichlidae > Mchenga > Mchenga conophoros. The sequence goes on from NC_140530.1 coordinate 20,885,126, forward strand.
AGCTCAATCAGGTCACTGATGAAGGCAACTGTAAATAATGTGGATGAGTTTGTGTCTGCTAAAGCGTGGTCTGTGGGCACAGCACATGCCTGGGTAGTGTACTGTAAAGGATACTCCACCCTGAAGCAAAGAAATTCATGTAACTTCCCCCACAGATCTTGATGAGCTGAACTAATTATTAGTCAGGCGATCAAAGAAGATGGAAATAAAAAGGCAGGAGAAGAGTGGAGAGTAAAAGAAAATTTTAACCCTTAACCCCCCCCCAGCTTTATTCTGGAGACCAGCAGAGCAGTCCAGTTCATACTGTATACAACAACACAGATATGGTTTAACTGGCAGCTCATTATAGTCTGCACTGTTTCCAATGGTCAGCAGGGGGCGACAGAGAGCCGAATGAGAAAATGACCTCACTGCTCTCTTGATCTGCAGCCACTGATGAGATTTTGATCTTGATTGCTAGTTTCCAGTAAGCTTTGAAACTACACGTTGCTCATAGTCACATGCAGAGTAAAACAGTCGATAAAGCAGAATATGCTGTAGGGAGTAGTTACCCTGTGATCGACAAGTTAGTCGATCAGATGAGTGTGGAATATCCTCTCAGACTGACACATCTAGATTTTTTTAAAACCCTACAAAACAAGACGGCAGCAGCTGAGACTTTGAAGTGAAATGACCAATGTCAGAGAGGCTACCCCCAACAGTTACAGTACTATGTAAAAATCTCGAGCCAACCCCCTTTTCTTTATATTTTGCTTGGAAATTGGTGTATCTAAATTTGAAATGTGCAATCATACACGGAAATGGGGTATATAAATGGTAAATGGCCTGTATTTGTATAGCGCTTTACTAGTCCCTAAGGACTCCAAAGCACTTCACACAACCAGTCATCCACACACTGGTGATGGCAAGCTACATTGTAGTCACAGCCACCCTGAGGCGCACTGACAGAGGCAAGGCCGGACACTGGCGCCACCGGGCCCTCTGACCACCACCAGTAGGTGGCGGGTGAAGTGTCTCGCCCAAGGACACAACAACCGAGACTGTCCAAGCCGGGGCTCGAACCAGCAATTTTCCGATTACAAGGCGAACTCCCAACTCTTGAGCCACAATCGCCCCGATACATAAGGCAAAAACAATGTCTGTATGATTATAATGCGCTTGAAAGTCAATAATTTATGTGACCAACTTCGAAAATCTTCAGCACAGTCTAAACTCTAGTATTTTCTTTTCTGTATTTTCTTTAAGTAGTATTCAGAAATAGTTCTGGAGGACATTTAGCTTTTTTCTTTGTTGGTTGCCTTTTGTTCTGTTCTCTATCAACATCATCACACAATGCTTTAATAATTATCAGGTCTGGGCTCTGGAGAGGCCAATCCATGACTGGCAGTGATCCACTGTGTTTTTCTATTGAGGTATGCTTTTACTGCATCTCTGGTGTTTCTGGGATTCATTTTGACAACATCTACAACACCATTGGCTGAAATACACCCCTGAACCATGACAGAGCCTCCACCATGTTTTACAGATGGCTGTAGACCCTTAGCTGTTGTACTTCTCTCCCGACCTCCTCTCTACATCTGTTGGATCCAATTTCATTATGCATGTCCAATAACAATAAACATAATGCTATTCATTACTACGTATCAATAATTTGAACAAAATATTACACTTACATTCATCACTCCATTAGACCTGTTGTCACTGATTTTTGTCCAGTTCTTGTGTAATGTGGCATATGTCAGCCTTTTCTCCCTGTGTCCCTTCCTTAAGAATCCTTTCTTGATGCCCGTCCCTCCACTGAGAGCATTTGTGATGAGGTTTTAGTGAACAGTAGAAGGGTTAGCTGAAGGGCCAGATGCATTTCTCAGGTCATGTTTCAGGTCTTTGTTGGATTTTTTCCCACTTCTTCAGGACATGAATTTCAGAGACTGTTCATCTGCTGTTGATAGTTTTAAAGAAGTTTTTAAGCCACGTTTATCCTCCACTTGTTCCGCTTTATCAGCGTTTTTACAGACACACTGCACACTATGTTGAGATAAGCCAAGATCTTGGCTAAAAGCTATTTGAGCTGACGTCTTTCATAGATTTGAACTAAAGAAATCAGTTCTTTGTTGTTGTAAAACAAAACTGTTTTACTCCTTAAGTTTTTTTAAACTATATATTTGAATGATTCAAATGATTCATAGGTCAGTGTTAAGAGTTTTAACAAATAAGTTAAAAAAAAAATCTCCTGAAAATGGTCAAGGACTGGACGCAAAATAACTGAAAAAGCATTCAGTGTTGAGAGAAAAAAAACTATAAAAGACCTGCAGAAAGCCTGACTCCTTCCAACCAAAATCTAAAGAAATGACGTGTGGCCCAAGACTTTTACATGTTATTGTATGTTGCTATTGTCTATTTTTAGAGCTTTACACAGAGATGAGGCTGCACAGTGAAAACCTACAATGCAATGTAAGTTTTATAATGTCTGCTGCATGATTTAAAATGACTTTTAACAAGAATTTACAGTTTCATGATGATGATGCATCCCCTTTAAAAAAAATGATTAGATTAAGAGACATGAATAAATTCAAATCAAATAACAAGTCAATTCTTAGATATCGTGTTGTGTGCTTGTGTTATGCAAATGTGTGTAATGTCTAATTTTCTTCCCCGTTTTCTCCAGCACCCTTGATGAGGCGTTTGTTGCCCCTTTTCCCTCCCGGGCCACGGGGCTTGACAAATGCCTGCTTTAAAGTGTGCTCCATGGGGTGCACCTCCTCATACAGGAAGTCTTCTGTCAGACCATCACCACTGTCTATCTCCATCTAAGCAGGTATGGAGAGTAGACAGTCATTAGACAGTTTACACAGTGACAGTGGTACTACAGATTATTTGTCACCGTCTCTGTGGGAGAGCTGTACCTTTTTAGTGACTTCCAGCTGGTAGTCTCTCTCCACCTCGTCCAGTAGCCTGTTCTTACAGCTGGAGTATAACATCCGCTCCTTGATGCTACAGGTGTACCCAGGCATCGAGTATATAAACACTGAAACATAGATGAAGCTGATCTGTTGATATTTTCTGCCTCACACAATCAGCTTCACTAGCTACTTCACTACTTTCTGTTATAGATGACGTACTGTGCTGATTTCCTCATTTGTACATAAGCATCATTCATGACATGAAAATGCGCAAGACCATAGTGGGTCTTAAGTAAAAAGAGACACAGGCCTAGATAGCTGCAAACGTTACATATTGTAGATCCGACTGGAACATCCTATAATTAAGCACACATGAGGCTAACCCCACACTGCTTTTCAGAGTAACTAACTGAATAATTCCAGCTCATTTGTTCAGTATAAAAATCACTTGTACAAAAGGTTCAAACTAGATTAACAGCTCGGCAGCTGATTATATAAAACAAACAATGTTTTTAAATAGGTTTCGCATGAAAAGGAGACACACAAGCTTATATCTCCTCTGTCACTGTCAATGGTAATTCATTTACATGTGTACTGGAACAAAACAGGCGTTCATTTGCAGCTGTTATGGAGACTGGACTAGTCAAGTCCAAGTTAACACTCAAATCTTTTTAGCTTTTTGGCCCAGCCGCTGACAGAAATAGCTGCTATATCTGTAGCTCGGTCATCAATGTCCATAATTCTAACTGTTTGTGTCTGCTTATTGGTGCTGGCTTTATCAGAGCTTCTTCACAGCTGCCTGTTACTTGAAATCAGGCCAGTGAAAGCAGGGAACATAAACAACAGAACCAAACAGCGAGGCGAAAGATGATAAAATCCCCCACAGACCTGAGGAAACTGCAGAGTTCACATTATACAGCAAATGTGATTTGTCAGTATCTATAGAAACACTTATTTGTGAAGTGAATAAGCTGAGCGGTGCAGTGTTCTTGATGGTAATTCAGTGCCCTTTTTATATGTGTATTGTGCACACTTGTTAATTATTTTTGTAATATTTTTGTAATTTTTATTTTCGTGTTTACAATCAATCAATCAATCAATCAATCAAGCAGGCAGGCAGGCAGGCAGGCAGGCAGGCAGGCATATAGGTAGTAGTTGTAGATGAGTTGGCATGCAAACTATGGGGGACCAAAGCAATAACAAGGACATTTTTGGTGTAGCACCCACTTTGCGACCAGTTTTACCCAGCAACCACTCAGCAGCCACTCAACAACCAACCTGTCGGAGAGTATGCATTTTTTTCCAGCCTCCTGGAGAACTGACCAGTCTCTAGACCTGTGTGACTGAGGCCTAACTAAACTTGCTAGTGTTAGCTAAAAGAAATTCACCTGGATGACCTCAAAGCTTCAAAATAATGGTCCCCAAACCAATTGATGATGTCACAATAGCTAAAGCCAGTCTTTATGTACAGTTTAACTTGTGGTTGGCAAACCACATGGTGTCACTCAACAAGAATTAGAAGAAGTTAGGAGAGACTAACATCCTGAAAAAAGTGGAGGTGATGATAGTTAAAATAATATGTGTGAACTCTGTAAGCTACTTTCATTGCCCTTCACTTTTATAGCACCAAATTAGTGCTTTACAAGTCACAGACAGTGCGTGAGGAACTCAGTGAGTTTTTACTGACCCAGAGCTTCCTCCTGCTGGCCCTGATGGGAATGTTTGAAGATGAAAAAGTGGTATCTAGGTGAATCTGTGGGAATCCTGTAGGGAAGTTCGTGGATTTCTGTAGGTTTAGTGTGAACCAGCTCGATGGTCTCTCTGTCTACATCCAGCCTCTGCAACACAACATACGCAAGCAAATGTAATTACTTTTGAGGGGTCAAGTCACGTGCAGTTAGTTTCACTGGCAAAAACACACCCTTAGATGTTGTTATCAAATATATGTTGTATACTTTTTACTGTATACATGTAAATATTCACTGTTTAATGAGCTATAAATGTTTTCTATGGGGGCTCACCAGCTGGATATAGTTGATGCGTTTATGCTTGAGTTGCTGCAGAGCTCGTTTGGCCTCTTCTTGTAAAGGAAACGCAAGACCCTGAAGAGTCTGTGCCCGTTTGTCCAAGCCAAACTCCATTGTTACCTTCAGGGGAGGGAAAAACATATTTGCACTGCTTCTTCCTCACATGAAATGCAACTAAATCAGCCAAAAAAACAAAATCAAAAAACAATCTATGTCTATGCCGAAGACTTCACAAACCCTTGCTCTCGCTGTCGGAGTCCCAATTCGTCTGCGTTCATCCTGCAGACAAAAGAAACAGTATTGAAATCACTATACAATAAAGTTTTAACATAAACATACTTGAATTCTTTTATCATAATGAAAACAAAATCAACATACCCACACAACTTTATCCTGCAAGGAAAACACACACAGGATGAGCACAGATAACTCACGTACCTATAAGAGTCATATAGCTTTGACAGCCTGTCTGTACCTCTGTGATTTTAATTCGTTGTAACTCCTGCTCAGCTGCTGTGAGAGGAGCTGGGGAGGAGCAGGAGGACCTGTGGCGAAGGTATCCCTGGAAACACACGTCTTCCTAGAAACACAGAGACACCAATGGGTTGGTTGTGAGTGGCAGTCCATCAGTTATTATGCAGGAAGGACCATACTGACCTCCACCGTCCCAAATACTTCGTCTTTGATGTGACCTCCTCCAAACTCTTTCTTCAGTGTGGCACGAGTCGCTGCATACACCATCTTCTGCCTCACCTGGAGAACACCAGGACAGACACAGCGACAAAAAACCTTCACACAGTTTTACTGGTTTTCTGTAGCAGTGGTTCTTTTCAAAAATAAAGTATTTGTGAGCGGGGAAAAACAGCCTGTATAACTGAGTTTGATTACAATTTGTAATTAAACATCCATCCATTCACTTCCACTTATCCTTTTCAGGGTCGCGGGGGGCGATGGAGCCTATCCCAGCTGTCATAGGGCGAAAGGCAGGGTACACCCTGGACAGGTCACCAGTCTGTCGCAGGGCTAACACATAGGGACAGACAACCATTCACACTCACATTGACGCCTAGTGGCAATTTGGATTATCCAATTAACCTATCCCCACAAACTGCGTGTCTTTGGACGGTGGGAGGAAGCCAGAGTACCCAGAGAGAACCCACGCAAACACGGGGAGAACATGCAAACTCCACACAATTGGAATTGAACTCAGGACCTTCTTGCTGTGCAGCAACAGTGCTAACCACCGTGCCACCGTGCTGCCATTCTCACCTGGAGAACACCAGGACAGACACAGCGACAAAAAACCTTCACACAGTTTTACTGGTTTTCTGTAGCAGTGGTTCTTTTCAAAAATAAAGTATTTGTGAGCGGGGAAAAACAGCCTGTATAACTGAGTTTGATTACAATTTGTAATTAAAGAAAAAGAAAAAAGAAATCTATTACTAAACGGTGTCATTTTTATTGTCACGCAATAATAATAATAAAATGATATTATAATTGTTTTTTTCTAACAAGTTCTAGTTACAGTTAAATTTTATTATTATTTTTATTATGATTAATTTTTAGAAATTAAAAAATGTTAAAAAATTAAGATAAAAGTGAAACATTTCCTGCAGCACTCCAAAGTGATGGTGTGGGCAATATTGCACACATCCTGTCTATGTATGGAAGCTTGTTTCTGCCACTGGAAAAAATCACATCCATAAGACAAAATGTACCAACCTGTTATTATATAATAATTTTGGGATAATAACCTACAAATCTGACATATGTATGGCATTTCAAACAGTTATATTCAGCATGTGCAGAGGCTGTTTTTACATGAATTTGCTACAAAGTCTTTCTGTGCTCAATTTAAATTTGAGATTAAGATGTTGGCTCACAACCACGATCACATTAAATCAGAAACTGTAAATGTAAATAAAATCTAAAGATGATTATTTGTATATATATATTTAAGTAAAAAGTAATAGTTTGATTTTATTCTCTAAAAAGAGAATAAAATCAGACAGCCTTTCTCTTACTTTTTAGATGATCTCTGAGCTGTTTTTTTCCTTTTTAAGACATAAATTGCTGTTAACTATGTTAAATAAAACAGAATTGAAAACAAAATGTAAAAACAAACTAAAAAACATAATATCTCTGATTCTAATATTTTTGGAGAAGGCAACAACACATCAGATATGTTACAGATCTTAAATTATATTTAAAAAAAAATCTATTTTCAATGTGTGTTCACTAACAATAAGCATAAACTGATTTTAGCCTCAACTTAAACTAATATTAAGACATTTTTGCCACTAAACATGAAGTTATTTTGATTTTTCCACAGGACACTGTCCTACTTTTATGTCAGTCTACAGTGATGGTTTCGTAAATGTGCTGCACACATACTGGTGATTGGTCAGGTGACCATGCGATGAAGATCCACTCATAACCCTGCGCGTTCTTGGAGTCCAGGCGGTAGAGGATGTAGCAAGGCTCTAGAGGCGTGAGCAAAGGAAGCAGGAACTGGTCATAATCCTTGTCCCAGCTCCGGGCTGGCTCTTTGTATGAATGTAGCACCAATTCCTCTGCAGAGAGAAAAGAGTGAACAAAGTCAAGATTTGGAGATGTTTAATGAAAGCTCACTTATATCAAATACTGTAAAATGCCACAAATATTCCATTTTTACCGTTTCTGATAATAATCTTCAGGATTCTGATGGCACCTCCCCTCGCTCGGGCCAAAAAATCTTTCAGCTCAGATGTTGCTTAAGTAACCAGATATAAGGCAGACAAGTCAAAACTGAGGATGGGTGGTTGAAAGCCAGTGAGACAGAGCTGACCAAGTAACAACCTGAAACTCTACTTCAGGGAAAAAATTTGATCCACTGCCAGACGGTCACACCATCACCTGCAGTGACTCAGAGAGCAAACATGTGCCCCCCAAGAATCACTGAAGGATCTGATCGACCATCGTCGATAAATCCCCCAATTTGAAAAGCCTAAGGACAGAGCGTCATCACAGAAAACTCAAACTTTGGCTGTTTGTTATGTACTTTCCTTCTCTCTTGCCATGGTTACCAAACACAGCGCTCTCATTAATGATGCAAGATCAGGTGAGAAAGGTGAGAGAGGTTCGCTTCCGTCAGCCTGCCCACCTTCACGCTCCGATTACCAAAAGCCATAACACACATAAAAAGCAATGTATGCATGAGATTCAACTATAAGAGCCTGAATGTGCTAAACATTGTTAGCACTGACATCACAAAGGTGAAGAGAAATTTTAAATGACTAAGAACAGATTAAAAATGTTAGCACATACTTTTATAATAACACAGGATAAATTAGCCTAAAGAAGCTAAGCGATCACTTGAGAACAATCTTTAATTTTTTTTTGCAGAAAAACATCAGAAGATGTGAAGATGTGTTATTAGCAGCAGTGTAGCTCAGAGTCTGTTAATAAAAAAGCATTTAAAAAGCTTTTCAAACTGAGCTCAGGGAAAACTGGGATAAAACTTAAAGGCACAGTTTACATTTAAAAAAATAAACAACTTACCAATAATTCCAGTTTGGTGAGACATCTTTTGGCAGTAAGTTTTCACCGCTTCACACTCCTCTCATCCAACAAGGACCAGGTCCAGGTCACAGTGTGTCCTTGCTCTTCTTGCTCAGCAGGTAGGCTGAGCTGATGGCAGACGGAGGGACCCACGCGCACCAGTGACATAAACGCCTTGAGGGTGACTCAGGAGCTTCCTAACACTTGAAATACAATCTGCGGAACTGTGGCTGATGAGTAATAACGTGCCTGTCAGGGGATATGCCACCCTCACCACTGATCTAAAACTCTTTGCGTATCGATGACCACAACTTTAATAGTCTCGGCGGGGGAGCGTCTCGCAGGTCACATACTGTCCTGTACTGTAACCTGCGGGAGGGCTCTGCAGAAACCCACCACACATGATGTCGGGGGTCAGTGCCACATTTTCAGATGCTGCCACATGTAATGGCAACTGATAACTCGATCAGAGAGTGGCTGATCAGCTGCAGCAGACGCATGATCTCAAATTCCAGCCACCTGGTCACAGGAATGTGACACCAAGCAAGAATCTGACCGCAACACTTCAACATTGTTTCCTGGACTAAGAATTTAGATGGTGGGGGCCTCGGGTGTTCACAGTATATTTTGATCTGCAAGGTTAGCTCCAAAAGCCAATGAAAGGGTGAACAGGGAGAATAGAGCAGCTACATAAAGCAACCTTAAGTGTTAAAACACGAGAATATGAGGTTTCTGATGAGAAGACAGAAGAGGTGTAAACTGAAGAGATCCAAACATTAAGTGTCCCTGAATGGTCTGAACAAAAGGATGTAGGAACTAACAAACTCACCAAAGTAACACACACACACACACACACACACACACACACACACACACACACACACACACACACACACACACACACAGAGGTGGGTGAGAGAAATATTAGTGTGTACCTGTGAGGTTACCTGTGATAGGATCATCCATTATTCACTCAGTGGTGAGTACAGAACCCAAGCATCTATACATTATTTAACACAGCACCCCCCCCCCCCCCTCCTCGACTTCAGAAAGACACAGTTAATGTGCAAAAAAAAAAAAAAATGACCCACTTATAAAAACAGAAAAAAGCTGAGTGCACTTCTCTCACAGAATAATAAAGTAACAACACAAATATCTGTTTGCGTCTCTTCTCCCACTGCACTTTATGTACTCATAAAAAGCTCTGTGTATTTTACTGTATATAATAACATTTGTAGATCTTATATAATTTTGCCTTTTTTGTACACAAGTTTTCTTTTTTTTGTTTTATTTTTCGAGTATGTCTCTAAATCTCTTTTTCTTCCTGTCCCTCATGTGGCTGAGTTTCCCCAGTGTGGGATTAATAACATCCAAAATTATTACTATAGTGCTGTATGATCACTGTTAAACTCTCCAATATGAACATCAAATAAACATCGACAGAAGGATTTAAAAAAAAAAAAAAAGAAAATTAATTTTTTATGTAATGCAATACTTAATTATAAAACAGCAAGTTTTGGGATCTTATTATTATTTCTATTATTACTCTTTACTTTAGAGAAAGTTTGATCTTACTAGAAGTAAGAATTATTGGTAGTAGTATATAGAATTGTTTATATATCTTTCCAATTATGGTTTGATTATTTCTTGGTTTCATAAAAAAATGGGGGCCAAGGACTCCTTAGAAAGGGAGAAAAGAACCATATCAGAGTTTTCACTGGTCCAAAGACAGTAAGAAAGAGAAGAGCAGACATAATAACTTGGCATGGCTGTTTAACAACTCATTAAAGCAAATAACTAATCAGCTAATTCAATAGCAGCTACTGCATTCAAGCTCTTAGAGATGGTCAAGATGATCGGATCAACTTTTTACAACCAAGAGATGAAGAGAGCATCTCTGAACTCACAACACATTGAACCCTGAAGCAGATGGGCTACAGCACCAGAAGACCACACCAGCTATCACTCTGGGAAGAAAAGAAAACTCTGAATATGGACTGAAGCTTCAATTCACTCAAATTCACCAAAATTGGTCGATAGAAGTTTGAAAAAGTCTTGTCTGGTTTGATTTCTGCTGTAACATTCATGCTACATTGTGTCAGTGGTTCAGGCAGGTGATATAATGGTATGGTAGATATTTTCTGGACACACTTTGGGCTTCTTATTGGCCCTTGTGTAAATGCCAAAGCCTGTGTGAGTATCGTTGCTGACCATGTCCATCCGTTTATGACAATAGTTTACCCATCTCCTTCTTCCAGCAGAATAATGCACCATGTCATAGATCTCAAATATGCCTCAAAGTGGTTTCTTGAATATGACAGTGAGTTCACTGTACTCAGATGGCTTCCATAGTCACCTGATCTCAGTCCATTAGAGCATTGGGATGTGATGAAATGGGAGATTCTCTTCATGTATGTGCAGTTAATACACTGCAGCACCTGTGTGACACCAATATGGACAAAATCTATAAAGAATGTTTGCAGCACCTTCCTGAATCTATGACACAAAGAATGAATGCAGTTCTGAGGAAAAGTTGGTCCAAACTGGTACCAGCAAAGTGTACCTAATAAATTGTCTAATGAGATACATTTGTTCTTGTCAGATGGAGAGTTGTCCCTGCGTCTCTGCTGAGACATGAAGAGATGTATACATAAAAATACAACTAAAACACTGAAACAGACTTCAGTTCAGTCCATCCACCCGTCAGTTATGCACTCTTTCTGATAACATTTCCCCTTTTGAATTCAAATAAATAAAAAACTTTAACTATCACAGTTAACCAAAATACAATTTTTTCAGGGTTAAATTTCATGTTGGACTGCATGCAGCAAATATTACTTTGTATTATTCATTTAAATATTCTCCCAAAATATAATGCTGTGAATGGGGGAATCCTTCAACTACACACACACATGCTTTCCTGACTTACATTAATAAGTTTACTTTGCTTGGAAATGAAGAACATATGTTTTTTAATAGCTTATAAAAAACATTGTTAACTGTTAAGTCACTGTTGATTGTAGTGGTTATTTTTTAGTCCTGTAACTTTCAATCAAGTAACAATACAGGAAACAATGACATTACTTCAGCAGTAGAAGGAGGGAGTCCCCTAAACCAGAGGTCATTTGCACGACTTTGGTACTCAAGGTGAGAGCTGCTTTGGTGCTTCAGGACCTGGATGACTTTTAATGAATGCGAACATAAATTCTGCTCTCTACCAGAAAATCCTGAGGGAGAATGTCTGGCCATCAGTTTGTGCCATGAAGCTGAAGCTCACTTGAGTTACGCAGCAGGACAATGATCCTAAAAGACAATTAAGATAACAACTGTCTAATAATTGATCATATGTTGCTTGTGTTTGGTCTTTGAAAGGCTTCTGAGATTGAGGAGTCCTGGGGTCTGTTTGCTGCACTGAATGGAAATGATGACACTTTGGCCACCTCTCAAAATCCTCTCTACCTTGATTCAGAGTCTACTAACATGATTTTTGATAGAGGTATTTTAATTTTAAGAACCTACCTCAGCTAATTTGCCTCTTGTTTGGGCTGCTAATGTTTTACACTTGGACTACTCTAAAGGTAATAACATGTTCATAATAATATAATCACACACTAACACACACATACACACCCACCCAAGATAATGTGCAATAGTACAGGGCAGGTATGTGCGCCACAAGTTGACTGGCCAACGAATCATCACTGTTATCACCAGTTGGTACCAGACTTACTAGTCGTTTAATCTAATTTATAAAATTTTTATTGATATCCATTGCTGGTAAATTATTGTGTCCTAAATGTGATGCAGCCATCTGTGATCAGTGTTGAAGAACGCCATAAATCTGTTCATCTAGGCCTGATCTTTTTGTTAACACTATTGGATTGGTAAACACAAACAGAAAACCCAGGCAGCTTTCAGATGTGAGTGAGTTTATTAGGGAGGTGAAATAAACAGAAATGCAGTGGGCATGAAACAGAACCTGAGGAAAGCCTAAACTGGAAACAACTAATAACAACAGACTCGAAAGGGAGATGCAGGGAAACTCAAGGAGACCACGCAGGGAAGTACACAGGTTGACGAAGGGAAATAACACAGACAAACCAGCTATTAACAGAGGCAAACACAAGGCTTAAATACACAGAGGGATAATGAGGGAATGAGACACAGAAGGAGGACACAGCTGGGAGTAATTGACAGGGGAAGCAAAACTCAATACATTTACATACACAGACTTTCAAAGTAAAACAGGAAACATAACAGATGCAGACTTGACTAGGAGGGAACAGCAATCATGGAACACGGAAAACAGAAACCAAAAGACTAGAAAAGATAAAACAATCAAAGTACAATAATGATACAAAAACACTGGGTCACTGACCCAGGACCGTGACAGAGAGAGAGATGGTGCAAAACAGAAACTCTTAACTTTCAAGAAATATGCAAAAGAATCATAAATAAAGACGACTTTCTGTGTTTTATCTGTATGTGATTATTTTCTATTTGGTGTTTATTTGCGATTTGGCGCTGTATAAATAAAGTTGAATTAAACTGAACTGAATGTTCAACAGGAAATGAGAGTCCAACCAAGTAACACGTTTTCTTCTGTTGTCCATTTTTGGTTGTGCGAACTGTATCCTCGCTGATTAGATATTTACGTTAAAGACCCATTCAACAGGAGTTCCTAATGAAGTCCCCAGTGACTATATATTTTTATATTTCTATGAGCATATTTGGACTAAGAGATTCAGAAAAGTAGAAAGTGAAAATTCTACCCTGGTCTGGTATGGAGCCACTAGGCTTGAAATGCTTACAGTAAATAAATGTATGTATTCAGTAGGTAAGGTTTTTTATATATAGGGTACATACTATGTAGCTGTGTCTGTTTCACTGAATACCACTCTACATGTTTACCATTATGTTCGATAAAGGTTGAGTGTTTGCTTTACTCACCTCTTAGCGTGACCTGGAAAATATTGGACACACTTGCTGTCAGTGAGCGACAGGTATCGGGTGGTATCTAGGAAAAAGAAAATCCTATAATCATATTTCATTTTCCAAAATAGACCACTAATTGTTTTTGAGGTGCTGTGCATGGCAACAAGAGATGACTATCCAGGTTGTTGGAGCTGTAGACCACTGTGTTTGTGTCTCCATTTTGCACATTTTCTATTTAAACCAAATGGTTCCAGTCTGTATACACTTGCTGGCCACTTTGTTAGGCACGCCTGTCAAGTAATGCAAAGCATGGTCAAGATGATCTGAACACTTGTTACAATCAAGAGATGCAGAGAGCATCTCTGAAGTCACAACACATTGGATCTTGAAGCAGATGGGCTACAGCTACATGTCAATCCCTTTATGACCACAGTAAAAACAGACCACAGTTTTTAGCAATTCATAAAGTTCAATAAAAAATAAATTTCATTTCTGAAAAGTCCAATAAATTTCCAGGTACAAACACAGGTAAAAAAAACACAGGTACAAATTGAATGATCCTGGTGAAATATAATGGTTTTTGGTCATCATGCAAAATATCAATTTGAAAAATATTGGGCATTTCAAAAATAACAAAGTGGTCAACTCACAGGTCACAATACTGTAGGAGTCACTATAACCAGGCTGTAAATTATTTCATAAGATGTTAGGTGGAAGGAACGAAGTATCCTCATTTAAGACAGAATAATCACTGCATAAAATAAAATCTGAGTTCTTTTGTTTTAAGGATCTTTAGGGTGAGTTTATTTTTGAGCAACAAATTCTCTACCTCCAATGTGCACGCTGTGTCATCTCCATCAGAGATGAGCCCAACCACGCTGCTTAAAAAGGTAGGTTTGATGGAATAGCTCCTCTTTCCCACAGGGACAAAAGCTGAAAATTTGAACAAGGACAAAATAATTGAAACAAGGCTCAGAAAGGACATAGAAAATCACAAGGGTATACAAATTGGGCTTGTGTGCCGGCTTCCTCAGTGAGTGTGGCCATGAGTGGGTCCTCACTAGGGAATGATCCTGGATTTTGAACCCATAAATGTCAGGTTTGGACTTTCAGTTGCTGTTTGTTAATCTGTTTTTGACCTGCTCTGTTGTAGTTTCACAAGTTTGGGTTTGTCTAATATTAGGCTTTTGCTTAGTTTGTTTTAATTCGTATTTGACTTTTATAGTTTACTTTTAGTCGATTCCTTGAGGTTGTTTCCCTGTTCTCCTCTGTTACCAGTGTTTCTGTGTTAAATGTTTTGAGTGTTGTGTCCCCATTACTCCCCTCTTTATTTAAGGTCTTAGTTTACATGTGTGTTTTTTGTAGGATCTTTTTGTGTGCCTGACTATGCAGAAGGTCATGAATTGTTGTGCACAAGTTGTTCACAGGAAAACCACAGGGGGTATCAGTACTTCATCAACACATACAGGTCACAAAGCTGCACAAATAGCAGCTTTTTGAAAGGTCCTGTGTGTGCATTATTAATATCACACACCACACGGGGAGTTAAATTAAGATGACTAGATGAGAATGTTTGTCTACTATTTGCAGACGAGCTGAGGTTAGCAGAATCTGTGGTTTGTTTTAAACGACTACTGAAAACTTATTTTTGTAGGTTAGCTGTTCTTTAATTTTTTGGTTCTCCTACTGTGAAATGTGTGCATATCAGTGTTTATGCAGGAATGAAAGAAAGAGCGCGTGTTTGACTCTGTGTTTGCATGTAGAAATATTTCTGATTTTAATGTGTTTTTATCCAAACTGCGAAGCTCTTTCTTTGCGTTTTAAATAATTATGCATGAGGTGCATGAGAATATTTATATGCTGGCTTTAAAGTGGTACTAAGCTCTCAATAAGAAGGTATATTACCTGGAACAACTGTGGTAGTTTGGTTGTAATAAGCAGGAATCAGAGCAGCACAATGAAAGATTACATACTCTGCTATATTTGAAATTAACATTTCCTACAACGTGAGTCAGTAAATGTAAATGTCAGGTCGTTCCTCTGTTTCTGTGGAATCTGTATTACTTTTTGTCATATATTACCTGATGTATGCTTGACATTAGGTAATATATGAGTGTCTTTAACAGTTCAACCTTGGTTGGATCTAACCAGCTGTACTGTAGCCAAATGTGCCCTGCAAGAAAACTGTAGCAGCTGTGCAACCAGCTACAGTACATTATTCTTCCTGTATTTTTTCACCATCATATTCTTTAAAATGGTCTTGTGAGGTTATCAAAAAACTGCAGCTGGTTGGTGAGGTGGGGTGTAGTTGTATGTTGCATGTTGACTATTTTTACAAGCCTCTGGGCCACACAGCACGTAAAAAAGACTAACTGCTAAAGTTATTAAAGATAAGAGTCAAAGAGCAACATATACACAGGCTGATATATTGTAGTTTTATAGGGGCACAGCCATACACTGCACAAGTATCATCAACAACAATACAATAAATGTATAATGTACAAGGTGTAATGTAGCCTCCTGTAGCCAAGTGTGCCCTGCAAACAAACTGCAGCAGCTGCGAAGTACAAGTAGTAACAGCTACATTATATTTTCTCTGTATCTTTTAATTATGATGTCCTCTAGCCTAAAACGGTCTTCTGTGGTTAGTCATAAAAAGTGTAGTTGGTGAGCCCTATTTTTTTATTGTCACAGCACGTAACAAAAGACTAACAACTAAATTAAAGATAAGAGTCACAGAGCAACATATACACAGGCTTACAAATTGTATATACAGTGGCTTGCAAAATTATTCGGTCCCCTTGAACTTTTCCACATTTTGTCACATTACAGCCACAAACATGAATCAATTTCATTGCAATTTCACGTGAAAGACTAATACAAAGTGGTGTACACGTGAGAAGTGGAACGAAAATCATACATGATTCCAAACATTTTTTACAAATAAATAACTGCAAAGTGGGGTGTGCGTAATTATTCAGCCCCCTTTGGTCTGAGTGCAGTCAGTTGCCTAAACAGAGTGCGCCTGTGTGTAATCTAATGTCAGTACAAATACAGCTGCTCTGTGACGGCCTCAGAGGTTGTCTAAGAGAATATTGGGAGCAACGACACCATGAAGTCCAAAGAACACACCAGACAGGTCAGGGATAAAGTTATTGAGAAACTTAAAGCAGGCTTAGGCTACAAAAAGATTTCCTAAGCCTTGAACATCCCACGGAGCACTGTTCGAGTGATCATTCAGAAATGGAAGGAGTATGGAACAACTGTAAACCTACCAAGACAAGGCCGTCCACCTAAACTCACAGGCCGAACAAGGAGAGCGCTGATCAGAAATGCAGCCAAGAGGCCCATGGTGACTCTGGACGAGCTGCAGAGATCTACAGCTCAGGTGGGGGAATCTGTCCATAGGACAACTATTAGTCGTGCACTGCACAAAGTTGGCCTTTATGGAAGAGTGGCAAGAAGAAAGCCATTGTTAACAGAAAACCATAAGAAGTCCTGTTTGCAGTTTGCCACAATAATAATAATAATAATAAACTTTATTTATAAAGCACACTTAAAAACCAAGGGTATGCCAAGGTGCTTAACAAGTAAAATAGCCATGTGGGGGACACAGCAAACATGTGGAAGAAGGTGCTCTGGTCAGATGAGACCAAATGGAACTTTTTGGCCAAAATGCAAAACGCTATGTGTGGAAAACTAACACTGCACATCACTCTGAACACACCATCCTCACTGTCAAATATGGTGGTGGCAGCATCAGGGTCTGGGGGTGCTTCTCTTCAGCAGGGACAGGGAAGCTGGTCAGAGTTGATGGGAAGATGGATGGAGCCAAATACAGGACAATCTTGGAAGAAAACCTCTTGGAGTCTGCAAAAGACTTGAGACTGGGGCGGAGGTTCACCTTCCAGCAGGACGACGACCCTAAACATAAAGCCAGGGCAACAATGCAATGGTTCAAAATAAAACATATCCATGTGTTAGACTGGCCGAGTCAAAGTCCAGATCTAAATCCAATCGAGATTCTGTGGCAAGATCTGAAAACTGCTGTTCACAAACGCTGTCCATCTAATCTGACTGAGCTGGAGCTGTTTTGCAGAGAAGAATGGGCAAGAATGTCAGTCTCTAGATGTGCAAAGCTGGCAGAGACACACCCTAAAAGACTGGCAGCTGTAACTGCAGCAAAAGGTGGTTCTACAAAGTATTGACTCAAGGGTCTGAATACATGTTTGGAATCATGTATGATTTTCGTTCCACTTCTCACGTGTACACCACTTTGTGTTGGTCTTTCATATGGAATTCCAATAAAATTGAATCACGTTTGTGGCTGTGACAAAATGTGGAAAAGTTCAAGGGGGCCAAATACTTTTGCAAGCCACTGTATTCTTATATACTGTAGTTGTATAGGGGCACAATCTATGGTGAAAGTCTCTCTGGCTGTGACAGATGTTTTAAAAGAGGAATTTCAGGCTGCTCATGTAAACATGAAAAGTGATGTGGATTACCTGATTGTCTGGGAAGATTTGTTGTATGTATAATCTCCATCAATAATACAGTAGCAAGTGTTTGTGATACATGTTTAAATATGTAATGAACACAGTATCCATGTGCAGAAAGTTAAAAAATTAAGAAACAACAGGTACTTACTGAGTACAGTTAGTAGGTTTATTTATGTTTTTAAAAAAAATAAATTATATAAACAAAATAAATATTTTTGTTTCACTGAATATGGTTTTCCATTCCAAAGTGTGACATGGCAATAGTACAGGGTTTAAATGGAAGATACATTTTTGGACATTCAAATCCACAATTTCTGAGACCTGCGATTGAAGTCAAGATTGGCTTTTTTAATATTTAGGCAAAATCCTTTACTTCAAAATGTGTCAATATAACTTTAAAAAAACAAAACGGGATTATTGTTTTCATTACCAAGAGAAAACTGAAAAGGACATGCAGTTAAATCTTTTGACCTTTTCCAGGCAGGTTTTGGAAGAACATTTTGTGTTGTCAGTTGACAGTTTGTAGATACACGTTTAATATGTTGTTTTCCCCTTTAGTTTGTATTAACACAAAACAAATACACTCCACCTTAAAAAACAGTTGAATAACACAATTTGAAATGCAAATGACACCATTAAAATAAATACACATTGTCTATTAGCTAATTTTTAAAAGCAGCAATTGTTTAAAAGGTGGACAATTTGGAAAGAAGCATATCTTATTATATGGCAACAGTATCCACAGTTCTAAGTTTGGAAATGACTCAGATGTTATGACTATCATCTTCCAAATTACAGTTACTTAAAACAAAATAATGAAGATCTAAAAGCATTTATTAAAAATGCAAAAGCTGAAAACTGCATGATCATGCCAATTATCCTTAGAAAAAAATAATCTACAACAAAACTATTTGCAAAAAATATCTACTACCTGTAAAACGTTTCTGACTTTTACATGAATTAAAACCCTTTAAATACACTTTACTGACAAAATCACCAAAATGTTTCAGTGTGCATCAGCATGCTCTAAATCGTATCCTGTGAATCTGGTGCATCTGTTTCCTCAGAGATGGTGGCGTACACATGGTAAATGTCAGACTAGAAGATAAAGACAGTAATGTAAGAGTCCTTTAAGTCTGTGGCGATGATTAAGCCAAACAGAAAACATATTTAGTACCAGCTCTCACTTACATTTTCATTTTTCATCTGTTGCACGTTTAGGTTCTCCTCAACTGCAGGTAAGAAAATAACATTCAACAATTATTGCTTTCATTCAGCATTAAACACAAACACACACACACACACACACACACACACATTGCTCTTGTAAGTCCGTGTAGGTCAACTGACTGTCAGGTTTTTCTCTGAATTATTCTCTGAGGTGACTTGTTGTGATTTGATATGATGTAAAGAAAATTGAATTGAACTGAATCTTTAAGAATCCAGGGTCTGTCTAGGGTGCTGTTACTCTAGATCTAGATAATACATAGATGCAATTTTGCTACAGAGACATGACATATTCCACATTGGTCATACTCAGAGATAATACAAGAAATTATGTTTAACAAGTTTTGATGATGACACTGGTAGTGGGTGTAAAACCGAGTTGTTTTTTATTTTAATTTTGATGATTCTGAAGCAATCTAATGATATATTTGTTTATTTATTGACATTGCTTGATACGCTGAAGGCAAAATAAAATGGAAAATGCTATAATCGTGCTTCAATATGTGTCACCTGAACACTGAAAAATTGTTTTTCTAAGCACATGAAGTAAGTATTTCTCACCAGTTCTTTTGAGTATAAGAAGCCCCAGTACCAGTAGGATCATGCCCATAATTATTCCATTTCTTGTCACAGCTGCTGCCAAATTCCATAATGACTCTGTTTTGAAAGCCACAAACAAATTTCACTTGTAACTCAAACACAAGATACTTTGCTATCTGACAAAGTTGCAGCAGTAACCATGGACTGAGTGAAAGTATAAGTAATATTATGGAAGTCTACGCAGTGTCTCTTACCTTCGACTTTCCCTGTAGTATCATTCTTGTTTGAATCTGTTTGGAAAAGAAAATTGATTTGGGCCTGTTAGCTTTGTATGTAGAGGTGTATATTTGTGTTCAGTCACTTAAAGCTGCAACAGCATGGTTTCAATTCCTCAGGTTCTGTGCTTCTGCACATTCAGTTTGAAATAATATACAGTGGGTAAAATAACTATTGAACACCAATATTTGAAGGTCTTGAGAGAGCTCGCTGGTTTTACCCACCATGAGATGCTTCTTGTGTGACACCTTACTAAACAAGACACTTTTTCTTTACACACCATCTCTGTTTGGTTTTCTAATTACTGATTAATTTCAGGCATCATGAATTTCCATGCCTTTTTACACCTCCCGTTTTTACCGCGTTCAGTACTTTTTCCCTGTGTCACTTCTCATAATTTAATTGAACTTAATTTATGGAATCTTTGGTTTGATGTTTTCCACGCGGGGCTTTAATGGGTCGTTATTGATGTCTGGCGAGAATTTCATTTTAGTAGCACCATTACAAATATATTTACTTAGAAAATTGGTGACATGTCTGACACTTATTTTACCCACTGTATATTTTCCATGTCTTAGATAATTTGAGTGGTTTTGCATCTTTTTTGGTATTTGCACAATCACTACAACATATAATTCTAAAACTAAAAACTGTGTTTTCTGTTTAGCAATGCAATCAACACTTCTGTCCTAATGTTGTCATCAGCTGGTCAGTTGACATTACACTGTTGTATTAGTTTTTATTTGGTATGCAATGGTAAACTAGTACTTATTAGGGAATGGAAACAATTATAATAATGAATATTAAACACACAAAAATATCTACAGATAAAATGTATCTGGTCATTTGCATCAATCAGGTTTATAATGAAGTGCCTGCAAAGTTAGTAACTTCCTTTCAACACCAGCTATAGCCCTGCTTACAAAGTACTGTTTTATTTAAGCTATTTAAGATGCTGAACATGGTGAATATTTACTGTTCCTACCAAACATCAGAATTTTAGAGTTAGAACTCAGATCATATTATTATGCTGAGAGTTTAATCAGACTCATTGTCTGCATGGTCAATAGGTCATTGTCGAATGTACTGTAATAAAACAGGGGCATTTCAAACTTTCATGACAATTTATTTTCCCATTATTTATGCACTCAATGACGTCTCACCTGTGGTGCTGTCTCCTGATGTTATATACTGAGTTGTTTTGACAGGAGTGTTCACACCAGTTGTAGGGTTTAGATTAACAGTAGCTAATCCTTTAAGACAGAAAAACATCAAATAAATATTATGTCACTACGACATTTTGCTGCTTTCTTTTCTGTATTAAAATTGAATTGAAGTTATGACATGCCAAAAGAAAAAAAATCACAAAAATATTTCCTGGTGTATTTCTGACATTGTTTTACTCTTTAGTCTTCAGAACATTCAGTTTGAAAAAGAAAAAAACTACATTTAAATTGAACGTCTTATTTTTTACAGTTCTTCCTTAAGTGTTATTGATGCACTCAATGACGTCTCACCTGTGGTGCTGTCTCCTGATGTTTTATACTGAGTTGTTTTGACAGG
The DNA here is from genome assembly GCF_057382185.1 of Mchenga conophoros. Classification (NCBI taxonomy): domain Eukaryota; kingdom Metazoa; phylum Chordata; class Actinopteri; order Cichliformes; family Cichlidae; genus Mchenga; species Mchenga conophoros. The sequence goes on from NC_140530.1 coordinate 20,906,633, forward strand.
ATTGTTCACACCATTTGTAGGGCTTTGATTAAGAGCAGCTATTCCTTTAAGATAGAAAAATATCAAATAAATATTATAATGCCACGTATTTTCTGTATTGACATTCTTGATTATTTATTTCCTTGCATTATTGAAAACAAGTATTTGGCATGAAGTGCTAAAAGAAAAGAAGAGTTTCTTGGTGTATGTCTGCCAACTTTTCTATAATTTAAAGGAGAAGTATGTTAAACATAGTATTGTAACAGCATTTGAACTGTTAGACATCGTTTCACTCTCCAGTCTTCAGAATATTTAGTTTGAAAAATAACATATAACACAAAAATTAAACGTCTCATCTTTCATTTGAGCAGATTTACTTTAATACAGAAAAAATATTTTCTAATTTTACCACGTGAGTAATTTATTTACCTGATAGTGAGTTCACTGAAGTGGTAGAAGTTAAAGTACTGGGTTTGTTGAGACTTGATTCTGTTCCATAAATGTTCAATAAAATGTTAAAGACATTTAAAAGAAGTGATGTGTGATGATGCTCTGGGTTGTTTGTTAAGTGTGTCCTACCTGTGGTCATGATAGATGACGGTTTGTTGATCTTTGGTGATTCACTTTCCAGAATAGCTACCTTAAAAGGAAATTAATTTGAGTATAAATAAAGGTTTTGTTAATACTGCAATCAATTCAAAAGTGATTTAAATTTTTGAAAACACATTTACTATTTTATTAAATGTTAAATCTGTCCCAAAGGGAGTGTCAGACGAGGGACTATTTTTTACCTATACTGAAATATTTGGTAGTGTCTAGGCCTGGGTATCATCACTGATTTCTACAAGTGATCCGATTCTGATTAAACAAGGTCCCGATTCGATTTGATCCCCGATTCCAGTCGATTCGATTCAATTCAATTTTGAATCTGACAGTGAAAAATATTATAATTCTGATCATTTATCAGCAAATATTCATATTTTTATATCTATGTATTAAAACAAAATATTTTGCGTCAGGAAGGGTATCCAGTGTAAAAACCTTTACCCATTTCTACTGTAAGCATGTTATTATGCTGACAATATCATCAAAGCTCAAAGAGACTGCAAGTCTGGACGTACTCTTTTTCACATCAAAGCTCAGTTCTATTTATTTGCACTGAGGGTCCAAATAAACAAAGTGAAACGAAATGAAAACTTTGCGAGTAACAAACGCAGAACATTTTTAGAGAAAAATACTTTGAATGCTTTTATTTTAGTCATTTTCATCATTTTAATGTATTAAAGTAGCATCTGTGCTATAAAGTCTGTTTATCTTTGACTTACCTGTTAAGTTGTATCGATCACTGCGAGGAGACAAAGACCTGGGTTCCCTTTTCAAAGTGTAATCACAGCTGGCATCTTTTTGTTGAACAAAATGTAGCTGTCTCAAAAAATCATCAACTGAGACATAAAACTGGCAGAACCGCTGTTTGTTTTTTGTCTTGCTATTCTTCCCGACAGCTACTGTGAGGACTGAACGACTTGCTTCTCCAAAGTACAGATTACATCTTGTATCATCTTTCACAGATCCAGGCAGAGAGCAAACAAACCGAACATGTTCCCCATTAAAATGCTGCACACTCATCTGTGGTGTTTGACCTACATGAAGATTAATCAAGTCCCATTAATATACAAGAATATTGTATGTTTTACCAGCACAACAATAACAATACTGGTGTTCATAAAAGCTGAACTGCAACACATTTTGTAATTAACTGTAACTGGTCATGTTTAGATTCCTGCGTGCTGTCTTTGGTGGTGTAAGAAAATATGTAAGAACAACACTCCAAAAAAAGTTTTGTGAAAGAAAACATGAAGCTTTATAAAGATATGCAGTCACAGAAAAATCTGAACACTGGAACATCAGGAACTCACCTTGTGCTTGAATCTCATGAACAAAAGCTGTTGGAAAGAAAATTTGTTAACAACATACTAAATGCACGTATTAATAACCATTATTATAATTATGTATTAATGGCTCATTAATACAAACAAACTGTCTTTTCAAGATCACAGGAATTTGTCCTGCTGAGAAAGTTTTAGTTTGGGACTCCTCACGTGAGTTTATTGATTAAAAATAAAAAAAATAGAAGCACCACAAAGTTACAAAAGTTGCTGTAAGAACACAACGTAAAATCCACAACCATGAAAAATGTAAAACCTACAGATTTAGCATCTTCAATCGAAAAGCTACAAGAGGTTTAACTTACACATGAGGATGACTGACAGAAGGTGTCCAGCCATGATGAAGAGGATTACTGTGACTGTGCAGAACACATCTGAAAGTCTGACTTTGTAAAGGCTGATGTTCCAGTTTAAGGAACGTCACAGGAAAACCACAGGAACCACTTTAACACAAGCAGAGCAAAAAGCCATGAACGACCCTCTGATACTACTTATACTGCAGTGGAACCAGGACTTCAACTTCCTGTTCTGTGGCAAAGTCACATTTTACCTGCTCTCAGCAGATTTGACTGGTGATTCTACATTTTCCATTTCTATGATGTGATGATCCCTGAAAATAAATATGCGACCAACCATTAACATGGGTCACAAGATGGCTGCTGAAAAGGGAAACTTGCTTCTTTGTGTTTAAATAACAAGTTAGCTTAGAATTTGTGTGTATGTGTGTGTGTGTGTGTGTGTGTGTTATATAATAAAATACACTAACAATAAATATACTCATTAAAAATAGTCCCCAACAAACAGTACCAATATTTATATATTATAAAACAAATATCTATTTCCATTATTGTTTCAGCAAAAGAAACAACCTTCATTTGTCACATACACAATCATACAGAGGACAACATGTAGTGAAATGCTTGTGTACGAGCTGCGGACATAGTTGTGCCATTCCAGGGCTTGGTTTTAGCATGGGGGGTCTAGCCAGGACCCTTACTGGATACCAGGTGGGAATAAAGCTTGAGCCTCCTGCTCCAAGAGTGTGTAGTCTTACTACTATACTATCCAGCTGCATGCTTCTGTTCCTATTGTTTCTGTTGTAACAATATGAAAATAAAAATATGAAAATAATGACAATTCTTAGATAAAGGTAAAGATAAAGATAAAATAGAGATTGAAACTTTACTGGTAATTCTTGTACCTAAATAAAGTAAAATAAAATAGAAAACTACAGAGTCGTTGCATCAAGGTCCCAAACTGTCTCAGAGACAACGGAACACCTCATCACTCCTCCTTGAGTGAATTTCCAGCCCTCAAAAGAGATTTTAATAATTGTAACAAGGAAAAACAAGACCTTGAAAACAGGATCACAAAAATGCAGGAGGAGAAAAGTCAACTGGAAGAGAAGAACAGTGAAATGCATTGCAAGCTCCAAGATATGGAGGAAAATAATGAAGGCTTGCGAGTAATGTTTGATGAAGCACTTGAAAGAAATACACAACTGGAGAAAGAGTTTAAAAAATGGAAAATCAAACATAGAGAAATGTTTTACGAGGTCTATGACACAGAAGAAAAATACATAGAGATGTAGTGCAAGCTCCAAGACAGAGAAGAGAAATGAAAGCCTCCAAGTGACGTCTGATGAAGCATTGAGAAGAAACACACGAATGCTTAAAGACAAGGAAGAACAGGAGGCAGGTCACCAACAGATGCAGTGCAAACTTGAAGACACAGAGGAAAAAATGGAAGCATTACAAGTAATGATTGATAAAGCGCACAAAGAAAATTCAGACCTGCTAAAAGAGAAGGAACAACTGGAAGAAACCCAAAGAGAGACGCAGCACATTCTCCAAGAGTTTGAAACACAAAATACAGAATTACAAGTATTTTACAATGAAGTGAAGGAAATAAAATTGAACTTGAGAAAATATGCAGAGATATAGAGTGACGAATCCACGAAGTGGTGACCAAAAACAGCCATTTACAAGCACTCTATAACAAAGTCCAGTAAGCCAACACCAAAAAGCAGAAGCAGAAGCAACGGCAGGAGAAAAGTCATAAAGACATACAGTCTTCATTTCAATTACTACAGAAGAGACATGAAGAGTAACAAGCCACCCATCATAAAGAACAACAAAGAAACACATGCATGAGGCAAACAAAGAACTGGAAGAAAAACGTGAAGAAAAGCAGGAAACACTAAAAGAACGAGAGAAAAGGTTCAAGAAACTTGATGTGCAGCATGAAGCACTTTTCAGAGAGATGACAGAGTTCAGAACAAAAATCTACAGGAAATGAGAAAAGTCTGAGAAAGAAGAGAAAGCGGTTCGGGTTATTCTGGAAGAACGACTGTAATAATAATAATAATAATGGATTGCATTTATATAGCGCTTTTCGGGACCCCTCAAAGCGCTTTACAATACCACTATTCATTCACTCTCACATTCATACACTGGTGAAGGCAAGCTACAGTTGTAGCCACAGCTGCCCTGGGGCAGACTGACAGAAGCGAGGCTGCCATATCGCGCCATCGGCCCCTCTGGCCAACACCAGTGTGCTGCTTCTTCAGTTGAGCCTTGACAAGAATAGCCTCATCTTCCTCCGACAGGGGCAAATTATATAATAAAATATGTAAATAAATTCAGTGTGATTCAGAGCATTATTTAATTTGAATGTTGTTAAGATGTAAATCACCATTCAGCTTAAGAAAAGCTTCTTTACTTAAGAAAAGCTGGATAACTTAAACTGAGCTTTGTTTAACATGACTCCCTGTATTTAGATGAGGCAACAGGTTTGAGTTAGATAACAGAGTTCAAGAATAGTTCACCATAACTGAAACATAAAACTTAAGCAAAGTCTCACTTTCAAGATTCAAGAGAATCGTGCATTAGCGTTGACTGATCCTTTTAGGGGTGTGACAAATGGAAAAAGTCTGAAAACTGGAAATGGATCAGTTAGAGCTACACATGTGTGAGGGGGCCTACATTTATGTTTAACTGCTAAGTCATTCAAATATCTAATCAGCCAATCGTATAACAGTTACAGTGGGGCAAAAAAGTATTTAGTCAGCCACTGATTGTGCAAGTTCCCCCACCTAAAATGATGACAGAGGTCAGTAATTTGCACCAGAGGTACACTTCAACTGTGAGAGACAGAATGTGAAAAAAAAATCCATGAATCCACATGGTAGGATTTGTAAAGAATTTATTCGTAAATCAGGGTGGAAAATAAGTATTTGGTCAATAACAAAAATACAACTCAATACTTTGTAACATAACCTTTGTTGGCAATAACAGAGGTCAAACGTTTACTATAGGTCTTTACCAGGTTTGCACACACAGTAGCTGGTATTTTGGCCCATTCCTCCATGCAGATCTTCTCGAGAGCAGTGATGTTTTGGGGCTGTCGCCGAGCAACACGGACTTTCAACTCCCGCCACAGATTTTCTATGGGGTTGAGGTCTGGAGACTGGCTAGGCCACTCCAGGACTTTCAAATGCTTCTTACGGAGCCACTCCTTTGTTGCCTGGGCGGTGTGTTTTGGATCATTGTCATGTTGGAAGACCCAGCCTCGTTTCATCTTCAAAGTTCTCACTGATGGAAGGAGGTTTTGGCTCAAAATCTCACGATACATGGCCCCATTCATTCTGTCCTTAACACGGATCAGTCGTCCTGTCCCCTTGGCAGAAAAACAGCCCCATAGCATGATGTTTCCACCCCCATGCTTCACAGTAGGTATGGTGTTCTTGGGATGCAACTCAGTATTCTTCTTCCTCCAAACACGACGAGTTGAGTTTATACCAAAAAGTTCTACTTTGGTTTCATCTGACCACATGACATTCTCCCAATCCTCTGCTGTATCATCCATGTGCTCTCTGGCAAACTTCAGACGGGCCTGGACATGCACTGGCTTCAGCAGTGGGTGTTCCGCTGAAGCCAGTCTTGGCCATGGCAGAGTTTGGAGTCTGACTGTTTGAGGCTGTGGACAGGTGTCTTTTATACAGATGATGAGTTCAAACAGGTGCCATTCATACAGGTAACGAGTGGGGGACAGAAAAGCGTCTTACAGAAGACGTTACAGGTCTGTGAGAGCCAGAGATTTTCCATGTTTGAGGTGACCAAATACTTATTTTCCACCCTGATTTACGAATAAATTCTTTACAAATCCTACCATGTGGATTCATGGATTTTTTTTTCACATTCTGTCTCTCACAGTTGAAGTGTACCTCTGGTGCAAATTACTGACCTCTGTCATCATTTTAAGTGGGGGAACTTGCACAATCGGTGGCTGACTAAATACTTTTTTGCCCCACTGTATTCCAGGCATTTAGACATGTGTACATCATCTACACGATGAAACCGAGCATCAGAATCGGTCAGACAGGCTGAGGAAGTAGACTGGTACTTGCATCGTCATTCATTTCTGACCACGTCCATCTCTTTATCACCACAGTGTAGTGGTCTTCAGATGGCTGCTTCAATCAGGATAATGTGCCGTGACACGAAGCGTAAACCATCTCCAACTGATATCCAACTTCTGTGTCTTCATGTCAATATGGACCAGAATCTCTAAGAAATGTTTCCAGCACCTTGTTGAATTTGCGCCACGAGGATCTAAGCTAGGGTAAAGAAGCACAGGATTTGGAAACACACACACACACACACACACACACACAGAAAACTCTCACTTGTTAGTGTTTGTCAGTTTACACTTATACTTCTAATATTGTTCGTTAATACAAAGGAAAAATAATAATAATAAAAGCACTTGTTGGAATTCAGATAATTCCTAGCAAACGTTTGAGGAGGGATGAGGGACAACGTTTAAAAAACAAGATTTTTTATTATATAACTTTAAACCAGTTTATTATAAAACCATCAATAAAAGCACAATTATTATTTTTTAAAAACACAGGCAAATAAAAGCTAATGAAACATCTTTTTAAAAAAAGGTAGAAACAACATAACATTTTTCCAAAATATTCCTTGGTCATGATGTTTGTAAAGGAAGGTCCAACTTCACTCCATGATGGTGACCTTTGGTGCCTTTACAAGTCATCAACACACGGGAGCCAAAAAGTCTGTTGAGAAAATAATTTTTAAAAAGTCAAAATGAGAACAATAAGCAGTTTTTCCAGCAGGAGATCAATGACACACTGGTAAGATAGGCTTGCTCTCACCGTGTTAGAGCAGGCACTAACAAACGTCATGAATCTGGGGTTGAACTGGAGCGCACTGATGGGTCCTGGATGCTTCCCATCCAGCACGGCCACTTTCATTCCACTCTCTGTGCTCCAAACGTGAACTCTCCCGTCTTCTGAGCCTGGAAAAACCAGAGTGTTAACAGGAAGCTTAAAGGAAAAGGCTCAAATCTAAAGTTTGAGGGGTTTTTTTTTAGCTTACCAATCATGACAAACTGCGAGTCAGGTGTGAAGCAGGCCTCCAGTGAGATGCCTTTACTGTTGTTGTAGCCCTTAAAATGAGGAAAGACAGGGATGGCTTCAGCATGTAATCTGAAAATAATTATATTAACATAAAAACAGATGCAATTCCGTATTTTTGTTCCAAAATGTCTCTTACGGAAAAAGTGTGCAGAACAGATCCATTGAAAGCATTCAAGACTCCAATAATCCCTTTATTTGTAGATATGAGGATCTGCTTCCCATCACTACTGAATTTGAGTCCAGTCCAGTCACAAACGCGATTAAACCTCGTTTCAAAACAGGCAAACGGGCCCTTCAACGGGAAGATTTTCAGATAATTAAGAATCTCATTTAAGGCTTTTGGAAAGAATGCATGTGAACACAAACAGAAAACCCTTAATGGACTCAGCTGTACCTTGTCAAAAGCACGAAAGTCATAGAGTTTAACTGTCTTTGAATCCACTCCTGCAGCAAATATCAGCCCATCGGGGTCAAACGAACATAGAGGTGTCCCCAGTGGATTTATCAAACCCTGAAAATCAGAGAGATTGTGCAACATAAACTGGTAACTTTCAAGAAATATGCAAAAGAATCCTCAATAATGACCACTTTCTGCATCACATGTTTTCATATTTATGTGTTTATTTCCATTTGGTGTTTATTTACTCCTTATATTTTTGCAAGGTTATGTTTCTGGTATTACCCATAGATTTATTATGTCTGAGCAGATCCAAGAGAGATTTGGAGACCTCTGGTGGTCAAGACTACTCAGGGACTACTAATCAACAGCACTTTAATAGGCAGTATTTTGTGTCACAATATAAAGCACACTATTCTATTACTGTAGCTGTTATTGCACATTTGTAAATGTGTACAAATGGCAGAAGAAATGGAACTTTTCAATCAAGTGACAAACTACTTACTTGAGAGTTTTGACAGTGGAGGTCCCAGATCCGGATAGTCTTGTCCAGTGACCCAGAGATAAATGTGTTATCCACCGGAGACATGGAGAGAGCAGTAACCCTGAAACCCAAACAAACTGGTTTTAACTGATCAGGATTGAGCTAATGTTTTATTGAATGTAAAATTACTTTAAGGAAAGACAGACAGGAACAAGCTTTTCAGGAATGCACACTATATGCACATCCACAATGAGAATCTGAATTCCTCTGCAATCCAAAAGTGCTCTGTTGGACTGAAATCTGTGACTCTGGAGGCCATTTGAGTGCAACGCTTTGTTTCATCCAAATTTTGATCCTAACATCTCAAACTTACAGGAGAAATTGAGAATCATTCAATCAGGCAACGTTTTTCTTCTGTTGTCTAATTGTAGCGATATAAACCGTAACTACTGTTTATTGTTCTTAGCAGACAGGAGTGGCACCCAGTGTGATCTTGTGCTGCTTTAGCACATCTGCTACAGAAATGTCTGGAGAGCATTCAGAGATGCTCTATTGCATAACTTGGTTATAACGAGTGGTTATTTGAGTTACTATTTCTCTCCTTTCAGATCAAAGCAGTCTGACTATTCTCCTCTGTCACCAACGAGGAATTTTCACCCAGAGAAATGCTGCTTACTGGAATCTTTTGCTTTTTCAGATCATTTTCTGTAAATCTTGGAGTTGGTTGTGTGGGAACATCCCAGCAGATCAGCAGTATCAGAAGTACTCAGACCAGCCCGTTTGGCACCAGCAACCACGCCACATTAAAGTCACTGAAATTACCTTTGTTCCCCATCCTGATGCTCAGTTTGAAATTCAGCACATCACCTTCACTATGCCTAAATGTATTGAGTTGCTGCCATGACACTGGCTGATTAGATATTTCCACTAAAATCCAGTTCAACAGGTTTAGCTAATAAAGTCACCATTGAGTGTATATTTCTGTATTTTTATGAGCACACTGGAGAAAGCTCCAGAAAGGTAGAAAATGAGAATTCCACTCAACTACATTTTATTCTATTTAGTCTGGTTACAGTAAATAAAAGCATGTCCATTTACTTAGTAGGCATATAGGGTGCATACTATATAACTGTCTGCTTTCACTGAATACCAGTCTACATGTTTACAGTTGTGGTTGATTAAGGTTGTGTGTTTGCTTTACGCACCTCTTAGTGTGACCTGGGAAATATCGGATGTACTTGTTGTCAGTGAGCGAAAGGTATCTGATGGTATCTGAAAAATATCCCAAAATATATTTCATTTTCCAAAATGGACCACTAACTGTATTCGCATTGCTGTGCATGGCGTCAAGTGTTTACCATCCAGTTTGTTGGAGCTGTAGATCACTGTATTTGTGTCTCCATGCGTGTAGCGGATGAGGTCTACTCCATACTTTTTGCTGAAGAGGTTGCTTTTGCACCTGAGAAAAGCACAAGGACACCATAAGAACACAATGCAGTCACATTAAGGATCTTATTTATCATATACAGTATACTGTCTACAGTGGCTGCCACTTACTTTCCATCTCGCATGTCATACAGCAGTATGCGGTCATCGTCGCTGCTTGTTATCACATTTTCACCATTTGGGCTGTAGTCCACGCAGTTGACCTTCTCTTCGTTTTTCCGATGAGTCCTGGCCACTCTGAAACATCGTAATACACCGTCTGTGATCTTCATAGCTGCAGGCTTTTACCAAGAAAGCATACGTTAGGAGAAAAAACACTCCATCAGCTTCCTGTCTGAGATTTAATGAAGCCTGGTAATTATTTCGGTTTGGTTGAGCTATGCGCATCTGCTGTCCATTAGATCACTAAGGTGCTTGTATTTGCATTATGGCAACAAAAATCCACAGCAGACAACATGCAACTTTGTAACAACCGGAAATTATGATCGACTTAGTTTTATTCATCTACCAGGCGGGCGGTGCTTGCCAGAAGCTATAATATTTTGCAGTTGTGACCTGGCGGGCCGTGTAAGCGTAGTTAACAAATACACCCGTTGAGAGAAAGGCGGAAATTACCGGAATGCTTTTTTACATTTACGCAGTGTGTATTTGTTATGTTTAAGAGCATTTAAACGGATAGTTATATCGTTTGTCGTTTGGTTTTATCTATATAGTGTCTAATATGTCGGAATTATTTTAATTTGAATGAATGGATGAAATTATGCTTTTATTCTGAAAGGCTTGGCCCGGAACTTCTTTAATAACTTCAGAGTTCATGCTTGTGTTTTGAAGCTCGTGTGCGCCGTCTGGTCTGTGAGGTTCGCTCAGTGCCGTGATGAACAGCTGTGGGAGACTAGCGCGTGTGTTTGACCGGAGCTCCGGCCTGGATGTGCTCTTCTGTCTGGCCAAACCCCGGACAACCTGCCGCCAGTGTCCGCAGACAACACCGCCCCTCGCACGGGGTCAGAGCACCGCTGCCAACCACACTCCAGGCTCCGACGCAGATGACAAACCCCGTGTTAGAGCCGTTGACCTGGCCCGTAAGATCCGAGGAGAGAAGTCGAAGACCCGAGAGACAGCGCCTCCCATGTCTGCCCAGCAGAGGAGGGTGATGGAGCTGAAACGGTTCAGTGTACAGTTACAAAATGTGCACCCCAACGTGCTCGCCAAACACCTCCACAGAAGCGTGCTGTACCAGGACAAGGATGTAGTGATCGTCAACAAACCCTACGGCATCCCTGTGGCAGGTAAACCAACACTGGGCTGTCTTCTTTAATCTGATTACACTGACAAGAAGTTTGAAAAAGTTTTTATTTTCAGTTTGAAATAAAAATAAAAATCAACTCATTGTAATGTTAAGAAAAAAAAACAATATGAGATCTTTGTAACATGGTGTTTTACAATGGACATGGTCAGCAGCAATATTCAGGTAGACTGTGGTGTTTAAACGATGGTACTAAAGGGCACAGAGTGTGCCAAGAAAACATCGTCTGACATCATCCATTTGTACTGTTCTGTGTGAACCCGAAAGATGATTGGGAAACTTTATAAAATACTCAAACCTGCCTGTCTGACACCAAGAGCCATGCCACATTTAGTCTTTTAAATCACCTTTCTTTCCCATTCTGATCATGGCTCTGAACTATTAACCATTATTGATGCCTGCATGCTAAATTAATGTGATTATCTAATTAGATATTTGTATTAATGAACAGTTAAACATGTGTATGAAAAATTATGTGGTGAGACTATATTTTATTGTTGTACATATTAAGGTGTTCTTAAACAGGCTCAGTATTGTTGTTATTATTATTATTATTGTTGTTGTTATTGTTAGGAGACATGCAGTATCATTACTGAGAACAGCTGGAATGACCATAAAAATGTCAGCTATCACACTGAAGCTGGGATGTCTAACTGGCACCACAAATGTAATGTTGCTGCTGTCTCCCAGATGACTCCGACGTCACATCCATCACCTCTGTGCTTCCTGTTCTCTCAAAAATGATGGATGGGATGAAGATCAAGTCTGATTCTCAGCTCATTCCCTGTCTGGGTCTAGAAAAGGACTCAACGGGAACTCTCCTGCTGGCCAGGAGGGATGAAGTGGTGGAGCACGTACTCGCTCTGAATAGAAATAACAAAGTGGAGAGGAAGTACTGGTGAGTAGGGGAAACTGATAAGGATTAATTAAATAATGTACATGCTAATACTCCCACTGCATGTTAGTTATGTTGTTCCTTTTCAGGGTTATCACGGTTGGTGTTCCTGTGCCATCTGAAGGTCTGATTGATATTCCCATCATAGAGAGAGAGGTCACAGGTCCTCAGCCACACTACAAGGTGCCTCTTATTCTGTATGATCATTGCTTTAAACATCCTTGTATGTACGGCTTTTAGCTTAGTAGTTAGTATGTTTATTACACATTAAATTAGTTTGGGTTTGTTGTCCAGAGCATTTGAGTAAATTACTAGTTATTGTTTAAATAATGGTGTGCATTTTCCAGTCTCATAACAACTTCTTTGATTTCAGATGGCTCTGAGTCCTCTTTACAGACTGAACGATGAAGGTGATGGTGTAACCAAAGTCCGAAGTCATCGCCAAGCTCATCCAGCATTGACCAAGTACAGAGTCCTGGACAGCAGCAGTGGTTGCAGCCTTGTGGAACTCCAGCCTTTTACAGGTAACAGTGCACATGTGAACAAAAGGAAATCATCCCAAAAACCTGCCTGGGCACATGTTCGGTATTTTTCTGCTTCATTGTGTTCACAGGAGTGAAGCACCAGATGAGGGTTCATATGGCCTTTGCTCTCGGGTGTCCCATTCTTGGTGACCACAAATATTCCCACTGGAGCAAACTGGCACCACAGGTAAGATGTTTACAGTCTCTTTTTTAACATGTATAAGAGTTTGATTTCTATTTTGTCACAAATGATGACTAAATAATACATTTCCTTCCACAGAAATTACCAGAACGTGTGTTGGGAAAACTTGGGATTGAACAGAGCAAGGTTCGGCACCTCCCCCTTCATTTACATGCACGACAGCTGACGCTGCCAGGAAGCAGCCAAGCTGACGTCAACGTGTCCTGCCCGCTACCGAAATACTTCACCCAAACACTGGGCCGACTGCATATAACTCTCCCAGATGAAAAACGAACGTGATCATCTCCTTGCTTTGTTCAGCATTTAACAGTCCAACCCTGTTAAATGTAATTTAAATGTGGAATAGAACATCAGGATGTGTAACTACAGCGCCGATACGTGTGATAGTGGACAGATGTGGAACAGAATGTGTTAATTATTAAAAACTGATGCTATGGAACTGAATAAGAACCATTCAAATGTGTCATTATTAAAAAGACCCACAGCTCACTTTTTCTTTTTAGAAGACAGTAATCATTATGTTTCAGCTTGACATGACTTACTACAAAGATTCCATCTGCATATATTGTTTAATAACCTACTATACACACATACATGAAGGAATACGTTGGCAAAAATCCTTGATGGGTGTTTCAGATGTTAGTTTTATCCTGAGAAAAATCTCCTGAATGACTACAATATACAGATATAGGTGACAAATTAAAGGGAAAAAAATCCAACACTATATGGTGTCTCAGTTATGCTGAGGGAGTACGTCTCAGCTCACATTAATCCTATGTTAAAATGCTTCAGTTTTGACACGAGTGGCATCTCCCAGGATGCAGGAAGGGGTTGAAATACTTGAGCTATGAAATTATGAATCAGGCTATGACCTCTGGAGTCACCGGATCTTAAACAAAAAGTGCCCTGCGGGGGAGTTTGGGCCAACATGGCCACTACCATGGTTAAAATACCCATTTAGAGGATATCTTCTAGATAAAGAAAAATTGTGTCCTTCACTACAGCTGAGTTAAAGAGGCAGCACAGGCAACCAAGTTACTGAAACACACTGGTTTTGCCTTCAATTTGTCACCGATCTGTAGCACTTAACCATGTGAATGATTGAGTTTTAACTTATTCCACAAGCAATATCATGTAATTATGTTTTGGAAAAAACAGGCACAAGTATTTCAGATTCAAACTTATCATACATGGTCCAAAATGTATTTTTAAAAAAAAGTTGTGAGCACTGGTCCCTGTAACTGTCTTAAGATTATTACTAGTGGTACTAGAGAATTAAGACGTGAACAGCCTGTGAGGTTAAGAAAGAAAAGATTACAGTTGTTTAATCATTTATAAGATTGACTTTGTACACGAACGTGTATCATCTCTGCCCAGCTGAGAAGAGACTAAAGTCTTGCTCACTTGCCGGTTCAAAAGTTACAGAGGTGATATCTTACAAAGGCAGCCAAGAGAACAAGAAGTCCAACCCACCGGTCAAAAACAGAGATAATAAGAAGAGAAGAATTTATGGATCTGATGAGCATAATCATGATACTCTCCTCAGAAGTTGTTCCACTTTATTTTAATGGCCATCGATGATAATAGTCAGGATGGATACTGCATAGTCAACAATCTGGAGAACAAGTTCCTGTGAGCCAAGTCCTCAATCTAGCTCACATTTTCTGGAACAACACAGATGATCTCCTGGATCTCTCTGACCACGATGATGCGAGACAGCATTTGTTCCACCTGCTGAATTGTGAGGGGCTGAGAGGAGTACCACATCGGGCTGTTTGGTGCAACGACAGGCTCTGGAGTCATGTAGTACGCATCGTTACGTCCTTTAACGCTCTGTGGGCTGGAAAAGAAAGTTAAGCATGTGTCTGGGGGTGTAAACTGAAGAGTAATCATCACATAAATCCTACTAAGCTGAAGTGCTGCTCACCATTTGAAGAGGTAAAAGTCATAAAGTTTGATGGGACAACGAAGAGGATTCGCAGGATCCTCAATCTGCTCTTCATACATGTCATCGGTTCCTAAATGATGCAGTACACAGCAACAGGTCAACAACGGGCATTTCTGCTATCCAACACTGAGCTAATCACGACCTGAGCAAGAGAGTACCTTTTTGTCCAGCACTGTGTAGGCCTTGCCCTTTGAGAAGGCGAATACTGGTTGCTTTGTCCTTGGCGTTAGTTGGGTTCTTCCTTGAGTGTCTTAAGACTTTAGAGAAAGCTACTTTCATGTGCTGTTCAGGTGTTATCAAGTGGAAATACCTGCAACAAATACGACATTGTACCATATTCGGTATTTGACTCTGAGCGATTAGAGAGAGGATAAAAGACTAAGGGCCATTCAATGGTTACTCACTTAGTGTTGAAATACATTAGAGTTGTGAGCAATGTGGAAGGTGAATGTGCGCCAAGCTGTTTACACTCCCACAGCATCTCCTCTGTCACGTGACTTGGGATGATATAACCTAAGAGGAAAACATACCATGAGTACGGCAGGATTCACATGCATGTGTTTAAGGCTTCAGCGCATCTCCGTCATGTTGAACAGGATGATGTGATCCCGAACTAAATCGTCGATCTGCTGCTTAGCTCGTTCTTGCCAAAAAAAATGCTGTTAACTGCATAAGGTTAGTAAAGTGCAGCTAGCATGGCTAATGCAAACAGGCAACAGAAGCTCTTTTAATCTTGTGAATGACTGATGGTTGTTGCTATGACAATCATGCCAGAAAAGATCCCAAATGTCAAAGATGTATGTAAACACTCGACAATGGACATGTAAATGCTGCCTGAATATCGAAAACAATTACAAAATTGTGGATTTTGCCTTACCTAAAGGATGCACAGTGGGTTTCCAGTCGTGCAGGATTTTGTGTAAACTTTCGCAAAATCGAGTGTAATATGGATCATTGAAAATATCATCCACACGTCCATTTTCAGAAAGATACTATAAAAAAGAAAAAAAAAACCAACAACACAGAAAAGCAATTTCAGCCTTAGTTTTATTCTTCCTGCCTTTTTGTGGTTGAGTATGGAGATACTAACCTTCTGTATACACAAGAAAACATAATACAGGACATCGGGAGCAAACTGTTCGTCCTCGGATCCTCGTGCCTCCTGAGTCATCAGGGAAAGACCCAAGTTTAACTCCGCCACTGCACTGGATACCAGATCTTCCTGAAAACGCAGGGGCTGACGACCTGAACGCAGAAATACCAGAAAACACTACGTTTGGAGAAGCAGTGTAAAACTGACTTTACTTCTAGGTGACTAAGAATAACAGTACGTACTACAGAGTGCCAACAGCAAAATGTTGTGACTTCCTCTGGTTTCAGCAAGAGCTCACTGTTACTGAGACAACTGTAACAGGCCTACTTACGTCCTATGGGCGCAAGCTTTGTTGTTTCCCGTTTGCTTAGTTCAGCATTTTTTCTCTTCACCCAAAGGCGCCAAACCTCCAGCCCTTCCTCTGGCTTTAGACACACAGGAACCAGAATCTCTGTGGGTGCTTCGCCCTGAGCTTCAGTGGCTACTTGACCCTGCAGTAGAAGAGCAAAGGGAAAAAAAAAAAAAAAAAAAAAAAAGTTTTTGAGAAAGATGGCAGCAGAGTTAAACACATCTTATTAATTACATGATGGTAATTCATAGTATGATAATACTGTTATGTTGTAACATGGTATTGTTATGATTAGTAGTATTAACTAGTCCTAGTTAAACTAGTTCACATTCTTAATTCAGAAAGGAAAAAAAGGCTAAAAATAAACATGAACTTTTGAAAACACCATCATGATTATGACCAAAGCAACAATTATCAGTTATGTTCTGTTACATTTGCACAGGGCAAATTTAGTTCCAGCCATAATCATCGAGGACCAGAGTACAACTGTAAGACGGAGTCTTTTCTAACCTGCAGATGGAGCTGCTGGTCTTGTCCATCTTCCCCTTGACTCTGCTGTTGATTTGGGTCCCATATTTGCACTGACTGTGTAGTGTTGTATGTCCCTCCTACGGTCTGCACTGCCACGGGGATATGAATGTTGCCGTTCATGAACTGTGCTGGGAAGAGGGTCTGCACGATCTCTTCCTGCGTTGCAGTGGTGGCCGAATGCACGTCGGCAGACCTCGATGTGGAATTTGGGGACATTTTGTCCTTGCCGTTGGCGGTAGTTACTTGCACTGTGCTATACGTCTCCTGTGGTATAGCAATGTGAGTTACACCCTGCTGCTGTGGAGTGGAGTACACAGGGATGGTCCAGGTCTCACCTTGGGGACCTGTGATTGTTCCTGTAGTGCTGTACAGCTGAGCACTGTCAACTGTGAGCAAATCCGGTCGTAGGGACACATAACTTTGCTGCTGGCCTTGAGGGATGGCTAAAACTGTAGCCACCTGCTGCCCCTGTGGAACAGCATACGAAACAGCTAGGGGGACATCCATCTTACGCTTCTTGGCTGGTTGGAGAACAGTGGGGATAGTGCTGGGCCTCCGCTCTGCCTCCCTGGTAGAGTCCTGTTGCTGAGCAGGAGTCATGGTCTCAATGGTCTGGATCTGGATTTGTTGCCCACCCTGTAACTGAATCTGCTGGCCGGCCTGAAGTTGAATTTGCTGTCCCCCAGGCAACTGAATATGCTGCATTCCCTGCAACTGGATTTGTTGGCCACTTGACAGTTGGATTTGTTGTCCTCCAGCTACGGCGGCAACCAACTGAGCCTGAATCTGTGAAACACAGTAAACATGTTTTTTTTGTTTGTTTGTTTAAATGGGGAAACATGGAAAAACCTGATAGACGTAACTGAAGTTAATCCTCTACCTGCTGTTGCTGCTCCTCTGTGAGCTCTCCTGCCTGCACAAGCTGGGCTGTTGAGATTCCCTGTATGTCCTGCTGAGAGGGGTGGGCCACCTGAAGAACCTGACCAACTGTTTGGCCCTGCTGTTCTTGGATCTGAACCTGGCACAGAGGGAGAGTAAGAAAAACAAACAGACTTGTAAGCAACCTTATGAATCATAAACACACTGAAATACTTTTCTTTGACATTTCTGCTATGAACAACACAACAGTCATCAAAGTCATAAGGCGTCTCAAGTTTATACATTTGAAGTCTCAGTAAGATACACCCATGTCTGAGGTGACCGATCCTGTTTTAATTACATTAATGTGAATTGAACAAGCATGAAACAGCAACCATAATCCTGAGAGAAAGTTGATCTTTTTTTTGGCTTGTGATACTTCATAGAACTAACTTCTGCTACTAATCAAACAGATATTTCATTGATTGTGCTACAAGGTCTTTAATTATCTGCACAACAGGCAAACAAAAAGCAAACACCCTCTTTCCAATTACATTAAAAACATTTACATTGCTTTAATTTTTATTGCACAGAAGGACTACAATGTGATGGTACAAATCAGTATAACCAGTCAGAAATGT
The DNA here is from genome assembly GCF_057382185.1 of Mchenga conophoros. NCBI lineage: Eukaryota > Metazoa > Chordata > Actinopteri > Cichliformes > Cichlidae > Mchenga > Mchenga conophoros. The sequence goes on from NC_140530.1 coordinate 20,924,672, forward strand.
ATCCTCCATTTCCACCTGCACCTTTTCCTACTGAAGAATCATTGTGACCACAACATTTTTCTGTAAAGTGCTCCTTTGCGTGGTTTTCACATTTCCTGTTGGCTCTGTATGCATACTTAAATACTAAGTGAAAGATCTTCTGTTTGTATTCAGTAGGAAAGGGATTCCTTCCAGTGAGCCTGACTGTAGCCTCTCAGAAGGCACTGCTTTGATATTTGGATTGGATATCAGTCCAATACTCGATCCAACTTTTTGGGTCAGTATGGGATCCATTCCTTTGAGTTCTACAATGTTTTCTGTTTACCAGATAACAGCAGCAGTTAGCGCCACAGCTAACACAGCATGGAGGGAGGTTTGGGGTCATTTCATGCTGCTACACCAACAACTTCTATCTGTACATCTGCAGAAGCATTTATTTAACTGGAAACTTTCCTCCTGTTTACTTTCACTCTCATTATGCTCTGTCCAGTCATGCAAGATGGAAAGTTTTGTGTAACACTTTTTAGGAGTGTTTACTAAACTTATGATATAATTATAATTTAAAATGTGATCAAGTCAGTTAAAGTTAATTTCACTCCAGCTGTCTCATTCTTGATGAAGAAAGTACAACGCCTGTAAATGACACCAGTTTGCAGCCTAATGACTCCAGTCCAGTGCAAATAGATTAAATGAACAAGAATATATTTCTATATCCTCCCTTTTTCAATAATAAATACCATAAATTCTGTAAATTTATAGCCTGTTTTTAACCCTAACCCTTTTCAAAACTTGTGAAAACTTAAGTGGAGTATGACCTCATTTCATACAAATGAGTCACAGCTATAGCTGATAAAGACAACACCAGTACACATTTTATGTTCTATAAGAGTGTCATATTTTGATGGTTTGGCTACAGCAATGTCTCACATTTACATTTTCAAATGTAGGACTAGGAGAAAAACCCAGGCATGTCTGAGAGGAACAGCAACATGTCAGCCTCTGATAGATTTAGTAAAAAGGGAGCTACCTTTCAAATATTCCAGAAAACCACTCCTGCAAAAGGTGGAGAAACTTTGAGGAGAGCCTCGCAGCTCCTGACATGTAACCCAAAAGTAAACAAATGCCTCAAACTAAGCATTACTACGACAGGAAGAGCCAATGGTGGGTAGAAATTACCAAATCAATCACCTGCAGGTGTTTAAACAGCTCAACCCAAGAAAAAAAAACAAAAAAAACAACATAAAACATCCCGGGTAAAAAAACAAAAAAAACAAAACAAAACGTTTTCAGGTTAATTATATGACAATACTGCGCAGGTGTTTGAGGTTAAGCTACTTTAGTTATTGATAAACTCAAATGTTAAGCAGTTATTTTATATGTTTATACAGACTTACATGGAAACACTACCTCGGCTACTTTTGTGATTACATTTGACGTATGCTGTGTCACTGTATGTAATGCTGTTGCCATCTTGTTTTGACAGATTCACATTTCAAATTTCATTTCAGTAAGAGAGTGCACTTCATGTACTTACACTTACAAAAAAAGCTGCTGTCTGCAAGTGTTTAAAATTTTTGTATTTTTTTTTCTATATCACCAAAATTAGCACAAATTTTCTGATGAAATATCATGATATAAATTTTGAATCTATAATTACCCACCCTTATTTCAATCTCTTCCTCACAGTGAGAAATACAGCTTTCTAATCCAACACTGAGATCAAATCAGTACATCAGCAGAGACTCACAGTCAAAGCAGTGGTGTCAGATCAGAAAGGGAAAAAGCTGGACTGGTACATCCTTAGTAGCCTCAGGTTTTTAATGTCAACATAGATGCATTCTCATATGTGTGACAGTGTATCAGGCTATGCTATGGAGTAATGCAAAAATAACGCACTGCTTTTTAAAACAGTAACTAATAATTTGTAACATATTCTGGTCTCTATGTAATGACACAAACACTAGTGAGTAATTGTGGTGTGCTGAGACTGAGAGGACAATCGGCTATATAAAATTTAAACACACTATGTTTTTGTATGAGGTTAGGCAGGAAGAGTCTCTGTGGACTACGTTTGCAAATGACATCATGTTCGATTAGTTTAAATTTCTAGGATCAACCATGCAAAGCAACAAACAGTGCACAACAGAGGTGAAGAAGAGAGTGCAGGCAGGGTTGAGTGGATGGAGACAAGTGGCAGGGTGATTTGTGACAGAAGGATAGCAACAAGAATTTAAAAGACGGTAGTGAGACCTGCTCTGATCTACGGTTTGGAGACAGTGGCACTGACAGTAAGACAAGGCGGGACTGCAGGTCACAGAGCTGAAGTTGCTCAGATTTGTTTTTGGAGTGACCAGGATGGATATGATTAGAAATGAATACATCATTGGGCCAGGTCAGGTTGAGCAGTGTGGATGCAAACTTTGAGAGTTTGTGTGAAAGAGGAGGATAGGGTGAGATAGGGTGAGATGGAGGCAGATGATCCGACCAATAACAAGAGCAGCTGAAACAAGAAGAAACTAACCTGCACTTGAAGCTGCTGTTCAGATCCTTGATGCAGCTGGGGTGACATCTCTGTTGAGGTCACCTGTACCTGTTATAAAACATTTACATGTAATTGCAAACCACCAAACAACATAATTCAACACCCAATATAAAGTGTCTTACTGGACAGGCCAGCTCCAGGAGAGATCCTGCCACCTCCGTGCTGTCTGTGTAAACACAGTTGGCACCCTGCTGATGGTACACCATGGCTGTACTGGTGGCTGCCCCTTCCTGCTGGCTGAACTCCTGCAGCACCTCTGGGCCCTTGGCAAGAGACTCCAGGAACTCCTTCATCCTGTGCTGAGGCACAGTGCGGGCCTTTTGCCGCACATATTCGTCAAAGGAGACCACCCCACTCTCCTGCTCGTTCATCGTCACTGGACCTGGAAAGGAGATTTTTCTTTTACACTTCTAAGAGCACAGTTACATCCATTACATCCTAAACAAGCTGCATTTGCAATGTTCATGTAAAATGATGAGAGACAGCTTTTCTCTCTTACATACAACTACAATGATGCAGTTTAAATGTTTGTCAGTAAGGTTGGGAACGTTAGGGTTGCTATGTTAAATGCATTTGGCTTGGAGCTAATACAATGACTGTGCTTTGCTTAAATCAACTTTTCCTACAATTAAGAAACACTGCAATCACAGATTAGCTGAAAGGTAAACCTAAATGTTTACTATGAGCGATTAACTGGGTTTAATAGCAATGAAGTAATGAAGCAACGCACCAACAATGGTGCCTGGTTTCATTATATTGACAGTTTATGTGACAGCTAGTTGTTAGCATGCTAGCTTAACAATGTTAGCTAGGCGCTGTTTTGCCACAACCCATATGGATAGTTCACTGAGTAGCAACCGCCGACTGCATTCTACACTGTTGAATACCAATATAATTTATGCCGTAACTTATACAACACGGCTATAGTTTTACTCATAATAGAGGCTATCGAACTGTATTTAACACAGCAACACCTCGCTGGCTAACCACTGTGCTAACGTTAGCTAGCGAGCTAGCTCGGCTGCTCTGGATCCTGTCATGCTACCTTAAATAAAATGAAATCCTCTTGTTTCCGCCAAGGCACGGTGTTTAAAACCAAAAAGCCGATAAACGTCTAACAGCTACCACCAGCATACCATTTACTTGGCTACATAGCACATTTTAGCAGCTGTGCAATACCGCAAAACAATGCCGTGATTACACGGAGATAAAATTTAACCATTGGCCGATTCTCTGACGTCTGCTTATTTCACGCTGAGCTCCGGGTTGTGTTAAAAGTTTACCACTTCCAGCAAAGCGCAGGTTTAGTTATGCGGCGAAATCCCACGTCGTATGTCCAAAAAAACACCACTCAGCGACACACGCACAAAACCCCACACACTGTTTACCAAGTGAGACATAAAATGACGGAAGTATAGGCCCCGAAAACAACGCGGCTGCTCTCCACACTGCTCTGCCAACCAACGGGCTGATAACTGCAGCTCCCATCCCGGTAGCAAGAGCAGCACTGTTATGAAAACTTACATGACATTTGGACGAGAAGTGCAACCACATTTGTGTAGTTAAAGGTAGGGCATGTCTCATCTGTAACGGTGGGTCAACCGTAATCTGGCAGTGCAAGATAATCACAGTCTCTCAGATTAAAACAGGGTCATTTGCATTGAAATGATAGAACCTATATACACAGATACCCAGTTTGAATGATCGCAATAAATAGACAGCCTTTTACAATACCACTCCTTTCATTGAGGATTAATTTAAAAATCAGACAAAATAATGACTGATCATTGTCATACTATTAGATATCTGTTCTAATATTACAGAAAAGTAGGATCTGTATAGTTTTAAATTAGATAGATATTGGCCACATTATGTGGTTAATTGGCCTTGGTTATTTATTTTATTTTAAAATATTTTAGTAGGGATTCCTTACTTAAATTATTATTTTCGGTCAAACTGTTTTTATGTTACGATGTCTCTGTTTTTGATTATTAATCATTTTATTTTATTATTAACTGTTTAATTTATTTCCTCTGACTCTGGAAATCAAGATACGTGACTTTAAATGAACACAAACATTTTCTTCCAGGATGGTTCTCCTGAAGCTTGGTAAACATGAATGCATGTGCCTTTAACTTGTTCTAACTTCCCCAGTCTGCCTTAAAGAGCCAGGCATGTGCTACTGAGGGCCTCCCCCTGTTCCCTCCACAACAAACTGCCTCTTGCCCTTCTTAAGGTGGACCTAGACAGATGCGCTGTGTGCATAGGCTGTGTCCTCTACACACTGGATTGGAAAGAGTTAATTCCCACACTCGCTGCAGACTATCTCTGACTCTACAAGGGCTCTCTTATGGCAGCGTTTATGTAGTATGTGTACATTTTTCTTTAACTGCTTAACATCTTCCAGGGTGTTGGCAACACATCTAGGGTTAAGGATAGGTTCTTGTTAAATGTCCACCCCTGTTTATAGACTTTAAAACACCCAAATTCTGAGTCTATTATAATTAACCCCTTGAGGTCTCTCATCACAAGCAATGATCCTAGAAGATGTAATTTAAAAAGAAAATGTCCAAATTCTTTGCAGTAAGGGGACAAAATTATTTTAACATATGCAACAGAACTATTTTTTCCAGTATAATATATACTGGCTTTTCTCCAAAATACAGGGTTACGTTTATGGTTTGAGGCTAAATTGGGGCTGTCAGCAAAGATGACTTGGAACTAAGAGGGTTCATGGAAAAAACGAAAGTCATAATGCGGTGAATCTTCATTTGAAATGTAACATCTTCTAGTTTCTGAAAATCTGCCTGTTTAGCAAAATCTAGCCCGAACACTATCACCATGGTGGACGTTAAGAGGAAAGAAAGCTGATCCATTATTGATAGAGAAAAGACCACAGGATTCATCTGAGTGGTGACTAACACTCTCCTAATTTGATCATAAAGCGTAAGTCTTTCACATGCACACTCTGGAAAAATAATAAGCTAGTAAGTTGGCATGAAACAGCTTACTTGGCTCGTGACTTACTGGCTTATCACTGCAGGTGACTTTATGCCACTGTAAGAATCTTAATGTAATCCTTTTGAGAAGGATTTACCTTTAAACAGCTGCCATTAAAACAAAACAGAAGGCTTGTAGGTTGTTATTAACAGTCGGTCATTTACAACTTTGATTTTCATTTTAAAATCCTTCATTTATGAACACTGCAAACAATAAACAGGAATTATTTATTCAACTTTTTTTCTCCAGAAATGGGCCATGGTAATCAGGTCTTTGTTTTACTAGCGACATAGTGATGGAAAGTTGCCAAGTAACCAGCAGGTGCAATAAGCCGTTAGTTAGTTGTGAGCGCGCCAGTCAGTATGTTCAAGGCTCACTGTGATGCACCTTGTGTATCACCTCAGAAATCAGGCTTTACACATACTTTTACCAGAGATGCAGCACAACCCGTGATGCACTAAAAAGAAAGCAGAAAATAAGACTTGATCGCAGGTAAGTCAATGAGTTAGACTGATTTGACAGCTGAATGATGTGTTGTCATGTGTGTTTTATACTTGTGTTTGCCTGAATCATAACTGAACTATGAAGGGGTAAAATATTTCAGTTTTTCAGAGTTTTTCTGGATTCACAGCATTTTCTAGTCTTTCTAATTGCATTTAGATACCTATTGTTTACACTGCCTGATTTATTACTGAAATGGCTACTTTATATTTTTGGTCCGACTGACTCATATTGTGAACAGTTTTTCCAAAGTTGTGTTGTAATTTTGCTGATTCAAATGTGCATTTATTGTAGAGGGTGCACATCCTCCAGATTACACGTAGAAAATATTGTCATTTAGAACTGAAACATAAAAGTTCGTCTGTGTGAATCTAAATATATTTAATAATCATTTACCTCCCCATTATGGCTGTGAAGAAAGTGTTTCAGTGTTTATTTCAAGGTAAAATCAAGTTTTAGCCATCTTGACATCAATAAATATTTTTAGTACATATGTTTGTGTTTACCAAAGCAGTTTTTGATTATTTAGTTGCTGTGAAAGTGTGGCAACAAAAGAGGAACTTTTTATTAAAAGAGGCTTTTTATTATCTTGGTTGGCTGAAGTTTTGCGTTAGCTTCAGAAAAACTGTAAAGCATATTTTTAGACTGTTAATTTTAGTGCTAGGGACATTAGGAACCTGAATGCATGGAAACGTGTTTCAGTGCTTTCGCTCTGTCTTCTCTACAGATCTTGGCTGTCAAAAATGGGGCGTCTGCTCTTTGTGACACTAACCGTGTCCCTCTCTTCACTTGGAAGCCTTATTCAGTCTTCGCATTCACCATCCAACTCTGGCTCAGTCCAAACAACTCAAAGTGGAGCCAGAAACAACAGCAGCCTGGACAGCTTGGCCAGGGAAGTAATCTTTCAATCAGAAAGCCCTGTAGAAGGCAGCCGATATAGTGTTGGCAGCATGGAGTTGCAGCAACTCATCAATCAGGCTGTCACTCCATTGAGCAAAGAAACCCACTCTGGGTCTGGAATCATAGTGGGGACAGAACCCAGCCTGCACCACTCAGGGCCTCTGGACCAAAGAGCTGACAAAGCTAATACTTCAATTACAGGAAACACTCACCCCAGTGCACCCGTAATCTCAGAGGGAGCTCTGCTGGAAGGCGGCCACATAACAGCAGAGCGCTTACAAGAGAGTCATACCTCTGCTGTGAAACACAACTTCCCAACTCGTAAGTAAAGCTGTGATATGGAAGTGAAGTAGCGCACATAGTGCATTACTTGACGTTTTTCTTTAACTGCATCAAATTGTCAGGTGGTCACAGTGAGATCTAGTATAAAATTATATCCTTCTTTTCACATTTTTGTATGAAAAATCAAATTTAAATCTATTTAAAAAGCAAATAAAGTAAAAGTGATTGATATTGGATCTTTTGGTTCGATGTAGCTGTCTGTGACACTGCATGCTGTGCAACTATGCTGGTAATCAGGCTAACAGTACAGTATGTAAAAATTCACCATGAAATTATTTTTAATTAAAAATATAAAATCTTCTCTTTCTTTCAGGTGGAGACCGCCCTAAACTTCCTTTCCATACCAGTGCGTTTACTTCCATGATAAATTATAAACCTTCAGAACCTGGAGGCCCCTGCGTGCTGGGTGTTGGGCCGTGTATTGTTCTTAAAAACTTTAATGGCACCAGTCTGCTCTGGGACGACATGAGGCGCACACTGGCGTTTGCCTGGGAATTGCACGTCTTTGGGTCTGCCAGCCTTTTCTTGCTGATGGCTTGCCTGGCAGTTGTGGGGACGGCTGGAGCATGTACGCTTCCTCGGCCCCTCTGTTACACCCTGATCCTGGCAAATAGCTTCCTAATCATGGGTGGTTCTTTGCGTACCATCCTCCTCATACTTGACCCCTATGGTACCCGTCAGATTCTGTCTCATGCCACTCTGGCAGCGCTACATAATGTTCCTCTGCAGCTTCTTCTGTGGGTGCAGCTTGCTCTCGCTCTGGTTACACTGAAAGGGTTAAATTTATTACTTTTCCCACTAAAGCTGCAGCACCCATGGGTGGTTGGAGGGTTTGGTATATTTCATTGCTCTGCATTATTTGTAGCTGATCTATACTCTTTAACTTTAACCCCTGCTGTCCCTCTTTTGCTACAGACCCTTTCCCTCTGCTGGGGCCTCCCATTTTGCTTGGGGATCCTCACAAAGGCCCTTTCCAATCTGCAACCCTTTCTCAGGTCCTCTTTACCACAGTGGGCTCCTTCACAGAGGCCCGAGAGGCGTGGAAAGCGAGTCATAGCAGGGTGCGCTTTCCTTGGGGTGCTATGCTGCAGCCTTCAGATGTATAGTCTCTTCTGGCTTTATGGGCTACTGGGAAACTGGAGGCGCTTTGGCTGGGGCTGGTGGCTGAGTCAGTTCTGGGCGAGACTCCTTGAGTTAGCCTGGGGATTCTCTTTGCTTGTCCTGGGATCTTGGATCTTCTGGACTCCATCTAAGGGTCACACAAGGGGTGATCATGTGCAGAGCAGAGTGGAGGCATTCAAAAGAATGGAGGATAAAAGCTTTTGGGATAGGGTGTTAGCCACTGTGTGGAAAGTCCCACTAAAAAAATCAGATAAAAGCTGGGAAGACCTGATGCCAAATAACTGGTCCAAATATAACCTGTCAAAAGCAGGTATCAGCAACAACATAATGTCCCCATATGATGATCGAACATCCACCCAAATATCAGAGCACAAGTCTGATCCTGGTAGTAGCAGCTCGGACTCTCAGGCAGCATTGCTGTGGCAAAAAGTTGGTGAACGTGAGTGTATTCTTTCACTTATAGAGTTTGACATGCGGCCCCCATCTCCTATTAACCTCAGGCGCAGCATTGACAATGCTTTTCACCACGGACAGCTTGTAGCAGGGAGTCTGTTCACACCTCCGCCTCCCTCATGGACAATGGGCACCAATGATGAAGACGGTGGTCTAAAACCCTTCCCTCCAGCTTTTATCAGCTACGGCTGGATGGACACAGAGTCCATTTCGGCATCTCTAGACCATTTCCAGGCCAAAGAACCAGTACAGTCACCCAGTGCTGCATCTGAAAATAATGGCAGCAGTGAGTCTAAAGCTGCTGCATACATGAGAGAGGAATTCTCTGCAGTGATGCATCAGCATTACTGGTCAGATGACGATGTCACAGACCTCTAAGGACATAAACTTCTTTTACATAAACTATCATATTTCTTTTAGTAAAAACTGTTTACTATGGGTGGGTTTGATAATGCAAAAATACAGTCAGTATGACCTGAAATTTGTCACTTTTTATGTGATCTTTATGTTTTTGAGAAGATGATGGTACTTTCACTTAAATAAATCTGTTGAGTCAGATTTTTTTCTCCTAGTGAATAATATGAGTATTTAATAATAATAAAGGTCTAATATGTTTTGTTCTGTCAGTGTTATTTGTGTATGTAGGACAGATGACCTTTAATTCAGCAGGTTACCATCTCTTATCTGTTGACATCTGATTAGTGTACCAACAGCGACTGGATGTTTTTACTGTCTTGTTTGTAAATCAATTTGAATTTATATGAATAATATGATCAACAATAAATTTAGAAATTGAAAGAATAAATTTTGTGCTAACCATGTTTTACATCATACCAAATTTACTTTTATTGATTTTGCCTCAAATATGTGTGTGTGTGTGTGTGTTTGTGTTCAAATCATAATAATGGCAGTCAGCATGGAGGTGTAAGGATGTAATCTTTTAGTAGATGTTTAGATCACTGAAAACTGGTTTACGTAAAGCTGAAAAACCGAGAAACAGAAGATTTTGAGAAGAGGTGAAAAAAAGAATAGAATTTAAACATTCGATTTTAGACATGGGTGTGGGTAATTATCCCGAACAAAAGGGAATTAATTAAACTTAGTAGCATTTAGTTGTGTTATTATTCAGCTTGAATTGTTTGATATAACTACCAGTGTTAGAAAAAAAGAATCTATTGGGAAGAACTCAAAATTTTCAAAAAGTCATAAATTGACAAGAAAAAAAATTGTACAGAGACAAAGTGGTAAATTCAGGATTAAATAAAGGCACATTTACAAGAAAAAACCTCAGAAACATTTGAAATTTTCTGAGTTTTCTTTTTCCTGCTGAATTTGGAACTTTTTTAAACCTACATTTTGTTTTTTTTAATCGCAAACTCGATGGTTATTTTTCCCATAAATATTTTAATCTTCTTATTTCTACTTTCAGTAGCCCCAATGCATATGTCGTAATGTCGTATTTCTCAGTGGTGCGCAAACACAAAAAACAGGATAACAGAGCTGATTAGTCCAGTACATGCTTATCATACACAACAAAGACTTCTCCCGCTACAGGTTGACATGGCAATGAATGATTGGTCAACAGTTTGAAAAGGGGGTGGTTCTGGAGATTACCTTTGAAATCATTTTACAAAAGCACCGTTATATAATAATTAAAGGTGTGATGCCTTGCCTCCATTTGCTGTATGTTGCAGTGACAGTTTCTCAATCGTTTTTCAAACTTTGTGATGATTTGTGATGATGATGCAGTGGGTGCTGTGCAAACACCTGCAGCAGTGTGATTGATGTTTAGCCTAAAACTTTGCTGACATTCAAATGTGACCATCAGAGTGACTTAAATTGGTAAGTTTCAATAGCCTAAATACCATCTCACATCTGTCTTATTAAAGGTGGTGTGTCCGGCGACTCACTGTTTACTTTTAAACAAAAGATTTGTTAATGATTAATTTTAAAATGTAAATTATTCATTTGGAATAGATCATAAAAACCCAGCAGACCACATCAATCAAATCAAAAAGTCTGAATATATTTAATATTCTAATTATTCTAAATCAAACACTTTTCATTTAGTGTATGAATATTGAATATGCATTGATACTATTGAATTTAGATTCACTAGATTAAAAAAAAAAGATTAATGGTTAATAATCAGATATTAAAACTACTGGAGTGTTTACACGTGTAGCATCTGTGGATCTATTGTTAAACAGTTTTCTGAACAGTTGACATTTACTGCACCTTCTAATTGATGCATGTGCTCACAGATCAAGGTGTGATGGGCCCTCTTGTGGTCAAACATTGTAAACAAACATTTACTCAGTTTATTTCCTTGCAGGATAAAGAATATTCACTCCTTCCTTTATGAGCGGATGGTGAGTTTTTGGTTACTTGCCTTTTGCTACCCAACATTAACCCTACTACAACACCAATCGCACCTCCTGGTGAAAGTGGTCAGGTCCTGCGGCAGACTCAGTACCCTCAGTTCCCAGTGTTTCCACAATACGTAGTTCCCACACTTATCACACATGTTTATGGTATTCCCTACTACATCCGTAGCTTCCCTCAGGTACCGTTGCAAGCTTTGTAAACTAAGAAGTGCCTGCACTTCCCTACCCTGAATTCTCATTTAGGCCTCATGTCTTGTTTCCCAGACGTGAACTGCCTCTCCATAGTATCCACAATATCCATTTCCTCTGTTCTCACAATTCCCTGTGAGACCTGGAATTTTCCATCCCACAACCCCATCTCACCCTCTTGCCCCTCCTCCATGACTGTGGTTTTTGTAACCATACCTGTGACCACAAATGATCACAAGTCCAATAAGTTCCCCACTTGCCTGTTTCTAGTATTTTCTCAATATACTTTTCTGCCATTCCCTAACAAACTGCTCGTATCTCCAAAGGATCAAACTCAAACTGCCGAGCATCTTAAACCTGTAAATCCAGAAGCCCACACCACAATACCCGAACACTCAGACTAACCAGATGCCTGTGGTGTGTCCATCAACATACTGCTGTTACTATGTCAACAACAGTGTTGCCACCGCTCAGAAGCCTTTGACTCAAACATTTTATCATCCACACCCTTACAAGTAATGACATTATGTTCCTCGTGAAGCTGCCATGCCAGTATTTCCTGATCCTTCAGCCACACCTCTTACCAGCACAGCTCCATCAGCTCAGAGAATTTCAGCCTGTCTGCCGTGTTTCCTCTTTGCCCTTTCCTTTATCATCGGAGGCCAAAACTGGATACACAATCATTGACTGAATTTGTTTAAAACACTCATACTCAACTGTTTTGTCGTGTTTTTCAGTCAGTCCATCACCTATCCTTTGGCATTCCTTAATGTGTACATTTATGCAGGATTGCTTTCTTTCATCTGTACGCTGTGAACAGGTTGCTGTACATTTTACATTAACTCACTGGCAACTGGATGACAGTAAATTATTTTCAGTAACTATGTTGCTGTAGTTTAAGTTGCAGTAAAATTACTGTAAATACTTTTTACATTAACTTAATAGCATACAGCTGCCAATCTGCCAGTAACTTATTTTATTTTATTATTCAGTCTGTAAGAAAATTATTGTATTTGTTGTTTTTATTTATTTTTTAATTATAGCAACAGAAGTGTCACAAAAGTCACTCTAGTTGAGCACTGCAAACCACATCTAACTTTCCATAAAATAAAATAGAAAATCACAATTAGTCACGAAGACCTGTCACTACAAGATGCTTTTTAATTGTTAAACGTACAATTAAAACAAATTACAACAAATAACAATTATACTCATATATGGCGTCTTTTCGCTTGGTCTTAATATTAATAACTAATAAACACGCCTGGCTGTCCTAATATCTGCGACAGTAACACAGTGCTCTTATCATATCAAATCAAACATTCACCTGATGATGGTATGAGATGCAGAAACAGAGATTCACTAAAGTTATTAGTATTAGCTATTAGTTTAGCAGCATCACTAAAATTAAAAACATGTTCTACAAGCTACCTGAAAAACCTTCAGTTAATCCAAAATAATGCAGAGAAAGTACTAACAAGGGATAGAAAGAGACACAATATTGACCCAATATTGGCTTCTCTTCACTGACTCCTGTTAAATCCAGAGCTGAATTTAAAATCTTTACCCTCACATTCAGGGTACATTCATAGAAACATAATCCCAACAGAAACTGCTCTCAGGCTGCAGGCCTGTTTTTAAAAGTAGAATTCAACGCAAAGCCTTCAGCTATCAGGCCCGTCTCCCTTCTAACCAGCTCTTAGTTTGAATTTGAAACACAGACACAACCTTTACTTTTAAGATTAGGTTTAAACGTTTCTTTTCGATAAACCATTTAGGATCAGATGACCCTGAACAATTGCTACAATAGGTTTAGGCTGCTGTGAGACCTCTTATGACACTCTGAACACTTCTTCTCCACTCCACTCTCACCTCTCTACACCAGCCTGTGTTTATATACCACTACTGCGTGACATTAAACTGTATTTCTTTTGTCTCCTGTAGTATGTTTTGGCCCTTGTCTCACTTTGTTCTCCTTTATTCTTTTCTCTTTCCCCTCACTCCCCAACTGGCTGCCGCTCCCCTGCCAGAGGTTATGTCTTGGTAAAAGAACGTTTTTCCTTCCCACTCTTGCAAAGAGGTAGCTCTTAGAGATCGTCTGATTCTTGGGGTTTTCTCCGAACAATAGAATCTGTACTTTACAATATAAAGCACCTTCAGACAGCTGTTGCTGTGAATTAGTGATTTATAAATAAAACTTAATTACCTCAGAGCCTGTCAGGGGGACAGCAACCTTAGCAGAGATACCCAGACCTCTCTCTCCCTAGCCACGTCCTCTAGCTCTTCTAGTGGGACCCCATAATATTCTCAAGCCACCTGAGTGACTTAATCCCTCCACCGTTTCTTGGATCTGCCTCTAGGTGCCCTCACAGTAGGATATACACAAGACGCCTTAATTAGGAGGTACCTGAGTGTTTTAACCACCTCATCTGTCTCCTTTGATGTGGAGATATTCCTGTAAACTTAACTTGCATGGTTTCTTTCTCAAGATGAATGTTGTTTGATAACAGAATAATCTTAAATTTATCTTCCCAAAACTGAAATTCTGCATCTATGTTGTCATTAACCAGTCACATTTACATATATTTAGCACAAAAGTAAGGAAATATGTGTTTGGTCTTTCTTTGAGAAGAATGCTTCTTGGCAATAAAACTTATGCCACTGGAAAACCTGTTTATTTTACCTGACATGGTGACACATCTGTAAGGAAAATGCATTTGTGAGTTGTGCAGCAGACTTGAGTATGTTGGTTGCATCCATGAAAAACTGGCCGAAAACGTCTGTGCCAGAATCAAACAGCTTAATGTTTTGAGCTTCTGGTCTTTATCAGGACTGGTTGTTGGCAACATGTGCGCTGTACCTGAACATGTGGGTGAACATTATGTTCAGCGTTGAGCCCAGAGTCGGCCTAGCAATTAGATCGTAGGGTCAAAGTATGGAGAAGATGCAGAGAGAGAGAGGTAATTGATCTGCGATCAGTGGCAATCACACATTTCCAAGCTGTTTGGCACTGGGAGAGACGTTTTGACAAACTTTTCATGCAACCCACAGACTCAACTCTGCTGCTCTAACCACAAATGTATTTGCCTTACAAATTTGGCTCCATTTAAAGGGATATAAACAGTTTTTTTTTCAATGATGTAAGATTTATTCCCCCCCAAAAAAGAAGCATTGTTAGAACAGATACATAATCGACCAGGTTTCTATACTGTTTTGTGTTACGTTTATATTCAGGGTACAAATACAGACCCTAACATTCCCAAACAAAATACTGAGTTAAATTTAAGAGAAAATATCTGCAGCCACGCCTGAAAACATTTACTTGAACAGTGCAAGGTCAGGGACGTGTGACCCAGCAGTCAACCTGCTCACCTGCGTGGATCACACGCGCGAAGGATGGGCGAGAGCTCGGCACTGCTCTGACGTCGAGCACGCTATTTGACGTCACCGTGGGAGTGTCCACCATCGGGAGAAATGAACGGTCATCAACACAATCCTCTGAGCGCTCATGTAAGTTGATACCCGCAAAACACACATTTTTTTTTTAAATGTGAGAAGCCTCGTATGAATGAAACGTGTTTCCTCGTGCTGTCGCCCGCCGTGCAGGCACTCCAGGGCCGGTGGGTTAATTATCCGGTTGCCGCTGCCGCCTGGCGATGAGCCTGTTTGCTGCCTGTAGCTAACCATGGCTGAAGCGATGTTGGTTAGCTTTGAGAGCCTAGCCAGCCTGCTGCTAACTGACAGCTGCGAGTGGTCAGGCGGCGAATAAGCGCCTGATTTACCAGCCAGGGTGTTCAGGGTGGGCGATGTGGAGTGTATTTACATGTGTGTGCTCACGAAAAGCGAACTGATTGCTCATGTTGTAACTCGTCAGGGTTCAACTTTGGGGACAACACCCAGCTGGATTCAGTGACGATATATGTATATGTTTTTTTAACAGTCGGGATATTCGAGGAATATAACATTTAGCTAAAACTAAAGGATTTTGTCCATCAAGCCCTGGTACAAAGAGTATTAGCTAACGCAAAGCTGCTCTGCGAGGACTAAATACGCCACCATGAAATACAAGAAGGTGTGATTAAGAAAGCCTGGTGGGAGTAGGTGACAGATGGCCACCCAATACCTCCAATGTAAACGTGTTCGAGATTTTCACACCTGTCGGGACCGTCCCCGCCTCCCCCTCTCCGGTGCTGATGCTGTCAGTTTATTTCTGCTATTATGGATTTTGATGGTTACATTTCATATGGCAGGAGAGTTTCCAGTGTTCATGACTCAGTATCTTGGTAGCCTATTTGTTGTTTGGGTATGACTGCATAAGGTTTCATTGTCATTATGCAAGCATAATGAAATTATAGCTATACATGGTGCATGCAAGGAGTAGAGATAGTGAAGGTGTTAATGTAAATACCTGAGGTCATCCATCCAAAGCACCTGAAAGTGCACAAGACAGATAAAGAAGACGTGTGCAGGCAGGGTGGAGATGAACGTCACGGGTGATCTGAGACAGAAGGATAGCAGCAAGTGAAAGGGAAAGTTTACAAGATATAGATATGCATAAGTTAGTGACAGAGTTCAGCAGTGCTACAGCTTCTGGGAAGAAGTTGTGTTTCAGTTTGTGTTTGTGGGTGTAAGTGTATGACGAGGCTCTTCTAGAATAACCTGTAATAATGACATTAATAGCCATGTAGTGTAATAAACAGCTACTAAATGTGTATTAACGCTTTGTTTTGTTGAAAACGGGGAACTCCTGCAGAACTGCTGCTATCACTGGAGAGCCTGTCATAAACACCTGTCACCTTACACAGCGGTCATCTTCTGGTTTATACATTCAAATCAGGGATGTTGGGTGAACTTTAATATGAAGCCACATTACAAGGCGTGGCAGCAATGAGAGGTGATGTTAGCCTACACTCTGTTCTTTGCAGGATACACACACTGTTAAATCAATCAGGTCTCCTGACAACACAAAAACAACACAAACTGGCTTTAAAGAGTTTCGGCTTCTGTATGTAGGTTGTAAAACATTGACTGCATTTTAAAGAGCTTCACGTGAGCTCCGGTGTGATGTGGGCAGGGGTTTGACACTGCGATATGTGCTGTTATCATGAATTTTAAGCATGACCTCGCTCCGCTTAACACCAACACCGGTGTGCACCGTGGAGTGAAATAAACGCCCTCCGGCTCCTTTACGTTAGCTTGCCCGGTTAGCCACCAGTGGAGAAGCCAAGCCTTCAATTCGGGGAAAGCGATGTTTTCTGACTTTAGCTGGCACAAGGGTTTGTACCACTCTGAAGTAAAGCCGTAGATTTCACGATTGTTTTGTGAAAATGTCCAACAGTAGTTTTTTTAAAGCCCGGACCCACGAATATAAGCTAGCGAGCTGCTAATTCCATCCTCTTCTTATCTCTGGCTAATGTTAAACCGCTGGGCTCGGACTATTTGCAGTAACTCAATAACGGCACTCATACAGACAAGTATGTACATACATAATTTAGTTTATCACAGCATCTCCTTTTCAATTTTTAAGTACAGGCGTTACTACAGTTACGTCACATGTAATGACACCGAATGCACCTGTAACCCCTCGAGTAATGTAATTACCTAGCCGGGGCTGTGTGGTGATGGGTAAACGACGGGCGGCTTACGTGGTTTTGTCAGGGTGTTTTCTTTTCCTACCGTCCTTTATTTCACAAAGAATGAGTGCAGAGAGGAGTTGTTCAGGTGATATGAATCAATCACGAACACGAACAAAAACAACAGAAACATGCCGGGACCATCATTAATTCATGGTAGAGCTTAAACGTACTCAACCACCTCTCTGGTTGAGAAAATGAAAAAAACATTAGCACAGTACAGTTTGATTTAACTCTCTTAACTTCATTGAAGCGAACTGAAGTAAGTGTCAGTGCTATAAATACATTTAGTTGAGCCTTTTTGTCTTGACAGGATCATTTTGGTGCTGTAGTATATTTAAAGGAGACTTTTTTTTATTAGTAGGCACAGATCCTTTTCACTCCTTGTGCTTTGATTGTGGCAGATTATTCTTACAGACAGCGATGTTTACATCTGTGTCAGTGTCGCATTATTTTATTGTAGATTTGCCTCCGTAAACCTGTCCAGCACATAATCCCTCTGGGCTATGCAGCACTATTAATTAACATTACACAGTTAATTAAGCTAAAAGTCCTCAGGGGGGCGGGGGCCCTGCGCTCTACAAAATTAAACTACATGTTTTCATTCCGCCATCCAACGAGTTGTATGAGCTTCCTGACATAGGGGGGATGGCTGTAACCATTTGTTGTGGATTGAATATCGGATATTAAATGGCCTTGGTTTGTTGTGTGTGCTGTTAGGGGCAATCCTTGTGGTTTTTAATTTAAATCCTCATACATCAATTTCAGCAGCACTGCAAGAACACCCTATTACAGCTTTGCTTTATAAGATTGTTAGAATTAATTATTGGTGCCAAATATTGACTCTACTTTTAGTGCAGGAGGATGGCTGCTTGTGGTCTTAATAATACAGATTATGTAACTGCTTGATTATTACCGCACATTAGTACACACTTTTGCATCTCTTTTTTATTCTTGTTTTTCTTGTTCTTCTTTTTCTTTGCAGCATGTGATCTTTCTAAATGTCCACGGAAACAGTTGACTGAAGTTTGACAGCTCTTCTGCCAGTTTTAATTTGGAAAAACGTACCCAGAGGAAGCAGTGCTGGATACTTGCCTGGATTACTGAGTCTTTTTCTGTGGCAATAGAATAGATCTATTGCACATGACCACATTTGAAGGTATGTCTTATCACCAAGTACACTCCTGCTGCAATGAATGCCCTTTTTGTCAGGATTGACATTGTTGGATCTTTTCACTTATCTATCTCTATCCCCAGTTAAATTAAGGAATAAACTAATGCATTCAACCTAGTTTATGGTAATGAGTGTGAATAAGAGTATTCAAGAGTATTTCTGAGGCCTCAAAACAGCTGATCATGCTGGAACTCACAGTGCCCTGGGAAGAGTGGATTGAGGAGGCCAATGAAAGGAAACGACGACTTGGAAGACTTTCTATGAGCCCATAGAAGTGGGTTGTAGGGGTTTGCCAGACGATCACTCTGCAAAGTCCTAGGCCGGCTGGGCGTGGCTGGGGCAGCCAAGAAGAGGGCCATCCAGGCTGTGAGTGAAGCGGCAGAGAAAGCCACAAGGTAGCTGTGGATCAAGAGGGCTGATCCGTGGGTAGCTACGTACCGCAAGTCGGGGCCTGATCACCCCCGGCTGGGTATGATGTTGTGAGACCCGAAACACCTGATGACCCCAGGATACATCACTGAAGATGCGTACCAGTGCATCCAGGAGATGTGTCTTTTATACTAGTAAGACACAGCTCCAAAAGGACTTGCTGACATGCTCCAAACAGGAACGCTGCTTGCATATTTCTGGTGTAGGAACTTGTGGGTCGTTTCAGGGCACCTTGAAACAACAACTGGTTGAAACAACAACAGCTGGTTTCAGTGGTTAAAAAATGAATCATAGCAGCATTGGTTTAAACTCTCTAAAGTCAATTAACCACCTTTTCTTTCCTGAAAAACGCTAATTTAGGAGAAGTGGAACGATGTTCCCTCTGTTGTGGTTTCATTCATCCTCGAGCTGCCTCGTGCCTGCCGCTTGTTCCTGCAGTGAAAACGTACCTCATGTAGATGATGTGCCCATGCAGCACTGTATGTACACAGAGTGATGGGCGAATGTTGGCTGACCCACTTCAAAGAGAACACTTTGCCCTCAGCCTGGAGGACTCAGATGCCTTTGTACTTTTATTGTAGATGTAGGACGTTGTCACATATCTGTGTCGAATATTTGTCTTCACACGAGTCTTGTAAGCGATTCAGAGTAATAATGTGTGGTCAAAGAGCTTCTGTTTCTCATATCAGATGAAATTTATGCTTTAATCTGTTGGATATGTTGTTATTTAGATAAATATAGTATTCAATACCTCTATGAGCAGGTAGCTCCTCTGAACTGAAGCAGCAGATACGAAAACCAAGAGCAACAACAGGAGTGAACCAAGATACTGGTTTAAAACTAAATAGCAGCGTTTTAATGTGTTGTTTCTGCAAGAAGCGGTTAAGGAGCTTCCTTTCGTTACTGAACTGTTCACCACCACCTACTCTTGAACAATGAGCTTTCTTCTCAGATGCTGCAGGTCTAAAAGCTGGACTAGCATGCAGTGAGTCACAGTGTCACTAATGGAGCATTTCAAAGGGTTTTCTGGGCCGGTTTGCTCTGCTGACTTGTTAAATGATACATACATAGCTGTGCTGACTCAAAGGATCATTTTTCTGTTTGTCTGCAAAGTAGCTCGTCCTCAATCACTTTAAGCCTTGGATGTTTTCTTTATGGCTCGATGAAACAGACGGTACATTGTGTCTCGCAAAACAGACTGTCTGACGGCTCATCATAAAGTTACTGCTGCAAAATAAACCGCATCACAGCCTTAGTGACATGCAGCGTCGACTGTAATGTTCCCTTGGTTATCATGCTTTGAAAGATGTATTAAAGGTGTAACGTAGCAAGTGAATATTTGATTTAGAAAACATCAAACCCTCTAATTGGTAATCCTCTGCTGTCCATAAGCACTCTGATTAGGGACAGGCGCGATCTCACATACTTGAAGCATGCAGAAGCACGGCTTGAGACCAGTTAAATTGCCTGTTAGTGATATAAGAAATCAGCATGCTTGAAAATTGTACTTAAAAATAATTGAGTTTAATTATTGTCAAAACATGCCCATGAATTCAAACAAAGAAGACTGTGTAGCGCTAACTCTGCTGTTTGGTTTGGAGCTTGTAGGACAAATGATTTGAAAAGTGTTTAAGTAGGAATCTCTCAGGCTTACATCCTCCCGTCTCGTATGTGTTGCAGATGAGCTGTGCAGTGACAGCTCCTTGGAGCAGTTCTAAGCTGCGTTCATGTTTTCATATTCATGAGCTGTTGTCTTGTCTTGCTGTTGTAGTGTATATCTAGTAGTTGTTATTCAACAGTAACAATGCGTATTAAACATAAACTTAGTGTCAGGGACTAAAGGTTTTAACCAAAGGTCCACTAGGCTGTTGACGCTTTCCGGTGGGCAACATGTTGGATGCTGATAAGTTGTTTATTGCAGTGCTGGTTTACATATCCATCATTCCACTCATTAGTGACTGAGTGGCTTTTGTTCAGCTCTGTTTTTCTCTTTTTCCTGTTATTTGAATATTGTAATTTATGTTTTTTATTTTGTCTGCGCTTCTGCTTCATTTAGCCAGTCCTGATTCGTGAGTCAGAAGAGGAGAGGCTGGGCTGATGGTAAGCTCTCTTACAAACTATCTAACCTTCTCTATTGCTCTCATCCTCACTCTGTCGTTTCATGTTGATAAACCCAAAGAGCTGTGTTCAGCACAAACTGACATTTAAAAGCCGAGCACTTGGAGTGGCCCTCTATATTACAGGATGTAGCCTTCTCATGAAATGAGAAGCAAAGTGGGGAGGCCGCTGTGGATCGTGGAGCACCTTACTCAGTTGAGAAATAGATTGTAGTCACTCTCCATTTAGATCTTCATTTATGTTTATTTTACGTTTAGTTTGTTGTGGTCTCTTTGTTAGCATCTGAACATTCTCAGTTACGTTGATTATTTAGTTCTGTAAGGAACACTTTCTGAAATGTAATAATTCAATGATTTTATACATAAGGGCAAAAATAAAGAATGGACACTATCTGCACATGTGCAGTATATCAGATATGAGCATTTCAGAAACTGTACTTGTTTATTTCGTAGATTTTATGTTTTTGCTTTACTGGGTTGACACAGTCATGACACGAAACACGCAGTATAGCTTTCTGGTGATGATTCTGGTGTTTTTTTTTCCCTTACATATCATGTGAGTAATCTACTTTTAGGATCTCTTTGCAAAAATAAAATACTTAAACAAAGTTGATCCTTAACAGGGTGCTGATTGTGCTTTTAGGTTACATATAATGTCCCTTTGTGTTGCATTAATGTTTCCATGGAAGTGTAGTTATGTGCAGCTTTGCCACAGCCTCCATTCAAACTTACTCTTCCAAGTTTTGTGGCACATGCTCTGCTGTCATCAGGAAAAGCCCTCGAATAACAAGTTTGCTTTGCCTTACTGAACACAGAGGAGCTGCATGAGCACAAATTCCAGCAAACTTGTCAATTTTATTTTTAAAACACCAAATATCCAAATAGAACATTCACAGTCTCTCTTGGTCACAAGTTACTTTGATGCGTCTCCAGTTTAGTATTTTCTCGTCCTCTGACCAGTGGCAGATTGCCCTTGCAGCTATCACACACTGTTATTCTACCTGGTTAGCTGTAATTACATTCCATTCAGCTGTTAATGTGAGAAATAGTAAATGATTCACAGATTAGTTGCAGATTATTAATCACAATGTAGTGGTTTACACATTCACATTCACAAAAGGTCACCTGTTCAATTCCAGCTGGAGACACAAATTCCTTTTTTGGTTGAGTCAGGAAGGGCAAACGGTGTAAAGCTGTGCCAAATTAAACATGCGGCGCTGCCTGCTGTGACGAACCCTTTTGACAAGGAAGCAGGGAAACGTAGCTTTAGTTGTAGGTTAATAATATTTGCCTTATATGGCTTTTTACATCAAATCTTAATTGAATAATCATAGCATCCAGGATGTGTTAACCAATCTAGATGACACTACCTAGTGCACCAGCATCTAAATGTAAATAGCATTTGGGAATTAGTTTTATAACACAAATTCTTGCAAATTATATATATGAAGTTTAGTTGCAGATCTCAAAATGATGAACAAATACAAGAACAATAAATATAAGTTTTAATTATTCAGTTGTTCGGTGTTTTGAACCATTTGCTGTATTTGCCATCTCACCAAATAAGAATAACACGATAGATTAACACGCATGTCTGTGTTTTTGGACAACGAGAACAAGTGCCTCATTGATAATAACTGTGAGGAGGAAGGCTGCTCAGTCACCACAGGTCCCGTCTGAATATTATAACACATTTAAACCCCTTGATGAGCCACAGTGGGTGTTTTGTCTTTTTACTGAAACAGTGGCATTTAAAAAAATTAATATCACGCTAAAAATTACGACTGGTATACCAGCACGTCCAGTACATCTGCCCAGCACGAACCGAAATGGGTACCTATGTCTTTATCCAGATTGTGAACAAAAGTTAACTAAGAATCATGTTGACTGCAAAAAAAAAAGGTCATGTCTGTGCCAACCCAGGTTTTTGTTGCTTAGTATTGTTTCCTATTCTTCTGCTGCTTATTATGTTCCTCACTCACTGCTGCATGTCATAATACATTTTATTTTCCTTTTGTGGTAGACAAGCATGACATTGAGCCAAGCCACAGATGCATGCCCACTCAAAAGGCCCAACTGAGCGCCATCCCCTCTGCTTCCCTGCTTTCAACCTGCCTCTCAGAGGGCGGGGTGTCGACGGGGCGTAGCTAGTCTCCTTCACACCCCGAGCAGGACCCTCACTGTGAAACTGGAGGTCTCAGATGGATCAGGGTAGTAGTGAGCAGAGTCCAGAGGAGCCGGACGCAGGAGGGCGAGCGGAGCCAGAGCTCGGCAGGAGGGCGTCGGAGTCAGAGCACGGCTTGTCCAAAATCACCCATAATGCCCTGGAGAACATGGGAGCGTTGGGCCATGGCCTGAAGCAATTCTTCCAGCCACAGCGCCGACGCTCCTCCGTTTCCCCGCATGACTCCGCCTCGTCCTGCGCAAGCGCCCCTCCCTCCGAACCCGCTGACGTAGGGTCAGAAGTAGGGGACACCCCCGCCTCCTCGGCCCTCCCTTTGGATTCTGACACCCCTGCCACTTCCGCCCCTCCTGCAGCTCTGAGCCGTGTCCTGCAGCAGATCCGAGGTCCACCAATGATAAAGCGAGGCACCAGCCTGCAGAGCCGCCGCAGCAAGGCGGGCGGCACTGGGGACCCTCCCCAGAAAGGTAGCCCACAGATCCACCGGCGCAGCACCCATGAAGCCCTGTTGCAGGCTGGACGCCCACGCTCCTCTTCGACCACAGACACACCCAGCAGCCCAGCCTTGGCTGACATGCTGCTGACCTCTGGTTACCACTCCACTGAAGAGCCCGACAAGGTGAGAGTCTTAGTTTTGATTCTTGTTGTAAAATCTGGCGTGTTTGCCCTAAAAAGTCTGAACTGAAACTTGCCAGTAAATAAAAGTGTTTAATGTCAGTAATAGTGTGTTATAGCTGGTTCAGGATCTGCCTCCAGTTAATGTAGTATTACTTGTCAAAATGCTTGTTTTACAAACTGTAATATCGAAAGACAAAAATAGAACCAGAGTCTTTACTTATACTTAGTTTCTAATTTGAAAATGAGACATTTCCTGATTCACGGATGGAAACTGTAGTTCCAGAAGTCAGAATGACACTCACCTCTAACCACATACAAATATGTGCAGTGTACTGTGAAAGCACAGGATGTGAAGTACAACTCTCACTGCAAATCCTGACATCATTATACTGTATATAGAGATGAGGTCTAAACCTTCAGAATCAAGGTGCAATACTAAGGCTTTGCACTCAGGATTAATTTGTTTGGCTTATTTAAAAATAAACAGTTACATTTTAAAAATAAACACAAACTGACTCGCGCACTAATTTGTGTGCAGGAATGTCAAAACTAAATGAGTTGGACAAACTTGTTAAGAGGCCATTAATGCTTTAGATGCGCAGGGATGAGCTGCTGAATGGGGAGATGAGCTGTCAGCGGTGGAAGGTCAGAGATTGCCTTTGAGTGTTTGGTCACTATGTGCTTTAAGCCTTTCTAAATTTAGCTTTTGCTGTCCGAGTGTACTTCAGGTCAGAGCGGGCTTGCAGGGCTAAACAAACTCAAAACTTGTTTGTTTGACATTTAAGTACAGTTATGAAAGACTGCATGACCTCACAATGGCGGGAAACTCTCTTAAATTGATTATTCGGCAAAACCCCCCAAAACAACCTTTGGACCGGTAACTTGTAATCAGCAGCTCTCAGCTAAAGTCCGCTTATGGCTGACAGTAAAAAAAAGTCTCTCAATCTCTTTGTTGTTTACTTTTAGAAGAAGTAGACACTAAAAATTAATGGATGAGTTTTCAGTTTGAGATGCACAAGTTTATATAAACAAATTGTAAATTTAAAGCTAGTTTTTGCATGTGGTCAAACATCACATCCATCAGCCTTGCAGTCCTTTACCTTTATAGTCGGCAGGTGTGTTGAATGTGTTTGTTTAGCCGGATACAAACCGACACCAGTCAGGATCACTGATTCAGAAATCATGTAGGAGGAAAATTTCATGATTTCTGAATATAAAAACTTTATTTATGCTGTTACAGAAGATTATTGTGATTATAGGAATAGGGTCACAATCACACATAAAACATGAGCTTTGTAGAAGATGTTACATTATTATGTAGCTGCTCTACGACTCACCCTTGTCGTTTCAAGTATATTCAACCCTGCAGTTGGAATTTGAAGTAGTCTTCCTGTTTTGCAGGTTATTAGATAGCATAACCTTGCATCACCTTTTTGGGTTTACGTCATTTAGTTGGCTGCAGTCGTGTTTTCAGTCATGGGTGTTGGCTCTCGTGTTTGTTGATTTTCTGTTTCAGATTTAATGTTTCTCTCTCCCGCGGCCTCAGGGTGAGGGTGTTCGTTTGTGGAGTCGGGTTACTTGTCCTGGACTTTGTAACTAAAGCACGTCACAGGGGGAACATTTAAATTGCTGTCAAAGCAGCACCACAAAAATTAGTTGACTTGCTGCCTTTTGAATGATTTTTCTTTCCTTCTGTTTATCTATTTTATTGTACTTGTACCTTCTGGATTTGGAGCTGGGCAGTGACAGTTAAGGTGGAATTTTGTTGACAGGTGCCCTCTGCTGTTGTGAATATGTAGTTACAGATCACTCTGAAGGGTGCAAACGTGTGTGCATGAGTAGGTGAAAATAGTCATTTGTATACCTTCAGTTAGTGCTGATTAGTGTTGCCAGTTTTTGGCCTAAAAAAATCTTTGCAAATTAAACCTTAAGTTTAAAAGGAGCGATTCACAGGTTACTCAGCGTTTATAGGATGATTAAAACTACAAAATTGGCCCAGCAGGAGCAGTTTGTCATTTTGAATTGGACACAAATGGTGTGATCCAGAGACATTAGAGAAA
Source organism: Mchenga conophoros (assembly GCF_057382185.1). Lineage (NCBI taxonomy): Eukaryota > Metazoa > Chordata > Actinopteri > Cichliformes > Cichlidae > Mchenga > Mchenga conophoros. Next base: position 20,950,300 of record NC_140530.1, read on the forward strand.
TGTATCAAAAACGATGTTGTCATTTATACAAATTGTGCAGTAGTTGATACTTTTACACTTTCAGTGCAGGACTTACTAAACTGATAAAACACATCTGTTTAGCACACTATATGAAACGAGGAGGTTAGTTTTAACTATGGCACAGTGATTTAAATGTTTTGATTATGTTTTAAGTGGTTAAATACTTTCCTCTTTCCACTTTTCTTGAACAGCTTGATCGTTACGATGCATCGGGCCCTGCTATATCACCCAATGCCCTCCCATACGGCGCAGATGGATATGACGTGGTTGACAGTACCCCAGACCCCCAGCGTACCAAGCAGGCCATTGCCCAACTGCAGCAGAAGATCCTCAAGCTCACAGAACAAATCAAGATAGAACAAACTGCACGTGACGACAATGTGGCCGAATACCTGAAACTCGCCAATAATGCTGACAAACAGCAGAGTGCACGCATCAAACAGGTGTTCGAGAAGAAGAACCAAAAGTCGGCTCAGACTATCCAGCAGCTGCAGAGGAAGCTTGAGCACTACCACCGGAAGCTTCGAGAGGTGGAGCACAACGGCATCCCTCGCCAGCCCAAAGACGTTTTCCGAGACATGCATCAGGGCCTGAAGGACGTCGGAGCCAAGGTCTGTGTTTTTTTTTTTGTTTTTTTGTTTTTTAAGCGTCATTTAAATTTTTAGGTAATTTTTTTTCATAGCTCTCCAAAGCTTTGAAATCATCCTGTCCAAGTCGTTCTCCTGTAGTGCACTCATGCCTTAAAAAAGTGCCCTGACAACAGAACACTAAAATTCATATTATCTCAACCAAATAAGACAAACCTCTGCATTCTGCTCTCTTGCAAGGTGCTGTGGCATTTACCTGAAATACATCACTGCATGTAAATACTGCATACTTACTGCACATACTGCCAGTCGTTGTTCTCACTGTTGACTTTCTTGAAAAGCAGAACTCTGTTGAATAACTGATAAAATATGTGACTCGATATAGAGGAGTACAGTGGTAGTGGTTACCATTTACCTTCCATACTAATTATTTATGTTAAACCTTTGTGAATTTTCTCAGAGCAGCTCCCAGGTCACATGGAGGACAATGCTCAATGTTAAGACTGAAATGCATAAACATGAATAACAGACTAGTTATTTTTCTGGTGGAATCAATCCTCAAGTTCTCCATCTGATAGTGTTGCAGTAACATATTTGTGGCCTTTTTCCTTCAGTTTACTTGATAACAAACATCATACAATCTTAATCTGTGGCTTCACCGACCATTTGCTGAGTATCTGCTGCAGCACTTCACCTGGTTTAGCCATTTTTGATGATGCCATTGGAAGTGTCAGTGCAGTTGTACAAATCAGCCACGTAGATTAGAGGTGCAGAAGTAAAAAAATAGACTAGTCTTCCGTTTTTTAACTTTTTTTTTTTTTTTTTATTAAATTGTTGTGCGGAGTCTGCATTCTCCCTGTGGTCGTGTGAGGTTCCTTGGTTACAGCCAATTAATGGGTTAATGGGTTAATGGATAATTCAAAATACATCCACAGATTTATCTGTGATTATCTGGACTGCTGAACTGTTCAGGTGTACTCTTATCTTCTAACCAGTGTCAGTTAGGATAGGGTTTATCACCTCTCACCTCAACTTGAAAACATACCAGTAAAAGTTCAAAATGTTGTTTAATTTGTGATTGACCCAGTCATGCACAGATCTGCAGATGTGCCAATTAAAAGTGTGTGCGCTCTGCAAACTGTCTCGATACACTTGGTGTTTAATGTAGCCAGAGCTTTTTTATAGTATATCACAAAAGCATTCTTGAGTATTGACTTGATCCTGTTTCACTACAGGTAACAGGAGGCCTCTCCAGCTTCTCTCAAGCAACTCATTCTGCAGCTGGAGCCGTGGTGTCCAAGCCGAAAGAAATAGCTAACATCATCCGTAACAAGTTTGGCAGCGCTGATAACATCGCAGCTCTGAAGGACTCTCTCGATGAAACCCAAGGAGATGAGGGCATTGGTCCTGGGGGAGCAAGGGCACTTGGAACAGGGGCCTTACCATCCAGCCCAAAGTATCCCAGTGATGATGACTGCTCTAGTGCTACTTCTGGTTCTGCAGGAGCAAACAGCACCCCTGGTGCCCCAGGAGGCCCCCCCAGCTCTAAGGGCAACACGCTTGATCATGCACAAGCCTCAGGCTTTGATGCTATACTCCACGAGATCCAAGAGCTTCGGGAAAACCAAGGTCGACTTGAGGAGTCCTTTGAAAATTTAAAAGCCCACTATCAGCGGGACTACACTATGATCATGGAAGGGCTGCAAGAGGAACGATACAGGTAGATTTGTCATGTGCTCTGCAGTATAGTCTGTTTATGTAGGACTTGTACCATTTTGTGAAATGTGCTGCTTTGCAGGTGTGAACGTTTAGAAGAACAACTGAATGACTTGACAGAACTGCACCAGAATGAAATTTTGAACTTGAAACAAGAACTGGCGAGCATGGAGGAGAAGATCGCCTATCAGTCTTATGAACGAGCGAGAGACATACAGGTAAGCCTCGCTTGGATGAACAGAACACGTGTGCTTCCTTATTAGAGCTCTGTCACCGACTCTTTTGTCTCTCACCTGCAGGAGGCGCTGGAGGCTTGTCAGACACGCATTTCCAAAATGGAGCTGCAGCAGCAGCAACAGCAGGTGGTGCAGCTGGAGGGTTTGGAGAATGCCACAGCGCGGACTCTTCTTGGAAAACTAATCAATGTGCTGCTAGCTGTGATGGCAGTCCTTTTGGTGTTTGTGTCCACAGTGGCTAACTGCGTCGTGCCCCTGATGAAAACCCGCAGCCGCACACTTTCTACATTGCTCCTTGTAATTATCCTCGCCATCCTCTGGAGGCACTGGGATGCCATTTCAGAGTATATGCATCGCTTTCTTCTGCACCCCAGATGACCGGCCTGGAGAAGGTGCATTTAAGTAATTTAAACATGAAGGGACCGGAGGTGTGAAAGCGATAATAAAGGAATGACACTGGCCCATGTGGGAAGATGAATCTCAGCAGTCCTCCTTTTTCCAGCAGCTTCTCAAAACAGGAGGATTACAAAGCTGTCTGTCACTTTACTGCTCTATGAAATACGTTTCGAGGAGAATAAAAGTGGATACGGAGAGAAAAGGCTGGATGTTTGATATGGACTTTCTATATCTGGTGCAATTGTGGCACGAGCATACTGTAAAAGGGTGAACGGGGCATAGTTGAAGGAGCGGGCTGAGAGAACTGCACACTTGATTTCTCTCTTCTGAGTGAATTTGTTTACATGTGGGAAAACATTTCATTGTTTCCCCACAGAAGAAAATATTATTCAGAGTTTTATTACTTTTCAACTGATTCAAGTGGTATTGTTTTGGAGTTACTGCTATTTTTAATACAGCCGATTGATGGATTTTTATGTTCTTTTTAACTGTAATGAGCCTACAGTGTTCTGCAGTCATAGTCGCCCACGCTCTCTTTTTTGTACTTTTTTTTTCTGGTCTTGTGATTCAATTTTTTTTCCGTCTGCTTTTTTTCCCCTCTTTGCTCTCTTTTCAGATTTCAGCTTTTATGACCAACACTTCTTCTCTCTGCTCACTACACTCTAAAGAACGGGGTGCTTGCACATCAGCTACATTGCTCTGGGTCAGACACATGTGGGTTCTTGTTTCTTACTGGATGTGTGAAGTCAGTAACACTGGTAACGGCACAGCCAGGATATTACTATTATGAAATTTTGTGCTTGGAGTTGCAATCATGCAAACCGGACCCTACTATCCTGGTGGTTTTTCCCACTGCAGAGGAATCATCTATGAACTCATTTAACATACTTGAAGAGCAGTTAAAGTGCTCAAAGACTCAGTGCTTCCGTACTGTTTCTATTAGTGACAATGAAATAGTAATACTTTTAGTTGGGGTTTTTCTTGTTTTTTATTTTTTAATTAAAGATAAATAAATTTGCTGTTTAAAAACTGAACTTGAAAGTCTAACTTCTCTCCATCCTCGGTTGTCTATAAAAATCTGTTTTATGGGGTCATACACCTTTAACATTAAAGAGGGTTATAGTCAAAATGTTACACCCCGGCCTAGGCAACCGGGGTGCAACGTAGAAAAGCAAAAATAAGGAAAATAAAACTACGAAGAAAAACACTAAGGCTCTCCACCAAAATCCCAAAAAGTGTCTCAAAACGAATTTATTTACATCAAAACACAAAACGTCAAACTATTTACAACGGGGGGGAAGATCGCGACCATGACATACAGAAACACAGGGCTTAAATACATAGAAGGAGCAATCAGGGAATGGACCACAGGAGGGAAACACAGCCGGGGCAAATTAGAACTAACGAGACAAGGAAACGCAAACTGAACACACTAAGATGACACAGACTTTCAAAGTAAAGTAGGAAACGCATAACAGTCACGCAAAAACAACACATTACCAACGCCAAATCGTAACATACCCGGAGGAGCACCTAGACACTCAAATCCCCACACAATTACGGCCACAGTCGTAACACCCCCTTACCCAAGAATTAACATTAACCCCAAAATGTTTAATTCAAGGAGACAGTGCTCTAGACAGGGTGTCAGCCAATACGTTAACCTTCCCTTTCTTGTAGCTGATCTCCAAGTTAAAATCTTGCAACAACAAGGACCAGCGCATAAGTCTTTGATTGGAGTTGCACATTCGGGAAAGGAACACCAGTGGGTTGTGACCGGTAAACACCTGCACAGGCAGCACACTTGACCCAGCATAGACCTAACATACCCCCCACCCAAAAAAAAACAAACATTTAAAACATACAACCCCAACGAAAAAATGAAAAGTGCCATGTCCAGCCCATACGGCACCGGCCACCGTCCCGCAGGCGACGCTGATGACTGGACGGGTCCTCCAGTGGAAACGGAAAACCGGAGCGGGCCCTCGGACACTCCAGCGAAGACGGATGAAGGCTGGAGCGGTCCCACGGACCCTCCAGCAGACGACGAAGGCTGGGGCGGTCCCTCGGATCCTCCAGCGAAGGTGGATGCAGGCTGGAGCGGTCCCACGGACCCTCCAGCAGACGACGAAGGCTGAGGCGGCCCCTCGGACCCCCCCAGCGAAGGCAAATGAAAACTGAAGCGGTCCCACGGACCCTCCAGCGGAGGCAGATGAAACTGATGGAGGCTGGAGCGGTCCCCCTGACCCTCCAGCAGACGACGAAGGCTGAGGCGGTCCCTCGGACCCCCCAGCGAAGGCAAATGAAAACTGAAGCGGTCCCACGGACCCTCCAGCGGAGGCAGATGAAACTGACGGAGGCTGGAGCGGTCCCACTGACCCTCCAGCAGACGACGGAGGCTGGAGCGGTCCCACGGACCCTCCAGCGGAGGCAGATGAAACTGATGGAGGCTGGAGCGGTCCCACTGACCCTCCAGCAGACGACGGAGGCTGGAGCGGTCCCACGGACCCTCCAGCGAAGGCGGATGAAGTGTGGAGCGGTCCCACGGACCCTCCAGCGAAGACAGACGGAGGCTGGAGCGGTCCTCGGACCCCACAGTGATTGGACGAGCCCCCATATGTTACACCCCGGCCTAGGCAACCGGGGTGCAACGTAGAAAAGCAAAAATAAGGAAAATAAAACTACGAAGAAAAACACTAAGGCTCTCCACCAAAATCCCAAAAAGTGTCTCAAAACGAATTTATTTACCACAAAACGTCAAACTATTTACAACGGGGGGGAAGATCGCGACCATGACATACAGAAACACAGGGCTTAAATACATAGAAGGAGCAATCAGGGAATGGACCACAGGAGGGAAACACAGCCGGGGCAAATTAGAACTAACGAGACAAGGAAACGCAAACTGAACACACTAAGATGACACAGACTTTCAAAGTAAAGTAGGAAACACATAACAGTCACGCAAAAACAACACATTACCAACGCCAAATCGTAACATACCCGGAGGAGCACCTAGACACTCAAATCCCCACACAATTACGGCCACAGTCGTAACACAAAATAATACGAAGGTAAAAAACACAAAAACTTTTGCTCGCTGGCATGATCAACAAACTGGTTTCAGGTGATTTGACCTTTTTGACATGAGAAGATGGGCATGGTCAGCAACATTACTCAGGTAGGCAACAGTGATCAGCCTGCACTAAGGGGGCTGTCAGTGTGCTATCCCTTATGTCCCGTGCACCAGGGATGTCAGACTCTGTTTACATCGTGGGCCACGTAGAGCTGTGTTTGACCCTCTGTAGGCTGGATCGGTGAAATTCTCCTGCCACTGTAAAGAAGTTTAACCACACATGGAATGATTCACATATCTTAGAAGAAGAAAACAGAAGTGCAGCTTCGACAGAACATCTCAGTTCTTCTAAAAAAAATAGATTCCGTAATAAATGGAAGAAATCTGTCAGCATGGCTCTCTGGGCTTAAACTGTAACACATAGATGTGTAAAATTACAGAAAGCTGTTAGCTTATTGCCCAGTAATGAAAAGTTTTTTTTTCTGTAGACCCTCTATAGAAAAAAAGAAAGTTCTATTTTAGATAGTGAAAAATGCAGGAAATGTTCTGTTATTTAAATGGTTATCTGTTACTTAGGTAAATTGATGTAGTATGAGAGGCCATGGAGGAAGTTTGTCACTAGTAAATGTAAAACGTGAAAATGCAGTTAAAAGTCCAAAATCTATACCTTTCTTCACATTTTACAAAGTGGGCCCGTAGGCCAGATTAGAGCCTCTGATGTGTCCCCGGCCCATTTGACACCCCTGCCTACACCACTACGCCATCCCCACCCAGACCCGTAGATACGAAGCAGAATAGAGCCATGCTTTCATGTTGTTTAAGACCAATTCTGACCTGATCATCTGAGTGTTGCAGCAGAAGTTGAGACTCATCAGACCCGGCAACATTTTTAAATCTTCTATTGTCACATTTTGTGTGGAGTTGTAGCCTCAGTTTCTAGTTTCCTCACCGGTGTGGTCTGCTGCTGCTGTAGTTTGGAAAAATCCCAGCAGATCAGCAGTATCTGAAATAATTCTGGCACATGCAATCATGCTACGTTCAAAGTCAGTTTGAGCTTCAGCAGCTCATATGGAGCCTGTCTACATGCCTAAATGCAGTGAGGTGCTGCCATGTGATTGGCTAAGATATTTGCAATGAAGATCATGTCAACAATTATATGTTAACCTTTCTCATCGTCTCATAAAAGGGTCGAGAGTGTACAGAAAAACAAAAAACGTCAAAGCCAACAGATGCTCCACACAATCCATTAAATCTGCTGTCGTTTTAAAAACTTCTTTTTTCTCTGTTCCCCGCGGATGAAGGTGAAATTGAGCTGGGAACTGCCTCCTTCTTCAGACCTTTAGCTACACCCAGAAAAACAACTTCTTTTATTGAACTACCACAGATTTTATTTAACTGCAGAAAACTTACTGAACCTGAAACACCGGATAGCAGATCGTTTACGACATTCACAAACCTGAATCAGCGTGAACGTTTCTGTTTCTGACAGTTTTACATGTTGTTACGCAACATGAACGTTGGGCACCAACGTCGTTTTACTGTTTACAACATTTATCGCTTCGATTCCGCTAAACTTTAACACATGCAAAGTAGTTGGATTTATTTTATTTTTTTTAAAGGTGACAAATGTGTCTCAACATAACAACGCCTGAGAGGTCACTGACACCCGACTACGACTCCACGATGTCACTTGAAGCCAGGTGAGCATGAAGCGACCAATATAACCAGGAAGAACTGCACAGTCATCAAAAATGATGTTCAAGTGTGGGGTAGGGATCTTTATCGCCGTGTACTGTGTGTTAGGTGTAAGTCTGCAGGCCACACACACGGGGTACAGCAGCAGCAGCCTGACGGACGAAAGCTCCCGGTGAGAGGCGGGCAGATAATACCGATACCAACGCTGGTATCGGATCGATACTAGCGTGATAGGATCGTTACTTTGTTTCTATCCTGTTACGTCCCCCCGAAAGGGTCTGGGCATGCGAGTGAGGGGACCAGTAACAAATGAAAGGAAAACAGAGGTGTTTTCAGTAAATAAAATAGTCTTTATAGATAATCTTAACATAAAGAGCCGGCAACGCCGTTTTACCAATAACACTTGGAAAAAGGAAAAAAGGTTGCAATAACAAAGAACACAACAACCAAACAAAAACGCCACACCAGGAGGAGGCACTTCCAGGGGCCCACAAGCTCACCCTATCACTAGCAGCAGCCCACACTACTCACATAAAGCAGCTATACTATTTCCACACCAAGAACACCCCCCACCCTGCTCACAGCTCATCCCCAGCTTATATGATCTCAGAGAGGTGATTGCTGACTGGGCCCAGGTGGTAAATGAGTCCAATGAGCAGCAGCTGTGTCCTGGGGCGAGAGAAGAGCAAGAGAGAGACAGAGGGGTGGAGCAAGAGAGGAGGAGGCGGAGAAAAACACCACGCCCACACAAGGGCAGTATCAGGAGGCCCAGCTAGGGCCCTAACATATCCTCTGTGGTCTGTATAAGCCCAGGTGTTTCTTGAAATGTAATAAATAAAAATATCTTCGAGAATACTGATTTACACTAGGGTCACAGCAAACATTTACTCAGCCAATCACATGGCAGCAAATTTAACAATGTAAGCATGTTGACATGTTCAAGTCGTGCTCCTGAAGTTCAAACAGTGCATCAGAATGGAGGAGAAAGGTTATTTAGGAACTTGAGATTCCCATCATAAACATGCAGCTGAAACTGCTCAGAGTTTTTGGTCCATGTTGACATGATAACCTCACACAATGTTTCCAACACTGTGCTGAATCTATGCCATGAAGAATTTAGCCCAAAGTGGTCCAACTCATTACTAGAAAAGTGTACCTAATAAAATGGCTGGTGATTGCATATTAACATTTACAAGTGTTGGATGTTTCATGCACTCTAGAAATGACATTTAATACAACATTTACTCATGCCCTGGCGTGATGCTGATCGACTGTGATGATGGTTTGGAGTTCTGGGTGAATTTTTATTCTCTCAGTCATTTTTGTAATAGGTTAGTTCCCATTTTATCAGCACAACTTAACAGTGACATAATGGACTTTTTAAATAAAACATAGATAGATTATAAGCAGCCACCACACTAAAATGAGTGCTTATAAATCGTTTTAAATGAATTTTTGTCCTAATGCAAAAAAAAACAAACATTGAATTTAAAGACTTTAATTTAATCTCACTTTTTTTTTTTTTAAGAAATTGTTTTATTATTTTAAACAGCAGTAAAAGACAGATTTTATCAGTAAGGACACACTGCTCATTGCTTTTTACTGTAAGTGGAAAAAACATGCTTATATATGTAGTCACCCCACAGAGGCCCACTTTGAGGCAGACCAATTTTCAGGTTACAGCCGTCATCTGGAAAGCACGCTGTTATCCAAATACCGCTAGTAACAAACAGGAGGCCTCTACATCTTCTTTCAGTCCAATTATTCAGCAACTGTGGTGCAAAATCTGACTAAAATGTCTCTTTCAATATCTTATACAGTAGCTCAAGGCAGTGTACCTGTGACCACAGCGAGGCCTTTGATGATGTACTGAAGTACGTCGGTAAGCTTCAGGAAAGCCACAGCCAACTTGAAGAACACTTTAAAAACTTAAATGCGAGTCACCAACGAGACTACTCTTTGCTCTTTGAGGACCTTAAAGACCTACAGAACAGGTACTATATTACTCTGTACAGCTGTATAGGCTGAAACCATCTGCTGTTTTTATGTAGTGTTGTGTTTTGCAGAAGGGAATCTCTAGAAGAGAGATTCATTGACTTGACAGAACAGTATCAGAATGACGTTTGGAACTTGAAAAAAGAGTTAGCCGCCACAGCGGAGAAGAGTGCTGATCTGTCTTCTGATGCAACACAAGATTTTTATGCAAGTTTCAAATAATGTTTTCCCATGATAAGAGAAGTTGTTCCAGTATGTAACTGATGTGCTGATTCTTCCTTTCTGTACAAAATAAAAAATAAAAAAAATCCAGATTTACTCTTTACTATTCCACCTCAGAAAAAAACTCCAAAAACAGATTCTGACAGGGCTAAAAAGATGCCAGGCCCTTTTTAACCACTATAAGGGCCTGGCATCTTTTTAGCACTGACTTTGTAACTGTACTTCTCCTTGGGCAGTAGAAAACTTCAATTCTGTCTCTGGCCTGCAGGAGGTGCTGGAGGCTTGTGAGAGACGCCAGTTCAAGCTGGAGCAGCAGCAGCAGAAAGAAGAGGATGCAGGGCATCCAGAGACATGGGTCAATACCACTGCACAGACAGTACTTGAAAAACTAATTGATGTATCGCTAGCCTTTATAACTGTGCTTTTGGTGCTGATGTCCACAGTGAGCAGCTGGGTGGCCCCATTTTTCAAGACAGCCCTTCTAATGCTTTGTACACTGCTTTTTCTGGTCCTTTTGTCTTTCCTGTGGAGGCACTGGGATGTTATTTTAGAGTATCACCATTTACCCTTCTGCAATTAACATCTTGGAAACAAATAAAATGAATGCAGACACCCCTCAGTCATCTTTATTACTGCAGTGTATGGAAACTTAAATCTAGTGCATGTGTCTTACTACAGAAAGCAATAGCCCATACAGTGAAGTCCGAGTTAAACAGGAATGAATCCTTTGTTTACAGGTTCAAGGTTCGTTATTTGTCACATGCATAGTTATACAAGTATAACACACAGTGAAATGTAGCCTGACACGCTCCTCAACATGTGCAAAAATGTTGCACATGTTGGACACGAATCTACAGCTGAGGATGGTCAACATATTCAGGGACATGCACCGATTTATAGAAACAGTGACTTAGTTTGGTGAGGAGCCCACTAGGTCAGCTCGTTTACACAATTGTCTGCTGAGACTTGTGCAAATATGGTTCACTCAGAAAAGCTGCCACCTGAACGTTAAGTTCAGAATGTTTGCAGATGAACAACTTTTTATTTTGAAACCAGGTTACACAGCATTATAGACTTGCTGTCATAAACTCACAATTGCAAAAATCGGTCAAGTTTCTTTCATTGTAGGACATGTTAGACCTTCAGTAGCACAAATGCAGAAGGTCTGAAGTAAATTAGGTGCCAGATTCAATACATTTGCAATGCTTGGGGTTAGTTATTGTATAGTTTAGTATTAAAGGTAATTAGAATATACTGAAATGCACTCGAGCTAAAAACTTAGATTTATTTGATAAACGATATAAAAACAGTCTAGAATTACAAGTTCAATCTTCAGACTTTGTCCCTCATTTTCCGCTTGATTTAGAAGCCACTTTACTGTCCGCTTTGGCAACCTTGGCCTTTCCAGGCTTTGACTCCTTTGTTTTCTTTGCTTTAGTCTTGGTCGAGTCAGCAGTTTCCTCACCATCCCCAGTCGGTTTAGCTTTTTTAGCCTTTGGCTTCTTCGCTGGAGCAACCTTTGATGTAGAAGCCTCTTCATCCTTCAACTTTTTGGGAGGCTTTGAGTCCTAAAAGGCAAAAGGGGAATTTAGGAGACACCAGTAGATTGAATGCCAGAATTTTATGAACACTGGAGAGAATGTAAACTACTTTACCAGACAAATAAGAGATCCTATGAAAACTGACATGTTCAGGACACTTTACCAAGCGATTAACCCCTTAAAGCTTGAATTGTAACGCAATTGCCAGAAAATTCACTTTAAGATGAATCTGACAAATGATCAAACACACTCCAAATCAAGTCGTATGTAAATAAAATACATCAAATTTGCTACATCTGGCTTAAAATAAATGCTCAAGTCTATTGTGCAATTTTGGATTTTTCTCTAGTGAGGCTGTACATTTTGTTGAAATTTATAGTTCTGCAAAAGTAACATTCTGACCATGAATATAGATGTAAATTACCATGAGCTTCATCCACATTCTTAAATACATGAAGAGTCAACTTCTCATCTAAAGCCAAACTTGCGTCCGCTCACCTCTTTGGACTTTGTTTGTCCATTTGCAGCGTCTTTCTTCTTTGTGGCACCTGTAAGAAATGACGAGTTGACACCGAGTAACAGCTTAAATTACTGCTCACTCGACGTTTAACGGTCATTCATACCCGCTTTCCCGGGCTTCTTGGCTCCATCCTTGGCTGCTTTTGGAGACTTCTTCACACTGGGCTCTGCGTTTTCGGCTTTTGGTTTAGGCTTCGGTGCAAGCTTAATAAAGACGAAACCCGTAATTGACATTTGAACTCTTCGTTTGAACCCAGCTGCAGATGTAACCTCTTACCCTAAATCTCCTCGTGGCCATTGTCGCGCTGGAGTTTCCAGGCTTCACCAGCGTCCCATTTTCCACTCCCTTCTTCAGGTTTTTGCGAACTAAAGTCTTCAGTCTCGCCAAATCCACCGACGGATATTTTTCTGTGATATACTTCAGTATCGCCTGGGATGAAACCCCTTTGCGCGAGTCCAACGCTTGAAGTGCTTCTTTCACCATGATCGCCGTGGATGGATGAGGCGCAGCATCTACGCAGAGTAAATTTACATATAATTTTTAAAGTTCGTTCCATCTTAAAGATTTTCGCCTTTTGCGCACAGACCTGATTTCTTTTCCGGCTTCTCATCCACCGACGCCTCGCTTGTGGATGAATCAGACGGCTCAGTGGAGTATGCTGGTGGCCTTTTGGGAGGCATTTCACTAAAAGCTAAATTTAAAAACAGGACACAATAAAGGCAGACAAGCTAAAGTCTTAAAATATGCGTACTCTCCTTTTATTTGGCAACTGTCTCCGTTTTTATGCTGTTGTTTCCGGTATAATGAGACCAGGTGAACCGCATCGCACCAGGTGTGGTAAATTAGGATTTGAAAGCCACCGCGGATTCATCCAACTTAATGTGTTATCACTGAATCCTGTCACCTCATCCGGTGTCAAAACACCCAAGCAGTGCTTCAAATGCACAGATAGCAAGGCGACATTAAAACAACGCTGCCTTTTTATTTGAATCGTCGTTGTGGCTGAGACTGAAATCTCAGACCTAAATAAATGTCGGATCAATGTTAAATACTGATTAAACTTGACGGTGTGACGACAGTGACGTATGCTTTAATTGGCTGATCGAGATTTTGGGAATAATATTTAAAAATTACGGATTTATGACCAAGAGACAACCTACCCAGGGACTGAAACGCACTTTATCACATACATATCTTTGCTGACTGTATTTGGCACTTTATGCAACCTTTTGCACCTCTTTATGATGATATTTGTAATAGTAAAATAAACTGTTTTAGGTGGTTAAATGTTATGCTCAAAATTAGCTTTTGAGATGTGAATTTAATCATTTTTAGTTTTTGACAGGTTTCTAAAATTTCACGTGCTTTATTCACATTGTGTTTTTGTATTTTCTTTTGTAGTTGGTGCAAATGCATTACACAGAGAATTTTCCTTTAGCTATAAGCAGTTCAAAGCTACAGTCTAGGCTGGATGGAGGCAGGACATCACAGAGGTAGGAGAAAATTCCCCAGACATAATTTCAAGCTAAATAAAATATTCTAAAAAGTATTTAACGTGAGTTAAATGAATAATAAGAAGTTTAATAAGGATAATATATTTCAACATCATTACACAATTTATCCTGGCTGTAGATACAGAAGTACAATACTCTGAAGTATTGAGTATTGTTAGTAATTTGCCTTTTAATATGAGTTGAAATGCCACAAAAGTGATTAAAAAACAATGTCAGAATTCAGTATTGATTAAATGAAATGTTTTTTTTATCTAACTGGATAATTGCATGTTGATGTACATCAGTATGCCAAAATTAAAAGATGCCAGGTTATAACAAAACTCATCATTTATATCTGTAGTCCCAGGCCACGTCACATAAAACATTAAAATGAACAAAGACATAAAGATATACAACAAAAATAAATACATAAATGAGTTCTGGGTGGTCACACACCTGGTTTGCTATCAGCCAGTGTTTGAGATGCTTCCTATTTTTGTTGCTGTTTAGCTTTATTATTGAAGTTCTCCGGTCATGTTGTTAATATTATCTCAATATTATCTGAGGGTGCAAAACTGATTAAGAAACAATATCAATGCTCAATGCAGAATTCATCAAATTTAGACTGATAGCACAATGTTGAACAACTATTGTTTGCTATCTCAGTGTGCACACTTGTGTCTGTGTCAAAAGCAGATGTGTGTCACACATTGTAGACGTGCGAAAATGATCTTTACTTTAGTAATAACCGCCTTAGTGGCTTCTGTGTTCTCATAGATAAAATTACCTCCTAGAGAAAAAGGACAGGAACTAAATTTGTACTCACAACTCATCACTGAAACTTTGTATCTAATTTACATATGAAGCAAAATCAAATTTAGATTGCTCAGTGACTGCAGAGGCAGACTTGTGATGAGTGTAAAAATGTTTGCGTAGGTGAGGATGAGTTCATGCTTGAGTTCAGCCTTGGGTCTTGAAATGCCTACAAACAAAAAATGGCTTTGATATGTTTATATTGAGGACTTCAGAAACTCAGCCGCGGCTCCTCTGAAAACACAATGTAGTGGTGACATGATGGGTTTTCCACTCAGAGTATGTTTTATGAATTTTCCTCTGGGGCCACACAGGACACTAGGACTCTTGTGGTAAGCTTATAATCGGATAACATTAGTATTAAACAGAACTGAGTCCAGCTTATTGATGCAGCCCTTCACAACAGTCCCAATTTCCCATGTGGTCCCTTGGGAAAATGAATTAACCACTCGTGCATTTAATATTAGTTCTTCATCCATTTATTGAATTTGCATGCAGCATGCACCATTACATTATGCGACTTTATTTCTATTTTGTCTATTTCATAGAGAAACAACAGCTCCAGTAACCCTAAAAGATACAATGTAGTGGGCTCCATTTTGCATCTTTTCTCCTCCACCTTCATATGAATATAGTCTCCATGCGTTCAGACATACAGCAAAAGAAACACAAATAACATATCAAGCAGACATTACTTAAAAAAGAGGCTGATGATTTGCAATGAGTCATTGATTGAAATGTCTTAAATGTTGGATATGTAGAGCGCTCTGTTATTGTCTCTGGGTTGCAAGTTGGTAAAAAAAATCATGTCGATCATGGTCTGTAGTCATGATTGTAACATTATTTCAGTATTATCCGAGAGTGCAGATGTAATTAAACTTAGTCTGATAGTGCAATGTTGAACATCGTTTCAACTGTTGTTTAGTGCGCACATTTGTCTGTATCAAAAGCAGATGTATATGATGTGTTGTAGAGGTGTTAAAAATCTCTATTTCAGTAAAAACCATCATAGTGACTTCAGTGTTGTCATAAATACATTTATTTAATAGAGCTAAAGGGCAGGAACTAAATTTGATTTGACCTCTCATCACTGAAACTTTGAATGAATCTATATATGAAGCAAGAAAACATTTAGACTGCTCAGTAAAGAGGCAGAATATCAGGTAACAGGTTTATCAGGTAACAGCAGATACAAAAGCTAAAATGTGCGCTTTACTGTCTTATGAACTAACTTGTGAATACTTCATGTGTTGCAATGCTTTGAAAATAAATGCAAGTGGCGCGGCTGCCCCTCTGTTGGTCTTCCTTGGTCTCTTGTGTTCTGGGAGCCTCTGGATGTCTGGAGCTTTGATCTCCTCCATACCTGCTTCATACCCTGGAGGACAGGGCTGTGGCTCCCCACACTCCCTAGCAGATCGTTACATGGAGAAACCTTTGGAATGCAAGCATGCTGATCCACACAGGTGTGCACACAGGTGTACACACGGGTATTCACAGACGCGGACTACAGCTTTCTTGGCTGCTGCCTCAAAGCACATTGTGCGCTGTCTATCTTGCGTGCTGCACAATATCGTTTATTATTTAGTATCTACTGATATCTACTGCTAGCTAGTTTATTGTGATGGTGCCGTTCTTTTTTTTTATTATGTTGCTCTTTGTTGTTTGCTTTCTCTTCTGTTTTTTTTTCTCCATACAGGTGACCCAGGTGTTTTTTTTTTTTTTCTTTTTTTTCTTCTCTTTCTTCCCCCCCTTCTCATCGTCTCTTCTCCCCTTTGGTCTTCTTTCTCTCCCTCTCTTTCTTTCATTCTTTCTCCCTGTCCTATCCCCCAGTCATGTCTATCCCGTTTGTAGCAACTGAAAATAAAATAAATTCATAATTATAATAAAGGTCAATCAAATGGACCAATATGGCAAGGCCATGATGATCCACTTGGTAAAATAAATCCGCTTGGCATCTTTCTTGGCCTTAAGACAACAATTCTGATGGCTAAAGATCCAAACGGGACACAAAAAAAAGAAAAAAAAAGAAAAAAAAAAAGAAAAAAAAAAGAAAATAAATGCAAGTGATGCATGTGTGCAGATAGTGAGGCCTTTAACCCACACAAATTCAAAGTAAATGATGCTCAAATGTGCTCTTCTCATTAGCTTCTTTTCACCCCTCTGCTGTGGTTCTTTGTTTCTCAGTAAAACACGTACGGGTACTTTCGAAAGCTGCATCGTTGTGGTCTTTGGCTGTTGTTCAGTGCTGTTGCTTCCTGTATTTTTAGTTTGAACAAGTGCTGCAAAATAACAATCAGTCTGTTTAATTTGGCTGTTGCAGTATTCAGCTTCATCATGGCTGGACACCTGCTGTTTGCCATCCTCATGAGTAAGTTAATTCTCTGTAGATTTCACCATAAATGAACTCAGGGTCATCTTTGCAAATTACCTACATTTTTCATGGCTGGTGATTCTATGCAGGTTAGTTTATTGAGAAACTATTGTTCTTGTTGGATTAAATCTGCATTTATACAGACTCTGAGCAAGAACTAACTCAAACTTTAACAGTTTAATTGTTTAAATGTTACATATGTGTTCATATCCAGTTATTAACACATGCATGTATTTCCCTTGTTAGACATGTTATTTCTGACAGTTTCCTCTCATGAGTATCAAGTCCAAGGTCAGTATGCAATTTACAGTTTTAATTTCAAACTGTTCTTTTAGCATCATATGAACTGATACAGTCTGCAAATAACCAAACAAAGTTTTCACACACTGTTTGTTTACAACAAATCTCTCTCATTCAGAGTGTTGCCATAATAACCTTTTAGATATTTGATACATGTATTTCCCTCTAATCTTTCAGCTCTTCTTCCACCAACTCTGACAGTGAGCACATCAGTGATCTCAGAGACTGACTCAGTCACATTACACTGTCAGGCACCAGCATCTGCCTCAGTTCATCACTGTTATTTTTATACTGGGGAGCAACAAAGTAACAAAGGCAACTCGTGTCTACAGACACTGACAGGAACTGAACTGCTGTTTATGTCATATCAGAGATCACCTGCTGAGGTCAAAGTCAGATGCTTTTACACAGTGAAATATGGAGCTGTGAATTCTCCTTCACCGCACAGTGACACATCCTCCATCACCATACAAAGTAAGAGACTCTTCTTCCTGTTATTAGATCATTTATCATACAATTACCTTTAGCAGGAATCTGGTGGACAGTGCTTCATGTTTAGGAGAGTATGTTAAAGTTAATTACAGTTGTTGTCAGTTATTACTTTGCAGGTCTCTGGTTATAAACATCTAGCCTACTACACTGAGCTAAATTTGCAGATACAAAAACCTGATACAGAATCACTGTTTGTATTTCATATAAAAACCTGTTATGATAAAATTATGATGGATTTCAGTTACACTTTTCTGTCTGTTCATATTAACAGACATGACGTGATGGTCCAGCTGATATTTAACCAGTTCAGCATGTGTTTCTCACGCATCATCTGAGAAGGCTGAATGTCAAATTTTACTGATTCGTCAAATACATGTAAAATACATTTCAGCCTCCATGTGGTGTTAAAAGAAATTTCAGGGGATCGAAAAATGTTGTGAATGCTGTTGTTGTCAGTTGTAAAATATGATGACTGAGTGTTATAGTAGGACAGTTGTGATTATCACTGCTGTCCTTGTTTTTGTACTGGTAAAACATGCAGAATATGTGACTGATATCTAACGATACTCCACTGATCTTCATGTAGGTCAGAAACCAAAGATGAGTGTTCAGCATTTTGATGGAGAATATGTTCTCATCACTTGCTCTCTGCCTGGATCTGTGAAAGATGACACAAGATGTAATCTGTACTTTGGAGAAGCAAGTCGTCCAGTCCGAAATCTAGCTGTCTCCAAGGAAAGCAGCAGAAAAACCAAACAGAGGTTCTGCCAGTTTTATGTCGCAGTTCCTGATTTTTTGAGGCATTTACATTATGTTCAACAAAAAGATGCCAGCTGTGATTACACTTTGGAAAATGAACCCAAGTCTTTGTCACCTCGCAGTGATCGATACAGCTTGACACGTAAGTCAGAGAAAAACTGACTTATTTTTATGTGTTATGAGTTTGATTCAGTTTTTTAGTTTTACAAGATGTCTGCTGCAGTGATTCCAAAAATAATAAAAAACGAACAAAAAAACACATTTTTTTTGTTTTTCTTTTCCCTGTAGATATTGTGGGAAAAGAATCACTAGTGACTGTCATGAAATCATCATTTTCCACAACCGCAGGTAATATGTACAATACACATAAATATCAACCCAGATCATCATCACGCGTCACTTCTTTCAACGGTTTTGAACTCTTTGTGTACATTTATGCAGCAGCATCAAGAATCAACACATCCAGTTCTTCTACTTCCACCGTTTCTGTGAACTCACCATCAGGAGCTAAATTACTGATGTGTTTTGTGTGGTATTATTTAACCACAAATTACAAGGGCGACAATTAGTCTGACACCTGCTCTCAAAAGAGTTGAAAATCTAGCATCAGCTGACAGACTGTTACTGTATCAATAAAGCAAAGATACATTGCTGTAAAAGTTTTATGTCTGTTTTATTTCTGTTGGCTCAGACGCACAAGCAGTTGTGTGTACTTGACCAAAAATAAGCTTTAATTCAATTTTCAGGTTAACATGCTTACATACATTATGCTAAAGCTACAATTCTGATGCTTAGCATGAATGATAAAGCTTAGTCTCTCACTATGACTCATGAACACAACAACCGTGTTTATTTGGAGGAAGAGTTTGTCTTCTTGACATTCACAAAGTTTTGCACCATAAATCAAGTGCAAGTGGGCATGATGTGACTTCCAGGAAGAGTTCATAGGTGCATGTCAGAAGCTTGAGAGAGTGATTTCAATTAATTAGTTTTTAAAAATTTATTTTTGAAATGACTCCTTTTGAAGTGATGCATAAAAGCAAAAAATCCTTTTACTGTAGGCATTATGGAAAGAGACTCAACAATGACCGAAGCAAAACCATCATCTACTCTAACCGTGGGTAGGTATTAGATACAATACTTGTAAAATAAATCCAGAACATCATCACACATGATTTTTTTTTTTAAATTATCTTAGACAATTTTTTATGCATTTTGCAGCAGAATTGAGTCCCACCACATCAACTGCTTTCACTTCTACCGCTTCTGTGACTTCACCATCAGGTAACTAAATTACTGATATGTCTCATTAGTTAAACACAAACTATGGCTTATACATTGTATGCAGTTTTTTTCCGTTTTAATGCAAATCTTCTCGCATTAAAGCTAAGTTGTGGAATTTTGGTGCGATATATTATATCGGATACTAAATATGCTGAGTCTGGAAAAAAAGGTCCAATAATCCAAATATTCTGAGTCTGAACCTTGTTTAACAACATTTTTGTTTTGTTGTTTTCTTTACTGTTGTTAAATCTTTATTAGTGATACAGAAAAGAAATGCAGTAGCAAATATATACTTAAAAAATTGTGATATATTTGACATTGCGTTAATTATTTTGTATTTATGTGTTTTAAATTAGTAACTACTACTAATCTAAATCATGCAACTAGTATGGCCTCTGCAACCACAAAAGCTGAGGACATGACATCAGGAGGGAGTAACACAGGTGAGACTGTTATGAGTACATTGAAAATGCAAATCTATGTTGTTGTAAAAGTTTTTGTAATATTTCTGTTTTATTTCAGTAGATCAAACATTTGAAAAACCTGTAAATAAAACAAACACTGATACGTCATAAAACCAACCCTCACAGGAGTAAAATATTTCACATAGTGTATTTTCAAAACTTGATTCTTATATATTCTTATATAGCGGTTTAAGACTCACTCAGAGCTCACAGTGCTAATTAAAACTGCGCATTAAATTCATCACAATTTTTGTCCATACAACTGTCTCCCCTTTGAATTACACAACATCAGCACACATCTATTCTTTAAAATGTCTTTAACATTTTTTTTTGTATTTCTGCAGGAGAATCAAATCCCAGCACAACCAGTACTTCCACTTTTACCACTTCTGGGAACTCACCATCAGGTTACTAAATTACTGATGTTTTATTTGTGGCATTATTTAATCAGAAAGTAACATGTTAATCTAAACCATATATTTAGTGTGAACCTTAGCACAGAGACATAGAACTGTCCAACTTTCGAGTTAAAAATGAGATGTGTTTGTGATCTCAAACAGGAACGTGGACACTGACTGTTGTGTTAGCTGTCGTTGGTTTCGGAGTAACTGTGGGCGTCATTTTACTGGTGCTGATGATTCTTAGAGCTAAAAGAAGAAATGGTGAGATTTATGTCAATTGATATGTGAAAGTATTTGTCAATGTGCCGATGGATATTAATGTTAGAGTATAACATTTACAGTTTTAAATTGATTGCATTAAAACTGGTTACTCTTCTTGCCATCAGTCAGTAATAAATAATTTTTTCATGCAATAATATGTTAAGTAGTGTTAAGGATTTAGGAAATAATTGTACTTTTAGATTTCTTGTATCAGAATCAGAATCAGAAAGACTTTATTTATCCCAAAGGGGCAATTAAGATACAACAGAGCAGCATGACGTTAAAGATAAGGACAGGGCATAAACAGGCAATAAGAGTGAGATAATAAATACACAGAATATACAGTATATACACAGTTTTAAAATTAAAGTGACTGAAAGGTGAATAAATAACTGTAAGTTACTAAAAGTGAATAAAGTGTCGGCAGTATAATAGAGTGTAGAGTAGTTTATGTTTCTGGTGTGGGAAATGTTCTTATTGGCTGGAGTTAAAAAGCAGGGTGGCTTTGGGGACAAAGGTGGCTCTCCTCCTCTCAGTCCTGCAGGAAATGCAGCGGAGGCATTGCCCAGAGGGCAGCCATTGAAATGCGGGGTGAAGAATGTGGGAGGGGTCATTGATGATTTTGGCTGCCTGTCTAAGGGCCTGTTGGCTGAAAACCTGTGCCAGAGTTCTGACAGGCAGGCCAATGATTTTAGAGCACACTGATGCAGTGTGCTGCAGTCTGTTCTTGTTCTGAAGGCTGAGGGAGTGGAACCAGCAGGTGATGAAGAAGGTCATGATGCTCTCTAGGAAGGCATAGTGAAAAGCTATCATGATGGGTGTGCTGACTCCAAAGGAGTTGAGTTTCCTAAGGAGGTGTAGCCGTTGGTGGCACCTCCTGAGAATCTCCTCTGTGTTGGCGGAGAATTTCAGGAGGTTGTCAAAGATGGTTCCCAGGTATTTGTATTCCTCAACTACCTCCACTGGCTTCCCAAGGATGGTGGTGGTGACTGAAGCAACCAGATCCCTCTGCCTACTGGAGAAGGTCACCACCATCTCTTTGGTTTTGCCATGTTCAGTTCAAGTTTGGAGCTGTCACACCACCCTACAAACTCTACTTGTATTGCTTTTATACTTTCAGGAGGTCTCGTTGAATGAAAGTTTGTAGGTTTGTGTATGTTTGTTGAACTATACTATAAATGAGCCACTGACTGTAAAACTGATCTGATGCCACTCAGCCTATACAGCATTCTGACTCTGACTTCTTTATTTCTGTTTTTCTCAGACAGATATTCTCCAAACAGGTAAGAAATCTAGTTTTCAGCAAACTTGAGCTTTCCCTTAATAAATGTTGATCACATCTCCCCATTCATTCCTGGACATTATTTTACAAAATGCAGAAGCAATAACAGAGACAGAGTTAAAGCAATGAAATAAAAGAAAATAGCAAAATACAGAATTATTCCTTCTTTTGAAATTAAAATATAATGAGGGAAACAGTTACTAATTTGCTCCGACTCACATTGAAACCATCTAATTATCATTACTCATGAGTTATACATCTGTCTAATCCCATTTACACAACGCAGCCAGAAACACTGTAGGGTGGACAATGCCATCATAGAAAGTCTTTTCAAAGTAAAAGCCATCATGTGTCTCACATGGGTTCTAACAATTTTTACTGTCCTATAATTTTTAAACTGACCGACCAAACCCACAATAAGCCTGCTTTTTATTTTCATTGTAATTTAATCTAACCTTTGCTTCCCTTTATTTATTTTACTTGTAGGTTTAAAGCCAAAAACACAGGTATTTTATTTATTTAGCTGCCAGTATCCCTGCATTCATACATTGCATGCCTTACATTGCACTGTAACATCCATCAATAATAGAGTAGACAGTATTGCATTTATATGTATTTTTATTCTCTGAGATTTTTTTTATTTACCTCTGCTGCAGATGACTTTGTATGCATGGCAAATATTGACCATGGAGGAATGGTAATGCAAATCCATATTCGCATAACTTTAATATTCAATAATTTAATTACAAATGGTAAAGGTGCATTCATTTGTAATGTGTTATCTATGGATTTTCTCTGTTGGATAAAGTCACCTGTAAATAATGATGGAGCCTACAGTGTGATCACTTCAGTGGCTGGTGTCAGATGTACTACTGGTGAGCAACAGTTTTTTTTCTCAAACTTTAAACCTATCTAAATTAGTACAATATAGAGAAAAAAAAATCATGGTGTAATCATAGCCTAGCTGTGTGAACGTGTACCAGTGGTGATAAAATAGAATAGAATAGAATAGAACAGCCTTTATTGTCATTGTACAGAGTACAACGAAATTGGAGTGCCGCTCCCTTGGTGCAAGATTCAATAATAAATATAAATGTAAAATAAAAAAAAGTATAAAAAGTACAATAAAACAATCGTAAGTACTCAAACAATAGTAAGTACGATATATACAGGATAGCAGCATTAATATAATGACAGTATGATAGTTTAGCAGGGGGTAGAAACCTCAACACCTATCTGTAGGGGGCTTTATATAAAGGCTGTAAATTACATTGGTTATGTATAGTTAATGAAATATGTGTTTTAAAATTAAGTGAAAAACTTTATATTAAGTTTTTCACTTAAAAGTTTAGGTTTATAAACTTAAATTTAATATTTATCTATGAAGAACAATCATGCAAGAATATGTATACACAATCTGGATTACATACACAAAAACACCAATATATGACTCATAGAACAGCCAGATATAAGGAATGAATGTTACAGATAAAACAGTGACCCTCTATATTTTTGATGATTCACTGTCAAAGTGACAGAGACAACACGTTGCCTGCAAATGTTCACCCTTTAGCATAACACCAACACAGGTCGTTTCCTTTTTGTAATCATATGAAAAAAGCCCAACAACAGTAAAAATCATAAAATAAACCTTTTCCATATTATTCATTTAATTTGAACGTATCTGAGCGCTGAAGACTCTTAGATGTACACATTTCTAAGAATAAAATGACAAATTCATGATATAAAGCTACAAGACAATGTTTTTAAGTTTTTGTTTTTTCCCAAGATTTACTTTTGACTTTAGTGAGAGGGGAATCACATGCAGTGAATGCATCTGTATCTGCCTGACTGAAAGTAATTTTAGGATGTGATTCTCTTACTTGCAGGTGCAGAGAAATTGAACAGAGAAGAGTTTAAACACGATGAGGTAAGTGACACCTGAGGTGCAGAATATCTTTTCTGAGCTTAACAGATGCTGCAGACTTAAAGGACTGTCTGTTTTCTCCAGTCTGATGTTTATCATGCATACGCCACCATCTCTGAGGAACGAGCTACACCAGTCCCACACGATATGACGTACAGCATGCTGCAGGCACACTGAAACATTTAAACCTGAGATGCTGTTGCCTTCCTGTAAACTTGAAGCAGTCTGGCCATTCTCCTCTGACCTCTGGCATCAACAAGGCATTTTACCAAAGAAAGCTGAAGCCTATTAGATATTTTCTCTTCTGTGGAGAGTACAGATCAACAGTTTGAGCACTACTCAGAAAGGCATGTCTGCCAACAACAACCATGCCATCCTGTTTGAAGTCACTCAAATCCCCTTTCTTCTCCATTCTGATTCCCATTTTGAACTTTAGTGGGTCATGTTGATTATATAAAAAAGCCTAAATGCACTAAGTTTCTGCAATTTGATTAGTTGATTAGGTGTTTGCTTGAAAAATCAGTTAAACAGCAGTAATAGTACCTAATAGCTGCACCTAATAAAGTGTCTTTAACTGTATACAGAAATACACTGAAAAACAAAAAAGCCAGAATTAATAAACTTTAATATGATGAAAAGTGTAAACAAGAACAGAGACTATGAACATTTAACAGAATCATGTGGAGATATAATGTTTGGCTGACATACAATCAGGGTATTGTGGAAATGAATGCCGAATTAAAGAAAAATATAATTTTACAAAGTTGTGTGTGTGTGTGTGTGTGTGTGTTTGCAGATAGTGAGGCCTTTTACCCAGACAAAGTCAAAGTAATGTACAAACATGCTCATTTTATCTTTATTTCATCCTCCCTGTGGTTCTTTTATCTCAGTCCAACATGTATAGATATTTATGCAAAGCTGTTCTTTGTGCATCTTTGTGGCCTTAATGTGTCAGTGCTGTTGTTTCCCGTGGTTTTTAGTGTGAATGGGTTTTGAAAAGTGTATGCAGTACTGAATACTACTGTTATAGTATTCAGTACTGCATATTCATCATGTACAGCTACTGTTGTCATCTTCATGTGGCAGCCAAACCTCCTGAAGAAATTTTTATCACTGTCTATGTTGTTGCTCTATTTTGTTTATTAATTTACTAAAAAAATTGTCCAAAACTTATTTCCTCGGTGTGACAAATGCAATGCACCTTCATCTGGACTTTCACTTGTAATCGACAATATAATAAATTTAATAGTTTTAATGTGTCTGCATTTGGTCAGTTATTGAATTTATTAAATATCATTTTGGATTTTACTCTTTCTGGGCATTACAGTTTCAACTCCAGAGTGTTTTAGAGTTTTCACTCTCTGGGGAGCATTTACGTTCAAGCATATAGTGTTGTTCATTTTGTTTTCTTTTTTTTTTTAAATGTTGCAGTTTGTGGTGCAGTAAAAATCAGATAGGGGGTCACGTGATGTGTTTATTTTGATTATGCAAACAATGTGTTTTGATTACAAATTGCAGAAATCAATTTCCTTTCTCTCTACATATAGTAAAAGAGACACAGTTATGTCCTAAGTCATTGCATCCTGAACTGTGCATTTTTTATGTTGTTTTTCTGGAATTTAAAAAAACAACAAAAAAACAACTTTTTTTGGTGGTAGAAAAAATAAAATAAAGGAAAAGTGTTTCTTTTTAGAAATCAGTGAGATTAGCCAAATTATTATAGATATTCAATTTTTTTTAAAATTTTAAACAATTTTTACTGTTTATCTCAAACCTACAGTTCAGAATCACGAGAAAGGATCACAGGTATGCAAACATGCAGTGCTGTGAAAGTCAGACACTGGACTGTTTAAACTTTCTGCAAAAAGGTCCAACCTGCAATCTTGTGTAACACCACTTTGAGCCATGAGATGGAGTAGTTAGTGGGTGGAGTCTTTCATGCGCAAACAGGAGAAGAAGATGAAATGCTGATGAAACCCAGATGTAACAGAATGACACATAAATCTTATGAATCTAATGGTGGAAATGATCATAACCAGCACCAACTCTTAGGTAGAAAACATGGTTGGAAACAATAAAAACTGGAAACTACCAGTAAACTCCAGTACTGGAGACATTGCTTTTAAAGATGGCGATGATGAAAATGGTAAAATCTCGTCTAGACTCCAAAAATCTAAGCTAACATTAATTATTAATGCAAATGTTTGACAACATTTTCTATCAGACAAACGGGGCAGTCACAGGAAGTTTTTTTCTTAATACATCAAAGTTGCTCCATCCACTCCTTATGACGCTAACCTCAACTGCTCTCCAAAAACAATGCAAAAACAATGAGAGAGAAAGAGAATAGAGTTTATTTCCACTCATGTTCACACCTGTGGCTTATGTGTTTGAACAAACAAATTCTTCAGAAAGGCTCCAACTGTGGTTTGAACCTTCTTACAAAATAGATCTAACCACTACAACACTATGATCTCATTCTAAATGCTTTCTGCAGGCGTAGCTACAATTACACATTTTTGCTAAACACCGCCATCTAGTGATGAAAATTTATTAAAACAAACAATGTAGATGATTTGAAGTCTACACGCCTGGCCTTATGTCATTAGAGTATGCAGGCATTTCTTGGAGTATGAAAGATTTGATACGACTGACTGGCACCCACACTCCCCTCAGCTAAATCCAACAGAACACCTCTGGGACATTATGTTTCAGCCCATCGATGTTTCAGTCCACCATCAGACGGTCCAACAGTGCCCTGTCGAGATCTTGAAGATTCAACCGGACACTATCCATCTTCTCATTCGCAGTATGCCCTGATGTTGTCAGGCATGCATACAAGCAACTGGAGGCCATACAAAGTACCGACTATCAATTTTAGTTGTTTTAGTTTTAAATTTATATTCAAAATTAAAATGAAATGAGTGTTTTGAGTAGTCCCTCAAATCACCTTTCTTCCCCATTATAGAATAGAATAAAATAGAATAGCCCTTTATTGTCATTGTACATGTAAAACGAAACAGTAGGTGCTCCACACCAACTGTGTCGGAATAAATTGTAAATAGTAGACAGTAGGGATGAATAGCAAACAGGAGAAATATATAAAATCAAGAGGAATGTATACAAAAATAAGACAAAGGCACATATTGGAGAACAAAATAGTTGCAAAGTGCTTGGAGATGGTGCAAAGAAAAGACTTGGTCTGTGTAAGGTCCATGTGTAAGTGGCCTGAGTGATGAAGGTTACTCAGACCAAATTGGCTCAAATTGGCGAGGTAAGGTGAGCAGGGTGGGGTGTGGGGGGATATGGTTGTTGACAGACAGTTTAAGAAGCTATTTGTGAGTCTGGAGGTGTGGGACCTGATAGACCCGAGGCGCTGACCAGAGGGCAGCGGGTCAAACATGTGCTGGGTGGGGTGCAAAGTGTCACCTGTGAAGGGCCTGGTTTACCAGAGACAGGAGGATCTGTTGATGGCCTCCAGGGGTGGCCATCACCAGATCCTCCTGGGGTGGTTCTCTTTGCCTCCCTGGTCAGTCATGTCTCTCAGTCTCAGTGTCAAGTCCACGTCTCTGTGTTATAGTTCCTGTTTAACATAGAAAGTCTGTGTCTCATGTTAGTGTATTCTGTTTTGCTTACCTTGTCTCGTCAGCTCTGATTTCTCCCAGCTGTGTTTCCCTCCTGCCTCCTGCCGCAGCCGTGACACAGGCAGTAGAGTACACTGTACGCTGAGGAGCGGTAGGCCAGCAGTTTCTGGTCCTGGCCTTTTCCAGGAGTTGAACTTCTACAAATTGTCTTGATTATTGAGTAACTAAGTTTGATTGGCAGATATTTGCATTTGCAAGTGGTTTAACAGTGTAACGTCTATTCAGCGCAACAAACAAAAAATCCAAAAGAACAAAAAACTATCTACTACTGTGGACTACTGCTATTGTGGAAATGAATGACGAAATGCACCTAGAACATAATTATACAAACTTTTTATGTGTGTGTGTGTGCGTGTGTGTAAGTATTCGAGCACTTCTTCACTGATAGATGCTGGCAATGTTAGCTCTTACAACCAGAGCAAAAATGTTTTACTGACTTACTGCTAATAACTAACTAAGGAATTTAAAAAGAAATTTAAAAATAAAAATTGGTAGAATAATTTGTGATAAAAGGACAAAATACCCTGCAAAGTTGAGGGACACAACTGATGATGTGTCCCACTGATAAAGCTTCTGGGCTGCCTTTCCTCATAGTAGCCATCCCTTGAGACTTTCTCCGTTAGAAGCAATGCAATATCAGGAATTGTAACATCTAGTTCTATGATTGAATTTCAGAAAACTTGAGTTTGGGTTAACAATTTAAAGCTGTTCTGTAGCAATGGAGGTTGATTAATCCTTGAAAGCTGTGTCTTTCACCATCGAAGGGCACTCAGAAAATGGGGCAAACTCTGATTGGAAGAGGTCTGGAAGACCCAAAAGGCACAACTGAATCAAGTTTCTGAGAGTTAACAGCTTACGTGATACGGGGCTCACAGGAAAACAGCTTTAAGCACAGCTTAATAGTGATCGTAGTAAGAAGATCTCACTTTCAACTCTGAAGAGAAGGATTAGAGTTGCAGCAAGAAAGCCATTGCTCAGATGTGAGAATAAGACAAAAAGGCTTGCCTGGGCATGAAACACTGGCATTGGATACTGAAGACTGGAAGAAGGTATTTTGGACTGATGAAATATGAAATCTTGGGTTTATCACGCAGGATCTTTGTGCGCCTTTGAAAAGGCGAAAGGGTGGTTCCAGTGTGTGACATCAACTATCAAACATGGAGGAGGAAGTGTGATAATCTGGGGCTGTGTTGCTGGATCCAGGGTCAGTGACTTGTACAGAGTGAGAGGCACCCTGAACTAAAATAGCTACCCCAGCATTCTGCAATACCCTCTGGTATGCATCTAGTTGGTCGGGGGTTCAAACTACAGCAAGATAATGGCCCAATACACAAATCCAAGCTATGCCAGAACCACCTCAGGAAAAAAGAACAAGATGGTGAGCTTGAAAACATGGAGGGGCCAGCACAGTCTCCAGACTTAAACCCCATTGAGCTGGTTTCAGTTGAACCAGACAGAAGAGTGAAAGCAAAGCAACCTACAACCTGTTATCAAGCTGGAGGGTAACAGCTGTCTCTGAAAACGAGCACTTTTGCAAATATGTGATGTCTTGATAAATCAAGCAAATATCTGAAGTCTACACAGCTGCATTCTCGCTGAAAATAACTTAAAACTTTATTTTGTGACCCAGAAAGAGTAATATTTAAAAGTTTTTAGCATTGCCGCGCTTGAGTTTTGGACGAAATGCATTCTGGGATATATGGCTGTCCCAAATACACACAAGTCACCAATGATGCATGCTTGATAAAAGTGGAAGAGTGAGACCACATCTGGGAATTTTTCACGTTCTCAGTTTGATGCGTACTTGAATTGGCACAGTATCAGATTCTACAAGAATCTATACTAGATTCTTTTTTGGCTTTTTGCCACAATTAGATAGTAACAATGAAATGACAGAAATTTTGGGAGAGTGAGGGGAGACATGCGATAATTGGCCTACAGTAGATGAGGAAGTACATCATGTCATATTTATACAAGAACAGAATAAAATTTAGATTGGTTTAATTCATATTGCACCAAATCATAATTTTAAGCTGTGGCTCTCTTACTTGCAGGCGCTCAAAAATAAAGCAGGGAGGAGATTGAACATGAAGACATAAGTGTGGCACGATATAAATAAAATTCAGCTGAATTATTTTCAGTCACTCAAATCACCTTTCTTCATCATTGTGATGCTCAAGCTGAACTTATGCAGGTCGTCTTGATCACGTCTACATGCCTAAATGAACTGAGTTGCTTCATTTGATTAGTTAATTAGATATTTGCATTAACAAGCGGTTGAATAGTTGTACCTAATGTAATGGCTATTTAGTGCATAAAAACAAACAAAGAAAAAATCCAAAAGACAAAAAAGTAGCAGCACAGAGACTATGAACCTTGAAAGCTGTTGTGGAAATGAATGCAGAATTAAAAAACAACATAATTATACTAAGCTTGTGTTTGTGCATGTTTTCACCCACAGACAGCCACAGCAACAGAAATGGTGTAAAACATGCTCTCCTTTTCTTTATTTCCTGTGGTTTTAGCTCAGGCTAACATATTGGCACTTTCAAAAGCCTGTTCACTGTGTAGCTTGTGGTCTTTATGTGGGAGTTTCAGCACTGTTACTTCCTGTGGTTTTACTCTGTTTAAGTTCTGCAAAATGATTGATCGAGTGTATCAGTCAGACTTCTGGACAGTTGTAGTTTTCAGCTTCATCATGTCTGGACTCCTGTTATTTGTCATCTTCGTGTGTAAGTTAAACATCCTGAAAGTTTTTGCATTTTATGTAGCAATAATTTTTGATGGCTGGTTTTGTGTTGAGTGTTTGTGCAGTGTGTGTTTGTTTTGTTTATTTGTATTTTATTTGTATTGAGAAAATTCAGTATGGAGTCCAAAACAAATTTCCTTGTGCTAAATTAAATTGAGCTTGACTTCTATCTGGACTCTGATAAAATAAGAAATGTGTCTACATTTTACTGATATTTTTTTTTACTTATTAATATATATACACTCAACAAAAATATAAACGCAACACCTTTGTTACTGCTCCCATTCCCCATGGGATGGACGTAGAGACCTAAAATTCATTCCAGATACACAATATAACCATCCCTCCCAAACAGTGGTCACAAATCAGTCCAAATGTGTGGTAGTGGGCACATCTGCCATATTGAGATAATCCATCCCACCTCACAGGTGTGCCACATCAGGATGCTGATCTGACATCATGAGTAGTGCACAGGTGTACCTCAGACTGCCCACAACAAAAGGCCACCCTGGAATGTGCAGTTTTTTGCGCTATTGGGGGTCTGGGGACCCAGAACCGGTCAGTATCTGGTGTGACCACCATTTGCCTCATGCAGTGCAACACATCGTCGCATGGAGTCTATCAGATTGTCAATTGTGGCCTGTGGAATGTTGGTCCACTCCACTTCAATGGCTGTGCGAGGTTGTTGGATATTCGTGGGAACTGGTACACGCTGTCGTATACGCCGGTCAAGCACATCCCGAACATGCTCAATGGGTGACATGTCCGGTGAGTATGCTGGCCATGCAAGAACTGGGACATTCTCAGCTGCCATCTGTGAACCATGATTCATCCGTGAAGCGCACACCTCTCCAACGTGCCAGACGCCATCGGATGTGAGCATTTGCCCACACAAGTCTGTTACGGCGACGAGCTGGAGTCAGGTCAAGACCCCGATGAGGACGACGGGCGTCCCTGAGACGGTTTCTGACAGTTTGTGCAGAAATTGTTTGGTTGTGCAAACCAATTGTTCCAGCAGCTGTCTGGGTGGCTGGTCTCAGACGATCTTGGAGGTGAACCTGCTGGATGTGGAGGTCCTGGGCTGGTGTGGTTACACGAGGTCTGCGGTTGTGAGGCCGGTTGGATGTGCTGCCATATTCTCTGAAACGCCTGTGGAGACGGCTTATGGTTGAGAAATGAACATTCAATGCACGGGCGACAGATCTGGTTGACATTCCTGCTGTCAGCATGCCAATTGCACGCTCCCTCATTGCTTGTGGCATCTGTGGCATTTTGCTGTGAGACAAAACTGCACATTCCAGGGTGGCCTTTTGTTGTGGGCAGTCTGAGGTACACCTGTGCACTACTCATGATGTCAGATCAGCATCCTGATGTGGCACACCTGTGAGGTGGGATGGATTATCTCAATATGGCAGATGTGCCCACTACCACACATTTGGACTGATTTGTGACCACTGTTTGGGAGGGATGGTTATATTGTGTATCTGGAATGAATTTTAGGTCTCTACGTCCATCCCATGGGGAATGGGAGCAGTAACAAAGGTGTTGCGTTTATATTTTTGTTGAGTGTATTTACCTTGTCATTTTTTTTCTGACAGTTTCCTCACCTGAGATTCAAGGACAAGGTCAGTCCACAATTTACAATTTTAATTTCAAGCTGTTCTTTTAGCATTTAACATGTTTTTCTTCTAATGAGTTGCTCCTTACTGAAATCATAATTTCTCACTGTCATATTTAACAATTATATTTTTGATAAAACGCCTCTTTACCTCTTGTTGTTTAGCGTGTCTTGGACCAATGCAAGTGTGTGTATTTGGGACAGCCATATATCCCAGAATGCATTTCGTCCAAAACTCAAGCGCGGCAATAGTGATGAAGCACAGCTAAAAACTTTTAAATATTACTCTTTCTGGGTCACAAAATAAAGTTTTAAGTTATTTTCAGCGAGAATGCAGCTGTGTAGACTTCAGATATTTGCTTGATTTATCAAGACATCACATATCAAGTCAAGTCAAGTCAAGTCAACTTTATTTGTCAATTCTGCCACATGTACAGGACATACACAGAATAGAAATTGCGTTACTCTCAAACCCTAGTGATTAGAAAAATGCAAATAAAATAATTAAAAAGTAAAAATTTAAATAAATTTAAATAAATACAATACAATTTTACGTATAACAAAAAAAAGCTATGCAATATACAATATACAATATTCAAGTAAGAAGGCATAGTGGTGCAAAATAGGCAAATAGTGCAAATGGGGATTTAGTAGTGTACGGTAAGAGATAGTGTAACAACAAAGGCTTATGAGGTCCAATGCTTAAGCAGTCCAATGCTCCACAAAGTGACTGGAGCAGGCCAGTGAGTGCGTCAGAGAGTGAGTGTGTGTGTGTGTGTGACAGAGTTCAGTGAGACCGTGGTGGAGAAGAGGGGAGAGGGGGGCAGAATCGGGAGGGAGTTTAGCTTCCTGACAGCCTGATGGATGAAGCTGTCCTTCAGTCTGCTGGTCCTGGCCTGGAGACTCCGCAGTCTCCTCCCTGACGGCAGCAGCTTGAAGAAGCTTTGCATTGGGTGCGTGGGATCAGCCGCTATGCAAAGGGCTTTTTTAGTGAGACGGGTGCTGTAAATGTCCTGGAGGGAGGGGAGAGAGACACCAATGATCCTCTCTGCAGCTCTCACTATGCGTTGGAGGGTTCTATGGCAGGACGCATTGCAGGCTCCAAACCACACAGTGATGCAGCTCGACAGGATGCTCTCGATGGTGCCTCTGTAGAAAGTGTGCATGATGGGGGCTGGAGCTCCTGCTCTTCTTAGTTTGCGGAGAAAGAAGAGACGCTGCTGTGATTTCTTGGCCAGTGCTGTGGTGTTGTACGTCCAGGAGAGATCCTCTGTGATGTGCACACCCAAGAACTTGGTGCTGCTCACTCTCTCCACAGACGCTCCGTCAATGGTCAGAGGAGCATGTTGGGTGTGCATTCTCCTGAAGTCCACAACAATCTCCTTCGTCTTCTCCACATTCAGAGAGAGATTGTTGTCAGCACACCACGTGGCCAGGCGTCTCACCTCACTTCTGTAGTCGGTCTCATCCCTGTTGCTAATGAGACCCACCACCGTTGTGTCGTCCGCAAACTTGATGAAGAGGTTGGAGCTGTGTGATGGAGTGCAGTCATGGGTCAGCAGAGTGAAGAGGAGGGGGCTCAGCACACATCCCTGCGGGGCCCCCGTGTTTAAAATGATGGTGCTGGATGTATTACTGCCGACCCGTACTGCTTGAGGTCTTCCGGTGAGGAAATCCAACAGCCAGTTGCACAGTGAGGTGTTGAGCCCCAGCTGGACCAGTTTTTGAGTGAGCTGTTGGGGGATTATAGTGTTGAATGCTGAACTGAAGTCTATGAACAGCATTCGAACATATGAATCTTTTTTGTCCAGGTGTGTGAGTGCTGAGTGGAGTGCAGTGGAGATGGCATCATCGGTTGAGCGATTGGGCCGATACGCAAACTGGAAGGGGTCCAGGGAGGGGGGCAGGACAGTCTTGATGTGCTGCATGACTAGTCGTTCGAAGCACTTCATCAGGATGGGAGTAAGTGCAACAGGACGGTAGTCATTAAAGCAGGAGGGAGATGACTTTTTTGGGACCGGAATGATTGTGGTGGCTTTAAAACATGTGGGGACGACAGCCTGGATGAGTGATATGTTGAAGATGTCTGTGAAGACATCAGTGAGTTCCACTGCACAGTCTCTCAGTACACGACCAGGAATGTTGTCAGGACCCGGAGCTTTACGTGCATTGATCCTGCTGAGGGATCTCCTCACGCTGTCCGGGGACAGAGTCATCACCTGGTCACCAGGAGGGGGTGGGGTCTTCTGTGCAGTGGTGCTGTTTCGGACTTCAAAGCGAGCAAAGAAAGTGTTCAGCTCGTTCAGCAGGGGGATAGTACTTGCAAAAGTGCTCGTTTTCAGAGACAGCTGTTACCCTCCAGCTTGATAACAGGTTGTAGGTTGCTTTGCTTTCACTCTTCTGTCTGGTTCAACTGAAACCAGCTCAATGGGGTTTAAGTCTGGAGACTGTGCTGGCCCCTCCATGTTTTCAAGCTCACCATCTTGTTCTTTTTTCCTGAGGTGGTTCTGGCATAGCTTGGATTTGTGTATTGGGCCATTATCTTGCTGTAGTTTGAACCCCCGACCAACTAGATGCATACCAGAGGGTATTGCAGAATGCTGGGGTAGCTATTTTAGTTCAGGGTGCCTCTCACTCTGTACAAGTCAATTATGTTCTAGGTGCATTTCGTCTTATTGTTTAGCGTGTCTTGGATCAATGCAACAGTGATCTCAGAGACAGACTCAGTCACTGTCAGCCACCATCATCTGCTTCAATATGTTTAGGTTATTTTATACTGGGGAGCAAGAAACTATCAAAGGTTTCTCACGTTTACAGACACAGACAGGAACTGAAATGCTGTTAGTGTCACATCAGAGGTCACCCTCTGAGGGCAAAGTGAGATGTTTTTACACTGTGCAGTATGCAGATGTGAATTCTCCCTCTTCACACAGTAACACAATCTTTGTCAGCGTACGAAGTGACAGACAGTTTCTCATTTCAGTTTAGATTAAACTCTAACATTACACATGTATGTTAATGTAAATTATAAAACATGATGACTCAGTGTTACAGTAGGACTTCTGTGAATGTCAACACTGTTTTATTATTGCACTGTTGAAACATGACGAGTATGTGACTGATACTGACGATACATTGATCTTCATGCAGGTCAGAAACCAGAGATAAGTGTTCAGCCTTTTGATGGGGACCATGTTCTCATCACATGCTCTCTGCCTGGATCTGTGAAAGATGACACAAGATGTAATTTGTACTTTGGAGAAGCAAGTCGTTCAGTCCTGACAGTAGCTGTCTGGAAGAATAGCAAGACAAAAACCAAACGGAGGTTCTGCCAGTTTTATGTCCCAGTTGCTGATTTTTTGAGGCATTTACATTGTGTTCAACAAAAGGATGCCAGCTGTGATTACACTTTGGAAAATGAACCCAACTCTTTGTCACCTCGCAGTGATCAATACAGCTTGACACGTAAGTCAAAGAGAAACATAGCATAACCTGTTTTAGTGTATATGATACTACTTTTGAAATTAATAAAACATTAATTAAATAAACTGCTACTGAATGTTGAAGTTGACATAACTTTACAAAGTGTGCCTTAGTCGCTGTATAATTATTCCATCTTTTCTTTTCTTTTTGTTAATTTCATGTTTTATAGGTGTTTTATGAAAACCTCATCTCTGCAGTCACTTAGTGTTTCCTCTGGCTCTGAAAAAGATCCTGAATTTCAGGATTTCGATTAATGTTTGTAGTTCAGTTTAACAAACATGACAGTTCTGTCTGAACAGAGAACTCAAACTGTCCGGAGGGGAAAAGGAGAAAACGCAGTTAAGCGACCTGTAGAAACGGAGCAAAGGAGTTACGAGAGACTGCACAAGGAATAAGTTAGAGAGCTTACTTGCCACACATTTACTAGAGGCTTGGGCGAGGTACTTAAGGCTGGACATTGAAGTGGGGACAACGTGGACCCCAGGCAGCGCAGGTGAGCAGGGAGGTAGCATGGAGAGTTAGCCAGGATAACTCCAGACTGAGAATGGCTGGGCAGTGAGGGTCGCAAACCGGCAGGAAGCCGAAGAGACGACGATCCGTGAATGTCGTGCAAATCAAAGTAGTACATAGAAACCAGTTGATGATTTACCACTTAAGGCCGAGACAACAATCCGACACCCGAGAGCTGTCACGCTGCTCCTTAAATACCCGGCAGATGACTCCCAATGCTCCGCAGGCAAACACAAGAAAACCAACCAACAAAATCACCCATCAAAATATAGACACATTCACATTATATACACAAACCCATTTTTTTTAAATTCTAGATATTTTGGAGAAAGAATCACCAAGAACCAAAGTGAACTCACCATGTACCATGACCACAGGTAGGACAGGCTATACATCTAAGTATCATACAGAACATTACGAATGTTTTCTTTCGATTTTATAAAAATACTTTCTTCCCTGTAGTGCCCCACAGCAATCCCAGTGCTTCCAATAATACCACTCCTGTAACCCCACCATCAGGTAACTAAATCACTGATGTGGTATGTATAATTAATCAGAAATAGAAAAGTCTGTTAATCTGAGCCCTACAATTACTGTGACCTAAGAGCATGGCATGAGTAGAGATGATAATGTGTGATTTTGTTATGAGTGCATGAAAAATGCAAAAACATGAAAAAAGTTTTTAATGTTTCTGTTTCACTTCAGAAGTTCCAAAACTTCAAAAGCCTGAATCAAACAATACCTCACAAAAGAAAACATCAGGTAAGTAAAAACAATTCAATCATTTTAAAATGCATAATATTTTCGTTATTAATATTGTAATACTGTATGTTTTAACCAGATTTTTTATATATTCTCGGCATGTTAACATATTAAGTTAATTGAGCTCCCAGTGTGTTCACTTCGATTTAAGCATATCCATGATTAGAAAAATAAAGTCAGCATTAGTTGAACTGCACAACAAGGACACATCCTTGCAATCAGTATATAAAGGACCATGTGGCCATTTTAATTCTGATAGATCTGGAGAGGATTCATCATTAAATCTGTTTGTAAATAAATACAAAACTACTGTTTTTCATCCTCACTTTTATAGAGTATTTTGTGATTTCTGAAATAAAAATGCTGAATAAGATTTACAGAAAAGCACTGCTTTAATTTTCCAGAGTAAAACCATTAATAACTTGATAAATAAGAAATATCAGCCTTCACTGAGAGATGTTGGCTCTTACAGCCATAACAGAAATACTTTACTTTTTTACTGATAATAATAAGAGATAAGCAACAGTAACTGTTTTACATGTAAAACAAAACAAAACAAAATACACAGCAGCTGTCAGTCTTTAATGAGTGTGAAGTTTTATCAGTAAAGGAAAACATGTTATAAATAATACATGTTGGTCAGGTGGATATAAGATATTTTAGTATGATTTTTGATGGATGGGTCATTTTAAATAAGATGTACAGATGATGTGGTAATAAAGTCATTTCCACAGTAAGATACAGCAAATGTTTCCTGTGCAAAAAACCTGCTCACACAGTTAGAAAGAAGTAGACTAGATATTATTTTGAGCTGATAATAAATCCACAGTGTCCACTGGCTCTGTCCTTTCTTTACCACTGAATGATAATAAAAGGTCTCATCTTAGATACCTTTTATTATTAGAATAACAATAATACCATGATTCCAGTAATTTCTCTTCTTGGATTAATAAATAACTATGTCCATGTGACCGTAAGTGCAACACCACAGGCACCAAGCACCAGAGAAATACAAAGACGAGAACGATAAATATTTAACAGACATATAAAACATTTTCAGTAAAGACTTGGAGTAAAGGTGGAGGTAAAAACTAATTTTATATTTTAAAACAGGTCCTCAAATACTCCAGTTTGAAACAAAGTGGGGGATGACTGTTTAACTTATTTTGCATTTAGGGTGGAAATGCTGCAGTACTGTGACAGTAAATTTGTTTTTAGTTCCAAAATTGCTTCTTTTAAAATGACTGTGTGAAAGGAAAAAAACGTGTCATGTTGATTTATTTGTCTTCTTTTACTCTGTTGTGAAAAGCAGAATCAAGAGCGACCACCACAAAGTCAACATCTACCACAGCCATAGGTAGGACATAGAGTACATTTAAATATTTATGCAGCAAAACCGCAGCAAAATACTTCCACCTCTACCACTGCGAACTCACCGTCTAAGTCAGGTAACTGATGTGTTTTGTGTGACAATCGTTAATAGCACATTTAAATAGGCTGTTAGTGTCAGCCTCAGAGTCAGCGCGACCTCAGCAGTTAAAACACATGAAGATGTTTTGAAATCAGAGGTCATGAGACAGGATCACAGGTAAGATTGTTATGTATGCATCAAAAATTCAAAAGTAAGCATAAACATTTGCTAAAATGTGCTTCAATGAAGCAACAGCTGAGCCATTAATTTAGCAATTTTTTTTTTTCATCATAAATTTGTAACTTCCTGCAGGTAAAGAAAGAGCCTGTTCGTGTAAAAGTAGAGGAACTAAGTAGAGTGGCAACAGTTTTTTTTCTTTTTGTGGCTGAAATTACAAAATATTTACTGAAGTAATTCTGTCCTCAGAGTTAGCATCAGTTTTCCAGTTAGACGCACAGTGAACATACTCACACAGTCAGGCACAGAAGTTACATTAACTTGATTTCTATTATAATTACGACTGTCTACTGTCTGGTCTCTACTGTTATTTTGTTCCCCTGAGGTACGGGGATTTCTAAAACTGAAATAACACAGAAAAAATAAATAAACCAACACATTTTTATCAGAGCAAAGCCTACATGATTTCTCTGTATAACAACAGTTGTAATCATTAAATTCTCTTAGCTTAATTATTGTTCCTGTGACTGCCAACCAAGAAAACTAGAAGTACTGTTTTGAGTGTAACAACAAAAATAAGCACCAGAGGGACACAAAGACAAGAACTATTCAGCATCTCCAGACATTTGCACTCATATTATGTCTGCACTAAATTTACAACAATACACAAAATGTTAAAATTTGGAACAAGGCAGTGGATCGACTGATTAACTAACAATACTGCTGGGAAAGAAATAGTCATTAATGTGATAATACTTTTGATTATTAGTTCAAAATGACTTGATAACTCAATCACACAATCACTATAAATAAAGTCTTTAACATTTTTTGTGTATTTATGCAGCAGAATCAAGTCTCATGACACCCAGGGCTTCCATTTCTACCAGTACTGTGGACGTATCATCAGGTAACTAAATTACTGATGTTTTATGCATTGTAGCGTTATTTAATCAGAATTTATTGATTTTTCTTTATTAATGCAATCCTCCTCAAAGCAGAGACATGGAGCTTTGGTGTAATATATTGTTTTGTTTAGTTTTTAAATATGCTTTTATTCTAAACATTGTAGAAGAAGTCCCAAGAAAAACAAACACAAAATCATCATTTACCTTGACCACAGGTACGACATACAATTCACGTGAATATTAACTCTGATCATCACACATCACTTCTTAAATCTTAGATCTTAAACATTTCTGGTGCTTTTACAGCAGAATCGAGTCTCAGCAGTTTCAGTGCTTCCACTTCTCCCACTTCTGTCATCTCACCATCAGGTAATTAAATTACTGATGTATTATTTGTGACAATAGTTAATAATAAATCAGAGCAGACATTAATCTCTTTTTCAGTTAGAGATGAGATGTGTTTGTGGTTTCCTAAACAGGAATGTGGACACTGACTGTTGTGCTGGTTGTTGTTGGTTCTGGTGTAACTGTGGGTGCCATCTTATTGGTACTGGCAGTTTTCAGATCTAAAAGAAGAACTGGTGAGATCTCAATCAGTTATTATGTAAAATCATGCAGATGTATTTGATAGTTACAGTGTAATATTAACATTTCACACTCAGTGGATTAATACCAACTACAGTGTCTTCTTCTTAAAAGCAGTTTTGTAGTCAGATTTGTTGTTAGAGGCTCTTCTGTTTCACAGACGTCTCACTGAATCAGAGCTTGTCAGTTTGTAATTAACGGCTGTAAAGCTGATCTGACCCCAGCAGACTAACTGTCACTTCTTTATTGCTGTTTATTCCAGAAGGATATTCTCTAAAGAGGCAAGAAACCTGTTTTCAGCAAGTATTATTTTGTTATCACTTGTATAGACGGAAGTTAAACTTACTGACTTTAGATTTTCTTATTCTGCAACTAAACAGAATTATTGGAAGAGTTGTGGATTAAATGCTTTGCTCAGGGGCAGCGGGGCACTTCAGGGCAGAAAGTCCATTCACTTTCCTGTATCAAAAAACAGTCTTTAAAGTAGTAACCAAACAGAGTAATACGATTGGTCTATGGAGAATATTCAACATTTATATGATTTTTGTTTAATTTTTAAATTAATTTTTCTTTTTTATGTTTAGGACAAGAACCAGCATCCAAGGTACTGAATTCATTCAGTTGCAGCATCAATGTGTTGTTGATTTATACAATATTAGGACAGTATTTATACACTTGTTAACTGAGCTTTATTATTTACCTACTGCTGCAGATGACTTTGTGTGCATGACAAATATTGACCCTGGAAGAATGGTAAATAAACTAAAATGTTTGTCAAATTCTACACTAATATAACAAAACATTCAAAAATTGAAATGCAAGAGGTTTAAGGGTAGGTTAACTTTAATGTATCATTAATGGATTTTCTCATTTAATGTCCTCTTTCCTGCTGCATAAAGTTACCTGAAGGTGATGATGGAGCCTACAGTGTGATCACTTCAATACCCGGTGTCAGCTGTGCTACCGGTGAACTTTATTTATTTATGTATTTATTTATTTTTATTTTCCTTTTTGTTTTACACCTACTTAAACACTGTAGTACAGGGTGGAAGACAAATTTCAATATTGTAATTATATTATTGTACCACAGCTGTGGTAACATCTTTTATGTGGGGGCAGGGGTTTTGAAGGGATGACATAAAATGTGACAGCTGGGGGTACCTCAACAGCAATATGAAAATAGATATTTATATAAATGTTGTAAATTGTATATGGTTATGGATGTTTGTGAAACGTGTGTTTGAAAAGTAAATATGGCAGCACTTTATCTACAAAGACCTTGTAACATAACACACAACTACACAGTTTTTAATTATACTTGTGGACATCCACCAGGGGGTGCTGCAGGACCCTCAGTGTCCCTAATCCCTGCAGTCCTGGCAGCTTTAAAGAAATTGCTCAATAGATTCCTCATTTTATCTGCAGGTTTAGTTGTTTAGTTGTTGTGTTTCTTTCAAAGTATCACAAAGTGAATACTATATCATATAAAGCACCCATAAAAAAGCAAATCTTTCAGTTACATTGTAGCTTTTATATGCTGCATGAAAAACACCAACAAAAGATCCCAATGTTTCAGGTCCTCTTAAAGAAAAAAAAAATAGGAACAGGAACATGCAGTGTTGGTCAAGTTACTTGAAAAAAGTAATCAGTAACTAATTACTGATTACTTCCCCCAAAAAGTAATCCCGTTACTTTACTGATTACTTATTTTCAAAAGTAATTAATTACTCAGTTACTTAGTTACTTTTTAAAAACACGATTTACAATCTGAAGAGGTGATAAAGTGATAGATCTTTCAGCCCAATTCTACTTTTTCTACATAATCCATCATACAAAATGTAATCAAATGGAAAAGTCTCTTTTTTTTAACTTGTTTTATCAGTTTTAATCTTTTAACTTTATGCATCAAGCAAAAATTTAATTATATGCAACATTCTCTGACTTGAATAAATTAGTTTAACATTTAAAGCTATTTTCTGCACATTCCAGGACATAAAATAAAATATTTTTTGTGTTTACACTCACTCTTTCAAATAGATGCAAGTAAAACACAGCAGAAAATCAATAAAGTCAAAGACTAGCGGTCCTGTTGCTCTATTTTCACCTGTAAAGCAGGACTGCGGTAGGCGGAGGTTTACCCTGGTGCAGGTGTGCCGCGGTCAGTTGAAGAATCCGCGAGTTTCTCTGTGAGTTTCCCATTACGTCGTTGCGCACTCGGTGCTTGCTCGGAAGTTTAGGGGTTTTTTTTCGCTGTAAAAAGAAGTTTTCTTCCCACGCACAATGGACGCTAATGTTTTTGTCACTTTTTATGGAATCAAACTCAAAGTAAGGTCAGTACTTCCACGCTTTAAACGCTGCATGCTCATACTCTCTCCCACAATCGATATGTGATCCATTGTTGATCTGCACACAGCTGTTGTCACTAACGGCGCACTCGCTTACGTCACTGTCGTGAGACATTCTCGCAAAAAATCACGGTTTTAGTAACGCAGTAACGCAGCGTTACTACGGGAAAGTAACGGTAATCTAATTACCGTTTTTGCTCGTTACTTGAAAAAAGTAATCAGATTACTGCCCATCTCTGGGAACATGTGGTGTATGCCCTTCAGTACATGGGGAAGTACACCAGGTCATATTTGTGCAGGAATAGAACAAAACTGTATTACTTCAGTTTTTCTTGCACTTTGTATCTGTCTAAAACAGCAGTTTTAGGTTGTGATTCTCTTAATTGCAGGTGCTGAGAAACTGAACAAACAAGAAAGGAAAGAGCAAGATGTAAGTGAGACAAAGTTTCAGTAATTAAGATGTTTGTTATCTGGCTTTGAAGATGTTATAGATGTAAATGACTCTTACAGCTGTGTTCTTTCTTTTCTAGTTTGATATTTATCATCCATACGCCACCATCTCTGAGAAACCAGCTGCACCAGTCTCACAGGACATGACCTACAGCATGCTGCAGGCACATTGATGATGCTTATTATTTTATTTTCAGTAATGTAAATACCCACTGTCACTCTGTCAGTACTGGAAATGTTTTCTGTTCCTTGAAGAAACTGGAACCTGCGGAAGCTGCAAGTTAAGATTGTAACCGTGTTTTTGTTCTAATCAATGTTAGCACAACATTTTGAAATTGGATATTTTAAAGTATTGTAAGACATTAAACACAGTGACATAGTTATATC
Organism: Mchenga conophoros; assembly: GCF_057382185.1. Classification (NCBI taxonomy): domain Eukaryota; kingdom Metazoa; phylum Chordata; class Actinopteri; order Cichliformes; family Cichlidae; genus Mchenga; species Mchenga conophoros. Next base: position 20,993,178 of record NC_140530.1, read on the forward strand.
ACAAACACATGATACTGTATCATGTATGGATACGATAAACACAACCAAAGATCCCAGAGGGACTAAAAGAGAAGTAATGCACATTATGTCATTGCATAACCAGTTCACTTAATCAAAATAGACTGGTAATGGCGCTGCAATGTTTATTTCAATTCCACCCAGTTTTATTTATATAGCACAAAAGCACAACAACAGTTGCCTCAATATTATCACTGTTACGTCAGAGCATGAGGGTCCTGGAATCCAAACCACCAGCCAGCTGGGCTTTTCTGTGTGGAGTTTGGATGTTCTCACTGTGCTGGGTCGGTTCTCTTCAGGCTTCCTTCCATACTTCAAAGGCATGTTTGGTGTTAGGTTAACTGGGGGTTAACTCAAAACTGGTCACACTGCATGAAGAATTTCCTGTCTTTATGTTTTAGGTCCCCATTCATATAGACACTGTAGTCATTATATTTCTGCCTGGTTAATGTCAAATTCCCATCTGTGTTTGGCTCAAAATTTTTGCACAGTATTTTTCCTGAAACTATTTTTTTTGCATATAGTGTATCCAAGTAATGACCCTTTTCCACTTTTGTATTTTATTCTATTAAATATTTGTTAGACACTGGCAGGAGGCTGCTTTTGTATCTGGGTTAGGAACAGTAGGGGTTACTTTTTTGTTTTTGTTGCTTTTGCTTTGACCAGAGCTGAGGGCCTAAAGTGGCTGTAGCTGGGCTGTAACGGTGGAGACTTTCTCTTCAGTGGTTAGTGGTTGTCAGTGCAGCCCTGGTTTGAACTGCACTGTAGTAACAGTGTGTGTAAAACTGAGATGTACATTCGAGGTAAAGTAATTCCCTGGACCTCTGCTTACAGGAAAACCACAATACTGAACTGGGATTCAAACATGTGTGAATATTTTTAAAATGAATATTAGAAAAAAATAACTTCTTAAGGTCTTAATCAAGTATAACTGTGTGTTATTTGTACTGGTTTGAAATAAATATTCTCTTGATTAAATTCCCATGATGCTGTCCCTGTTATTAAAGCTCTTGAGCTCTTTACTGCCACATGTTGCCACACAGACATCTGGGAAACTAAGCCCATGGCAACAGAAATGACACAGATGTACTCATGCTTGTCTTTATTTCACTTCCTTTCTTGATCTAAATAAAACTCATAAGTAGTTTCAAAGGGCTGTTCATGTTCATTTGCTCCGCTGTGTAAAAGCGTTCATTGTTGCTGTGGTTTTCCTGTGAAGTTCCTTAAACTGGAACATCAGCCTTTACAAAGTCAGACTTTCACATGTGTTCTGCACAGTCACAGTAATCCTCTTCATCATGGCTGGACACCTGTTTGTCATCCTCATGTGTAAGTTAAACCTCTTGTAACCAGTTTTTTCTCTTTTGGTGCTTCCTTGTTTATATTTTTAACTGATAAACTAACGTGTGGAATCAAAAACTAAAACTTCCTCAGCAGGACGATTCCCTGTGATCTTGAAAAGACAGTTTGTTGTATTAATGAGTCATACATGCCTCCAGTACGTTGTTGACAGACTTTCTTTCCAACAGCTTTCGTTCATGAAATTCAAGCACAAGGTGAGTCCCTGATGTTCTACTTTTCACAAAGATTTTCTTTGACTGCATATTTGTTTTTTTATTAAAACCAAAAATTACCTATTAGATAAAACATTTCTTTACCTCTGATTTTTCAGCTCTTCTTCCACCAACACTGACAGTGAACACAGAGGTGATCTCAGAGACGGACACGGTCACGTTACACTGTCAGGCACCAACATCTGTTTCAGTTCATCAGTGTTTTTTCTACACGGTGAGCAAAAATACTTCCAAAGCCTTCTCATGCCGGCAGAATTTCACTGCAACAGAACTGCTGTTAATGTCAAATCACAGTTCACCTGCTGAAGTTAAAGTGAGATGTTTTTACACTGGAGACCTTAATTCAACGTCTGCTGACAGTGAACCATCCTCCATCACCATACAAAGTGAGAGACTGCTCTTCCTGTGACTGGATAAGTTATCATACAGTGTGTTAGACATTATTATCTTTATAAATAGGGCTGGGTATCGTCACTGATTTCTAGAATCGATTCAATTCCGATTCACAAGGTCCTGAATCGATTCGATCCACGATTCGATTTAATTCGATTTGATTCGATTCGATTCTGGGAAATTTTGACAGTCAGAAATATTATAATTCAGATCAGTACATTTACATATTTTTGTATCTATTAAAAGGAAGCTGACACACGCAAGACTTTATCAAAGGTGTGAGCATCACAGCAGATGCCTTTGTGTCAAAGTAGCTGAAGATAAAACACAGAAAAACATGAAGGTGATTTTCCTGTTCTGGGATTTTATAAAAATATTCTGCAGTACATCAAAAACGAAAGAAAACCATTAATCAACATATGAACATCACCTCTGAAGTTACAGCGGTTTTATTAGAGACACGGCTAAGCGTTTTGCATTTTGCTTAATTTTAAAAAGTTTAAATTTGTTCAATATTGAACGGCAGAAATTAGGTTTACTTTTCGGAAGTAAGTAAAAGGGAAAAAAAACGTCGGCCGACAGCGCTGTAAACAAAGGTAGACTTGTGTGTAACAAGCAAGCGAATAATGCAGAAAAGAGAGAGAGAGAGAGAGAGAGAGAGCTGTGCATGAAGTGTGATTTTTATCCTGAAAAGTCAGCAAAAGTCAGAGGGAATTCATGACGATGTTTATGTGAAGCGTGGTTTGGATCTTCTTTTGCTGCTGGTTCGGTCAATATTGTTTGGAGAGAGATAAAACTAACAGCCATATGATCAGCGCAAAAAGGGCGTAAACACACAGCGCGGACCCGCGGATCAGAATCAGCGAGCTGTCGGCTTTCAGCCCCGACCGTCAGCTGAGAAAAGCGACATCTAACTGATCCTGATCCGTCGGCACTGTGTGTTTACGTCTTTGTGCAGAAGCCGTGCACCTGCTCTCATTTACTGTCTTAGCTGTTTGGTGGTTGTTGAAATTTTGTGATCTTTCACCTGAGATTCTGGCATTTCGGGCAAAATAAATTAATATTAAAAAATCGATTCAGGATTTTTAATGAATCGATTTTACGTTATCCAAGCTAGAATCGATTTTAATCGATAAATCGATTATAAAAACCCACCCCTATTTATAAACCTTCATGTTTTCTTTCACAAAACTTTTTTTGGAGTGTTGTTCTTACATATTTTCTTACACCACCAAAGACAGCACGCAGGAATCTAAACATGACCAGTTACAGTTAATTACAAAATGTGTTGCCGTTCAGCTTTTATGAACACCAGTATTGTTATTGTTGTGCTGGTAAAACATACAATATTCTTGTATATTAATGGGACTTGATTAATCTTCATGTAGGTCAAACACCACAGATGAGTGTGCAGCATTTTAATGGGGAACATGTTCGGTTTGTTTGCTCTCTGCCTGGATCTGTGAAAGATGATACAAGATGTAATCTGTACTTTGGAGAAGCAAGTCGTTCAGTCCTCACAGCAGCTGTCAGGAAGAATAGCAAGACAAAAAAGAAAGAGAAGTTCTGCCAGTTTTATGTCTCAATTGATGATTTTTTGAGACATCTACATTTTGTTCAACAAAAAGATGCCAGCTGTGATTACACTTTGAAAAGGGAACCCAGGTCTTTGTCTCCTCGCAGTGATCGATACAACTTAACAGGTATGTCGAAGATAAACAGACTTTATAGCACAGATGCTACTTTAATTAATTAAAATGATGAAAATGACTAAAATAAAAGTATACAAAGTATTTTACTCTAAAAATGTTTTTTAGTTGTTACTCGCAAGATTTCATTTCATTTCACTGGCCACGACCTTAGATGTGAAAAAGAATAGATCCAGATTAACAGTCTCTTGGAACGTAGGAAGAGTTGAGCTTTGATGATATTGTCAGTATATTAACATGCTTACAGTAGAAGTGGGTGGCACAGTGGGTAGTTTTTACACTGGATACTCTTCCTGACACATCCTCAAAGGGATTTGTACAGTGGCTTGCAAAAGTATTCGGCCCCCTTGAACTTTCCCACATTTTGTCACATTACAGCCACAAACATGAATCAATTTTATTGCAATTCCACGTGAAAGACTAATACAAAGTGGTGTACACGTGAGAAGTGGAACGAAAATCATACATGATTCCAAACATTTTTTACAAATAAATAACTGCAAAGTGGGGTGTGCGTAATTATTCAGCCCCCTTTGGTCTGAGTGCAGTCAGTTGCCCATAGACATTGCCTGATGAGTGCTAATGACTAAACAGAGTGCACCTGTGTGTAATCTAATGTCAGTACAAATACAGCTGCTCTGTCACAGCCTCACAGGTTGTCTAAGAGAATATTGGGAGCAACAACACCATGAAGTCCAAAGAACACACCAGACAGGTCAGGGATAAAGTTATTGAGAAACTTAAAGCAGGCTTAGGCTACAAAAAGATTTCCTAAGCCTTGAACATCCCACGGAGCACTGTTCGAGCGATCATTCAGAAATGGAAGGAGTATGGCACAACTGTAAACCTACCAAGACAAGGCCGTCCACCTAAACTCACAGGCCGAACAAGGAGAGCGCTGATCAGAAATGCAGCCAAGAGGCCCATGGTGACTCTGGACGAGCTGCAGAGATCTACAGCTCAGGTGGGGGAATCTGTCCATAGGACAACTATTAGTCGTGCACTGCACAAAGTTGGCCTTTATGGAAGAGTGGCAAGAAGAAAGCCATTGTTAACAGAAAACCATAAGAAGTCCCGTTTGCAGTTTGCCACAAGCCATGTGGGGGACACAGCAAACATGTGGAAGAAGATGCTCTGGTCAGATGAGACCAAAGTGGAACTTTTTGGCCAAAATGCAAAACGCTATGTGTGGAAAACTAACACTGCACATCACTCTGAACACACCATCCCCACTGTCAAATATGGTGGTGGCAGCATCATGCTCTGGGGGTGCTTCTCTTCAGCAGGGACAGGGAAGCTGGTCAGAGTTGATGGGAAGATGGATGGAGCCAAATACAGGGCAATCTTGGAAGAAAACCACTTGGAGTCTGCAAAAGACTTGAGACTGGGGTGGAGGCTCACCTTCCAGCAGGACAACGACCCTAAACATAAAGCCAGGGCAACAATGGAATGGTTTAAAACAAAACATATCCATGTGTTAGAATGGCCCAGTCAAAGTCCAGATCTAAATCCAATCGAGAATCTGTGGCAAGATCTGAAAACTGCTGTTCACAAACGCTGTCCATCTAATCTGACTGAGCTGGAGCTGTTTTGCCAAGAAGAATGGGCAAGAATGTCAGTCTCTAGATGTGCAAAGCTGGTAGAGACACACCCTAAAAGACTGGCAGCTGTAATTGCAGCAAAAGGTGGTTCTACAAAGTATTGACTCAGGGGGCTGAATAATTATGCACCACCCCACTTTGCAGTTATTTACTTGTAAAAAATGTTTGGAATCATGTATGATTTTCATTCCACTTCTCACACCACTTTGTATTGGTCTTTCATATGGAATTCCAATAAAATTGAATCACGTTTGTGGCTGTAATGTGAAAAAATGTGGAAAAGTTCAAGGGGGCCGAATACTTTTGCAAGCCACTGTGTCTTCTCCTGGGAGAGGAGGGTATCGGGGCATCTATTCGTAGGTGAATGTGTAAACCACAACAATATGCAGCCAGCACTTTCCAGGTTGTTAACATGACATGTTCAAATGTCTTTGTGTGTTAACATTTATTGTTGATTCATTTATTGTTGTCATTATTGTTACATTTATTAAGTACTGAATTTAGGCAATTGGAATTTTTCTGACTACCAAATCACAATACAATACATATATACAATACACCCTATGAGGTTTAAAATAACATTTTTGGTGTGGGATGAATTTCTATAACTGGAAACACTTCCTGATGCAACTCTAGTATCTGAGTGTGGGAGTACACATGACCCTGCTCATGATACTTAGTTTGTTAGGCAAACAAACCAATAAACTTTCAAAATATGCCAACCTTTGAAAGATTTGTTGAAAGGTTACTTTTTTAAAAACTATAATTGTGTCTAAAGAATAAATAAATAAAATAAGGACAGAATTGAAAGACAGCTAAAACATTTCTTTTCCACATTCACAGTTGGTCAAATTTTTTTTAAACCTAAAATAAATTTGATATTGTATTTAGGTGAACAAAAACCTTTCATTAGCAGAAGAGTCTACAGTGTACAAGTATGTTTTCACAATTCATCGGATTGTCCTTTATAAAATCAAGTGAAAGTTATCAGAACAGGACTTAAAGGGAGCAATTTAAACAGAACACATTTTGTTAGCATTTCACATTTCACTAAACATCTCAAGTAAAATTTTGCCTTAATGCCTAAACTTGTTTGCATTCATTATCTCAGGGCCACCTGACACTGCCATTGGGACAGATGTGACATTTAATAAAATAGTAAATGTGGTTTCAAAATGTTTCAATCACTTTTGAATTGATTGCATAAATAACAAAACCTTTATTTGTACACAAACCCATTTCCTTTTACTGTAGCTATTCTGGAAAGTGAATCACCAAAGATCAACAAACCGTCATCTATCATGACCACAGGTAGGACATGCAGTACACTTAACTAACAACCCAGAGCATCATCACACATCACTTCTTTTAAATGTCTTTAACATTTTATTGAACATTTATGAAACAGAATCAAGTCTCAGCAAACTCAGTGCTTCAACTTCCACTTCAGTGAACTCGATAACAGGTAAATAAATTACTGCTGTGGTGTTAGTAAAGTAGTAAATATTGATAAAGTAAATCTGCCCAAATTTAAAATTAGACATTTAATTTTTCTGTTATATATTATTTTTCAAACTAAATATTCTGAAGACTGAAACAATGTGTAACAATTCAAATACTTGGCATTTCATTCCCTTTACTTGGGTTGAATAATGTAAAGAAAAAAAAGAAGCAGGAATTTCTTTACAGAGAATAGTAACATATGTGACATTATAGTATTTATTTGATATTTTTCTATATTAAAGGATTGGGTACTCGTAATCTAAACCCTACAACTGGTGTGAACACTCCTGTCAAAACAACTCAGTATATAACCTCACCAGACAGTACAACAGGTGAGACCGAGTGCATCAATAATGTGAAGATAAATTGAAATGTCCTTGTTTTATTTATGTCTGATTCAATTCTAAGAATGTAAAAAAAAAATCTCAACTCTAACTCTAAAACTCTGATGTTCATCAGGAACAGTAAATATTCACCATGTTCAGCATCTTAAATAAATGGCAGTACTTTGTAACCAGGGCTATAGTTGATGTTGAAATGAAGTTACTAATTTTGTTGGCCCTTGGTCACAAACCCTCCAACACTGATGCAAATGACCAGATATGTTTTATCTGTAGATATTTTGTGTGTTTAATATTCTTTATTTTGAATATTCATGATCATAGTTCATTTTAAAACTGTAGTTATTGTGAGAAGAGAATCAAGAATGACCAGCGCAAAAATGCCATTTAGTCTGGCCACAGGTAGGAAATACAATACATCGAAATATAATCCAGAACATCATCACACACACAACTTCTTTAAAGAAACTCATTTTTTGTGCATTTTTTGAAACAGATTCGAGTCTCAGTACTCCTAGTGCTTCCAGTCCTACCACGTCTGTGAATTCTCCTTCAGGTAACTGCAGGGACAGTAGAATTGTAAAATATTGTATACAAATATATTTCTACATTAATGCAAACCAACTCAAAAAAATAAGCTAACACATGAATCAACTATTGCAGTATATGTTATTTCAAACTAACTGTGCAAATACACTGAACCTAACAACCTCAGTCAGCTTTTTGAAATTTTGATCCAAATATTTTTTTTTCTAAAAAGATTCATACAAGACTAATGCTACAGTGACTATTACTACAGTCAAAGGTAAGACAATGTGCAGTTAAACTGTACATATATAAAAATATATTATAAAAGTCATCTGTTTTATCTGTTATTTCAAAAGTAAAAAGTTTTTCACCAGGTCCAACTTTTACTTGGTCTCATACTTCCACCCGTGCCACTGCTACCTCAGGTATCTATTTTTTCTTTTTAAACAAAATGGTAACATACACTATATTATCAAAAGTGAAACTTACCTCACGGCACATTGTTAGTCAGTGGTGCTGTTTTCAGTCATTATACAGGGTCATTTGAATGAGTGATGAAAAGTTTCTCCCACTGAAAACGTTACATCAACATTAACAGAATTAACTTTTTGTGATTACCAAAAGTGCCTTCACATGCATATGAACTGGAGTGCCATCCCATTCTTAATCATTTTAAATCCTGTGGAGTGATTTTTCACACCATAGGGTTTAAAATGAAGTTGGCCCACTGTTTGCAGCCATAACAGCTTTAACTCTTTTAGGAAAGCTTTCTGCAAGGACGTATTTATGGGAACTTCCATTCTTCCATTAGCACATTTTGAGCTCGGACACTTCTGCTGGACAAGAAGGCCCGGCCTGGAATCTCTACTTTAATTCATCCCAAAGGTGTTCAGTCAGGTTTAGGTCAAGACTCTGTGCAGGCCAGTCAAGTCATTCCAAACCAAACTCACCCATCCAAATCTTTATGGTCATGGTCATGTTGGAACAGGAAGGGGACATCCACAAACTGTTCTCACAAAGATAGAAGAATGAAAATTTTCAAAATGTATAGTGGACCCAAATGCAAACACAAAGGAACGTGGAACAAAACTTGAATTAGCAAAAAGTGAGCTGTTTAATATGGCTGATGGAAAAATACAAAACAAGGCAAACAAAGACAGGAATAAACCATAACCTAAACTGGGAAACTAAAAATAAACATGAAAAACCCTAAACATGAAACTTGGTCTGGATACAAAGATACCTGGAACATGAGACATGGCACAGAAGCCAACAGATGACATGACCCTGAACAGAGGAAGCCAAAGGACTTAAAATACAGAAGGATAATGAAAGTAAATGGACTGATTCTTATTTTGCGCTTCTCTACTCTCCCGGAGTACTCAAAGCGCTCTATACAACATGCCTCACTCACCCATTCATACAAGCACTTCTAAACTCAAGTCCAAACTAAACTACATTCACACACATTCATACTCCGATGAATGCATCGGAGGGCAACTTGGGGTTAGTATCTTGGCCAAGGATATTTGGCATGCAGACTGGAGGAGCCAGGAATCGAACCACCAACCTTCCAATCAGTAGCTGATCTGCTCTACCACCTGAGCCACAGCCACACGAGGACAGGGATGGCTGTGGGATGGGGAACAGGTTGAAACACAGCTGGGACAACTCAGACCTAACGAGACAAGGGGAAACAAAACTACACAAACTGCACACAGCACAGGGGGAGCATTTGCTGACCCAAATTTCTGATTTTATGTTACCTACCACTTTGCTGTCATTCCCAGTTGTTTCCATTTTGTTATAATACCACTAACAGACTGTGGAATATTCAGTAGCGAGGAGATATCATGTCTAGATTAGGGGCATCCTATAGAGGTACTCTTGTTGCAATTTAACACAATATAAATAAAACTTTTGGTGATATAGTGTATATAACATTATAATATTTATCATATATTTATATCCTAAAGGATCAGTTATTGCTTATCCTAAACTGCTATTAGTGTGACCTCTGCTTTTAAAAGAACTGAAAGAAAAATGACATTTAAAAGATGTTATCACATGAGTTTCACAACTTCTCAATGTTTCGGTTTCATTTTAGAGAGTCAGGCACGCCAGCCTGACAGTAGAGTAAACTCCTCTTCAAAAATATTACAATCATGTAGGTAAACAACAATGTCTTCAACTCTTTCTCTTTGTACATGGCATTATGGTTATTAATAGAATTAATAAAAATAATAATAATAATGTATTAATGTCTCACAGTTTTTTTAAGCAGTTTGGCTGGACCAACTGTGTCTACTTTTAAGTGTTTTGGTTTTGAGTTAGAAGTGAAACTCTTGTTTGGCTTTCAAAGCAGAAGCATCGATATGGAAGTTGGCAGTAGCTGTGACTGGATTGGGAGTAACCATGGGTGTCATCTTACTGGTGCTGGGGCTTCTCACGTTCAAAAGAAGAAGTGGTGAGGGCACATATGAAAGCATACAACTTTTTATGTTTATGTTTTTTAGAGATAGAATCTGCCTGTCAACCAAAAATAAGATAATATTACCATTGAAAGTTTAACCAAAATATGCATTTTAAAAAATTATCTTTTGAATGATCAGAAAACAGATAAAAAGCCCATGGTACCAATGATTATTTCACTTCATCTATGCCATGAACAAGCAAATGAAAAATTTGCTCTGAAAAAAATCAATGTGGCTATTTCCTGTAGTTATAGTACAACATTGTGAGGGCTCACAGGGATTCACCCCCACTTTGAGAACCTGGAACTCATGAACTTTTTGTAATATAGTGATACATTTTTCATAGCTGCATTAAATATATAATAATAATAATTGTACATTAAAAAGATCATCTTATTCTGAAGATGAAAAAAAGTTCAAGCAGAAAAAGTTCATCATGCCTAATTTATACACGTGTAAAAAATGTTATCAGTTTCATAGTTATAAATGAACCTGTGACTTTAAAGCTAATCAGATGCTGATCAGACATTTCTTTGCCACTACCTTTTCAGAAACATGTTCTCAAAGCAGGTAAGGAATATTTTCTCAGCAAACCTTAATAAGCTGTTTTCCTGTCATCATTCAGACAACCAGAAGTTGGTCTTATTTACTTCAGACCTTTTCTTATTTATCCAGTGAACAGAATCACTGGAGCAGTGGTGAATCAAATGCCTTGCTTGAGGGCAGAACGCCTAATAAATATGTCTCATAATATTGTTTTCTAATTCTCTACAATAAACACACTTTTTTTTGTGTAATGTAATGCATACAGCTTTTTCAATTTTTTTTTAAACATTTTCTTTATTTATGTGTAGGACAAAGGCAACATCACCAGGTATTGTATACATTTAGCTGTCAGGCAGCATTACAAAACTATCAATCCATGTATTATGGTTTTTATTTTGTTGAGTTTTTCTTTTGTTACAGGTGATTTTATATCAATGACTAAAATGAACCAGGGAAGAATGGTAAACAAAATGTTTCAGTCAAATAAAAATACTCTTAATTAAAACAATCAATTTAAATACCGAGGACATAAAGTAGATTTTTCCCTGTTGTGTTAAGTTACCTGCAGGTAATGATGGAGGCTCCAGTGTGATCACTTCAGTACCTGATGACAACCGTCTTACTAGTAAGACAGCTTTTGCCTCTAGTAATAAGATGGTGAAATTGTTGTACATGGTAGGGCTGTTCGATATAACGATATATATCGGATAACGATATGAAAACGTCTATCATTGCATATTACACTATCGTTTGTTTCGTGGTGTCGCAAAACAATCTGTTTATGGCAATATTTTTTCATTGTTTTGATGGTCACTGTAGAATTTCTGTCTTTCTCTTATATTTAATATAACCACACTACAGACGATCAAGCGACTGTTTTTATGCGTTGACGTTAGCAACAACGATGGTAAAACCATTGCGTGGTTCTGTCATCTGCTTGTTTATTTTCCACATAAACATTTCACAATAAAGCTCAAGATCCTGTTGAGTGATATATATCGTTGTTGGGACGATAAATATCTTATATCGGGATATGAGATTTTGGTCATATCGCACAGCCCTACTACATGGAGTAATTATTTATGTGTACCATTAGTTGTTTCTGAAAGTAACACAATAACATGATGACTGTTTAACAGTAACATTGTTAATATGCTCAAATCTTTATTTCATATCTATAGCATATTTAGTTATTACTGCTGACTAACTTTCAGTAACATAGTTGATTTTTTCCAGTGTATGACAAGGGAGCTTTGGCTTTGATAACATTTTACTACCTTGTGATAAGGAAAGCTATTTGACCACTAAAGAGCCTTTAAAATGTCCAAATTTAGAAGAACACTATGACATATACAGTTACAAGACAAACTTTGTGAACCCACTGGACTACATGTTGTCTTGCACTTGTGTGTGTGTGTGTTTTAATCCTGACTGAAAGAAATAATTTTTCAATGTTGTTCTCTTTCAGGAGAGAAACTAAACTTGGAACAGACAAAAAATGAAGATGTAAGTTAGACCTGGTGTAGTAATAAATATGTCCGCTTCTCATCTTAATCAATGCTAATGACTAAAAGGACATTACTCTTTCTCTTCTAGTCTGACATTTACCATGTGTACGCCACCATCTCTGAAGCAACAGATCCACCAGATTCACAGGACACGATATACAGCATGCTGAATGCACACTGAGACACACTGAAACACAGTGAAACATGTTTGGTGACGTTGTTAGTAAAATGTCTAAGATGATCTAAATCATGTCAAAGTGAGAAAAGTGTGACAGGTAATAGATGCAATCTTGCAAAAAATCTTGAGCTTGAATTGTTGTAGATTTTTTTTTCTATTTAAAGATAACTGACATGATGATGATTTCAGCTTTAGTAATTTTAATAAGCGGAATCTAGAGGAATCTCTATCTTTACTGAGGGCTATGAAATACATCTCCCCTTAATCTTATCTGTACCCTGTCTGTTATTGCACAACTTAATAAAGCTGTTTAGTACTTCGAATGTATCCATATAATACAACTCCAGTATATAAATTTGTGTAGATGATGCTCTACTACTCTGAGTTGTGACAATAACATTAGCAGTTAGTCTTTTGTTACGTGCTGTGACTGCACACAGGCTTGTAAAAATAGGCAACATACAATTGACCCTCAGCCCACCAACCAGCTGCAGTTTTTAGGTCAGCACACAAGACCATTTTAGGCCAAAGATTATGATGATGAAAAAATACAGGAAGAATAATGTACTGTAGCTGGTTGCTGCACTGCACAGCTGCTACAGTTTGCCTAGTAGTAGTAACATAATCATGTGACATAAAACATTTATTGATGATGATGATACTTTGTATCCACACAGGTAACAGAAGTAAAACAACAAGGGGAAGATCTGAAATTTACATTCAGTAAATAGAGATGTATGTTTTTGGCTCTAGGTTTCATTTGTATAAAATATCACTGTGAGATGTATTAGAAATATGTAGTTTTTCATTTTCCATTTCTGGTTCCTGGTTATTACACATAAACTAACACAGGTAATAAGCCACAGTATTTGTCGCGTGTTCTTTTTCTCTAGGATAAAGAAAGCACACACACACACACACACACACACACACACACACACACACACACACACACACACACACACACACACACAATTCCCTGACCTGTTACCCAGTTTCATGCACCTAAAGTAGCATCTATCTATGTGAGCTACTGTCTATGGCCTCGCTCTGTTTACTCCCACACTCCTTTCACTAAGTCTGCACAAACGATTCTCAATCATGTGAATCTATAACTTTTCTACTTGTTTTATTCTGAGAGCTCAGTAGCCCAATTTAACTATATTATTTTCAGTGCTCAGAATTTCAGTTAAAATGTATTAAAAGCCTCAAACCATTTGCCAGCACAAGTCTTGTAAACCACTTTTCTAGTCCTCACACATTAAACATCCATCCATCGTCTTCGTCTTATCCAGGGCCGGGTCACGGATAACGACATTAAACATATTTAAATAGTTTTGGTGGGTAAACCTACCATTCATTTTCTTCTCAAAATATTATAATAATATTATTAATTGTTTTTTCTCATAGACTGATGTTTATTTCCACATTATTATCAGCAGTTTCTGGGTGTATGCATATAACCAGAAGAAGGACAATGTGGGCATGCACAGCACATGTCATGCTCAAGTGAGCGGCCTGAAGTTCCTTTTTCACAACATCTTTTGAGGCCAGGGAGACTTTCAGACACAGAGCCCACTGGTGTATTTATAAACTGTGGTATCTGAATCAGTCACATGATTTGTGAAATTATAAATAATATAAATGAAAATATAGTCTGAAATTTGAACTCTGGAATAATTGTGTTACAATATATACAATTTCTTGATTGTATATATTGTCTAATGCTACATAGTAGCATTAGGAATTAAGACCCCTACTGTACTATCAAGTTTGTGCACTGCACCTTGATTGACCTTCATCTCAGGAACAGCTAAAGCAACAGAAATGATACTGTAGCATATTAATCTAGTAATCTTAATTTAGCCCCCCTGTGGTGGCTGGTATATATAACACACATATATGTACTTTTAATTAGCTGCTCTTTATATGTGTAGCTTTGTGGCCTCAATATGTGATGAAGTACTTTTCCTGCCTCTTGTGGTTTTCCTGTGACCAACTGCTACAAAACGATTCATCCCCTTCTGTGTCATCAGAAACGTGAGAATCTTCTTCTCAACAGAGCCTTTGGTGTGCTGTCCTAATGTGTGAGTTAAACATCCTGCAGATTTTGCAATATTTAATGTGATCTCTCAACATTCGTGTAAGTTCACACTTGAAACATATATTTTGCTAAAGTTATTTCAGACTTATTAATAGATTTATTTATGTTCTTGACATATATTTTCAACAGTGTCCTTCCATGTAATGCAAGTACAAGGTCAGTCTCTGATCTACTGTATTTATTGCTGAGTTGTGTCGTAACTGTATGTTATTCCATGATTAGTCTATGATTGGATTGGGTAAAGTATAACTGCTTACATGGGAAAAAAGGGTAAAAAAAAGGCACAGGTATATTATGTGACATAACATCTAAGCGTTCAGTATAACATGTCTTGGTCTGAAACTGGCAATGAAACAGCAGTGATCACAGAATTTGTTTTGTAGAAGTTTTGGCTGTTGATCTCACATCAGAGTTCATCTGCCAAAGTGTCATGGTCTGGGTGAGTGAGATGTTTTTTCATAGAGCTGGGGCTCCACCTCAGGACGGAGTCTCCATTCAGCCGTCTCACCTGTCTGCAATCAAGCTACCAGTATTTAAGACCAGCACATTCAACAAGTCTTCGCCAGATCTACAGCTAACCAGTGTTAGTGTTAGACTACATTGAAAGTAGTATTCTCACTTAACCTGTGTCTCTCTGTTCTAGTAACCCACCAGGTCATCATGCTTCACTTTTGAGCAGTACTTACCTTCATTGGGACGCAGGTCTTGCTGCAATCACACAGTCTGGTTACCCTCCATTCCTCTCTACACATCACCTGCCTTCCTTCCTGTTACGGCTTCTGGAACTCATTCGGATCTGGACTTTGACTCACCCCAGATTGGAAACTCACCCGGACCTTTTTGGACTGCCCTCCTTCCACATCGTTCTCTGCCTGCAACGAGTAAGCCATTAGAAACACTTCCAGCCTTACTTACCATGAATCACTGGAACCCAGCTGACTCTCTGCACTCCTTTTGTTGCAGTCACTCTGCACTGCTTCACCCGAGCCACAGCCCCTCCTCCCGTTGGCCCTGTTCATGGACTTTAGAATTAACTTTAACTCAAAGATTAAGCTTCACGTTTTGACTTTTTAGGTTGTCTCGTAAGTTCTCAGTTCATAGTCGGCACCCCAAGGTTTAGTCTCACTTTGTAAATAAAGCACTGTCTTTACATCAGTTTGTGCCTCTGTCTCTGTCTGTGTCTGCATTTGAGGCCTCTCACCTGGTCTGGCCTTTCGGCCGTAACACAAAGTAGAAGTGAGACTTTGCCTTTTTACACTTATTGATGCATGGACTAGTTTTTCCAGGTCCTGTTGAGACATCAGATCTTTTATCCTTGAAATATTCTTGAGGTGATAGTAAGCTGATTTTGTTTTTGTCTTAATGTGTTTTTCTAAGTTTAGGTCTGCATCCATCACTACACCCAAATTTCTCCCTTGGTTTGTGGTTTTTAAGTGTATAGATTGAAGTTCTCTGGTGACCTGTAATCGTTTTTCTTTGGCGCCAAAGACTATTTCTTCAGTTTTGTTTTTGTTTAGCTGGAGAAAATTGTGGCACAACCAGTCATTAATTTCCTCAATGCATTTACCAAAAGCCTGTACACTAAAAAAAAAAATTGTTGCAAAAACTTAAAAACTCTAGGCAACCCACTGCATTTACGTTTTTAGGTTCTGATGGATAACTTATAATTTCAAGTTTAGGAGAAAAGTTGCTTCAACTAATGTTTTTGTGTTTACAAGATTAATAACGGTGCTTTTTCTTAACTCATATTTTATTGTTTTAGCAATGTATTTCCTAAAGTTTACGCAACATATTTTTTTTTGTTTTGCCAATCAATTTCCTAAAGTCTAGAAAAAGTATCCTTTATAGTTTCCCTGTTGTATTAATGAATGTTTACACAATGTTGATTTTCAAATAACGTTATTGTATTCAAACACAACTGCACCACTCACAATGTTTTGAGATGAGCCATTTTTAACATACTGACAACATTCAGCCACAAATAAAGTCCTTTTCCAAAAACAAAAAAAAAAGTCAAATTTTTGTAATAAATGTTACTCATCCAATTTTAAAGGTGTGGCATTGTCAGACAGAATATCAAACCTATCTTGATTGATAGTCACTAACAAACAGATTCAAAACATCAGATGGCAGGATGTGAACTCTTCTATCTGGTTTCCATACAGCAAACAAATGTGTACTTGAGTTCTTTGAGAAACTCCATGTTGAGCCCATAAAGTAGGCCAAACAGGTAGGCAAAGGCAATGGGAAGGTCTAGCAGATCATCAAGAATAATGTCCTCTTCCAAAACAATGGCAGTGTTGACCCCTGTGGACTGCGAGTTGGGTCCCACGTAGTCCTCCAGAACAGTGAGGATGCCCACCGTAACACCTCGGGTTCGCCTCTCAACTGGATCTGTATCCTATGCAAAATTAACAACAGTACATATAAGTCTCTGAAAACCAAAACTGAAGATTGAGTAGATTTGCATACTCACCAGACATGTTAAGAAGAGTTTGGTCTCATCATCGCGAACAAATATCGGAAACCCTTCCAAACTGATGGTTCGTTGATGCTGGACTATCTTTGAAACCTAAAACAAGGAAATCAAATAAGACTCAGTCTCATTTATAAACCTACCATTTTGTTTTTAAAACACATTAAGTGTTGTTGCTAAAAATACAGCCTTAAGAAATAAGATGTTAAAATTAGTTATTCCAGATAATTGCTCATGGTTTTGTCAGTGTTTTTAAAGTAATTTTGATGCACAACCAATGTAGCACACTTATGACAACATTTTTTGAATGCATTTATAACAAAAAGTGGGATGAGAGTTGAACTCTCCGTCATGACCTGCCATCTGCCAAACACACAGCGCTGCTTGTTAGCTTATAATCCCATTCAGGAGGACACACTTTTTGAAAACTAATAATTTTATATCAATTTGGGAACTTCATGCACAAGTTTTGCCAACATAGTTATATGGTACTATTTACCTAAAAATGCAGCCAAGGCCTCAGGCGTTTTTTATATAACCATTTAAATCTATTTACAGAACAATCAGGTGTTCTGCATCAAATCAGAAGGTACACAAATTATTTGTGCCAGTCCAAAAAAATAGTTTGTGTTCAGTATAAGACAGAGGAGAACACCAAAGGCCTAAACCCTGCAGGTCTGACAACAGGAGGTGTATCAGTCCTGTTTTCCATGTGGGAACAGCGTTTACACTGGAATCTGCTTTTGATGGCTTTTTTTGAAGCAAATGTGACATTCAGCAGTATAACTGACACACAATACAAAACAATAACTACACAACACACTAACTATAGCCTCCAAACATGCTAAACGTCACTAATGTCTCACATATGAAAACTCGCGCTCTTTCTTTTGCTCGCCCGCTTTCCGTCGCGGGTGTCACTCCTAAAACGTCCCCTTCTTCCTAAACAACCAAGTGCCACATGTTGCCATATCATTTTTTGATTGGCTGACATGGTAAACTCTAAACACCAATAGGGAAGGGGTGTTTTTTGTTTCACTCTCTCTTTTTTTTTTTTACTCGCAAGTGGAGTGTTTGCTAGCGCAGTCGTAGAAAACGCAGTTTTTACTGTTCTTCTGCTGTAAACACCACTGTTTTGTTAAAAAACAAAAAACACATTGCGTGTATTGTTTATCATAACTCTGGTTTTACGTGGCCTATCGACACAATTCAAAAACTGGTGTATAGTTTGAAGTCCGCACTTTCGACCCAAGTTGAAATAGAGACTGAGTTGCTGCATCTTGTAGCTGTGTCGTCTTAAATTGGTCATGTGATTTTGACGTGCCGGCGCGTCCGTCGACCTCAGAGAGTTAAAGTCTGTTTGATATGACTCTTGCAGACTCTAGTCTGCCTTCGTATTTAAAATACCCCCATATTTACTGCTCTGCTGCTTGTGCTCTGTAGCTGATTCTCTGATCTTCCTCTCCCTCCTGTTTGTGTGTTTGGTGGAGCTCGCTGGCTGTGAGGACTCCACCACACGTTCACACAGAAACTAAACCACATATTTTATTGGCTAAATATGATTTTAACAAATTAAACCACATGGCATCGTGCGCCCCGAAATTAAATTTTTTTAAATAAAAAGCGGCGTGGTGTTCGCTGCCGTTTGTCGTCAGCCATGAGCGAGCTAGCCTATTTTGTGGGGTTTTTTCGTTCGGTGGTATGGCGGCCACAAGCTGCACTTCATGAAATACACGTAGGGGGTGTCGCGGAGGCTTTTCAGACATGAGCGCGCCTGTTTGGTAGGGATGCTTGTCGGATTTTCATTGTTTTGTGACATGGCGATTTTTATACGAAAACTTTAAAGCACTATTTTATGATGGAAAACATTCAAGTTGCTCACGAGAGCATTCAAGCAGCACGATTGAGTAAAACAGTCTAGGGGGAATCTTAAATGATGTAGTAAACACATATAAATACACAATAAAAGAAACATTACTTGCCTTAAGAAAGTTGAGAAGAACGACCTTAGC
This sequence comes from Mchenga conophoros, assembly GCF_057382185.1. NCBI lineage: Eukaryota > Metazoa > Chordata > Actinopteri > Cichliformes > Cichlidae > Mchenga > Mchenga conophoros. The sequence continues at coordinate 21,012,143 of NC_140530.1, forward strand.
TGCATCCAGCTCCTGGTGTAAAAAGCCTCGTGTTCGCATTAAAGCAGACGGCAAGGTGGCTTTCAGTCCTTGCAAAAGTGCAAAGTAGACCCCGTAGTCTCCAAAAATATGAGATGCGCATGCGTGCTCAGGCACAGAAAGGCGCCAACAGCTTCAACTCATGTAAAACTTGAATTCATTCATTTTGCCAGCAATAAATTTCAACTGAGACCAACTTTTGCTCCAAAACGTTAAATGATTAGTTGAAACCCTTAATATATTTGAGTTTATGGGGCAACTCAGCTTTTATTGTTGAATTGTGAAAGAAATGACTGTAAGCTCAGCAATTGCAAGTTTGATTTTTTACAGTGTACAGGGCCTCGGTCTCCTGGTGACATTGTGATATATATTTGTGTGTCATCTGCAAAGCTATGATAGTTTATTTTGTTGTTCTTTATAATATGTGCCAGTGGGAGCATGTAAATGTTAAACAGAAGGGGTCCCAAGATGGAACCTTGGGGAACTCCACATGTGATACTTGTCTGCTCAGATGTGAAGTTACCTATTGATACAAAGTATTTTCTGTTTTCTAAGTATGTTTTGAACCAGTTTGTTACAGTTCCTGAAAGACCTGCCCAGTTCTCCAGTCCTTTGAGTAATATGCTGTGGTCAACTGTATCAAATGCTGCACTGAGATCCAGTAAAACTAAGACTGACTTTTTTCAACTGTCTGTATTTCAGCGGTTTCAGAGCTGTGGTTCTGTCTAAAACCTGACTGGAAGGCATCATAGCAGTTATTCTGTTTTAAGAAGTAATTGAGCTGTTGAGAAACTGTTTTTTCAATGATCGGCCTATAGTTGTTCATTTGTGTCTTGTCAAGATTGTCCTTTTTCAGTATAGGTTTAATTACAGCAGTTTTTAGTGGTTCTGGAAACACACCTGACATTAAAGAAAAGTTGATGATCTGTAACAGGTCTGACTCCAAAGTCTTTGAGACCTTTTTGAAAAAACTTGTTGGCAGGACATCTAAACAGCAAGAGGAGGAGTTCAGTTGACCTAAGATGTCCTCCAGGTCTTTGCTGTTAATAGGATGAAACTGTTTGATGGTGTTTAAACAGTTTTTCGGTGGACACAGTACATATCCTGAATCTGCTGTTGATGTACCAATGCTTGTCTAATCTTTTGGATTTTTTCTGTAAAGAATTTGGCAAAGTCATTGCAGGCCATGGTCGAATGAAGTTCAGTTGCCACAGACACAGGAGGGTTTGTTAGCCTGTCAACTGTAGAAAATAAGACCCGAACAATATGACTGTTTTTGGTGATGATGTCAGAGAAGTAGGACCTCCTTGCACTCCTCAGCTGTAAATGATAATTGTGAAGTTTCTCTTTATAGATGTCATAATGAACCTGGAGGTTTGTTTTTCTCCATCTGCGCTCAGCTTTCCTACACTCTCTTTTTTCATTTTTCACCAGTGTGAAGTTTCTCCATGGAGACTTTTTCCTTCCAGAGATAACCTTCACCTTAATGGGAGCAATAGTGTCCATGAGTGTGGTGTGAATAAGGCACGGCGGGACCACAGATCATAGTTTTGAGCCATTTTATTTAATATTTGTCACACCACAACACACACCAACCCCTGAGTCCCCGTGTTTTTAACTAGGCGGGCGTGATTAAGGATGCCGTGCAGGGAGGGCGGACACACCTGCACGGTACTGCAGACCACGCCCCACCACAATGAGATTTAACATTTTAGCACTGAAGCTATTGACGAGCTCATTGACTGAACCTCTGGACAGGTCAGGTGTTAATGGGAAGACCTGGTTAAAGATCTCTCTACTGTATTCAGTTATACACTATTTTGTGATCACTGCTGTTGATATATTTGTGTGGGCTGAAATTTTACTTTCAAAGAAAACACAGTAATGATCAGACAGGCCCACATCAGACACAGTAACCTTTGAAATGCTCAGGCCCTTGGAGATCAGTAGGCCAAGAGTGTGTCCTCTATTATGTGTGGCCTCTGTTACATGCTGAGTCAGCCCAAAGTTGCCCAGAGTGTTACTCAGGTCTTTAGTCCCTTTGTCCTGAGGGATGTCCACATGGATGTTAAAATCCCCAACAATAATTACACAGTCGAAATCAACACAGATCACAGACAGCAGTTCACTGAGATCATTAAAAAAGTCTGTGCAGTATTTGGGAGGCCTGTAAACATTAAGAAACACAACTTTGGATGGGGCCTTCAGCTGCAAAGACACATATTCAAAAGACTGAAAACTTCCAGGAGATAGCTGCTTACATTGAAATTAAATAAGACAGCAACCCCTCCTCCTCTCCAGCTCACCCTGGCTTCTGATAAAACTGTAGTTAGGAGGGGTCATCTCGATGAGAACAGCTCCACTGTTACTTTGGTCCAACCAAGTTTCAGTTAAAAACATAAAATCAAGGCTGTGCTCAGTGATTAAATCATTAATTAAAAATGTTTTCCCAGCTAAAGATCTAATGTTTAATAAAGCCAGCTTAAGTGTTTTAGAGGTATTATTTGCCTGTGGCACACAAGGTATGTTTACTATATTTAAAGATCTTTTAGAGTGCAGCTCTCTGTGGTTTGACCAGGCCACATGTCTCCTTCTGTCACCTAAAAGTACAGAAATTTTAAAACCTTCTAGTAAACAGGTCCCAGAGTCACCACTGCCATAATCCTCGCAGCCCGGACCCTCCACACATCACACATCAGACTGCAGAGACAGAGCATGAAGGTGGTAAGGAGGAACTAAGGGGGGCGAGGCTGGGCAATGTAACTTCGATTGCTCTGTTGAGGGCGGGGCTTGATGGCGAACCTTTGGCTGCTCTGGTGGGGGGTTTATGGGTGACAAAAAGGGATTGAGCTGGGGGGTAGATCTAAGCCCAGCATTGACCTGCTCCATCATCTCCTCAGTGAATTTCAGGTGTGGGGCGGAGGGAGAAAGGGAGGGGGAGGAGGTGATGGCCTGTCAGGGGTTTGGAGGACAGGGGAAGGTCGTGGTCCCTGGTCCTGGTCGTTGGTGTTGTTGAGAGAGTCGGAGGCAAATAGGGACCCCTCTTCTTGCCTCTGATGTTTCTCCTTTCTGAAGCTCTTCCTGGGTGGGGGCAGATGAGGCTCCTCCTCAAGGTTTCTGCTGGGCTTTGTCTGTTCTTGCAGTACTGTTTGTTCCTCTTTATGAGATAACTCCTCGTTTATCTCAGCCTTGGCTACAAGTACAGATGGATGACGTATGGAATAAAACAAGTTTGAAGTGAACAGTTTCACCCCTGACTTGTTAAATTTAAATCCATTTGCTTTAAACAGATGCCTGCGTTCCCAAAAAATATTAAAATTGTTGATAAAATGCACTGAGTGGTCAGTACATGCTGATATAAGCCATTTATTCTGTGCAAACAACCTGCTGAATCTCTTGCCTCCTCCTCTGACGGGCGGTACAGGTCCACTGATGAATACAGCTGCATTCAGAGAGTTTACAGTATTTAATAATCCAGTAAAGTCCCGTTTCAGAACCTCCGACTGTTGTTTGGACACATCGTTTGACCCTGTATGCAGAACAATGTTTGTCACAGTTGGATATTCATCTGCAATTTGAAGAATTCTCTCCTTCAGGTTGTTGACCATATCGTTAGGAAAGCAGAGGACTTTAGTGTTCTTACCGCACATCCTTTGTACATCCTTTACGGCAGAGTCACCCACAATCAGAGTTTCAGGCCTAGCCTTTAGCTTTCCCTGTAGCCTTTTACTTTTCAACATATTTTCAGACCTCGCTACTTTTAGATGGATGGTTGTCCAATATAGATCCAGGGTCCTTTGATAGTGGAGCAAATCTGTTCTGCAGTTTCACATTCAGTTGTTTTGGAGGTTTGTTGTTAACCTTCCTATTCACGGTTGTCCAGTCCTGTTTCCTCCCGTATACAGGGGTAGAAGAGCTTCTCTGTCTCGTAGGAAGTGAAGGCCAGTTGGTTTCAGAGATTTCAGCTCGCTGTGCCCTGCCTGTGATAAGTCCTCCCCCTTCCAGGAGACATGATTTATGTCTTGGTTTTGTGTTACCGGCACCAGACCTAGGGGAATCTGGACCGGCAGCAAGCGGCACACAGGCTAGAGAGCACTGCGTAGCCAAATATGAGCAAACTGTGGATTAATAGAGAGGACACCGAAGTAGGGCTGCCACAAACGATTATTTTGATAGTCGACTAGTCACCGATTATTTATGCGATTAGTCGACTAATCAGATCATCATCCACTGGACGTAAAACTACAGCTTATTGCACCAGCAGCATCTGCTCTTATATAACTATCATTAGCTTACAGCTTTAAGCTTTTAAGGTGCTAACTAAAAATAAAGACAAGATGATAGTTTATTCAATTTTAATGAAATTTGCAGATTGTTTCGGTGGAGTTTAATAAACTCCTTGCTATCTATAATATAACAGGACAACGGAGTATATTCTCCAGCATCTCACACTTCTGATAATCAGCTGTCTGCTTGACGTTTATTCAGCTGTGTAAAAACTATAACTTTAATCTCAGACAAACTGATTTACTCAGGAACAAATAAAATACTAAAAAAAAAAAAAAAAAAAAAAAAAGCCAAACAACAACATTTTTAATTTATCTAAGTGACTCATATATATTTAACCTGAGTAGCGAAAGACGGCGGTGGGTTTGAAAACAATTTGCCGGGAGTCCGGTGTTCTCACCGCGCTAGTGACCTAGCCCCCGGCTAGCTATCGAGCTAGTGGGTAACAGACGTCTCCGAAAACGTCGGAGCGCTTTTGAAAATATGTGGTGTCCTGATAAACTGAGCCGATATTTGAGGTTTACACAGCTACATTCTCGGCTGAAAATATGTTAAACGTTTATTTTGTGACCCAGAAAGAATAATAAGAGTAATATTAAAACTAACTAGCTGCCGCCATTGTTGGAAACTGAGCTGGGCCGCGCTATGAATTCTGGGACACAGCTGCTTCTTCTTCGGGGTTTAACGGCAGCTGGCATCCTTGTACATGCAGTGCTGCCATCTTCTGTTTCAGTCCGTTATTACACTCTTAAATCCTGCTACTTATTCCTGCGTCTTTTGGGATCTTACAAAGCTTCAAACGACGCGTCGACTATTAAATCAGTCGTCGACGATTTTGATAGTCGACGTAATCGTGACTAGTCGACAAATCGTGGCAGCCCTACACCGAAGTTAGCGTCTTGCTCAGGCCGGAGCTCATTTATTTCTGCACATATACACAATACAAATCACACTAGACCATGCATTCTTCCCATAAAATAACAGAGTTCATAAACAAAAATAAAGTTACAAAAAGCATTCTCTCAAAAGCAAAATAAATACAAACTAATTCAAAATGACTTTACATACTCACAACTTAAACAAAACACTCACGGTTAAAGCATAACAACATACCAAAATAACCCATCTCACATTCACACAACCTTTCCCCACATTCGCGCCATATACGCTATTACTTTTGAACATGGCGTCCCTTGAACGCAACACAACATGGCGGCAGACGACTGCAAACGTTGTTTCACCAACAAAAAGCTTTCCCCTTAATACATGTACTCAGTACTGCTTGGCTAACACTAAAACAAACACTACAACACATTTTCGGAAGTCGCAGGTTGCCACTGTCATAGCATATACTTATAGTGCTACGTAGCATTATAGCATTATGCCGATGATACACTAATACTCATTACAACAAAATACCACAAAACAACATCATCACTCTCATCTCAAAATATAGCCGAACAGTTGTTACTCAACTTACATGACATTTAGAACCAGTTCGGTAACATAAAAGTTTGTTTGTCGGTACCTGTGGATTAATAGAGAGGACACCGAAGTTAGCGTCTTGCTCAGGCCGGAGCTCATTTATTTCTGAGCTGCGCATGCGCAGAGCCTATAGCTAGAGTCTCTCTGGTAGTTCCACAGCAGTGCAAGAGCACCATCTACTGGCATAATGAAATATAACCATGGTCTGGCAACACATAACAATATCAAAATAAGTCACAATAATAAACAAAAAATAAGGGGGTAATTGGTTTTCTTACAAAAATAAACATGTAGCTTTTTCAACCTGCTACATTTGCACCAAGACAGTCCGAGGGGGGATTATTGCTTGAGGATTTATTATAACGCACAGTCTACTTTCTTGGTCATGCTATCTGTGCTCCTTAGCTGTGTACTAGCTTGCTCATCGCCATTGTTTTGAATCAAAGGCAAGGTTGTTTCATTTCCACACAGTCCATTTACCTCCACGTTTACTTCTAAATGATTAATTTTTGTCTCCAGTACTGCAATCTTCTGCAGGAGGCTGTGGTAGTCATCTGTGGAGAGGGAAGGCATCTTGTTGCTAGTTAGCCTAGGGGTTAGCACCTTTTCAGGCTCTTTAGGCTGCTCGGTACTGTTGCAAAATCAGTTTTACCCCGGATCTTTTATTCGTCGAAACTTCCAGAGACGGCACCGGAACTCAGTAGTCATTTCACAAAACCTTTATTCATCTTCATTTAAGCATGCACTTCTAGAAGGGAAGACGAGGCCGGTGTGTCCCTCTCCAAAATCTTCACCCCTTTGTTCGTTACAGCCAGCTTTATAGAGGCGTCCCCATCATAAAACCCCCTACGGTGTGCTGCAAACTCTGTGTCTGTGTCTATGTGCACGAGCACATGAATGCCTACATGTGCGCGTTCCCACGTGTCTATGTGAGTACTCGTGTGTGACTGTGTACGCATACCTGTGTGTATGTGTGAGTGCACATGAGTGAGTGTGCGTGTGGATGTGTGTGCGTGACAGTTAAAACACTGTGGGTGTAGGTGACTCCCTAGGTCATAAAACCCCTCTCCCTTCCAGACCACAGTTATCCAGTTACAAATGTTGAGACCCCCACCCAAACATCCTCTGGGAAATTTCCACTCAGCATTAACTCCTCTCTGTTTTACTTTCACAGTTCAAGTGGGGGAGGGTCTCCTACAATCTACTCCTAAGTTCACGACACAGTGAGGCCTTTATTATATTGAGGGCAGTGTCTCTACAATAGTTCTACATTCTATGTTAACACATTTCTAAACTCTAAAATAAGCTAAACACTCCTACAGTGCCCAGACGCTGTAATCAGGCTTCAGCTGTGTGTAGGCCACAGACACACGGAGCACTGAAGATACGGTAACTATAAAAATGTTGCTGTTTCTGTTAAGAACACTTTAGTCCTAATGATCTATAAGTGTCCTGAAGCTATCGCAGGTAAGCTCGTATGGAAAAAAGGGAAAAAAATCAGCATGAAAATCAATAAAAGAAGCAAAGCACAAAAGGGGCGGAGAGAAAGCCCCTTTTGTGTTTGTGTTTCTCACAAAAGCCCCTCACAACGGCGGTACCGCTGTTCACCAGCTGGATCAGCAACAACCAGTAACCAGGCCTCAAAGTGGAAGAAGATAATTAGGGATTCAGGTAAAATGAATGGCTACTTTGACCATGAGCCATTGCTAATCACTAAAGTATAGCTTTTAATTATTGGCACTTACAGCACTGCAGCTAAGAAATAACCCAACATGTCATGGTTCTGGGTCAATTTCACCCAGCTTTTTCAGTTTCTTATATTTTGGTATATTTCTGTATTATGATTTATGTTCTGGTTCTTTAAGTTGTGCTATTTTAATTATTATTGTAGGTTTAGTTCAGCATCAAGTTTGCATCTTTGTGATTTGCTTCATGTTTCCTGTTTTATTTTGATAGTCCCAGTCCTATGTCAGTGTATTCAGATTTACTTCCCCCTGTCCCATTAGCCCTAATTTCTCCCAGCTGTGTCTCCCTCCTGTTTCCCATTCACTGATTAGGCCTCTGTGTATATAAGCCTTGTGTGTTCCTTTGTTCTCTGTTGCGTCGTTAACGTCTGCGTATCCTTATGCTGGCCTGTGTCTTTTTTTTCCAGTTCAGTTTCCAGACCTCTTATTTCTGTTTTTTGATTTGGCCTGCAATACAGCAGTGGACTTTACATTCTGCCTCCATATTGCATATTGGGTCCTTTATCCTACCTGCCTGCACACAGCCTTGACACAACAACTGTAGCAACCGGTTTAAAACCTGTTCAATATCTATAATCAGAGAAAATTAAATGAATACATAATATGTGCATGTATGATATGTCATGGTGGGCCAACTGGACCAAAAATGCCAGCAATGATTTTTTTTGTCCCAGTCCAGCCCTAGTTACCATTGTAGTCACAAACCTAATGAAAAAGATCTAAACATCTGATAATAAAAAAGTAACAGTGCTTTATTGGGGATTATTAAATTATGCCTTTATTTTCCCCCCACAGAAATGTTGTTCTAACAGGTAGTGATGGGCAGATGAAGCTTCATGAAGCACTGAAGCTTTTCATCCAATTGGTTCACCCCAGCGCAAAGCTTCTTGAAGCTTCATTTGCTCTAGTAGGACACCTACTGGATGTAAAAATATTAGTTGGCATGAATTTTAAGAGTGTGGCATTTTGCACACAGCCTGTAAATGTCAACAACAAAAGGAGTGTGTAAAACATGCATATTGTATGTATATTGCACTGCAGTGATGGCGGCGCGCACAGACGCAGCGGCCCGGAGCTCCTACACTTTTGCACTTTTGGTGGTACTGTGTATTATTTCACACAGTCTGGGGTTACTTCAATACAACAGAGATGATCTACTACAACTAAGCCGTGGAGATCTTCAACTAACATCCGAGTATCTCATCCCCCCGGAGATCGTTAAGCAACCCCCGGGGCTACCCGCAACAGCAAGCCGCAGGAGGAGACGTTGCGAGCGGAGGCAGAAGAGAGGCAAGCGGGGAGGCCTGTGGGCACGGCTAAAGACTAGTCCGTTTAAACCACCACTCCCGATCATATTCCTCTCCAACGCCCGTTCAATCCGTTACAAACTGGATGAAATACGACTGCAGATCGCCACTCGACGGACTTTTAATAACTGTTCGTGCATGATTTTCACTGAAACCTGGCTGGACAGCGCCATTCCCGATGCGGCTATCGATCTAGCAGGCCGCACCGCCTATCGAGCCGACAGGTCTGCGGACTCGGGTAAGAAGACTGGCGGGGGGCTGTGCATCTATATTAACAACCTTTGGTGCACGAACGTCACGGTAACGGAAAAACTGTGCAGTACAGAGGTAGAACTGTTGGTGTTAAAGTGCCGTCCATTCTATCTCCCTCGGGAATTTTCTGCCGTTTACATCTGCGCTGTTTACATTCCACCAGATGCTAATGCTAAGCTAGCGTTAGCACAATTGAGCAGCAGCATCAATAACAGCCTGGTAGCACACCCGGACAGTGTCTTTATTGCGGCTGGGGATTTTAACCACGCGGACCTGAAATCTGTACTTCACAATTTCCACCGTAATGTGAAGTGTGCTACCAGAGGAGATAGAACATTGGACCAGGTGTACACCAACATGGCGAATGCGTACAGAGCCCAGGCTTATCCCCACCTGGGTCTGTCAGACCATCTCTCCCTTCTGCTACACCCAATATACACACAAAAGATCAAGAGCACTGGGATTACAACCAAAACCGTGAGAACATGGCCGCAGGATGCTATTCCGATGCTTCAGGACTGTTTCCACTGCACAGACTGGGATGTATTCAAGGTGCAGGACACTGACAATCGTGTCGCATTGGACAGTTACACCTCCACTGTCTTGGACTACATCTGTTTCTGTGTGGACAATGTAACAACTTGGAAACGATTCCGTGTGTTCCCTAATAATCCACCCTGGATGACACACGGAGTTCAACAACTTATTCGAACAAGGAACAACGCTTTCAAATCCGGGGACCAGGAGGCATACAGTGCTGCCAGGGCTAACCTGAGAAGAGGCATCAAGACTGCCAAGCAGCAGCACAGGAGGCGTATCGAGGCCAGGTTTGAGAACAACACAAACCCAAGGCAGGTCTGGGAGGGCATCAGGGCTATCACGGACTACAAAAGAAGAACACCATCACCCTCAGCCGACAGTTCTACTCTGGCTGAGGATCTAAATCTCTTTTATGCCCGTTTTGACAGGGCATAAAAGGGCCGGGTGCTAAAAGACTGTGCTGCGGACCTGGCGGACGTCTTCACCTCTATATATAACACCTCGTTGTCCTGTTCACTGGTACCATCCTGTTTCAAAGCAGCAACCATCGTTCCCATCCCAAAACAGTCAAATGTCACATGTCTGAACGATTTCAGACCTGTGGCACTCACCCCCATTCCCGCCAAATGCCTGGAGAGACTGGTCATTAAACACATCAGAGCTGCTTTTCCACCATCCCTGGACTCGCACCAGTTTGCATACAGGGAGAACCGGTCAACCGAGGATGCGATCGCCACAGTGCTGCACACATTACTGAAGCACTTGGAACACAGGAATACCTATGCACGGCTCCTCTTTGTAGACTACAGCTCGGCTTTTAATACCATCCGGCCATACAAACTCCGTCCCAAACTCCACCAACTGGGACTTAACTCCTCTCTGTGCAACTGGATTGTGGACTTCCTCACTAACCGTAGACAGAGTGTCAGAGTGGGTAAGAACACCTCTTCCACCCTTGTGGTCAACACCGGTGCCCCTCAGGGGTGTGTTCTGAGCCCTCTGCTATACACTCTCTTCACCCATGACTGTATTTCCTCCTGCGCGTCCAATCTCATTGTTAAGTTTGCAGATGACACTACAGTGCTCGGACTTATATCCAACAATGATGAGACAAACTATAGGACAGAGGTGCAACAACTAGAGTCATGGTGCCACGACAATAACTTGGTCTTAAACACCAAAAAGACCAAGGAGATCATTGTAGATTTCCGGAAGAGGGGTCATAACAACCATCTGCCTCTCTTCATTGGCAGTGAGGCGGTGGAGAGGGTGAGCAGTTTTAAATTCTTGGGGGTAACTGTGACCGAGGACCTGTCCTGGGGCAACCATATCACCTCAGTTGTACGGAAGGCCCAACAGCGCCTCTACTACCTGAGGAGACTGCGGAGCGCACACATTCCCAGATCTCTGATGTTGAACTTCTACAACTGTGCCATCAGCAGCGTTCTGACGTATGGATTTCTAGTGTGGTTCCCCAGCTGCACCAAGGCCGATCAGCAAGCACTCCAGCGGGTGGTGAAAGAAGCTGGCAGAATTATTGGAACAAGTCTGCCAGAGATCAGTAATATCTTCCCCACTCGCTGTCTGAGGAGGGTGCACAGTATCCTGCGGGACCAACATCACCCTGCGCGCCACCTTTTCCATCTGCTGCCCTCAGGGAGAAGGTACAGGTCTATACAGGCCAGAACATCCAGACTGGCCAACAGCCTGTATCCACAGGCTGTGAGGCTCCTGAACTCTCTGCCCCCCTCTCACGGACAATAACCATATCCAACTTCTTAATAGCAATGAACTGGTCTGCATTGGTGCATCATATCTTTATTCTCTTCCCCCTCCTGCCCCCCCCCCCCCTCTTTCTTAAATAGATAACTATCATATCTGATATCATATCTCACAGTACAATAATATTGAATGGGTTGCATTGTTGTATTTTGTCATGTTTCTCAGGTCTTTGTCTGAATTTCTACGAACATTATTGCTAAGGATTGTCTTATTGCATTGGAGTCACACTGGGTTAAATATGTACACTTGGGTTTTAAGGGGTATTTATTATTTTCTTATTTTTTTTGGGTTGTATGGAAGCCCCAAACGCAATTTCATTGTTCTTGACAATGACAATAAATAAATAAATACTAAATACTAGTGATGCAGTATACTGTGTATATTTATACTGGCAGTATGGAAAATGATTATTTGGAAATTCTTAAAATGGAAATGATCATTTACTGTGAGGTGAGGTTGGGGTGTGGACAGTGGTTGTGCTTTTGTAACGTTGAGGTATGGACAGCTACACACTGAGGCCTCAGTCCTGCCTGTTCACATTTTATTCTGTAAATGCTAAATTTTCACTGCTTTTATGACCTTTTAGTGGGGAGAACATAGCTAGGATTTAATGATTTAACAAATCTTTTACATCCTTTGTCCTCCACAATTCTAAATGGCTGTGAGTCCTCAATCACCATGCTAACCAGGTCTTCATCTATTTGAGATTGTTCTCCTCAGGAAAGACAATAAAGATAAAGCACAAATATAAATATCACACACGTAACTTATAACAGCTGTATAATATTGATATATCATTTAGTAACATTACTGCATGCTATATTATCATGGCATTTGATGGCTCACCTTGTCTTGCTCCATAATCGGTGTTCCCCTTATTCTCATGCAAAGCTCAGTAGTGCCTAAGCATGGATGAGGTGTTGTTGTTATATCCCAGCTCCCTGGCACATAGCAAACACTTCACCTTGTACAAAAGTAAAGACAGCTTAACATAAATTGTATTGCACCATCAGTATTATGAAAATACATCTTCTGTAGAAATTTACACACCTTGTTGGGAGGAATAAAATCAAAATGTTCCCACACAGGGGAGGACATCCTCCTCTTCTTAGCTGGCTCCATTCTCTCCTGACTTTCTCTCCTCACTCTCATAAACCTCCAAACAGTCTCCAAACTCTCACTAACCGCAACTCTCCATCAAACACCAACATTTTGAATGAAGTCTGAGGGGTTTCTATTGCTGTCATAGCTCGCGGCAAAGTTCGAACCACTTCATGAACCAGTCACGTGGTAAAGCCGGGCAGTGAGGCTTCGGACGTCATCATTTTCAGCTCCTCCCATAAATGAAGCAAGCCTCGATATGCGCATCGCGGAAACGCCCCCTCCATTACTCGACACAAGCTTCGAAGCCTTGATACAGAACGTCACATCACTACTAACAGATAAGCAATACTATTTCTCAAGTTTTAGCAGGTCTGCACCCTCATTTTAATCTTTGCGCCAATTCACATCCATTTTGACAGCTCTTCAGGACCCGCACTGCTTTTTTTCTCTCCAGGGAAAATATGTTTTTGAACATTTTAAATGAGGCTAGTGCACTCTAAATCCCCTTTGTGCAAAGTCAACCTTAAACTAGCCATTTATAAATTAGCCTTAACCCTTTACAGCCGATCGGAGCGGGCACGCTCTGTTTTGCATAACTATTTTTAAATCCCGGTAGCTCTGCAACCACGTAAGCTAGCGCAAAAATCTTTTTTGCATATGAAACCGGAGGAGTTGTACTTACATCTTATGCCATCAGCTTGTCCTAGGTCACGGTTTCCTTCCACATAAAGCTTTGCAAAAACTGCATAAAAAGCGCTTGCAGGAACAAAAACATAATATTCCAGAAACACGCTTTGCCGATCCGATCAGCTGTTCATAACACTTCCTACGTTGGAATAGACGTCAGCGCGAACTTTGGCATTTCCGCCATTACCTGCCCGAAACCGGAAGTGACGTCATTTTCGCGGAAATGTAGTCTTTTTTACTATCAGGGCCTCAGGGCCTATACTCGTCTTTTTAAAAGTTATCTTTGACTTTATGACTTTCTGTGTCATTTCTGGGATGCTTAGGACTCATACTGCACTGCTGGAAATAGTTTATTTTGATGCATATGCTGCTTTTTTGCAAATTTGCAGTATAATATTTATTTTCGTTTTTCCTGCAGTGTATAAAAATTGGTGTATTTCAAAAATAAAACTATGAAGACACTCAAAATAAATTTCCTGTGGTGGGAAACTATTTTGTGCAACTTTTTTGTATTTACAGTTTTGAGGGATAAGCCTCTTAAATTTCTCTAACTACAAATATATGTTAAAAAAGCAAAAACGATTTTCAATTTTTTTGTAGTTTATTGCACTTTTTTGCAATTTATGTAATTACTATGCACTTAATGAATACATATTATTAAGATCTGGGCTATAATGGTTGTATTGATGTATAGCAACTTGAAATGCTCCCAAAAATGGCTCCACAGCAGGTAAAAATATAATATAAGCTCTGGTGGACTTGGTTCTATGGTAGGTCTTAAAGGGTTAAATGAGCTGCATTAAAGTGAACAGTTATTTTCCCAGTGCTTAAGTGATAAAACTGGGAAGAGATGTTAGCCAAGAACAAACTAAGCTTTGATTTTCAGTGACACAAAATGAGTGTATTGTCTTCTTTCTACTGGAATGAAGAAACCTTTTTTAAAAAAACAAAAACTCTCTTTTTCTTTTTTCCACATAGAAACAAAGGCAACGTGACTGATAACACAAAATGTATACTACTCATTTGCTTTCACTGCAGTGATGTAGTCTATTCATACTTAATTATTGAAACTATTTTATTGTTTTGTTTTCTGTTTTAGATAACTGGAAATCTCTGGTAAGTCTCAAAAGTTGAAGAATATTTCAAAAAACCTTCTACTCATAGTTAGTAGTCATAGTCACAGTTCTGTCCCTTCCACCCAACATCTGTTTGAAATAATTTACAGGCTGATAGTGACACCTACAGTACTGTCACCTATGACTGCAGCTTTGATGAGCTGAACAAAGGCATTAGCTCTTCTACTGAAACTAAAAACATGCTACAGGCATGTTTCACATTTGACATGGAAAATAAGTTGTTTTGACACAATATATGTGAAAAATATATCAAATCAAATCAAAAATGTATTTATATAGCACATATTAAAACAACAGTGTTGACCATAGTGCTTCACAGTCAGTAAAAGCATGATACAATTAAAACAAACAATAAAAGAGGACAACAAACAATAGGTAACAACACAACAAGCTAGACCAGCCAACTAGACAGAATCAAAAGCCAAAGTAAAAAAATAAGTTTTAAGACGTGATTTAAAAGACTGGATAGACTCGGCAGTACGAATATGAACAGGGAGGTTATTCCAGAGTCTAGGTGCCACGGTTGCAAAGGCAGTCACCTCTCGACTTCTAGGTCTCGAGACCTAGGTTGTGCTAGGAGCCTGTGGTTGGAGGATCTAAGTGCTCTGTTGGGATTGTATAAGTGGAGTAGTTCAGAGAGATAAATTATTCAGAATATTAAAAGTGAACAAAAGAATTTTAAAATCTATGCGATATTTAATAGGGAGCCAATGTAATTTGGCTAAAATTGGAGTGATGTGTTCATGGATTCTCGTACCTGTTGTTGAAAATCTCCCAGTTCTTTTAATCTTTGGGCTGAAGGAAGGACAATACTCGGTGTATAAATGCTCAATCAACAATCATTTATTTCCATACAATTCAACACTTAAGAGCATAAGAACGTCCGGACGGGAGAGATGCCTGCAGAGGGTCACAGCATGTCTCAAAATGGTGACGGGTTACTCAGCTTCTTATAGCCTCTAGTGGCCCCCACCTAGTCGTAAAAGCCTAAACATTCACATTCTTTCTCTGTTACGGCGCCTAAGTTATGACCTCGGCTCCCTGTCTTTCTGCTCTCTGTAAAGGTGAGGGTATGGAATATGGTCTGTCTCCCCTGTCCTAGACACAGAGTCTCCTGCATACAACCTTTCTTTTCATGATTCAGCAGTAAAACATGTCAAGAACACAGTGTGAGACATTCACAGCAGATCAAGGATACAGAGTGATGCACACTTATCTAGTAAACTACAAAATGAATATGTTCTTTTAACCCAAAAGTATAATGAGAACTAAACTACATCCACAGCACACAATCTAGACTATAGGAAATTATATAACCTACAGCAGTTAACATAATTCAACTACTTTAACTACAGATATAAGATAACATATGATAACAGAATAATCTCACACTGTTAAAAGACGCGCTGCTGCATTTTGAATTAACTGAAGTCGGCAAAGCAAAGAGTGTTGGAGGCCCGAGTAGAGGGAGTTACAGTAGTCCAATCTGGATGTAATAAATGTGTGGATAAGCTTTTCAAGGTCCTTTAAAAAAAGGAACGGCTTTGCTTTGGAAATCTGACGCAACTGGTAAAAGCGTTTTTTTGTTTTTTTTTTACCACAATGACCACCTGTTTCTCAAGTTTAAAAGAGCCATCCAGGAACACTCCGAGGTTTCTTACAGTGGGCGAGAGATGGCTAGCGAGAGGGCCAAGGGCATCAGCTAACTTGTCTAGCGGAGTGTGACTACCAAAGACTATGGTTTCGGTCTTATTCTCGTTCAATGTAAGAAAATTATGTGATAACCAAATTTTAACTTCATGCAAACAGTTGAACAGAAGTTGCAAAGAAGCAGTCACATCAGATTTCAAAGGTGAATAAATCTAAAAATATATGAAACACTTCACATTTTTCATAATGATAGAAAACAATTATATTTAACTAAGATTAGTTAATTTGTGCCTCTCTGTTTATTTTCTATAGTATGATTGCTGTACTCATCCTGTTGGTAGCTGTACTACCCTCATCTAGCTGTTCCAGGCCTGGGAAATTTATTGTTAAACTTTCTTTCTTTTTAACATTGAAGTTTTGGAATACAAACTGATGTCTGTTTTAAGGTCAGCATGTGTAGACTGTAACACATGTCATGATTGCTGACAGTGTTTATCCCCTAAGCCAGTCCATCCTGCTGTATTTAAGATATACAAAGTAAAAAAGAAATATTTTCAAATTTGAAATTGAGATGCAAAGATCCTTGGCTTTTTATACACATTTGTAAACCTTTTTATGTATTTTATTACTGTTTTGTGATTACAAAAGCTCTTACCCAATTAAGGTTCATAATAATTACCAAATATGTTTAATGCTACACAGAGTGACCCTAATCCTAATCAAGGTCATGGTTTGGTCTGGATTAGTTGGTTTTCTTCTTGCTCTGTTTCATGTTAATAACATTAGCAGGTAATTTTTAAGTGCTGTGACAGCAGAATATAACATGTCAGGTAGTACTTGTCTATTCACTGTATATTGGAATTTGTATTTCATTAGAACCGTTTCACAACAAAAAAATAATAATTAGAAAGACACAAGTTTAAATCACCAGGGCATGATTTTACATATCACTAATGTTTGTTTTATCCTTTTGTTTGGTGGCATGGTTCGGTCAGACCTCTGTCACAGAGAAAAACTCACTGAATCCGATAGTGAGATGGTCCAGTCATCTGATAGGTGAGCCACAGTCTTGTTTAACCCCCTGTATTCTAAACAGGTACAGAGGATGGCTTTATCAATCCTTAAAAATGGTTCCCATCCTCTATGGGGTGAATCTCAGCTTCTTTCCTCAGGATGGAGGTTTCTATTTCCAAGATGCAGGAAAAAGCATTATGAAAACTGCTTTGTCCCTGTTGCTGTTACTGAATTAAGTAAGAAATTTTTTTGTTTTTGATTCGAAATGTTAAGGTACCATATATGTGTTACAGTGAGGTTTATATTTATTAGGTATGTGTGTTTCTGAAGGGATGCCAAATGCTATCATTTTTCTTTAAAGAAAATTTACCTATGGGTATAAATAAAGTTACCTTACCTTGTTTTACAAGAATATCTGTCACGGTCTGGCTGGCAGACCGTGGGGATGTGGGGAAAGGAGGACCCAAAACGCAGACTCTGCGATGCAAACAGTGCTCTTTATTCACAGTGAAAAACTGTAAACACAATAACTCCCCGTTGCTCCCTTGAACCCCGTGTGCGTGCTTCCCTCCGACGTCTGTGCTCGTGCTCCCCGCTGTTGTGTTTCCGCACACCCCGTGCGTGCTGCCTTTCTGGACCACTCTTCCTCCTGCAGGGAAACCATAGAGGCAGCCGTCAACACTAACCCTCGGCGGGCATATACGAACAACACAGACATATGCTGACACACTAACTTGGTACGATAACTCAATGATCCCGCGTCGGTGGGAGCTCCAAGACTCTCCTGAGTAGCTCCCCGACGAGCCCTGATCAGCGGCAGGTGTGTGGCTTCGGGTGTGGCCAGTCCCTCCGCAGGGCCACACCCCTCAGGCCTGCAGGTGGCCGAGCTCCATCCTCCAGGCACACCCGCAGACATACACACCCATACCTCGCCTAAACATATGAGTGGGACACAGACTAACACAGCACAGAGAAACACACATATGTACACGCACAGAGAAGGAGAAACGACACCAAAAATACATAATAATAATACGCAGGTCCATGACTGCCCAGGGATCCTGGGTTGCCCAGTCCCAGGACCCTGACAGTACCCCCCCTCTAAGGGTCGGCTCCCGACGACCCAAAAACACAAACCAAAAACAGTACAACCAACCCAGGGCGGGCGGCGGGAGGTCCAGGACGGAGGGCAGAACCAAAACAAGCAAAAACCCCCAAAGAAAACAACCCCCCCAAGGTCACAGTCCCAGAGTCCGACCGCGCATCCCGCAGCGGAGCAACAAAAAGAAAAAACGCCACAAAACAGTCTCAGGCGGCCCATCAACATAACAAAAGAGTTCAGGGGGCCTACCTCGAGCCCAACGGCGGCGACGTAGCAGCTCCGGCGGACGGCCCCGGGTCCGGCAGCAGCAGCAAAACAGTTCAGGGGGCCTGCCACGGGTCCGGTGGCAGCGGCGCTGCTCCTCCGGCGGCCTGCCACGGGTCCGGTGGCGGCGGAACGGTTCTGGTGGCCTGCCACGGTTCCGGTGGCAGCGGCGCTGTTCCTCCGGCGGCCTGCCACGGGTCCGGTGGCGGCGGAACGGTTCTGGCGGCCTGCCACGGGTCCGGTGGCGACGACGCTGCTCCTCCGGCGGCCTGCCACGGGTCCGGTGGCGGCGGAACGGTTCTGGCGGCCTGCCACGGGTCCGGTGGCGACGACGCTGCTCCTCCGGCGGCCTGCCACGGGTCCGGTGGCGGCGGAACGGTTCTGGTGGCCTGCCACGGGTCCGGTGGCGGCGGCGCTGCTCCGGTGAGCAACAGCGAGGCGTGGCACCAGGCCCATGACGCGCCGATCGCTGACGTGGACGCACCGGACGTAGATGGCGAGGAGGCCGCGCTAGACGTGGAGGTCCCTCCGGTCCGCTGATCTCCGGCTCCGGCTGAGCGAGAGCTCCTCCTCGGCTGCTGGCAGCGAGAGCTCCTCCTCGGCTGCTGGCAGCGCCGGTTGTTCCTTCCGCTCGCCGAGCTCCTCTGCTGGTGGTTCGCTGAGCTGCTCCTGCTCGCTGAGCTGCTCCTGCTCCGGCTCGCTGAGCTGCTCCGGCTCGCTGAGCTGCTCCTGCTCCGGCTCGCTGAGCTGCTCCTGCTCCGGCTCGCTGAGCTCCTCCTCGGGCATGCTGAGCTCCTGCTCGGGCATGCTGAGCTCCTGCTCGGGCATGCTGAGCTCCTGCTCGGGCATGCTGAGCTCCTCCGGCTCGCTGAGCTCCTCCGGCTCGCTGAGCTGCTCCGGCTCGCTGAGCTGCTCCTCGGCTGGCGGCTCGCTGAGCTCCGGCTCCCGCTCGAGCGCGAGCTCCTCCGGCTCGCCGGGCTTCTCGGCTGGCAGCGCGAGCTCCTCCTTGGCTGGCAGCGCGAGCTCCTCCCGTTCGCTGAGCACCCACTGGGGCCCGCAGAGCTCCCACTCGGGCAAGGCAGGTGCGGGTGGTGAGGTAGCGGCCAGTGAAGCAGACGGCTGAGGGGCGACTGCAGGCGGATGAGTCGACGGCTGCGCTTCAGCCACAGATGGATGATCCGGAGGCGACGATGGTGTGGCAGCCACTCCCGGTAGACTGGACAGCGATGCAGGGACAGATGGGTGAAATGATGGCAGAGGTGGTCCGGCCGGCATATCGACCTCCAACTGAGGATGAAGGTGAGAGGCTGACAGGACTGAAGACTGAGCCACCAGCTGGGCAGCAGGCTGAGGTGAGGGTGAGATGGCTACTATGAAGGGTGGAGAGGATGAAAATGTTACAGCTGGCCCAACAAATTCCAGGGGTCCAGAGGCAACTGAGACCTCCAGTTCGGTCTCTGGGGAAGCCCTGGGGAGAACCTCCGTCTCCATGCGGCCAGACTGAGCCAAAAAGTCATTTGGGTCTGTAGGCTCGGAACTCCCTAGCTCCCAGCTTACAGTCTCAGAGGGAATATTTGCTGGGTCTTTGGAGGTACAGCAAACAGTTTCTATTTTTATGTTTACAGAAAGGGAATTTATAACACCGGCAGAGTCCATTTTACTCACTGTGGCATCCAGAGCCGCTGGTCCTGAGTCTTCGACCAGCACAGGAGTGAGTGTGGATGTGGTTGAACGCTGCTTGCGAGGACGCCTTCTCCTCCGTGAAGGCGGGGCCGGGTGTACGGAAACAGTCCTCTGCTGTTCATCTGGGTTGTGATTTTCAATGACATGATTAATAGACACAAACGAGTCGGGTTTACTCACTGCGGTGATGAGCGCTGTTGGTCCGTTGCCAGCTGACTGGGCTGAAACCGCAGGAGTGGGTTGAGGCGTAATGGGATGATGGTAGAGAGTGCGGCATGCCTTCCGTAACGGCGGATCAAACGATTGTGCCGCGAGCACCGACGGGAAAGCCCTCTGCCGACGCGTGAAAAACCAAGCGGCTAGAGTCTCTAGGAGAGCAGCCGAACTGTCCATGCTCGGACCACCCAAGCCAAATAGTTCAAAACTCGAGCTCTCCCTTAAACTAGCGACCAGGTGCCTAAGTTTGTTAATGTCCAGAATGTTCGTGGTGAAGGTAGTGGATGAGAGATAATTGTCAAAGAACACTACCTGTATATGTCTCTTGGGTGGGTCTACAGCCTGGATTACGCTCCGGCAGTAATCCCATAGCTGCGTGAGCGATCTCTCCTCCGTGGCAACTCCTGAGTTTGCTGGGTCCATGGTGGTTGGCGGGATCATTCTGTCACGGTCTGGCTGGCAGACCGTGGGGATGTGGGGAAAGGAGGACCCAAAACGCAGACTCTGCGATGCAAACAGTGCTCTTTATTCACAGTGAAAAACTGTAAACACAATAACTCCCCGTTGCTCCCTTGAACCCCGTGTGCGTGCTTCCCTCCGACGTCTGTGCTCGTGCTCCCCGCTGTTGTGTTTCCGCACACCCCGTGTGTGCTGCCTTTCTGGACCACTCTTCCTCCTGCAGGGAAAGCATAGAGGCAGCCGTCAACACTAACCCTCGGCGGGCATATACGAACAACACAGACATATGCTGACACACTAACTTGTTACGATAACTCAATGATCCCGCGTCGGTGGGAGCTCCAAGACTCTCCTAAGTCTCCTAAGGCTCCATCAGAGGGGGGAGGAGGTCGCGACGACGTGGTCCGCTGAGGCTGGAAGGGTTTTAAGGCCCGAGGGGCATGGCGAGGCCGCGACATCACACGTTGGTCGATCTTCAGGGCAAGGTCCACGGCCTCATCCAAGGTCTTTGGGGCCTCACGGCCGGCCATCTCGTCTCTGATGTAATCAGCCAGTCCCTCTAGAAAGATGGAGCGCAGAGAAGCATCTCCCCATTGAAGCTTAGCAGCCAGGGTGCGGAATTGGGAGGCGAAGTAACAGACTGGTCGGCTGCCCTGGCGTAAATGAAGCAGGTGTGACTCCACTTCCACTTCACTGCTGGGGGGAACGAAAGTCTTTTTTAACTCCTCCACAAACAGAGCATAGTCATTACACGCTGCAGATTTATTGTTGTAGAGAGCCGCGGCCCATTCCTGAGCCTGGCCAGACAAGAGAGAGGTGAGCATCGCCACTTTTGCACGGGCAGTGGCGTATTTAGTGGGTTGACATTCAAACATCATGTCTAAGGTGGCGAGCAACCCATCAGGCCGGCCGTCTACTCCGTTCCACTTATCTGGTAGTCCGATCCGGGGTTCAGCGCTCACCGGCGCTGGCTGACGTTGCAGCGAGGTGACGGAAGAGGAAAGCTGGAGGACAGTTTCGGTGAGAGACTCCATCTTTGTGCTCATCCGATCCACCACACCGCGAAGATATAATACTTCGGCTTTCAGCCGTTCGAATTCCGCTGGGTCTATATGTGGCTCAGACATCCTGTCACGGTCGGGCGGATCACACACAGTAATTCGGCGTGCCCGTGTGGCGTGCTGGCTAGACCCAAGCGCGGCGAAGGCTAGCGGTGGGTTTGGAGCAGACACGCAGTTATTCTAGTAATGACCAGTGCACGAAGCGTGGCTTCGGAACTGTCGTTACAGACAGAGAGCGAGCGGAGCCGGGAAGAGAAAAAGGATTGAAAGGGATTGTCACTCACGGTTGCTGAATCAGGCGGAGACTGACGTCGGCAGAGTTTCGGAGCTCCTGACACGAAGAGACTGATGTCTGAGCGGCGAACAGGTGGGTGGCGTCTCTCTTTTAACCCCGGCCCCGTGATCAGCTGATCACAGCCGATCACCGGCTGACAAGTTCAGAGTTTTTTAAGACTTAAATTGTCTTTTTATTTGAAATTCTCTTTGGTTCTTCATTTGTTTGCTTTTCTTATTTCATTTCATGTTCTTTAGTACCTTGTACAGTAGTTCTTTGTTACATTTTCTGTTTTAAACCCAGGAAGTATCTAGGTATAATTTCTGACTTAGGGCTAAGGACAAAGTTTGCTGAAAAGTTTTTTAATTTAAGTCAATTTAACATGCATTTCTCTTTGATGATGATATCTGTACTTAGTAGCAGCAAAGGTGACAAGTGTTGCACATGGACTGCATAGCAAAAAGGAAGAGGGCTATTACAAAAGTCTAAGCGTTTGTGTACCTGCTAATATGACAGAAACATGATGTATAACTTGGAAACACAACCAAAGCAGCAAATATGATCAACATACAGTACATGCTGCTTTGGTCATCTTTACTTCTATTTGCCTTGTGGTTCTCAACAAGACATGTACAGGAAATTTTAAGTGATTGTTGACTGTGTAGCTCTGTGGCCTTGATGTGTCATTCTTTATTAATGCCTCGTGTGGTTTTCCTGTGAACAAGTTCTGCAAAATGACACATCAGCTTCTGTGCAGTCAGACACATTAGTATCTCTAATAGTAGTGTTATCACCACTAGTCCCAGAGAGCAGCCATTTGGCTTTTCTTCTCACTAGTTTCTCCACATATACTTTCTCTCAGTCACAGTTTGCTCACCGCTCCCATGGCAGAATTTCTTCACTAGCATATGCAAACAGAAGACACAGGGACGTTTTCCATGCAGGTTATGGAGCAAAGCAACAAGCATTTACACTGTCTGTTTGTAGTTCAACATTCCTGCAAAGACTGAAACTTTATAAAAGTGTCTGAGTTAACTACCATTAAAGTTGAACACCTACTTTGGCCAGCCCCTTCATTATCACATTGCAGTTTTTGTCAACCACAGATGACAAATGAGCACAGTTTTAAAATTAAGTGTCTCACAAATGTTTAAGAAATATGTTTGAGGTAGGATCAAAAAATAGATACATGAAGCAGCTTCTGTGGCGTAGAATTGTGCCTCTATTTCTGAGGCAAACACACCACAGCTATCTGCTACTCCTATTCAAATCATTACAGTCTGCATACTCATAAACTAACTGTTAAGTGTTAGAGTTTTATAAAAGCTCTAAACTTGTCAAGTACACCTTGGTTGGGACCAAGATTGAATCATGTAAATTTGTACTGCTGTCCTCTGTGATACACATGTTAGAATCAGCAAAGAATGTTACCTGAACTCCTTACACACGTTTTAAAATTAAAACAAAACACACTAAGATGTGTTACAATTATCTATGATGATGATATGTGTTAGCACCACAGGTGACAAGTTTTGCACATTCATTGCATAGCAACAGAGAAACAAACAATTGAGTTTGCGCAACCACTAATATGGGAAACCAGCAATAAGATTAAATGTATGAGTGGGAACTGAAGCTAGAGCTCCTGTGGTTTTCCTGTGAACCAATTCTGAAAAATGTCAAATTAACTTCTCTGTAGTCAGACACCTGAGTATTTTGTTTTGGACAGTTGCAGTTTTCAGCTTCATCATGGCTGAATGCCGGTTATTTGTCATCCTGAGATCTAATTTGAACCTCTGTTGATTTTGCTATTTCTAATGGCATACAAATAAATACAGATTCACATTTAGAAAAACACATATAAGCCAAACATTTTTCATAGCTGTTGATTTTCTGTTGTGTGTTACACCGAGTGTTGCTTCTCTGTGTCTTTGTTAATGTATTGTTGAGAAACTGCTGTGTGGAGTACAGAACTAATTTCCTCAGTGTGAAACACGGCTTCACCTTGACTTCTACCTTTACGTATGACAAAACTTAAAATAGGACTTCACTGACTCTATTTTTTATAAACCCACATTTTTTTCTGGAATATGTTCTTGATCGGTGATGGGTTCCCCAAGTGCCCTTTTCTTGAGGCAATTTATTTTTTATTTCTTTTTTTATGTGTGTGCCTGTGCCCCTCAACAATATTATGTAACTATTAACCACAGTTTTGCTCAATAAAAGGATCTGGCTTGCATCTGTCACATGACTACCAATAACCAATGATCGCCCTTAAAAGCAGAGCGCGCTGGTTACGAGCCGTAAACGAGCTCGCAAAGAGAACCCCCTTTTTTTCCCGTCTGAGCGGTGCGGAGATGTAGGAGAAACACAAATCAATTAAGACATACAGACTGATGCAACAAAAACCAGTAAGTAGGTGTGCAGCGTACAATGTAGTCTATAGCACAAAGGAGTATTAGCTTATTATGTACACGGTGGTAAATTATCTTGTGACAACTGACGAATTGAAACAAATGAGTTTGCTGTGCAACAGCGTGACAAAACATTACCTTCCCTTTTATTAACCGCACAAGTAGTGGTGGTCATAAGCTACTAGCTCACTGGGTAAGGCTGTCATGGGTCTGTAGCTCTGTCCACCGTTTTAGGGATTATATTTAGTTTTAAAGTAAGTTACAGGGCTTTTCCTGCCTTTCTGGTTGGCTTATATTTCGCTAAAGACCATCTAATATGGATAGCCACATAATTATGAATAGAGCTTTGGAGTTGACGTCAATGCCGCAGTGCATTGTGGGATTGCGGCGCCATGTTAGAAGGCCACAAATCAAAACAAACACACTGTGTTGGAAGCAGGACTGCCAGAACCATGCTTAAAATCAGCGCAAAAGACAAAGGGACGTATCGCGACCGATTGCGCCCAGACGTCAAGAGACGGTACTTGGAAAAAAATAGCGTGCATCGGTATTGTGGACCCGTATGAAATAAGGCAGTGGAGTGGAAACCCAGACGACCTACCGCCGTTGTCTGACCTTGACCTTGTCTGTGGAGTCAGCGCATACACAGCGAATCATTTTCAGAATTATAAATTCCTGGAGGCGCACATCTAATTCACAAACGGTTGGGTATAAGATTTGGACATTTTTAAGCCTCCACATTGTGATTACTTTGACCATATGACCAAGATACAGCCAGAGGTTGCACATAACATTGACTTCTCCTCAGCAGCTGCCCCAAAAATTGCTCTTGATGAAAACATAAACACACCATCTGCAGGAGCCGTCCGCAAACAAGGCAAATTCCACTTGCTACTCTGGAGCTACTCCATAAACAGAACATAGTTCTGCTGCATCAACGATTAGGATGTTTGTTCTAATTTTCTATGACATCAGCGCATTGAAAATCAAACTAAAAGCCTATAAAGAGTAATATGAATTTCTTTAGAACTTACCGGAATGAAAATGTCGGGAGCACACCAACAAAAAACTGGGGATGGCAGAGAACTCGATATCAGCTCATCTCACCGCTGCTATCCAGGCCTGCCGTCTTCGTTTGGTAACATACATGAGATCCCTCACGTTGCTTCCAGGAGGGGAAACGGTAAAAGGAGAGCCCATTTTCCAGCTTATTCCCTTCCCGATCGTGCGATCTAACATTGCAACCGACAACACAGCAAGTACGAGCCATAGCTGATGTTTCCATCTGCTTTTGCTCCTGTAGCCCTTTGTTTGGCCTACTAACATGGCAGTTCGACCAAAAATCGTGGCCACTCCCCCTCCCGTGACATCGCGCTCCAAAGCCCTATTATTATAGTTACAATATGATCAAATAACACTGTATACATTAAGAAACAGAATATATTACATTTATATAGGGTGGCTGTAGCTGAGGTGGCAGAGCAGGTCAGCCACTAATCAGAAGGTCGGTGGTTCGATCCCAGGCTGCCTCCTGGCTGCATGCCAAATATCCTTGGGCAAGATACTAACCCCATGTTTGCCTACTGGTGGTGGTCAGAGGGCCCGGTGGCGCCAGTGTCCGGCAGCCTCGCCTCTGTCAGTGCGTCCCAGGGCAGCTGTGGCTACAATGTAGCTTGCCATCGCCAGTGTGTGAATGTGTGTGTGAATGGGTGAATGACTGAATGTAGTGTGAAGCGCTTTGGGGTCCTTAGGGACTAGAAAAGCGCTATACAAATGCAGACCATTTTATATTTCAAATATGACAAAATGGTGATTTTACAGCAGCAACATTATTGTATCTTGAGTTTAAACATTTAAAACGAGTTCTGTTTGCACAGAGTGGATAATCAAACAAACTGAAACCTCATATATACATTATTTTATATTTATTACTTATTTTTATATTTTAATTACTTTGTTAATATAGCACTATGCATAAATAATAATGGAAGGATTCTGCACCATGATGCAAACTTGTGGCCATAGTATATACAGTATTCTGGAGAAGGTATAAAATGTCACTGTATGTGTATGTGTGTATGTGCGTATTTTATGTGTATAGATTTAAAAAAGAATTACTACTAATGCTATAACATTGTCCAGACATGCCCTGTGAGGACATGAGAAGGGAAAAAGTGACAAAAGGGTCTGTGTGAGGCTGCTAAAGGCAGTGGATCCCTCACCAGATGGATTAAAAAGAGCACAGGTAACAATAACACATGTAGCAGTTGTTGCATTGTAGAGGTATTCAAGTATAAAAACAATAATAAACACAATGTTTTGGTACTGTAATTACTTTATTATGGATTAGGTGCAAGAGTTGTTAAGTGTGGATATTTAAATAATAGATTAATGCAATAGCAAACTGTGCCTTGTTCTCAGATGGACAAGCAGGTGGAGAGTGATAGATGAGGTGAGGAGATTGAAGGAGGAAGAGAGGCAAAGAGTGATTCACAGGCAGCACCTAGTTTATTTCTCAGTTTTGTTGCCTTATGGGTCCAAGCGCTGTCACCAATCTGCATTTTATTATTATCTCATAACACTTGTTTTAATCAGCTACCATCTCTCCTATGGACTTTTTACAGTCTCAGATCAACACAGCCCTGCCCTCCAGCAGCAGGAGCAGAACACCCCAACAGCAACATTGTACCCCATCAGGTAAAACATAGGCCGCGTTTGCTTTGCATTGGCCCCACCTGATGACAGTGATATGTATGGGTTGTTGTTCTTCAGTCTGGTTTTATATGCCCCTTTTTAAATTTTTGGGCACCCCCCTTTAAAAATGACTGCATGGCCCTGGTTCAGCTGGAGAAGCTTCAGCTTAAGAGATCATTGTTGGCATTGCTGTGAATCTTAACCTGATACACTGATTTGCTGAGTAAATGTTTACTCTTATTCAAACTGTTTTTGTGCTTTCTCTCAGTTTAGCACCAGGTTTGTAAACAGCTAGCTAGCTAGTGTTAGCCTAGCATTGCTCCTGCCTCTCACCTTATGTTACTTAAAAATTAACACCACAGCTTTAAAAACCTTATGTAGCCCTTATTTACTCAATACCATTAAATAAACAGGCTTTGGGTTCTTTTTCTACTGTACTCTTGTACGATATTTTTAAATTAACGTCTCTTCTGTTTCTGGGATCAATGAAGCTTATTTCTTAACAGTAGCACTACATGCGAAAATGAACACTAGTGTCTACAGTGTAGTAAACCATGTCATACACCATGTAAAGTAGACCTTTGCAACCCTCCTTTAATTGACTAAAATAATGAAAACAATAAAATAATAAAATGGCAGGTTTCAGTATTTAGGGAAACCAACACACACACATCAGTTTGCCTGCTGTACATAGAATCTCCACATATACAGTGTAAACCACCAGTGATAAGACAATTATAGTCCCAAACTAAACCTAAAGCCGGCAGAAATACACCCTACGTTGCAGGCCTGTATTGCTCCAGAATAAATCCAAAATGATCTCCAAGCCGGAGACCTTGTGAAACTGCAACTCCTACCAGATTAATCGAGGCAACAAGTTGTCTTCAGCTCCTCCAAAAGCACTCGCTCTGAATGCAGTAGCACAAAGATGAGGAATGTCTGTGATCTCCACGTGCTCCACAAGCTACCTGTTTTTAGCTTCCCACGTTGCCAGAGGCACTCAGTGACGCGGGCACTCAGAGTGGTCGTGTCCAAATTCATGGGCTGCATCCTCCTGAGGACCCGGCCTTCGCGGTCTACGTGGGCCGGGTCCTCAGAAGGTCGGGTAGGCCGGAAATAAATGGCTGTGAAATTGGACGGTCTAGCCTTCTGATTAGCATCACTGCTGTCTCGGGGGAGTTTAATAAACTACTCCCTGCTATCTAAAATAAAACAGGACACTGGCGTAAATTCTCGACCAGCTTACACTTCTCTTTAATCAGTTTTCTGTTTGACGTTTATTCAGCTGTGTGAAAACCAAGGAGGAGCCCATCCGGGATATTAATAAAGTTATTTTATCTTACTTTAATCTCAGCCAAACCAATTTACTCACAAACAAATAAAACACTGAAAAAAGCCAAACAATCCAATTTTAGGTTGTCTAAGTTACTTATATATCACATTTAACCTGAGTAGTGAAAGTCCGCGGTGATCTGAAAATGATGTGCCGGGAGTTGTGCCGCTCTCGGCGGCTTCAGGAACCCTCGAGCTCTCGGCTAGCTATCGAGCTGGTGGGTAACAGACGTCTCTGAAAACGTCGAAGCACTTTTGCAAATATGCGATATCTTGATAAACCGATCAGATATTTGAAGTTTGCACACCCACATTCTCGCCTGAAAATATTTTAAAAGTTTATTTTGTTACCCAGAAAGATTAATAACAGTAATTTTAAAATTTAGTAGCGGCCGCTATTGCTGGAAACTGGAGCTTGGCTTTGCCGCACTATGAATTCTGGGATATGGCGGGCTACGAAGGACACACCCGACCCATCCTTCAAATTCGGGGAAAAGGAGGACGCATTTGTCGGCTGCATTCGGAGGAGTCTACGAATTTGGACAGCCTTCGGAGCGTCGCTGTGACGTAATCGGTCTACAAATGCGGCCTCAGGAGGATGCAGCCCATGAATTTGGACACGACCAGTGAGTGATTCGTTCGCTCTATGATTCAGCACAGGAGGGAGGGGGTGAGCGAGTCCTGAGTGATTCGCTTACGCTTACGATTCAGCACAGGAAGGGAGGGGGTGAGTAGCTCAAATGTGGTGTTAGCATGTTAGCAGAGCGATGCTACTGTGAACCGAGGAGCTATTGTGTTGATGTGAGCTTCTACTCTGGGTTTTTTCTTCCAGTTCAGAGCAGAAATTTTTTTGTTAAGATACTGGATGTTGTGTTGTTCTCCACAATTTTAATTATAAGCTAGATATATTGCTGCTAACAGCAACAGGGATGAGTCAGTGAGTCAGTTGGGCTTGTGAATCATGATTCATGAGCCAGTAAAGTGATTATTGAGTATTGAACGATTCATTCGCGCATCACTACTTTGAATGAAAACAAACGCTGTTGTGACAGTGACGTACACTGTCTTGTTGGTATACAGTGGCTTGCAAAAGTATTCGGCCCCCTTGAACTTTTCCACATTTTGTCACATTACAGTCACAAACATGAATCAATTTTATTGGAATTCCACGTGAAAGACCAACACAAAGTGGTGTACACGTGAGAAGTGGAACGAAAATCATACATGATTCCAAACATTTTTTACAAATAAATAACTGAAAAGTGAGGTGTGCGTAATTATTCAGCCCCCTTTGGTCTGAGTGCAGTCAGTTGCCCATAGACATTGCCTGATGAGTGCTAATGTCTAAATAGAGTGTGCCTGTGTGTAATCTAATGTCAGTACAAATACAGCTGCTCTGTATTTGTACTACTGTATTTTTATACATTTTACATCAGATAAAAACTTTGGTTGTAAGATTCAGATAATTATTTATTAAAAGCTAGACATTTTAAATGAGAATAAGAAAGAAAAGTATTTCTTTGTGCCCCCCTCTCCCTGTTAATGCCTACCTAGCCCCCTGGTAAAACTTTGCTAGACCCGCCCCTGCACAGTTACCAGCTGTCAGCTACATAGAAAAGGATCCTGGTGTTATTTGTCTCTCAGAAACGGTTCATAACTTCCCTTCAACTCATTTATGTCACCTAAAAGGTAAACCTGTTTCTCCATCACCTGTTCAGCTCTGATGATTCAGTAAGGACATCTCCTGGTTTCATCTTGATGTTTCCCTCTCACCACATATCCAAACCGATATCACGACCAGCAGCTTTTACAGCTGTGGCTCCAGCAAACATCAACTGATAATAGAAATTAATATTAAATAAATTTTAACAACAGCTGATCAAGCTTAAATGCGCTGCTGTTGTTTAGTGCGACATCCACTGGTTTCCTCTTTCTGGTGCAAAGTGGGCGATAAACAAACGAGAGACAGGTCTTACGTCAGAAATGCCGATCAGCTGATCATTGATCAGTTTCATGATTGAATGAGAGAAGAAGAGGCAGCTGACAGCGTAAAGACGCAGAATAACTCCAGCTTTGTGTCTTTTTCCATTGTAGCTGAAGTCCGGGACAAACTGTGTTCCTTTTCACCTCAATACGAAACGCGTAATATTTTCTCTGAATACGAGACGATTCCGTATTTTTAAGGGGTGGCTGGCAACTCTACTAACTAACCTTATGAATAAAATAAAGTTCACGATCAGTAACATCATAGCACCCACCCAGCTGTATAGAAACTCCGTCATGCTAGCTAGTACGCAGTACGAGTTATTGTAACTGACTGTAAAAAGTCAGCACACAAAAATAAACTCCACCTAAACTTGGTTTATATCTGACCAGATAGACTGCAGGTCACAACTTCTTACCTGAAGTTCAGTTCACCTGACACTCGGACCGGCGACTGCCTCGGGTCTCTCCTCCTCCTGCCTCCCCTTTCCCTCATCCACCTGCTGGCCTCAGTGGAAGCTCCTCCATTGCCCCCACCAAACAACTGAGTTATTTTTACACATCTGCCAGCATCTGGCCAATCCACCACCTTTCATTGTTTATACCATTACAAAAAGAAAAAAAAATCATTGGCCCATAAAAACAAAAAATCACCATTGGCCCGCTGGGCAAGTATGCCCGATGGCCAGTCCAGCTATGGTCGTGCCATCAGTTAACCGACTTGAAACTGGGAAATTTTGCCTCAAACAGTCAAAAATATTATAATTCAGATCAGTACATTTACATATTTTTGTATCTATAAAAAGGAAGCTGACACTCACAAGACTTTATCAAAGGTGTGAGCATCACAGCAGATGCCTTTGTGTCAAAGTAGTGTTACGAGTTCAAATATTGGGGATGGAGGCAAGATGAAAAACAACACTGGTCTGGTCGGGTTCAGTCAAACAATGATTTTAATGATCACACGCGTAGGAGATAAACACCGTATGCAGACAGCATCAGATCTCAAAATGGTGGAGCATTGCTCAAACTCTTATAGGCTCTGGTGCCTCCACCTTATCATAAAAGCATAAACATTCACATGCTTTCTCTGACACGGCGCCTAAGCTACGACCTTGGCTCCCGGTTTATCTGCTCTTGCTGAGATGGAGCAGGAAGCTCCAGTATGTTCTGTTCTCTTCTAATCAGACAAATAAGACGATGACTTTCTGCAAACAGTATTTCTTATAACTTAGCAGTATAATGCATCATAAAACAACGTCATTCATTCACAATAAATCAGCAGCCTAAGGTAATGCAAATCAGTCTAACAAATGCAATAGTTATCAGCTTCTTCTAATTCAGGAGAATAATGCAAACTAAAACTACATAATAATTCACAATCTTTAATTAGGCATAAAATAATATTATAACCCAACATTAAAATTTGATCGTAGCTGAGGGTAAAACACAGAAAAACATGAAGGTGATTTTCCTGGCCTGAGATTTTATAAAAAATATTCTGCAGTAGATCAAAAACGAAAGAAAACCATTAATCAACATATGAACATTACCTCTGAAGTTACAGAGGTTTTATTAGAGACACAGCTAAGCGTGTCAAAGTCTTTCCCTTTTTAGACGGGAAACTGTTCTTGAAGTATACTGAGAGAGCGAGAGAGAGAAAGCTGTGCATGAAGTGTGGTGGAAGCAAAACAGCAAAACTAAGAGGGAATTCATGACGATGTTTTTGTGAAGCGTAGTTTGGATCTTCTTTTGATGCTGGTTCGGTCAATATTGTTTGGAGAGAGATCAAACTGACAGCTTTAGAATCAGCGCAAAAAGGGCGTAAACACAAAGCGTGGACCCGCCGAAACATCCGAATCAGCGAGCTGTCGGCTTTCAGCCCCGACCGTGTCCGTGCCGTCGGCTGAGAAAGGCAACATCTCACTGATTCTGATCCCTCGGTGGGTGCGCTTTGTGTTTACATCTTTGTGCAGAATCCGTGTACCTGCTCTCATTACTGTTTGGTGGTTGTTGAAATTTTGTGAGGTTTAACCTGAGATTCTGGCGTTTCGGGCAAAATAAATTAATATTAAAAAATCGATTCAGGATTTTAATAAATCGATATAACGTTATCCAAGCCAGAATCTATTTTAATCTATAAATCGATTATCAAAACCCACCCCCAGTTAAAAACATTTATGTATTTAGTTGTCCTGTCATTCTAATGAGTAAAGACCTCTAAGAAACAAATCAGCAATGCAACACAAATGAACAACAAACACTTTAACTGTTCTCTACTAACACTGTGGTTGGCTGCATACATTGTAGTTATATTGGTGAAGGTTTTGAAAAGTGTGTCATAGCAGGTCTATGTGGCACGTTTCTTATTGTGGCCAACTGTGGTTTTCCTGAAAGCAACTTCTCCTAATGACATTTAATGCACATGAGAGTCAGAGCAGTCAGTCAGACTGTTGTAGTCTGTTCTGCACATTCACATTGTTCTTTTAATCATGGCTGATCTCCTGCTGCTAGTCGTTCTCATGTGTAAGTTAAACTTCTTATCAGGTTCATTCGATGTTCACATCATCAAGTCCTTGATATAGGCTCACTTATAATTGCTGTCAGCATGTTTCACTTGTTTGCATCAGATTTCTAACAGTAGTTTACATTTTGAATCTTTTTATTGTTGAATTAATTTTGTATTTTCTTCCTTCCTTCTTCAGATTCTTTTCTGGCAATTAAAGCACAAGGTCAGTCTCTGGTTCATGTTGTTATCGCTGTATGGGATGTTTACTTTCTTTTTTTGTCTCTGGAGCTTCTCTACAGTTACTCAGCTTTGCTCATCATGAATACTTTTTGTGTAACTACATGCACCATTTATATTATATTTCAATATGTTTCAGTCAACTATGTTTAAGACTTACTGGATCTATTAAAATCTCAATGCTTACTCTACCATTACATATACAATATGGGTCTAAATCTATTTGATTAATCTAACATACAGTCTAAGGAGCTTGGAAGGAAAGCATCTGGGCTTCTTACATTTCTTTAAGTCTTTTAAGTCCTTCATCTTTAAGTTTTCAAGAAACTCAAAGAAGTTAAAAGACTTAAAGAAACTTAAAGAAGATCAGACACTTTCCTTCCTTAAACTACGATGGGGTGGCTGTAGCTCAGGAGGTAGAGCAGGTCATCTGCTGATTGGAAGGTTGGTGCAGGCTTCTCGAGTCTGCATGCCAAATATCTCTGGGCACGACATGAACGCCAAGTTCATTGGAGTATGAATGTTTGTAAATGTTAGTTAGAAAGCCCTTAAAAGCATAGAAGAAAGTGAATGTGTTGTATAAAGCGCTTTGAGTGCTCCAGGAGAGTAGAGAGCAGCTATATAAGAATCAGTCTCTTTACGATGACCTGGATGACTGAGAACCTTCACAATCTAACATACACTTTAATTTTTCAGATCTTCGTCCACCTAAACTGACAGTGAGCCCGCTGATGATCACAGAGACAGACTCAGTCACACTGAACTGTCAGAATCCTCTTCCTGTCTCTGAGTGTTATTTCATCATTTCAGGATATAAAATTGATAAAACAGCTCCTTGTCTGCAGACTCTGACAGGATCTGAATTTCTGTCATGGACACATGAAAGTTCACCTGTTACAATTGAAGTGACCTGTTTTTACATTTTAGCATATAAATCTCCAATGAGTTTAATGTCAGCAATCACCATACAACGTGAGTAAACACTGCTGTCTACAGAGAAAAACAGAAATCTGCTCTCAACTTGGGGGTTGTGTGAGGTGTGAGCAAAATCTTCATGTGAATCAGACTTGATTATTTAAAATAGTAAAACTCCCAGAGCAGTTTTTATTATCAGTTTTTATTGTCAAGTAAATTAAAGATTTGTTTATTTTACTTGAGAAATGTTGATTGTTTTTAGCTCCTCGGCCTGAACTGACAGTGAATCCACGGACGCTCATAGAAACAGACTCAGTCACAGTGAACTGTCAGACTCCATCATCTGTTTCTGTGACTCAGTGTTTTTTGTACTTTGTGAGAGGAAAAAAATCTACGTCCATCTCCTGTCAGCAGAGACTTAATGGAACTGAGCTCCTCTCTATGGCAGAGCAGAGCTCGTCTGGTGAGGTTGAAGTGACATGTTTTTACATGACAGAGCGTAAAGGAAGACAATACCAGTCTCCTCACAGCAACACATCTTCAATCCACATTCAAAGTAAGTGATTAAACTGTCTATATTATACCTCAGTATATGATGGACATAAGTTCTTCAGTTTTTCAAACAAGGAAGCTAAAATTATGTTAATAAAGCTTTATTTCATTTAGAATTAACTAATCTTAGGAGGGATGTATAAATTCATTCATAAATAAACTGTCAATTGGTTGAATTGATTTAAGTCTAAATGCATTTAGGACCAAATTTCCAGTGTAATTACTGCAGTAATGTATTAATATGTGAATGTTAAACTACAATATTAGTACAAAACAACAAAGGTGTTCTTAACTTGTGGGTATGTGAGAAAAAATTATCATGTGCAACAGACATGATAATTTAAAAAAAAAAAACAACCCTCAGAACAATTTCTATTGTTAGATTTTATTTTCAAATATATGAAACATCTGTAATTTAACAAATGTTTGTTTTTAGCTACTCGACCTGAACTGACAGTGAATCCACGGATGATCACAGAAACAGACTCAGTCGCACTGAATTGTCAGGCTCCATCATCTTTTTCTGCAACTCAGTGTTTTTTGTACTTTACGAGAAGAAGAAACTCTACACCCATCTCCTGTCTGCAGATATTAAGAGGAACTGAGCTGCTCTCTTTGATACAGCAGAGTTCACCTGCTGAGGTTGAAGTGACATGTTTTTACATGTCACAACATAAAGGAGAACAATACCAGTCTCCTCACAGCAACATATATTTCATCAGTATACAAAGTAAGTAATCATACTGTGCTGGTCTATATTATACCTCAGTATAGGATGTGCATAAGCCTTCAGTTTTTTCAAACCAA
Source organism: Mchenga conophoros (assembly GCF_057382185.1). NCBI lineage: Eukaryota > Metazoa > Chordata > Actinopteri > Cichliformes > Cichlidae > Mchenga > Mchenga conophoros. The sequence continues at coordinate 21,047,652 of NC_140530.1, forward strand.
AGAAGACACATAAACAGATGTTTCTAAGTCTTTAATTACCTTTAAATGTTACAGGTATTAGGAGGACATACATAATTTCATTCTTAAAAAAATGTGTATTTGTTGAATTGATTTAAGTCCATCCAGGAAGCAGAATACTCAGTAATGACAGATGTATTTGCATTTGTATACTGCATTCAGTATCATGCACTGATATCAGATTACAGCAAAACAATATTCTTTTGAATTTATGAGTTAAATGTTAAGTGTAAAACATTGACACTTTGCAGTTGCGTGTCAGTATTGCAGTAGTGGAAGGAAAATGCCTTCTGAGGTGAATCCACAAGAAACTCAAATAATGAAACAATCACAACACCATCTTATGTTATTGCAGCTGAAAAAAACACTTTGACCTCTGCACCTCCTACTTCTATAAACTTCACAAGTGACACAGTCACGAGGGACACAACTATTGGTAAGAGTATTACAAGTTAATAAAAAGCCTTAAATTAATTGCTGTCAAATGCACTTTTTTAACATCTGGACATATTCATTAATTGCAGTAGGTCTAATTTTATAGTTTTTGAATTAAACTAATTTGTAAATGTTTTAGCTTTTTGATCTGAACTTACAGTGTGTCTACAGATGATCACATAAAAAGACTTAGTCACAGTGAACTTTGTTTCTGTTTGTGAATGTTTTTTGTACTATAGCATCTATCACGACCTGTTTCCAGCAGATAATGTTTTTTTTTTTTTGTTTTTTTTTTTAGATCCATCACTTATTTCTGGAAGCACTTTGACCTCTGCTCCTGGTACTCCCATGAATTTCAGCAGAGATGCTACTACAGGTGAGAGTTTTTCAAATGAATAAAAGGGTTAATTGTTAATTGATACAAACAACTACTTGAACATAATGTGTATCAGTCACGTTAAAAGTTGATAGTTTTTCATTACTGTAGTTTTCTTTGTCATTATCAGCAAACAAAGAAAGCTGATAATATAAGAAAAGAGAATAATACAATACTTTTCTGTGTTATACCTCAATAATGTATGTTGAACATATTTTATGTGTTACAAACTAACTGAACAAAATCTTAGAAAACCATGACCGGTATTATGAGGTAAATGATATTAACAGAAATGAAAGAATCTGGTTATGTTGAATGAAACATTTGAAGGTCAGATATAAAAAAAGGGGATGATTTATTTGTCACACCTCTGTCAGTTTCAGAGTTTGTGGTGAGTATCTGTAGGCCTGTTTTAATGATCCAGCATTTTGTGTCACACCATGCCCACATTAAGCTTTGTGGTGTTTTTATTGTGTTGAGATTTGTACCTTAAAGTGTGACACAACCTCTTTTAAAGCAGAAAAAATGATGTGGATGATCGGAGCAGTGGTGATAGTGGATGTCCTCCTTCTTGCATTGCCTTTTCTCTTTAATCAAAGCAGGACTGGTAAGAATAAAAAATCCAGCTGTAGTTCATTTACTTTGACCTTTAATTTCAATTTAATTTCATATTCAGCTTGCATTATTTTATGATAGTAAAACATAAACAAATGACTGTTATGTCCAACATTTCTGATTTGCTTTGGAGTTCTGAGGCTTCATGAATTTATTTTCTTAACTTTTGGCAGAGAAATGCAGTTCCAAGAGGTAAGAAATGTTATTTCTAAGGTATTAGCATTGTTCTTGTGTGCCAGTCTACAACTTCATTTCTATCATTACTCTAATTTACATTCATTCTGGCAGCTGCTCAGGACCACCAGTCCCTCTTTTCAGTGACAGATTAAAGGGAAATTACAGTTTTACTTTATATGAATGAGACAAGTGGATTCTACATTTCCTTTGTACAAAGTAACAAAAAGTTGCACCTAATGACAATTCCCCAATTTGCTGTGAATGCTGACACAGAGTGAAATAACTGTGCTAACTGGGGAAAGAAAGAATTTAGATGTTTCTGTAAACCTTCATTAGTTCAGCAGAACCTGAGCTTTTGTTTTCATTCAGATAACGAATAAATATTTGGAGAGAGGAACTTGTAAATACATTATGTTTTTGTTTTTCCACTCGAATGAAAATCTGTTTTTAATCCTTGTTTCAGACAAAAAGACAAAGGCACTGGTAAATCAAAATGTATGTTGCTTATGTTACTTTACTGCAATAATAATTCAGATGTTATTTGCATGGTTTATTTTTGGTCAACACATTTTGTTGTGTTGTGGTTTCTGTTTTAGGTGACTGGAAATCTTTGGTGAGTCTCAACAAGTGACGAATCTTATTTTCAAAACTTCTCCTTTTACTTGATGTTCCTCTGTGCCGTGATTATTCTGGTTATTCTGGGAACAAAGCAGCCACAACACTGCAGTAACATCTGATTAAATAATTTATAGGATGGTTATAGTGACACCTACAGTACTATCACCTATGTCTGCAACACTGGTGAGATTCATTTTCCTTTTTTCCTGGTGTTCTCAGATTTTCACATTCTGCTGAAATATAAACAAACTGCTTGAATCTAAACAGACATATGTCATTATAGATACAAATGATCAAAATATGTATATTCAACTAATGTCAACTATTAAATATTTCAAGATTGTATGTAACTGACACTTCATTTGTGCTTCTTTGTTTCTGTTCTATAGAGTGAGATCTGCACCTCCAGTGGGATATGTCTGTGGACATATTTTATTATTAACCCCCCCCCCCCCCCCCCCCCCCCCCCACTTTTTATCTGTGATGTTCATTTACCTCATAAGTCAAAATATTGTTTCTTCTACAGAATAAGATTTTCTTTCTGCCATAGCAAGTGTATTATTACCCGACATACAAACATTAGAGACATATTTGTAATAGTGGCATTGTTGCATGCAAAATGTAATTGTAATTTAAAAATAGGAAAATACTGTTCAACACAGGCATTGCCTGTAATAGCATCATGGGCAGTGTAGGAGCCATGATTAAATGTATTGAATTTTGATGATCACTGGGTTTTTATTTGTTTGGTTGTTATGGGAGTCACGTGGGTGCTAGCGGTGACATAAATGGGCGTTGTCAGTCTGTCATTCACGGGTTTTGATTTTGACAGAGAGGAGGGCTGGGTAGCCGTAGTTTTTGTTGACCGCTGCAAAACATGTTTCGCTTCGTTATATTAGAGCCTGTGACGTTGTAAGAGTCTGAATCAGGAGCCGATGACATTACTCTGTAAACTCTCAAAGCACTTTAATAAACAAGCAAACAATTCCACCTCTCGCATTATTGTGTAAAGTTGACAGCGCGTCAGGCAAATAGGCAGGCTCCATCCCCGGCCTCTAGCGACTGTGGAAGTCGCTACAGGCAGTGTAGTCCATGCTGCAAGGAGAATGGACTACCATACCCTTTATGTATC